>NW_026126460.1:10732500-11452500 GCF_943737965.1 Phodopus roborovskii | reverse complement strand
ATAGACTTCCACAAACAAATTGTTTTTTCCTTTGCTGTATAAAAGTAGAGGGATTTTTAGACAACCATGTTTCACTGGGGAGTCATTTTGCAGAACTTCTCATGATTAAATTTTGAGTGGTATTTTAAATTTTTACTTATTTATTTTATGTGCATTGGTGTCTTGCCTACATGTATGTCTGTGTGAGTGTGTTGGATCCCCTGTAACTTGAGTTACAGACAATTGTGAGCTTTCATGTGGGTGTTAAGAATTGAACCTGGGTCCTTTTGAAGAGCAACCGGTGCTCTTAACCACTGTGTCATCTCCCCAGCCCCTAATGGTGGTCCTTAATGAGAGCTGGATATCAGGAAAGCACAGCACATAGAGCTGCAAGTGCATGAACCAGGGGTATGACAACTCTTGTATGAATAACATGATGAAAAGAAGACAAAATAATAACCAGGACTCTCTTCTGATGCTGAGAAATTACTTGTAGCAAGAAATGGATCTGGTGTCTAAGGTGTATTTAAATGGACAGAAACTAAGGGTTTATTATTCACTTGAGGTCATGTAGGACAGTGAAGAACACCATTTCTATAGTCAGGTTACTTCTTATAATGATTGGTTTTGTCAACTTGACACAAACCTAGTCCTATCACAAACAAGGCATTTTCAGTTGATGAATTACATCCATCAGGTTGGCCTGTGGGCATCTATCTGGGGCATTTTATTGACTGCTAATTGATATGGGAGAGCCCAGGCCACTGTGGGTGGTGGCATCACTGGGTAGGTGGTCCTAGGTTTGGTTAAAAAAAAAAAAAATGAAGTGAGCAAGCTGTAAAGAGCAAGCTAGTAAGCAGCACTCCTCCATGGTTCCTGACTCTGCTCTTTCCAGAGTTTCTGACTTGATTTCCCTTAATAATGGACTGGGGTCCAGGCATTTATAGTAAATAAATTTCTTTTCCCCAAGTTACTTCTGGTCATGGGGTTTACCTCAGCAATTGAAAGCCAAATGGAATATTTCCTATTAGCTGTTTGGTTGTTAGACGAGTTACCTTGACTTCCTATGTCTCTGTAGAATAGTGTAATAGTTTTCACCTTAATAAATGTCAGCCACTAAGTTGTGCATACTCTAGGCTTTTGACTTTTGTTGGCTGCCTACTGATAAACATGGAATATCAGGTTTCAAAGGAAGAATTAATAATACATTCAATTATGATCAGTGTAGTCAAGTGTTTCTAGGGTGATTCAGAAAGCACTTAGGCACATTTTACAGGAAGCAAGCATCATGTCCCTGAGAGGAGGGGTGAGGGAGCTGCATGGAGTCCAATCTGGCCCAATGACACCCTTTCCCCACCCCCAACTTAATTTTGTAATGAACCTTTAAAATCTGTTTAGCTTGCTTACCCAGATTTTTCTTCTTAAAAAAACGAGAGTGCCAAACATGAGAAGGAAACAAAGAATAATAAAACAAACAAAAAACCAAAAAAAAAAAAAAAAAAAAAAAAAAAAACCCACACCTCTATTGTTTATATTGTTTAGATGTATTGCAAATGGTGCTATTGTGCTGCAATGGCAACAGGTGTCAGGGCACTTCCGGAGGGCTTGTGTTAGAGGAGCTGGAAGGTCTCTTCAGGTCTTTAGAGTGTTGATGACTTTCCATCAGCAAGAGCGCTTTCTCCAAAGTTCCACCTCTGGGCTGCCAAGAAGCAGCCCCACTGAGCCTCTTTAGTGCAGTAAAGGCTGCTCTTCCCCATTCTGTGGTCATTATAAATTCATCATTTCCAGATGCTGCCGAACACATTTCTACCTCTCTGCTTTGTGCTTTGAAAACCATGTAGCCTGGGGCTTGGGTGAAGGAGGCTCAAGTCGGAAAGCTATTTGCCAAAATCAAAAAATGGAAGAACCACTTTTCTTTGTTTCAAACCTTCCATCCCAAAGGATTTCTTTTATTATTTCCCCCCCCCACCCCCGTTAAATTACATCTCCTAATTAGGTCATGCCACTGGAGGTGACCTACATTTCAGAAGCCAGCAACACTGGAGAGGCAGGGAAGTGGGTAGGAGGGGAAGGAAGGCTTCAGAATAGCTTCAAATTCAGCCTTCCACGGGTATTTCACTGTGAGAGAAGAGTTCATGAATGAACCTTAAGAGTTCACCACAGTATTCCGCAAAGTCCAACTAAGCAGGTGTACCATCTACACCCATTCATTCACATGTATTCAGAAGGCGTGGTGTGAAAGGACTCAGGCACAAATGATCCTTGACTTTAAATTTAAATGATACCATTTGCAATCTAGTTGAGTCATCGAGAACATACAAAGAAAAATTGAGGAAGATGATGTGGTCATTAGAAGGGTTCTATCCTTTATATGTTGTGGTTAAAAAATAATCTGCAACAACCCATGATGAAATATTTTAGAACAAATATTCATTAGCTCATATAATTTTTGTTCATTGGAGTCCAAGAGTAGTTTAATGTAAGGAGTATGGGTTTTTCCGCCCACTGCCTGGTCTGGTCCTGCCACTGTGCCAGCCCCAATTAACACACAGAGACTCTGTATTTGATACAATGCTATTGGCCAGGTGCTAGTTTCTTATCGGCTAGCTCTGTCTTAATTATTAACCCATTTCTATGTATTTCCACGTGGTCTTACCAGCGAGAGGCGGCTGGCGGTTCTATTTTCTCCAGACTCTCCATCTTGGCTCCTCCTTTTTACTTCCTATTTCCTCCTTGTCTCCTAGTCCCTCCTATCTTCCTTTCCTATTGGCCAACAGTGCTTCATTCATTAACCAGTATGAGAAACATATATACAGAATGACATCTCCCATCAGTTTAATATCTTACAAGGCTGAGGTAGCGAGACCTTAGCTAGGATTATAGTCATCAACGGCTTTGCTTGGATTGAGTTAGGCCCACTCATGTAAATGGCAAGTTTGATTTATATTCATTAATTAGTTAATTATTTTTTGTTTTCTAAAGACAACAGGGTCTCACTCTGTAGCCTAGGTTGGCCTTGAACTTGTGATCTTCCTATCTCAGATTATGAAGTGCTGATTATGGGTACATACCACCAGATATGATAAAATGACAGGTTTATGACGACTGCTGGTAGGTGAACTTCACAGAACTTCCTGAATGTGCTAGGGAAGTGACACTGGCTTCCATGAATCAGCAAGACCAAATCTGCAATGTCCCTTGACACCTATACTTAGAAATAGTGCATCGTTTCCATAGTATGCTATTGGTGACACAGGTCAGTCCTGCAAATGTGGAAAGGGGCTATACAATGTCATCCCACCTATGTGGTCAGGGTTAATGCGGACAGTGCAGGAGGTTGTCTACCACAAGGAACAAGAGCTCTGTTTAGAATTTAGGAACTAGAAGCCAAGAATTAGGAGGTGACTATGGATAAAATTAGTACATTGTTTCCCCAGGGCTATTGTAAAATGTTACTGTAAACCAGACAGTTCAAAACAAATCAATGTATTTTTTCATAGTTCTAGAGCCTAGAAATCTTCTAAAATCGAGGTCATCCTATCTTTACCACAAAGTTCTAAGGGGATGTTGGCTTGTCTCTCTCCTGGATTCTAGAGGTTTGCCTTGGCATTACTTGGTCCAATCTCTGTGTTCATCAATACATGAAATTTTTCTATGTGTTTGTGCATCTTCTTTTAAAGACACCAGTCATTAAGTTCAGGGGCCCACCCAATCTGGATCCAGTCACACCCCAATTATTTAATGACCTTTTCAAAGACCTCTTTCCAGATGCCATGCCAGGAGTGAGGACTTCAGCGTCTCTTATCGACTTACAATGGTCAAGGAAAGAGCTCTCTAGAAACAAGATTGGCCACACAAGTATTGTAGAAGTTTGGTTCTACACACAAGTAAGTGGCATGTCTGGTTGGAGAAATAATTGGACTTTAGTTTAAAAGATTAGGTTACTGATAGATAGTGGAAGGCTTTCACAGTATGGCCAAAAGCTTGGATCCATAAGATGTGATGCTGTGAATAACTCAGCATCCTTTCTTTCTCCTCCCCCTCCCACTTCTTCACCATCATTTTTATTCTCTCCTCATGGAAGCCCAGATCATAACTTACATACTGTTGCGTATACTGTAAAGTATACAAGCATTAACACACATTTAAATGTCTAGATTAAACTATGGAACAATTCCAATACCCCTCAAACCCACCCAGCCATTATTATGTCCTATAAATTACTGCAATTCTCATATCTATGACCATACTGCTCTTAAATTTCATGTAAATGAAATCACACATATACTCTCATGTCTAGTTGCTATTGCTCATCTTTGTCTGTTATCCAGGCTGATATGTATAATAGAATCTGGTTCTTTTCATTGCTGTACAGTAAGTAGCCCATTCGTTATACAAACACATCATATTTTATTTATCCTTTCTATACTGGTAAACCCACTTAAAACTTTTTGGTGAATAGATCAATGAAAGAAACACTGTTCCTGGCATATGTTATTGGATAAGTAAATAAATAACCTGAACTAGTGCACTCAACTGGTAGAAAAAGTTTTCTTTGTGAGAATTCAGGCCTCACACATGGGGAGAGTTTGTTGAAAATTCAGATTCCTAAGTGCCAACCATGAATATTCTGAGCCAGAACTTTGGGCCTTAGTAGTTGTTTGCTTCCAAAACAAGTTCCTTTGGTGATTTCTGTGGAGATAAAAAGCATTGAGAACCATCTTGAACCGAGAAGAGGAGAGTTTGCAAATCATTGTTTTTCACATCGATATTTGTTAATGATGGCATGGACTAGGATGTTTTCCTCTGGGAATGAGAAGGAGCAAACAGATAAGAAAGACAGAAAGGAGACTGAATGGCAGGTTGCAGACTGCCAGAGGAGCAATGGAAGTAGATGAGTATGAGGTGGCTCTGAGCTGTCACTCCTGGGCAACTAAACAAAGGTGACCTCATTTATGGAAACAGGGAGGTCACTTATTATCTGGAGTGGATAGCCTCAAAGCTGACATGTTCTTTGGGAAGATGATGTAGGCCTATGACAGCATCTAGATGGTCACTGAGGAAGATGGACTGATGGTTATTGGTTCTCATCACACTGCTGTCATCTTCTAAGGGTGTAAGCTGCAACCCCAACATCATTCGTCAGAGTCCTTATGAACTACTTTCTGTTGCCAATCAAGCCAACTTAGAAAGGAAGGGTAACCTTGATCCAAGGTTTCCAGGCAAATTCAAGACCCCTTTCATATTAGGGATGGTTCCAAGGACCCTGGAGCTTACTAATTCAATGATTTGACTGTCTTGTTTAAATACTAATTTAGTGTTTTCTTGCTGCTGCAAACATAACTGGATTTTTAATCACCTTGGAGCCTCATCTCTGGGTGTCTATGAGAAAGACAAAGTGTCCTCAGAGCAATTTAGCTGAGGACAGTGACCCACCCCAAGTGTGGATAGAAACATCCCATGGGCTAGAATTCTGTCTTCAACAAGAATAGAAAAAGGGGAAACCCGCTGAACTGGGCATTTCCCTTTCTCTGCTTCCTAATCCACCGACGTAGGAGCAAGTTCTTATCACATGGCTGTGAGCCTTTCTTACAACCATGGCTTCCTCACTCTTGAACTGTGAGCCAAAGTTATTGCTCCCTTTGGCACTTTAGTTGCCTCTGGTCAGATATTTGGTCAGTGCTATGGAAAAAAAGAAACCAAAACAAACAAATGCATGCAGTCCACTTTCCATGTTCTTTAGTGACCTTGCTTTGGCCTGAAGTTAACTCTCAGACTCTGGAGGCCACCTGCATTCCTTCACTCACAGGTGGTTGAGAGCCTTTTCCCCTTACCAGTCTTTTCTTCCTCAGGACATGGAAGGCCAATTCCATTACTCCCTCTCTATAGATCCAATTTCCCAAAGCTTTAATCATTTTTTGTGCCTCTCATCTGGAAATATATGATTACATGCTTCACTAAAGGAAACTCTCATTTTCTCAGCACTGGGTTAGTCTTGCTGGAGTGCCTGAAGGGCCTGGCCTGTAGATGTGACTCAATGTCGCTCCAGATGTGCTCCTTAAAATGTGAAGGTAATTGCCCTTTGGGGTGAAATCAAACTTCACTTTCCCCTTGGTTTGGTTTGTTATCTCAGCAATGCTTTCTCTTTATCTCTCATTGGCTTTCTGTGAGTTGTGCTTTCTGGTGGTTTTGGACACATTAACATGAAGTGTCTTCTCCTTGGGTTGTCCGTGGACCCAACTATTTTTTCCTCAACCTCTAAATGCTAAAGGTGCATAGCAAAATTTTTCTTTATCATGAGTAAACATTGGTCACATCCTCAAAATCCAGATTTATTAAGGGAATTCTTAAAGCACATTCTCAAGTCAAAGAAAAGGAAATTTCCAGAAGGTTAAAAACAAACAAGAAAATCATCATAAGCCCTGGAGGGAACCCGGGGAGCAGTTAGAGGACTAATTCAAAATGACAGGCTGCTAAGAGAGCTACCCACCTCTCCTTGATTCTGGAGATGTGTATGCCCCACCCCACCACTGGCTCAGGCTGTGAGCTGGGAGGGCTTTGTCCATGAGATGGGTAAGAAAGCCCTAGAAGATGGGATTGGCTCTCGTGTTCACTTAAGCTTCACCAAAACAATGCCAGGATAGGATGAGGCAAGCAACAAAGTTAGCAAGAATATTTTTCTGTACAATTACAAGTGCTTTCTAATGTTTTCAAATATGTGAGCACACATTTGGAGTATGGTTGTGTTTGTTTTGAGTAAGAACCTTGTTTACATGAGTCACCAATGAACTACTAACGCAGTAATTAATTTCCTATGCAGTTATAGTTGGGAAAAGGGTTTGAAATTGTAAATATGCCTTGTAAAGAATGATTTAATTGAACAATTTAACATCAAGTATTATCCCCTTTAAACTTGAATTTATGGAGACTGCTTCTGTGTTGTTATTGCATGCCTGACAGGGTAATTTAGTGAGGAGGGGGCCAGGCCAGAGGGATAACAGATGCCTCTATTTCAGGAGGGGAAGCTATGGGACCACCCTGTTCTCTGATCTTTCTCTTTTCTTTAAGCATCCCTTTTTGGATTCATCTGTTCTCATCCACTCATTAGAGTAAAACTGGGGTTACAGGCACAATGCTACACATAACACTTATCCTGCCTGGACCCAGATGGAACCAAAGGTGGACCACTTACAGAGGTGAAGCTTTATCAGTGTTAATGGCCAATGGTTGTGCTAAAATGTGCTAAAACAATCCTGATGACTTTTATTTTCTTGGCAGAGCCCTGTACTCTCTCTGTCACTGGTCATGCTCTTGTACAAGTCTCTGAATCTGGAAATAGAGATGACCACACTTCCTTTATCACCTTAGGGAGTGCTAGGAGAAGAATGCTATTTGGAAAGCTCTTTATAGGAGTACATCACTGTGATTGTTATTTCATTATAGTAGAGCGAGTGGTAGACACCCCCCTCCGCCATCTGAATTATGCTAGTGCTGGCTTGTTCTGCACTGGGACTTTGTATTCACTTTGTGGAAGATTTTGTGTCCACCCCATTCCCCCACTTTGGAGTAGAAACTCTTTTTGAGCAGACTGTGTTTATTTAATGGATTATACAGTCATTATTTAAACATAGTGGAAAAGCTTTATGTATTTAAAAAAAAAAGCAGTAACAAAAAGTAACTATTTGATGAGCTACACATGGCTTTTACCTGCAATTATAGACACAGTTTTACAAGATTTTCTGTTTCTTAAGAGGTAACTTTGACATAAGAAAAAAGTTTAAGGGCTTTGTGAAGACTGTAGTTAGGTGCGAAGTCAGAGTTGAGTAGCTGTTTTTCTTGCCCTCTCAAAGTTGTATGTGGGATGCTGGGAGAAGGATTCTGAAGAATGTGCCATGTGCTTTCTCCCTAGGATTTCCCTAGGACCCATGCAATTCCATTGGAATTGGAATTGCCTAGGGATGCTTAGGGTATTCGTACAGGGAATCCTCATTGAAACAGAACCCAATGGTTGGCCCCAGGATGTGGCTACAGTTGGCTCTGTGTTTACCTTGCCACCTTCTTTTGTTCCAAGTGCAGCAGCACAGATAATTCTCTCTCCTTTTAAAGGGGATCTCACATTACCCATCCTGAGAGGCTGACCTGAACCCTCAGCAAGATGACACAGTTAGCATGGAGTCTGGCAAAGGTTAGCCTTCCAGATTGCGGATGTGTGTGCCCTGTAAAGGTAAGTATATCTCATGCATTCAGTGTCCCAGCAAAGGGACACATCCTCTTCCTGAAGCTGCAGGGCTCAGAAGTCTTGAGAAGCTCTAGGAAAATAACAAGCACACCTGCCCACGAGTTCCCAGGTTCCCACTCTTGTCATTTTATGATTCTCTAGCCCGATCCTTCATCTCCACAAGCCAGTTCACTTTTTGAAACACATGGCCCTATTCTTTGCAGGGATGATGTGGTCACTGGCTTAAAAGTGGTTAGAAACAAGACACTAGCAAGTATAAGCACTGTGGCAGCAATCGCTGGCTGACCTGGACTGGGTTTCTTTGGTGTACATACAGGGTAAGAGAGACGGGAAAAGGAAACTAAAAGTCTCTCTCTCTCTCTCTCTCTCTCTCTCTCTCTCTCTCTCTCTCTCTCTCTCTGAGCAGGCTTGGGAACCCCTCCACAGCAGAAAGGAGCAATACTACTTGGTTCTGGGTGAGACATGGTGCCATAGCAACCTGCCCCCAGATTCATAACTGGTGGAGGGAGTTGACAGTGGCAATTTTAAGGGGAGTTGATTTGGAGGTTAGCATTATTTATCTCTCTTCCTTTGCCAAGATCAGCGGCTTCTTTGCCCTGTGCTGTTAAGTCCCAGGAGGTCCATAGGCAGCAATTTGCAAACCTATTCCCTTATGCCACTGAGGCTCTTTCAACAGCCTTGGGTTTTTCATACAGAAAACCGAATATAGAAGTCATGTAACTGGACTAATCTTTAATGTTTCATCAAAAACTATTTGATTCGGCTATTTGTTAATATTTAGCTACGAGTAAAAGGCCACAGGAGGCTCAAGCCTGGGCAAATTTGGTCTAGTATCTACAAAGGAATTTAAATATGCTTACCAATGAGGAAACCTTCCTCTATGAAGAGAAAAATATAGAACTTGAGTCTGATTGACCTTGGGACAAAGACAGGCTGGAAACCATTCGGCAGTCAATAATAGAGGCAAGCCACGTGCACACAAGTCTTTGTGTTTGTGTGTAACCTAGGCCAGGTGGAGGGAGGGAAGTCTCTATGGTTGCCTTGGACAAAAGGGAGGAAGTGATATTTTGTTGTATGGGCGGATGTTAAAAATTATCATTCTAAATATTTCTGGCAATCTGGTTTAAATAAACTAATAACAGATGAATATGAAAATGATACAGTGGGAGATTAACAGTTTCACAGTGGATATCCCACTGAGCTGCATTTATGAATAATGCATCATTATCTATTATCTTTAAATCTATCAGGATTAACAGCTTTACAGATTATGTACCATCTAAGATTTAAGGGATAAAAATCAATACGTATACCTCGTGATTATCAGTGATAATCAATTCATTAAAAACAAACAGCTAGCCAAATTTGGTTAAGTACTCAGGGGATGTCCTTATTCTCTAATTGTGTTGGTTCATTTCCCAAACCAGAGCTTCCATGCTGGCAATTTGGATGTCTTCATAACCTGCGTCAGTTGTTGAAAAGGAAAAAAAAAAAAAAAAAAAAAAAAAAAAAAGTGTGGGGGGTGGGGGAAATAAAAAGAAAGAAATGGTTTCCAGATTCAAGCAGGGCCAAGCCCAGTCTTTTTCTCTACTCTGGTGCCAAACTGAGGGGACACTGCTGGCTCTTGCCCTTGGCAATGTCTCCTGGCACTGTGAGCTGGTCACTGATTGGCTTCCTTTGATAGGAAGTTCAGCTGAGTCAGATGATGCTAGGCTGGGGGTGCGGGGCTTGGAATGGAGACTCCTGGTGTCTACGTTCCTGTACCCACCCCTGCCCCAGGAAAGTAGTGGCTTGGAAGACGTGACAGACTGCACATGTCACTTTAGAACTGTCTTCATTCTTCCCTGTTTGACATGGATGCTGGGTAGAAAGGGGGTTAGGTTAGTGGTAGCTGTGGGGTCAGCAGAAACTGGTCTCCCTCAGTCCTGTGATGTGCGCTTGCCTTCTCAGAGAATCCCTGAACCCTAATTACAGACATCTGTTATGCTCTCCCCATTTTGTTATGCTCTCTCCTCCCTACTTTCTTCATCTATAATGCTGAACATCAGGCAAAGAAACCCAACCGTCCATTTGTAGCCAGACTGCACGCAGCTCACACGCATGCTGTTTTTTTTCCGATGAGCCTGTGGAAACACCAGCTTCTCTGTGCCCTCCAGGAAAGAGCTGAGCCAGTCCCATGTTTCCCCGCCACGTACTGTCATGATATTGAATTCTGGGGTTAAAGTGCGCATTCCTTTCCTTAGTCACCTTCTGCCACGCTGTCTGCTCATGTCACAGCTTTTTTGTTTAGCCCTATAGCTGCTTCCACAGGGGTTAGAGCTGGTGTCTGAGAAATGTGCTTTGCATCGATTAAAATTTCTTAAAGGACGCTCTGCAATTGAATGACAGGCTATTTTTAAATTATTTACAAGCTCGACATTTTGCTCAGAGAAAATTGTCAACTAAATCTCGTTATCATTTTATCAGCTGGACCCATTTCCCCTTGAGCCTACCAACCACAAGCAAGATTATCTCCTCAATTCACTGCTTTAACAATCCAGGAGACATGTTCTTGGCATACCCCCTCCTATTACTAATTGGTGATAGAAGGTATTGATGGGCTTTGGGGCATTGTTTCTAGAATTTCCCCAAACACAATTTTTCAATTGTATGATGGAGGAAATTCATGATAAGGCCTTTTCTGGATCTAATTTCCACCATAATCACTCTGCTAGGGAAAATGGGACAGTATTTTTGCATTTGCCTTTCATTTTGCTGTTATTGGTATCAGCTGACACTGTTTTCCTTTGGTGCCCTTGACCACGCCACCGTTGGGCACAGAGCTTCACACAGCACTGCATGGAGATACAGTTATATGTCATAACTTAGGGAAAATTAGTGATGTATGTATATGGCACCTGGTAGGTAGAGAGCCACCTACATATGAAGGTGGGGTTTAAATGAGTCCAAGACCCAAGATAAATGATAAACAGGTATTTATTAGGGAATTACTTACACAAATAATAGTAAATAACTTCCAAGGTCTTCCTGCTGCAGAAGATGCAGTCTCTGCCCTTCTGATGTTCTCACCACAACCCACGAGCTGGAGCCAGCCCACCTCTTCCTTCCTCTGCACACGAAGCGACACCCATAGGATGTGGCCACCACTGCAACTTCACTGGCAAAGTAAGATGTCACTATATACATATATCTAAACACTTAAAATGCATGGAGCCATTCCTTCCAATAAAGAGCTACCTAACCCAAATGGCAGCAGTGTCAAGGTTGAGAAACCCTATCCTAATGATATACACAATGGCAATGAGATCTTGCCTTTCTGTCAGACGAATAGACAAGGTCCACAGATTTAAGTTTTCCAGACCTATCCTTTTTTGGCAACAATTTAAATATTTTTTTAAATTAAAGTGTCTACCATTTCTTTTATTATAAAAACAATACATGCATATCATTTAAAAATTCAGGTAATACAATTATAAGAAATAAGGAAATAAAGAGAAACATGTCCATAACCCTACTACCTGAAGATAAACATGTTGATATGAGTTCTCAAGGCATTTTTCTACACATGCACACATAGAGATTTATGTGGTTTTCAAGTCAGTTATGGAATATTACATTTACAATATTCCAGTCTTGTAATCTGTCTTATTTGCAACAGTATTTTATTGATGTGTTGTAAAGCTGTAAATAAAAAGCCACATTGTAATATCTGATGATCTGTAATTTTTGGATGATCCCATCGAGTTTGGCCAGTCTCTTGAAGAACATTCATGTTCCACCTGGTATTTTAACTGAAGGCACACAAGCTCTCAGTGAATGCCATGTTCATTCATTCTTGTTCATTCTCAATTATTTCTTAAGTTACTGGAGTGGGCTTGCTGTGTTTCCAACCTGTGGATCATGACCCATTTACGGGGTTGAATGGCCCTTTCACAGGGGTCACCTAAGACCCTCAGAAAACACAGATATTTATGATTCATAACAGTAACAAAATTACCGTAATGATATAGCAAAAAATAATAGGTCGCAGCATTAACAAGGTTGATTGTCACTGCTTTGACAGTCTCAGTAAAGATCACACAGTACACCTGAATGTGCTTCATCTTATCACTTGTTATAATTTACCCATAGTGCTTTTGTCCTGGGCCTGAAATAATTCCATTACCGTAGTCATTAAAATACTGTTCTTGGTTTTCTTCAAAAATATTTTATTTTTCATATTCAAATTTACATTCTATGGAGCACCTGAAAATTATTTTGAGCATGGTTTAAGGTGGGACTTACTATAGTAGTTTTTTTTTTTTTTGGATGAATATTCCTTTTGACCCAAAATGATGAACACACATCAAGTAAGCATGTAACTGTGGGAGTTGTCTATTTTTTTTAATGATCTATTTCTTTATGCTGTGCAAATACCACACTGTCTCCATGGACTGAAGCCTTAAGATGGACAAAAGTCCTGAAAAGTCTTCAGAAAATAGGATAAAAAGTGACCAACAGTGTTAGTGACCAGAAATACATACAAACCATAATGAAATACTGTTGTTGGGTTCTCTAGTGGAACATGATGATAGGATGCGTATTATTACAGAGGAGATTTACTAACTTGGTTTACATACTATGAGCTGAGTGGTCCAGCAAAGGCTTTTTGCTGGACCACTGGATATGTTGAGAATGCAATAGCTCATCAGCTTATGAAGCAGGATGCCTTAGTGGTTCTGGTTTGGCACTGAAGAACTGGAGGATTCCTGGAGAGGCACCAGCCTTCAGTCCACATTGAAAGGTGGAAGAAGATAGGTTCTTATATCAGTGAAAGATGACAGCAACAGCAGCAATAGCAACAATAGAGTAGATGCACTCATCAGTAAGAAACAAAGGAAAGAAGGAAAAGAAAACAGCTTTTTTTCCCCACCTCTCTCTAGCTGGGATTCTTAGGGTAGTGCCATCCCCTCTAAGGGGAAAATTGTTCAGCTCACAGTCAATTATTTCAGGAAATACTCTTAAAGACCCCCCCCCCCACCAAAAGCACATCTCTTAGCCAGTTACAAATCCAATCAAGTTAACAACAAAAATTAAACATTGAAAATGCCACTATCTGCCAGAATGGTTTAAGACCCCCCCTCCACATCTAATGCCAGTAACAACAAACAGATGTAGTTAAGAATGATTTTTCTACTTTGTCTAAATTGATGAAATCATTTTAGAAAGGTGTGTGTGTACACGCACGTGTGTGTGTGTGTGTGTGTGTGTGTGTGTGTGTGTGCGTATGTGTGATATGTTCATAATGGCACCCTTTCCATAAAACAAAGTGCCCATCAGTAGTAGAATGGATAAATGACTTGTGCCATATTTAGTTCATAAAAAAGAATAAAAAAGAATTATTCTACTCACTTGAAACTCCCAGTGTCCAATCTGAAATGGATGAAGTTGACACAAAAGAACTCTACTTATATAAAATGTACAAACAGCCCAAATAAATGCATGATGATGGAATCCAGATAAGTGATTAGAGGTTAGGCACATTAACAGTATGTGAAGGAGGATTTTGTGGGATGAGGCACATTGACAGGATATGAGAGGGTGTGTCTGTGTATACCATTAATGTTTCATTTCTTGGTTTTGATGTTGGTAACCACTGGGATGTTCAGTTCATGCAAATTCTTTTAGTGGCTACATATCACCTGAAGCCTTAATGTACATTATGTTCCAATAATGATTATTTACTTATGAGAAAGATAGTGATGTGTTGTTGGGTGAAAATTACTAGACTATATATACAACATTAAGTCATTTCCAGAGCACCCACCAAATAATGCCACATATTTTTTGAAGACAAGTATAATTGTATGGGTATTGGGTATTGACCCATTGATTTTTAGGAACTGAAGGCATTGAATTTGACTCTTATCATTGGAGGCTTCAGATTGTCAATCAACTTGAGAATAATATCATTGTATTTAACTGAACTTCTTAGGTGAGGCCCCTTAACAAAAGAGGGCCCAGAACTATGTTTTTATGGATCAAAAAGAGAGAGCGGCTGACCAAGAGTGAAAGGGTCTCTGAGTACCAGTTGATCATTAATCCCAAGCATTATACACATTATTCCAACACTAGCTGTAAAAAGTAAAAATAAACTACACACCATAGAGCATTCAGAAGGACACTTACTAAGTGAACCAACATTATTAAAAATGGGTGCCTTTTCACAAGCAATCAGAGGAAACTCAATCATGTTAATTTTCATGTACTTTGGGCCAACACGCATTTGTGAACTGCTTGGTCCCATTCTTTCTACTGTTGATCAGGTATAGGGTAAAACAGGGTATGCATTTGTTCAGAGCATCTGTCTTCAGCTTCCGGAAAGCAGAGGGAAGCATAAACAATGGGAGTTTTGTTTTGAGGCAATATCGCCCAGGCTGGCTTTCAACTTGTGCTCCTCTGGTCTTAGCCTGGGTGCTGGGATTATGGAAGAACATCCAGCTATGAGTTTTCAAAATAGAAGTTTGGTCAAGACAAAGCTCAGGTTTCTACTGATAATGTCCATGAAATTTGCCTCTGGGCAGCCTGGGTGGGCTAATGTGGATCTACCACAATTAGATGGCCTCAGTGATTAACTTTGGGCAAGTTTAGGGGCTGAATCCTAGGACATCTGGCAGTACAGAAGGAAGATGCAGGAACACTAGAAGCCCTTTGATCTTGGGGTGACAGGAGGTCAAGGGGATGTGAGCACACCTGCTATTTCATTTGCTTGGCTTTGGGAAGAGAGCATGAATAATTAAAAATAAATCTCTCTATGTGTGTAATATCACACATAACCTTGGCTGATGAGGGCCCCATTTCAAATGTTTGCCCTGCACCTGAAAATAAAAAGAGCTACCTGTGGTGTAGAAGATGGAAGGGCCTTAGACCCCAAGGGTTCAGTGATTCCTAACCCAAGCTGCCTAAGTCACTCAGAAAACTCTTACAAGAACAAACTAAATCAGTAGTATGTGGCCCCAATACTTGTATTTTGAAAATGCCCCTGCTGTTCAATGATGCAGGTGTGGGCTGAGAACTGCCAATCTATCTGGTTCATTGATTTCCATTTCTTTCAGACCTTGTGGACTGCCAGAGATGCTTTAGTGCAGCCACTTTATTCTGCATTGTGGCTTCCCTGAAGGTCTTGTTTGATGGAATGACTCCTCTTCTAAGGGCTAAATACTAAGGACCACAAGTGTAGTCTAGTTACATTCCAGCCAGAGCCCTTCATCTGCCTGGATGTACTGGACAGGTTTGTCATTTGGCAGTCTAACTCATGAAGAAGACTAAAACACAAAACAGAGCAGATGCTGAGGCAGATCTTCTAAAGCAGGGTCCTCGGGAGATTAGCATCTGAGAAAAGTCATAGAGGACAGCAGAATCGATGGGAGAAGCCACTTACCTAAGATACCAGTTCACTAAGGCCTAAGTGGAGCGAATATTGCCTATGAACACTGTCCTGTAGTGGGCTTCTGCTTCATCAGAGGTGGGTTATCTTGTGAAGAGTGTGACTTCAAGTGGGGATTATCCGATGTCTGGAGAAGATCTACTATTTACAGTCCCCATGTCAGGTCCTTTGAAGTAGAAGCTGGACAGAGACTGGAGTCCATACTCTGGGAATGTAACTTTGGGGAGGGTGTGGGAAATCTATGATGTAAGGGGATTATGGGATAGCACATTTGTGTTAAACTACACTCATGCAATGAGACTGAAAGGTGATTTGAAAGACTACATGTTTCTTGTTTTTACCTGTTTTCTTATTTTAATTTCAATAATAAATTTTTTCCAGAAAATTTTGACTTGATTTCATTTGTGGTGATTCCAATGGGTAACAAAAATAATAAGTCATAAATTTGTCTTATGTCATTTTGGATGCCTCTGGATAATATGAATTATGAGTCATTGTTGGACAAATTGCTGTGGATTACTTTTTCAGAAATATTATTCTAATTTTTTTATGTGTGTGTACGGGTGCTGTGTCTGAACATCTGTCTGTGGACCAGTTAGTTGCTTGTCTAATTCCCATGAAGGCCAACTTGGCAATTTCTTTGTGAAATTTTATTTTCACTATGAGAGTGACAGGTTGTACAAAACCAATCAACAGTCACAGTCAAAATTTAGATACACTTATGCCATACAAATAAAATTTTAGCACATTTCTACATTTTGTAAACAGAATACTTGAAGCTAGGTAAATTATTATTTTTTTAAAGGCCTATTATTTCAAAGTTCTGGTGGTTGAAAAGTCTGTGCAGCATGACAATGACTTGGAGATGGCTCCCTATCTGCATCACAACATGACAAAGAAATGGGGGAAGGAGGTATATGCAAGGAAGGTGAAATGGAAAGGAGAAGGGGGCAGAAGGAGGCTTGTATTTTATATCAGCGTACTATTGGAGAAGCAAATGCACTTCAGTGGGACATAATACATGCCACAAGACAAGCATTAATCTCTTCAACTGGCAGTCAGGACCCAGTCACCCCCCACTAGGCAGTACCTTAGAGCTCCACCCCACCCCTGTCTTTGTGTTGCTGTACTGTGAACTGATCTTCCAACACATGAACAAACTACAGTACTGCTCGTCACAGGGCATCTCACTCAGCTGCGTGCCTTTCCTGACTTCTCTATTGAGAATCTGAAAGGGATTTCAGGCTGGGGTGCAATTAGACGACCTTGAGAAGGGCCCTCGTATGTCTTGACCTCTGAAGCAGTAGACTGGCTGCAGGATAATCAGATTCACTATGCATTCGAACACTTAGTGTGTATCACCTTCTGGGCCAGGGATTTTTGTGGACAGCATTATAAACTGATATTTTCTCTGTGATGGTTGATCTCAATTGTCAATTTGATGTCAGAAATCACCTTGGAGATGAGCTTCTGGGCAGGTTTGTAAGGGATCCTCATCTGATCTTGTCAGTAAGGGATCATCTGAGCTTGTCTGCAAAGGATCATCTGAGTTTATCTGCAAGGGAGTTCCTGAGCTTGTCTGTAAGGGATTATCTTAATTAGGCTAGCCACTGAGCATTCGAGGGTGAGGGGTGAATTGTCTTGATAGGTTAATTGAGGTTAACCGGAGCCCAGTACAGCATTCATTGTTCTCTGCGTCCTGACTGTGACAAGAATGTACCAGAGTCATGAAACCCTTGCTGCCATGGCTCCCCCATCATGATGGACTATATCCTGGAACTGTGAGCAAAAATAAGCCCTTTCTCCCTTAAGTTGCTTTCATCAGAGAATTGTATGACAGCAACCGAAAATTAAACTATTACATTCACTTAATCAATTGGTCATAAAAATTACCCTTTGGATACTTTTTCTCTAATTTTAAACATGCCTCCTTTGTTTATCAGAAACTTCATGTACAGAGCATCTTTCTCTGGCCTGAAAACAGTGGAATTCCTAGAATTTTGCTTATCTGTGCTCTTGAATTTAAGACATAGTGTTCAACCCTTTTCTGATTAGACACAGAGCCAGGCATTAATAACAATTTTATTTATTGCAACATTGGTAACTAGGACAAATAAACACATGCCACTGCCTACTGGAGACTACATTGTTCAGGAAGAAATTCCTTCAACAAAGTTTAACATGCATTACATTTTCCATGGTGAACAAGTATGGCTTTAAGTTGTAAGATGAAAGTTCTTAGAAACAAATTTTTAATATAGTAAAGATCTGTTTCCAGTAAAAGACAGGCTGCCATGGCTATTCTTGGTTGTCAAGTGGACTATATCTGGAATTAACTAAAACCCAAACATCTGGGCATACCTGTGTGATGGATTTGACTGGATTATTTCAGCTGGGAAGATCTACCTTTAATTTGGGCTACACCTTCTGGTGCAAGTCTACATAAAGGGCACGGAAGATGGAATCTCTTGTTCTTTGCCTGCTTACACTAGCCTTTTTAGCAGGTCTCTTCCCTCACTGGGATTAGAGCCTACTTCTTTGGGATTCTAGCATCTACTGAGATATCCAGCTTTGTGGAATGATAAAATACTGATTTCTTGGACTTTTATTGGGAGACAGTCATTGCTGGATTAGTTGAACCACTATATATATATGTATGTATACACACACACATACATACATATATATACATATACATATATATATAAATTATTATTCTATTAGTTCTATTACTCTAGAGAACCCTGGCTAACACATAGATATAAACAATAGATTAGTTCATATTCAATTATGATAACTTTCATGTAAATATTTCATAAGAATTTTCTTGTTGCTCACTGGCCCCCTCTCAAGTTGTGTCTCATGAAGCCTGGGCTGGCCTTGAATTTTCTATATAGTGGGGTCTGGCCTTCAACCTATGATCTTCCTCCCTCCATCTCTCAAGTGCTAGAATTACAGGTGCATACCACTCTACCCAGCTTAAGATAAAATTTCTAACCAAAAGGTTTATCTCCTCAAACTAACTGTGTTTTCAGTCTCTGAAATGTTCAAGGTTTCTCATTAATTTGCTCACTGAAGCTTGTAAGTTCCGGCTTTAGTAATAGTCTCCAGTTAGACATATGCTAATGAACATGGAATCTATTAATTTCTGTCACCACACTGACAAGATGGGGTTTGAATAAGTCATCTTGTCTCCACATCCTCATTATGGCACCTACAGCTAATGGCCTTATGCAGGGGCACATCCTAGGCAAGGCTGATGATAGGTGGGTACCAACGAGCTTATTGCTACCGTGTTTCTAATCAGCTAGTGCAAAATAAGTCGGGAATAGAGCTGCAGGGGGTACCTAATGCTGAATCACCTACTACAATGTGTAAATCATGAACGATGACAGAAAGGGCGGGACAATTATCGGGGTCACTGACTATTCATAAATGAAAGGTTGAGTAGTGGCAGTAGAAGACAGGGCTGCTATGGCTTCCATGGGCCCTGCACTCTGTGCCTGCTGTTGCTGCTAGGTGCACCAGCTATGCTGCCCAAGGAACTCTACAATTCTGAGCTCCAAATCGCTAGTCCCACACATTCAAAACAACTAAATCAATGCTATGGCTCTAGTTTACAACCAACCTCAGTCTTCAGAGGGGAAAATAAAAACAAATTAAGATCCCAGGAAGACACATAGAGGTTGAATATTCTGAATCTCAAATACACGACTTTTTGAGAGCTGACATGATGCTCTGAAGGTTTGAATTTCAGACCATTTCAGATTAGGGATTTTTCAGATTAGGTATATGTTGTGTGGCTTTTTTTTCTGAGGACACATAGATATCTATTTGCCCCAGATAAAGAGGGAAGTGATAGCCAAGGTATCACATTGAAGATCAATTTACTGGGGCTTGTTACAGGAGCAGAGAGGATGTATAGCCACATATACTATTGTGGACCTCCTGGCATGCTGACAGGCAGCTACACCCTAGGTAAATCCTGCCCCAGTTATTTGCTTAGATCTTATATAGTTGTTGGGGGAATCCTTTAAGAGGGAGGGGTTTCTGATGGTCTGCCGAAGGATTCATGTGTCTTGTAAGATGACCCTTTCCTTGATGGCTGATCTTACTCATCAGCTTGGTGTGATTTAGAATCAACTGAGGAGATTTATTTCTCTCCATTTCTGTGAGGCTTAGCTGAGAGGAGAAGACCCTTTCTCAAAAAGGATGTTCAGATACAAGGAGTTCTGAGGAAGAATATTGTGGCTTGCAGCCTGAGTCGCCTGTTGCCACTGTCATCCTCCATTGATGTCAGTCTGCAGTCTCTCCCCAGGGAGAGCTACTGAGGATTCTGCTCCTTAGACTGAGTAGCCGCTGGATTCCCGGCCTCTGTTGCAGTGGTTCTCAACCTTCTTAAGGCTTTGACCCCTTAATAGAGTTCCTCATGCTGTGGAGACCCCAACCACAAAATTATTTTCATTGTTACTTCATATCTGAAATGTTGCTACCTATAAAAATTTTAATGTAAATATCTGATATGCAGATGGTTTTAGGCAACCCTGGTGAAAGGTTGTTGGACCCCCACAGGGATCGTGATCCACAGTTGAGAACTGCTGTTCTATTGCTTACAGATGCCCCTTATTAGACTAGCCAACCCTTACTATCTAATAAATCACTCTCTGTCTCTCAGTCTTTCTCTCCTCTCCCACTGATTCTGCCCCTGCAGAGAACCATTCCAATGGACCCTTCCTCTATTGCTAACAATCTGATCTCATGAGAGAGTCTGTATGCAGATCACAACGTCTGCTCTGCTTTCACGCATAGAGAAAACACACTATAGCATGCTCATGGCTATAGTCAATGCAGACATTCCAAAAATCTGAAAATCTGAAATACTTCTGGTTTTAAATACTTTCAGATAAGGAACGGAATGTTCAGCATGTAACAAAGTTAATCAGGGGCAGACATTGTTGCTCGCCAGGGTCATTTCACTCTGTCAGCTCTTAAGACCTGTATTTCCTGTTCATCTCGCACAGCTAAAATGAGTTCTTCATCAGAGGCTGGCCCTTTAACATCAGCTGAGACGCTACTGCTGACCATACAAAAACCCAGCAGGAGCCGCCTCCTTAAGACCTTGAGGAATCTATTTACTTTGTGATGGTTTCCATTTTGTTTGTAGGAGGAATAAAAACAAAGGAGCCCTAGAAAAGACCCTCATTGACACATCTTATAATGTGTTCCACCAGGAGGTAGGAAACAGGCCTCCAATGTTCTTCAGCATGGTCGAGGATTTGGTGGTTCACGCTGGTAGACTGAAGTCAGTGGGAAAATTTCCACATGTGAGCCTTGTAGTATTAGATGCTTTAAACAACAACACTTGTGCACACAGCCCTGAGCGTCTCTGAATGTCTGGGAACTCTGATCATGAAGCAGAATAGCACAAGGACAGTCTCCAGTACGTCAATTGCATCTGGAACTATTGACCCCATGTGCTTTCAAAGTATTACAGTGTGTTGGTCACACTTGGCATCCTCACTCCTATGGCCTAAGAGGACTTCTTTCATTTTTCCTTATGAAAAGATTTTTATCTTGTGTGTGTGTGCACACACACGCATGTGACATGGCAAGCATGTGGCAGTCAGAGGACAAGTTTAGTGTCAGTCCTTACCTTCTACTTGTTTGAGACGGGCTCTCTTTGCTGCTGTGCACACTCAGGCTAGCTGGCCTGTGAGTGCCTTCTCATCACCACCTTCCATCTTGCTGTAGTCGTGCAACCCAGCACGGCAGACATGAAGATATTCTAAAGAGATACTTATTTTTCTCACTTGGACCATCAGACTATTAAAACAGTGAACCCCAAATAAATGGGAATGAGAGAAGGAAAAGACTCCAGCTAGAGGGGGACCCTGTGTCCTAGAAAGAGATTTAACACAGTTTGAACATCTTGTCACACCACCTTCCAGGATGAGGCCGAAGCCAGATGACATTAAGCCGAAAGTGGAGCCACATCTTGGCTGGGACTGTTAGATGTGCGTGTCCTTGGTTCTCTGTTTAAACTCTGACCTGACTTCAGGTCACCAAGGGCTTTAGGGTTCACTGGATCCCTTTGTCTCTCTTCCATATTAAAAAAGTGTCACTTTTCTGTTTTCCACTACTAACTTGGCTCTTCTTATTGGCTTAGGTAACAATTAGCCTGGGATGGCAAATTCATCTTTCCATAAGTTAGAGGGAGCCACTCATGCTTGCATGGTCAGTTTTACCTATTGGGCCCCCTTTTTAAAAATGTTTCTTTCTTTTTTTTTTTTTTTTTTTTTTTGTTTGTTTGTTTGTTTTCTAGACAGGGTTTCACTGTGTATCAGCCTTAGCTGTCCTGGCACTTGCTCTGTAGACCAGGTTAGCCTCGAACTCACAGAGCTCCTCCTGCCTCTACCTCTAGTGTGCTAGGATTAAAGGTATACTTTACCACTGCCCAACTCCAATGAGGCATTTTAAATTGTTATTTATTTTTTTTTTAGAAGTTTGACTTTAAGTCATAAAGTAATATACAGTAGCTTGATGGCTTGGATTCTTTTTTTAAAAGTTAGGGGTACAGTGTCAAATGTAGCGAAAATTACTGCTGGCTTTCTTAAACTAGCTAAAAGAAGAAAATAATCTTTACATGTTTTATTGTTTCTTTTTCCTTCTTTCTTCCCCCCCCCCCAACAGTGTTTCTCTGTGTAACTCTGGATATCCTGAAATTCACCCACCTCTGTCTCCTGAGTGCTGGGATTAAAGGCATGCACCATCACTGTCTGTCATCCTGTTCTGCTTTTTGAGATCAACAGCTCTCAAGACTTTTTACTTATTATTACTCTTATTACCTAAAAGGCCTTGAACTTCAGAAAAAGTTTGGACGGAAAGCTAGAAATGTCTTGGTTGGTGACCCTGGTGTCCTGCTATCTTAGTGCCATTCTGCATCAGCCAGTGCTTTGCCTTAGCATTTACCCTGGCTTGGAGTCAATCACCATGCCCACTCATGTCTATTTTCAACCATGTAAATCCTTTCTTCCAAAGTTCACTTTTCCACTCTGTAGAAACCTAAGTTCAGGTAAAATGAGATGGGTAGAAGTGGAGAGACATGCAATGGGCCGTGGGTTGGGCTCAGGGAAATGGATGAAGAAGAATATGATCCAGTCTAAAGCACAAAGGCAGAACGTGGGAAGGCACACTAGCAGTTGATGGAGCTCCCTCAGCAGAGGCCATGCAGCAATGCCAGTGTTGAAAATTAGGATGCTTAGAAAGGGAGTTTCCTCTTTCAGATTTCACATAAAAAACATCATCAGAAAATCCTGTTGGCTCTGCTTTCCAAATACATTTTAAAACCAGGTATCTTGATACTCATTCCACCATACTATTCTGTCTTACCGAAATTATAAAAAAGCCTTTCCCTGTCTGCTGTTGTTATGCTATATCTATTTCTCATATTGTCAAATCAGTTGCCAGAGAAATCATGTTACAGTTCAAGTCACTGTGAATGCTCAGTCCTACATGGGTCATCCATATCATCCTCCCCTTACCCAAGATTCGTATATGTGGAAGAAGAGCGTTTGGAAAGAATATAAGAGCCAGAGAATGGGGAGGAGAGCTATGAAATGCTATCTTCTGGGCATGACATGACTGATGTACACATCAACTCATTAGCACCCATGGTTGCCTCTGCAAGACCTAGATAAGATCAACCCAGTCAAAGTTCCAACATGCATGAAGGAGGGGCTCCAGAGGCTAAGGAGCCATTGGCAATTGATGATGACTTCAGTGGTAGAGATAGTCACTTTTCTTTGGGGATGTGCCTGCTGGTAGGTTGACAATGCTCCAGAGGATGGTCACACATACATTCACACATGGTCAGTAACTGATGATGATAACAATGATGATGACAATGATGATAATAAGGACATAAAGTTAGGATGGGGATAGGTAAATGGGTCAAAGAGGGGGAATTGGAAGGAGGTAGTAGAGGATAGATAAGACCAAAAAACATTATATACATCTATGAAAAAGAATAAATAAACATATTATGAATAAAAGCATGCCCTCAACTAAAAGCTACAGTTCTTATCAAGGCCTTTAAGTCACCACAAAGGTCTCCCCTTTTCTAATCTCTCTGCCATTTTACCTGTGCTGTCCCTTTGGCCTAATACAACAAAAGAAATAGTCTTACCCCTACACTCTGTACTTTTCCTTAGAAGGTCAGAGAGCAACTTCCCTGACCACGCCTCTAAACCTTGCATCTCATTCCATCTTGCTCCATTCTTCTCTCTGTATTGTCTTTCCTCCATAGTGCTTGCCTTGGATGGGCTATGTATTGCATATTGCTTTGCTTCCCATTTCTTTTCAGGAGAAGCTGATGTATGTGTGCTTTCTAATTATGTCCCCGAATGGAGACAAATGTCAGACACATAGAGAGAAAATGATAAATAGTTGTTGGAGAAATGAATGAGTCAATGGACTAATGATTCAATTAAACAGGTTCCCATAATGACAGGAGGAACAGGACAAAGCTCAAGAGTCAATGAGATAGTCAGAACCCCAGTTTAGGAGCCTGAAGCTAGACCCTTGGAAAAACAGACTCAAATGATAAGTTGTACAGATTTCTCAGGTAATCTGAGAAGGGTATTCTCAGTTTATCAGGGAATGGTCACTGCTTATGGTCAAGAGGTCCAACAAAACCAGAGGATTTCTCTGAACCTTTGTAATGATCATTGTCCTATTCATCTGTCCACCCACCCACTCATCCATCTATCCATCCATTCATCCATATACCTACCCACTCACCCATCCACCCATCCATCCATCCACCCATCCATCCATCTATCCATCCATCCATTTCCATCATCCATCCATTTATGTATCCATCTAGTCATATAATAGTTATTTACCTTTTCAAGCTATACCTGTACCACTTGAGTTTTCTAAGCATCATTTCATGTGTCTTGTGACCAATAACTCCTACTTTTTTCTAGCCAGATCCTCCTGCCATCCTTGACTATAATGTCATGAATGAAAGATCCTAGGACAGGAAGTTTGTTTAGATTATGCCTTAATTTTTCCTCATAATCCAAGCAAAATACTCAGAGTGGATAAATGAATACGTCCATTGAATTTTAAAGTTAGAATCCAAATTTTGGATTCTTTTTGCCTTTGCCAATTTAACTTGTGTTCGCTGGGTGAGGGGAGAGTGACTTCCCATGGTCAAGTTTGGTTGCTGTTGTTCAGGCCCTTGATAAACACAAAGCTGGCTTAACATGGGGGAAAGGGCTTCAAGCCTGGTTAATTTGTTCTGTTTCTTTCAAGGTTGTTTTGTTCATTCAGCTCACTAACTAACTTCACTTCTCTTTCTTGCTCCATTTACTACTTGATGTTAAACAACTTTAACCTCTTTGCACAGTGAGATTGTCAAAATGTGCGTGTTGGCACTCTTCCCAACAGGTTTTAGTTCCTTAGCACTTGGGCACAATCAGTCCTAGCTGCCTATAGACTGTAAGACTTAAAGACATTTACTG
This sequence comes from Phodopus roborovskii, assembly GCF_943737965.1. Taxonomy (NCBI): domain Eukaryota; kingdom Metazoa; phylum Chordata; class Mammalia; order Rodentia; family Cricetidae; genus Phodopus; species Phodopus roborovskii. Next base: position 11,427,329 of record NW_026126460.1, on the reverse strand, counting down.
TCCCATCATTCTAGAGGCTGGAAGGCCATTTGGGGTGTCAATATAGTCAGATTATGGTGTTGGCTTGACTTAGGGATGTCTGTATTGCTGTGTGCTTGCTAGAGTTTCTTCTGTGTGTGGTTGGGGAAGGCGTAAAATAGAGAAAGGAAAGAGAACGTCCTCCTTGTAGGGCCACTGATCCTATTGGATTAGACTCCACCTTTTTAAAAAGTCAAAATCTAATTACACTGCATCCCTTCTTCCTTTTCCTCCCCCCAGCCCCTCCCAAATTCCCCCCACTCCCTTTAAAATTGATGTCTTCTTTTTCTTTGATTATTATTGTTACATATATGTACATAAATACAACCTGCTGAGTTTACTGTTGCTTGTGTGTACATATACATGTATATGTGTACATATGCATACATATGTATTTCAGGGCTGACCACTTTGTATTAGATGACCAGTTAGGGCATTCATTGGTTGTCTTAGTTCTTTGTCTAGGGCTGGAACACTATGGGATTTCCTTGCTCATGCATTACTCTGTGTATTGTATTATCATTATCTTTTTTTTTTTTTTAACAAGCCATAATATTGTGTCATCTTAGGAGACAAATCTCCATCAGACTTGCTGGTTCTCTGGCTCTTACAGTCTTGCTGACCCGCTCTTCCACAGGGCTCCCTGACGTCAGATGCAGGGGCTGTGTTGTAGATGTATCCATTGGGGCTTGGCTCTCCAAGATCAGTTGATCTCTGCGTTATTATCCGTTGTGGTTTTCTGGAATGGTACCAGTTTGCTCCAATAAGAGGCTCCTTTGGTAAGCAGTAAGAACCACATTTAATACGAGAGCATAAAGACACATTTAGTATGAAGTCAGGAGTCATGCTGGTCTAGTAAAGTGGCGGTAATAGTTCTTTAAGATTCCCCACCTCACTCATCCTGATAGTTGACTAGGTTTCTAGTACCAGGGATGATTTCACTCTTGTTGAATGGGCTGTAAATACAATTAAACAGCTGTTGATTTCAGCCAAGATATGAGTGCCACTATTGTACCTTTAGGGATATTTTGCCACATTGCTCATTGTTCATAGGCCTCACATCTGTACAGGACTATTAATTGCTTCTCTTCCTTGGCAGCTTGCCAAGCACCTTCTGGTACTATGAAAACCAGGCCTCAGGGCGAAGGATTTCAGATTAGACCCAGCTCAAACCTTCCAGGTCCTGAGTCTGAAGTGTGTTGTTTCAGCAACAGGGACTAATCATCAACTCAGAGGTTACCATGTGGGACAATAGCCTCTGTTGTTTTGGGAGTCACTTGGCCAATCCTGACAACAACTCAAATAGGGGTTTCTCATTCCAGCTACTGGGGCTTTTATTCAATAGTCTACAGTTCTTTTGAAGATTCTTCTCAGCCCAGGTGGCATAACTTCATTAAAGATCTATCTATCTACAGATAGATAGATTTATACAGATATATGAATTTAGGTAAACTTGAAATAACATGATTCTTGGGGCTTTGATCAAACATCCTTAGCATTATTTGTCCCTACTCATCTTTCCTTCTGTATTAACCCTCCTTCCCCTCTTCCCGTTAATGCTTCCCTCCCTAGTTTTCCCATCCCCCCCCCAGTATCACCTGCATCCAGTATGACTTCTCTAGCTCCACCCCCTTTTTACTTTCCTGGCTTCTGCAATAACTTCAGATCATATAATCACACTGGGCTTTGAGGTATGAATTTGTGAGAACACAATTCAGTCTAAACAATTGCCCTACTTCAAAATACCCATTATATCAAACGACAGTGTTAGTTTCCTTGCAATTAGGATCCTAACTCCAAGCCATCTTTATGCTGTCTTGATATGTTCTGCTTCTTTGCATGCATTTCAAGTCACCATTTCAAACACACTTGTAGGGGAATGATTTATGGATCATCTTCCTTTTGTCCCACTTACCAAGTTTTCACTTTGTTCCAAATCTGGTTTCTTTTATTTTTGTTAAAATAAAAAGCAGGTCAGTATGGATTCTTGTATCCCCTTTAAACATTCTGTATGTACTGTCCCATCTGGCTCCTGTCTCTTCATTGTACATGCAATTACACAGATACAAACCCACATGCTGGAAGACAGACACTCTCTGTGTCTTTTTCCATGGCTTCTTTTCCCTAAACATTTAGGTTTCTGGGAAAGGCTTCAAATTAAGCATTTGATCCATGGAAGGCAACCATCCCACAGCACTTGTTGACTTCCCAACAATTAAAGCTGCAGCTCCTTTGTAGGTGAAGAAACTGAGGCCAGAGACAGTACGGAACTGACAGTGACGAGAGCTGATGATAAAGCAGAGCTCGGGGGTCTCTGGAGGCTGATCAGACTTTCCCTCTCTTAACGGGTCACTAGCTTTTTCTCTTTTTAGAGTCCGCTCAAAACTGCCCTAGCTCCCTTCCTTTCTGTCTGTCTCAACAAAACCTATCTGGCAGCATTTTGGCAGGTATAGAAATGGTGGCAGCAACTGGACAGATTGCAGATTTAGCAATCAAATTCTGGAACCAAAGCTGAATTTGAATTTCAGCTTTTAAGAGTAGTATGTCCCATGATATAGTGGAGATGGACTTATTCTAAAACACAGCTGGATTTTCAGTCTCAGCTCAGCTGAACTTGACTTCTTGGGTTTTATCTGGCACCTTCAGCCATATGGTTCCTATATCGCTATGTGTAGTCCATGGATGGCTGAAAGCCTCTTATGATGGTTAGCATACATGGGAAAGAAAATCAAAATCATACTGCTCTCTATCTCTAATCGCTGTTGACAATAGAAACAACGCCACAAATATTCTACACTAGATGTGTATTTTGTTTTAGAAACTCTGACTTACGAGCCTAATTGCTGTGATTGCATGTGAATTCATAGCATTTATGAGGAGGAGCTAGGAGCCCACATTGCTTCCTCACTGATATGGAACTCATGTTTGAGTGAATTTGAACACACTCTTTTAATCTCTCTAAAAAGAGAGAACTGAGCATCTTCTTCATCTGCACAGCAGGTACAGTCTTAGCACCCATCTTTACTAAATGAGAACAAGGAAACAATAGAACTTGCTAAGTTGTGCACACAACAAGTATTGGCTTCATCTCTTATTGTCACTTCTTCCCTGGGAATAGGAAAAGCCATGTCCCAGACCATCCCAAAACCTGATGGTAAATAAAGGACATAGATATATCACAAAGAAACTGTCATTCCATCTCTTCACTGATACACAGGTGCCATGTGAGCCATACTTTTGTTGCAGTCCCTAACAGTGATAAATCAATTGATTGGATTGTTCATTTGGTAAGTTTTTACTAAATGCCTAACATATTCCAGACACATAATATTTTTGGAGTTGGGAATATCTGGTAAATAGCGTGATTTTTTTCTACTGAAGGGACAGTTGCTAAGCAAACAAGCAATGGAATGAATGTGAAAATAAGTATTAGCTTTGGTTATGTGGAGTCACTGGTGACCTTGGTAACCTTCTGTTTCCTGAACATTGTTCTAGAAAGTGGAAAAAGGAGGAAGTTCACAAATTCATTTTGCTATGGAGAGCTTTAAAAAGGTTGGCAGCTAAAAGCAAATGCAGGTTAAAGGATCTTTTTAATAGCAGCCATTATGGCAGGTTCTCCAAAAAAAAATGACTGAGTAGACAAGACCTGGTCGGATTAAAAAGAGAACTCTTGACGAAGGGGTGGAGGGAGAGAGGGTAGCTGGCTAAAGGAGGGTGTGTGTGGCCTTAGCTTGTACCTAGACTTCTCTCCAACTGAGTCACTCAGAAAAGAATGCTGGAGCTGCATCAAGGGACTTAGGGAATGTGGCAATAGAAAGATGCAGTTCTTGTCCATTTTCTTAGTGAAATAAGATATTGTTTTTCATGTCTCATCTATAATACCTATAGTGAAAAAAAAATGAAGTCTTGGAAATAATTATTGATAAGAAAAGAAAGCTTTCTTTTTTTGTGTGTCAGGCCCTTAATAAACTTGGAATGTGTAGCACCGGGGACAGAGATTCTGACTTACTCGAACTTATTCATCCACAGCTCCTTACAGCTCCCCAGACCAACATGCTGACATTTTCATGTTTTTTATCCATCACAATTTCTCTTCATTGAGATGAACTCTTTCCAGAAGGGAGCTGCCCATCTTGACCAGCCTGTTTCAAGGCTGTGCTCCACTGCACAGCCTCCGTAAGAGTGACAGGAACTGACAAACTCTTGGAACTTGTCCCATTGGATTTGTCTAATGGACCTTTCTTTCCCTGACACAGATGAAAACGTCATCCACAGAAACAGACCATTTGCCACGAACCTGCAAGGAGGCAGCAACAGATGAAACAGGAGTGGAAATAGATCCAGGAAATTCAGGACACATACCATGAGCCAAGGAGAACTCTACTTTGTAAATTACAAATGAAATGGATGGGATTGGATTTTGCCATCTGGGGTACCTTGTTGGAGGGTGAGAAAGCCAAGCTCCTTACTCCTTAGCTCCTTGCCTCAGACATCTCTCTCTCTCTCTCTCTCTCTCTCTCTCTCTCTCTCTCTCTCTCTCTCTCTCTCTCTATGATACCACAGTGAGGCTGTTACGTGGTGACCTGGGGAGGGAAGGGGTCGGAAGTGGCTTCCACTGGTCCATTCTGGGCCTCAGGGTCAAGTTCTCTTCCTAGAAGGTGGAAAGACCAGGGAGCAAGAGAAAGAAGGAAATGAGGGAGAGAGAAAGAACTATCAAATTTTTGCAGCAATGCAAACATTCTACTCTCTTGGCAGAATTCATGTTGAGAAAAGCTTTCCAAACAGAGGAGTCACAGCTCAGGGATGATATTTTTAGGTTCCATAATCAACACCTAACGTATTCACTAATACTCAGAATTACCCTTGAAGAGCCCTTGCATCAACCATAAAACGTGTAACACCTTGTATTCTAATTTCTATACACATTGAAATTTGAAGAACCACTGCACTAGATTAAAAGAGAGAAACAACAACAATAACAACAACAACAGACAGCATGTTTGGGTATGGCTGCCTGGCCTGGTCATTTTTCCTTTAGGCAGCTATAAAATCTTGAGCTTTAAATGAGACCCAGGTGATAGTGATGCCATCTTTGTTGGGCCACAAGTTTTACTTTATTCTCCTTTAATACTAAGGCTTGACAACCTTTATAGATGGTAAAGGATGTGTTTGTCATCCTGATGGTTAAATGAAATTGCAGCCATGCATCAAATCCAGGTTAGGGCTAAAGCCTGTGTGCCGATTAATGCTGAAGTAATATCAGCCCACTCTATTTTCTTTAAAGAAAACCCTTGGATAATCCTGTAAACATACAGACAAGGTCTAGGTCTCCTCTAACAGGAGGAAGTTAGCTAAAGGAAAAGTTTACATGGCTTTATTTAAGTATTAAAGTATTAATTTTGTAAATACCTAGGAAGTTCAAGATGTGTTTGAGGGTAAGAGGATCTGTAGCACAAAGGTAATTGATGCTTTGCTTTTCCGTGGGGAGAGGACATCTTCAGTAGCCATCTATACTAGAGTCTGGAAACACATACTTTGAAGATGGGCAGGGGCAAACATGAAACTGTCCTGAACAGGGGCAGACTTTGAACAGAGTGTCAGCTTCGGGACAATGGCAAGGGTGTCTCCATTATGGGAGCAACACTAATGGATCCAGAGAACAGAAATAGATCTTGACTCTGTCTGCCTTTTCTCCCTTTTCATGCCCCCTCCCACTCTATCTTCCTAAGATTTTGGAAGGACTGGTTACTTGTGATAGCTCTATTTGGTAAGAAATTATGCAATGGATCTCATCCAAGTTGGGATAGTTTTGCCTAAACTTCCAAAGCCCAGTCTACCCCCCCCCATCATAGGGCACAATCAGAACACTATGACCGGCCATTTTAGGTCTAAGGAAGAGATTCATTGCAAAACCTTAGAGAAGTTGGAGGTGGACTAGAGATGGGGAATTGGGAGGTGGGTAATGTGGGGGCTTTAGCTAGAGGGCCTGTGGAAGAGCAGGCTGAGACTTCCTTACAGCTATGCTGAGTTCCAGGTTCTGATGCCTTCAAGGACTAGCTGGAAGCCTGACTGAGTGGAGAGACTTGGTGACACAAAATATCCAGACATGAAAAATCAACCCACATCTCTTGGACTTCATACTATCACAGGCTCCCACATGGCAACCTCTGTACCAGGGAAAAGTGTGGTTCTACTGTGATGTGATTCTACTTTGATGTTGTGGCTTGTGCTTGTTTGCATTTCCGGTATGAAGCCTTAAGAACAGGCACTGCGTGTCTGTCCTGCCAAGAGGAACTTATGACCAAGGGCTTTGGATATTATCCAGAGCAGCCTCTCCATCTGCCCTGTAGGATTCAGCTTACTTTAGTCATTACTGACACAAGCAGAGGTCTGTTGTACTTATTTAGCCTTTTGGGGCTTTAAAGGAAAATGTATGCTCATGCTTCTGCCAGCACTCCGAGGTCTACCCAACCAAATCTGGCTGATCTCAGTCTGGTCTGGCTCTGCTGAACAAAAGTCTAAATCAAGTACTGGGTCCAGAGGCTGCAGGAGTAAAGGGGTGGGGCTAGCGAGGCTGGGAAGGAGGAAATGCCAGCAAACACATAGACACGTTGAGATCTCTGCTGTAGGCAAACAGAAAGAGGCCAGGGCATTAATCCATCCGCTCTCAGTGGCTGAAGGTTAGGAGAAAGGGTGTGGAGTCCATGGGCTGTCTGGTCTTTCCCTGTGGGAAGCTTCCATAGAAACAGAGAAATCCTGGGAACCAAGACAGAGGGACGGGGCCAGCCGAGGAGGGACTGTCATGTGCTGGCTTCAGTTGACCATAGCAGTCAACTACACTCTCCAATATATAAGATCAGGTGGGCCACAATCTAGATTGTGACCGAACTGGGCTCCATGACCTTCCTTTTGCCCACTCCTGGGTCAATGGACAAACCACTTGGTTGCCTAAGCCTAAAATCACAAACCCAAGATCAAATGTTCTCTTTCTTTCCTAGCAATTACCATTAGGTTTGCCACACACCGACAGAAGCAGGTACATTAAATCACAAAGTTGTTCCTTCTCTGTTTCCTACTTTGCCTTTTTTAAAAAAACACACTGCTTGAGTTTTGTTTTACACATGCAGTGCCCATAGAGGCCAGAAGAGAGCATTTGTAGCTGGAGTTACAGATGGTTGTGAGCAACTGTGCCAGTGCTGGGAACTGGACCTAGGAACTCTGCAAGAGAAGAATGAAATGCCCTTAACCTCTGAGCCATCTACTTATCTTACATCCTTGTTTCTCTCCATTCCTAGGCACATCACTTGAACCCTGGTTTTAGTCCCCCTGTGTCATGCTCTGACAATGTGTTTCTAAGCAGAGTTTTTCTATCCAGTTCTTGCCTTGGGCCTACCTTCACCCACATCAAAGAATCCGGCTCTTTCCATGCTTGATGAAGTTTGAGACTCCCCCTCTGATATAGACTCTATCAGGCAGACATTTCTTTTGTGTTATCTTCTACTTATCCCAGTTCAATACGCCTAAGAGTGACCCAGCTTGCTACCCAACTCCACACCGTCCTCATTCTTCCCAAAGGACCTTTCTGCCCATATTCCCAAGGAAACAGTAGACTTTCTATCAAGGCTATTCTTAGATCATGTCTACATGTGTTCAAAGACATGGAGCCATGTCTAATGCCTCAGTTTTGTTGACACTGACTGTCGACCTGGTGTTCATAGGCCTTACCATGGAGTCAGGCAAAGGCAATAGAATGGCTATGTGCCAGGTAGTTCATGAGAAAAATTCTTAAGATTCCCACTGCTTTCAAATAGAGTGTGGGTTTGGAATTAGAATGTTAAAGCTGGAAAGATTGTTAGTGACTGGCTTGAACAGTCGCCCATTAAGAAATTTAAGCCCCAAAGATGTAGCTCCTCAATCAAGTTCTTCCTCCCACATATACTAAACTCAGAGGACAAGAATCACACATAGCCAGTTCACACCAGAGTAGGGCACAGTGTGATCATGTTCTGCCAGCCTTCCCAAAGCCCTTTCCATAGTAACACATGAAGAGTCTATTTCAGTGGCCTTGTATGTGCAAAGGTCAGATGAAAACCTCCAAGTAGTTCAAATAATAAAGGGAAGTGTTTCATGTAACTGGTAAGGTTAAAGGTGTCTGTCATACCAACAAGGACAGGTGGATGAAGTGTAAGCCTAACCTAGACTATGTCATGTGACACCCCTCCACCCTTGGGGATTGTGGATGATTCACAAATAGAAATAAGGACTATTGAAATGAGGTAAGACAGACAAAAAGTGTGTATAGCCCACCACAAAATCCAGAAGGGGGTAAAGCCAAGTTACAGTTGATTGTATCTATTTACATAAAAGCACAGTGGAGAGCTGCTTTGGGGTTGATGGCAAATGGCTGACCCAAAGCCAGAGAGCCATGGGGCTTTCTGTTTGACAACTGGCCACAGGTGATTAACATCCTTCCTCATGAGTTCAGAGGTCAGGGCTGCATTCTCAGGACTTCCATCAGAAAACCTCATGTGCTATCTCTAGGGAACTGGAGGAGAGGAAGGGAGATAAGAGAGCTTTCTGACCAGGAAGCATGGAGAAGACAGTCAGCATCAGGACCTTGGTTCAAGTCCCACTCTCTTCCCTGCCTCTGCCTCATCTACATTCCCTCTGGCCAACCCTGCCAACCCTCAGTTTAGGAGTAAATTGCCTACTCTATGGGCCCGAATCTGCCAGGTGGTGTCCTAGCCTGGCTTGCCACCTACTCCAGTGCCTGCTTGATCCTTGCTCAGGCACCTTCAGTGAAACCATACTGATTTTAAGATCCAGACCGAGACCATAGTCCAAACGCTAATATCCTCTCATCCATGGCCCTTATCATGGGGTGATTGATCATCCACACAGTGAAACCCAGCAGTGTGAAATGTCTGTCCTCAGTTGCAACTGCCTGGCTTTCCTGCTTTCCACTGTTAATCATAATTCAGTGTGCCTAGGTCTGTTCACTCTATGTAATCCTGGGTAACAGAGAACTGTATTTTCATTCCTCTGTAGACATATATGCCCTGTGTATCATGAGTAAACAGTATTAATTCACTGTTTGACTCCTAATCTTGTTTGATTAAGAATTCCTTATCATGGCCTTAAAAATACCTCTAAAAATGTAAGCTTGAATTAGGAAATAGAAAGAAGATAAATGGAAAGTATCCTCTTTTCATTTCCATTCTTGTTACTGATTTCCCTTGTTTCCCTGTGTGTGTATCAGAATAGATGTGTCTCTGCCTTTCCTTAACCAGAAGGTGCTCTCCAACCCTAATCTATGTGTATTCCTGGAATTCAAATGGACATATGGATTGAAATGCCAAATTTGTCCTGCTTCTGGCTTCAGAGGAGCATTTCAAAATAAGACACATGAAGAGGCCTTAGTGCTGAAGATTCTAAATGAGGCTGTTTTAAAAGGCATTGCAAACGTCACAGGAGCGGCCTTCCTTGACACTACACTTTCACTATCCTGTCTTTATAAAACCAAAAGTCACCTGAGAGGTCTCAGGGTCATTTTCCTTGGGAAGGGCAGCTGTGGGGGTGGGACTGGCTGGAATGGACAGAGACCATGCTTTTGTTTGAAGGGACTCATGCCTGGAGGCAGTGGGAATCTGACCTCCCTGGAAGGACTTAGGGAAAGATAGAAATGAATGAGTTCTCGGAAATGATGCTGTGCCCTGCATTCTCCTAAAGCCCGAGGTGACCGAATGCTGAACTCCAACTCCATTGAAAGCATGGGGCAGCTCCTCCAGTTATCAAAACTGGCTGCTTACCCTGGGTACTGAGAGAGTGAGCCAGCAGAAGGGGCTTTTGCACAAGGGGCTGGGCCATCAGCATGAGGGGCTCTGGTTGCAGGGAGCAGACAGAGCAGAAGCAGAAGGAGTCCAGAGTCCTTACTCTCACTGTCTCCTTCTTCACCAGAGCCTTGCTTCCTCGAGTATTACACTTAACGTCCCTTCTTTCATGTTACTTTTCTGCTTGAACTAACTGGTGTGTTTGGCCTTACCTTTGAGAGGAGAGGGTGGTACCTGTGGGTCAGCAGGCACGGTTGGGCAGATCCAGTATCTTCTTGTGTTTGACAAAAGACTGTCTGCAGATAAATCCTAGTATCATTGGTCCCTTGCATAAAAATCATAACTGCTATGGACTGAATTGTGACCTCCCCAAATTTTGTATTGAAATAATAGCCTGTGGTTCCCCAGGATGTGACTTTTTTTTTTTTTCCAATGAGATCCATTAAGAGATCGTTACAATAAAATTACCATGGAAACAGTCCCAGAAGAGATTAGGGCATAGGATGACATAGAGAAAAGACCATGGTGATACAGAGGAAGTTGAAATGCCAAAAAGTGAGGCTTCAGCGGGGCCTATGGTAGTGACACCTAGATTTCAAACTTCTAGTTTTTAGAAAATAAATTCTTGTTGTTAAAGTCAGTCAGTTTCTAGCATTTCTCTAGGACAGCCTGAGCTGATGAATGACATTGTTCAGAATAAGCAGAAGACAAACAAAAAAGGAAGAAATATGGCATGTGAGTAGGTCTGAACTTCCTTAGGGAGGGAGAGAAGGAGAAAGGGGAGGGAGGAAGTGAAGGAGAGGAGAGGATAGGAGGGAGAGAGGAAGGGAGGAAGGAAGGGAGAGAGGAAGGAAGGGAGGTAAGGAGGGAGACAGGAAGGGGGAGAGAGGAGAGGAAGGGAGTTAGTTAGTTCATCCATCCAGCGCAAGCCTCCGTATCTGTAGATTCTACTTTTGTAGGTTCAAACAACTACAAATCAAAATGTTCATAAAAATATTCCAACTGAAGCAAACTTGTAAAGATGTTTTCTTGTCATTGTTCCCTAAACATACAACATAGCGTCTATTTACCGGTTGTTGATGTTACATTGGGTATTACAAACAATCTGGACAGGATGTAAAGCAGATGACAGGATGTGGGTCATCACAAATACAATGCCTTTTCGCATCATGGATTTAAGCCCTTCTGGAGATTTTCGTATCTATGGGTGGGTGGGGATAAGCGGGAACCAACCCTCTGTGAACTGGTAGTGTCAGTACTTTTCAGACTACTGTACTTTCCTTGAAGACCCTTGGAACATAACATGTAGCAGGAGGAAGAAGGTCTTTATTTTCCCTCCCAGAGAAAATGAGGCGTGTCATAGGACTTAATAACCTGTGGCCACCAGCTGCTGGCACCTCATCTCTTCGAGGCAAGGATACATAGATCTGGCGATCTGCTCATTACTGCATACTTAACACTGGGATTCAATGACTTACCTTTTTTGTGTTTCTGTGGGACCCTACCTTGCTGAGTCAATGCTATCCCTGAACCTGAGGTTCACAGCTTGTGTATAACTTTGGTTCAAATTGTGAGTGTTCAAAACAGATAAGACATTTAATGCCTTTTTATTGCCCCTCTCAGCAATGCTTAAAATCCTCATTGGCCTCCCCCAAAGAGGATGGACAAGTGGCTTGTTCCCTTAGCTGCTCTTACAAGCTGCTTTGCAAATGGCTCTGGCAGGTGGTGCAGCATAGGGGGAGGGCTAGCAGTCTGTCCCCAGAGCCTCTGCTGTGCATCTCTCTTGGTAAAGTACCATCTCCCAGCCTTGGGTCGCCTAAGCCTCCCTGCCCCACTTCTGGGGGTTATTTCTCCCTCCTGACTCATGCCTGCTGCTTCATTTGAGTAACCGTGCAAATGTTTAGCCAAGAGGCCATACCAGGCAGTAGGCTTATTTATGAGTCCTCAGGAGTTTGCAGCTCATGCACCAAGGCAGCATTCCATGCCTTGCCTTCTGGTCAAATAAGGACAAAGGGAACCACGCCTTCCATTCTTGGCAGTGAAGTACGGACTCTGTGCTGTGTGCTGTATAGAACCCTCCCCAACACTGATGACTTTTTCCCAGCACCCCAATGACCTCAAAGTTGTAGCATTATAAATCAGGAGGAAGAAGCAGAGGACATAATATAAGGATGCCCAGGGAGAGGGAGCTTATCTCATCCCTTTCTCAGCTTCCTGCAGGAAGTTGATGGTGCTTTCTCAGCTCTCGGTGTCCAAAGGGGAAGTGCTTTTGCTGTTGTGTATGTCTTCTTTGTCAGCAAGGAGTCGCCAAAGAGAGCCACAAAACATTGCAGTCAGTCTAAGACACACATACACACACCTGGAAAGAGAACTCAAAGGAACCAGCAATGTACATTTGTGATTTGGCAGAAAATATGAACTTGTTCTTTGCGAGCTCCTCTCTTTAGCCTTGTGGAGGACAGAAAACACCCCAGGGGGAAGAGCAATATACAATCTAACACAGAGGTGGGGGGTAGGGTAGTATATGAACAAACAAAGCAGTTCATTGAATTCAAGACCTCACCAGGGAGCCCTTTCCCAAACCTTCTGACACTTGGTTTTATTTGCTTACCAAGCCATAAGCCTAATGTCTAAACAGATAACCTACCATGTGTGCCTCCCCCATATGGGAGCAGGGTGTCTGGTAGACATGGTTGGCTTGCTAGCTATCAGCCCTTTCCCAGAGCTTAGCCTCTCTTTAGAAAGTGCTTAATGCTACCCCTCTGTGTACTTTACGGGCGATGAGGAGAGGAAAGCAAACAAAATAATGGACAGGACAGAGCTTGGGATACTGTAAGTGCTTTCTTTACAAGCATTTGGAGATGAGAGGGTACCGATCTATTTCCTCGCAGAGGACCCTATCTATACATTAGTGCTAAGCTAATATTTGGAGGATCATGGTAGTGAGGATTTTAAAGGAATCCCTCTGGGGTTAGGTTAGAGATGCTTCCTCATAAGATAAATATTTACAGCTAAATGGGAAAAAGCAGAAGGCAAAGGAAACAGGCCACGGGGCTACCTAGGCTTGCCTCGTTCCTGTACATCTCGGTTCTTTCTTTGAGAAAGTACAACTCTTTGTCCCGCCACCCTCTTTAGACCATGTGCTTGTACCCGTGGATTCTGTCTTCTTTCCATCCTCCATGTACCTTTGTCCCAGGGGTCTAAGAGTCCCTGATCCAGACTGGTTTGGGGAGAAGAGCTGCTCCTTCTTGACTTCAATGTTATCGAGTTTCCCAATACGTGTGCAGCTTGACTGAAGAGCCAATCTGCTTCATCTGTCTTCCCATCCTTAGCGTATTTCCTTTCCTCTCTTCGTGGGGCACTCAAGACCCTGGTGGAAGTCCCCAAATATCTCTAGAACAATGTATCCTTAGCTGAAACTGTTGCAGTAACGAGGCTGCCACAAGAAGCCCCTCAGTTGTGTGGCATAGAACACATCTGTGAAGAATCCTTTTAGGCAGTCAGGGAGAGGAAAAGGAAGAAACGAGGGACACCAGAAGAAGAACGGTGGGCATATCAAGCCCAGATTCAGATTTCTTTATTGTTCATTTCCAGATGAGACAGCAGAGTCTCTAAGCACTTCAGGGTCCAGGCCTGGCGTGAGTCAGCCACCAGGATAATCTACTGCCGGCTGATTAAATTAGTGTTTGTTAGAAGCCAGGAAGTAAGAGGGGATGCTGCACGCAGGGATAGATGGAGAAGGAAGAAAATTGTCTTCATATCTTTTGAATTATTTATGACCTGGAACTTTACATGTGAAAGCCTAACTGGACTTGATGGAGAGGGCTGGGAAGAGCTCTCTTCCCTTAAAGCCACAGAGCGCATGCTTCGGGTCCCCACGGAGGCCTAGGAGAATGCTCACAATGACAGACTCTCCTGGAGGAAGCAGAGTTCTCTTAATTTGTATTACGACCTTGAAAGCAAAAAAAAAAAAAACCACAGTCCAGAACCCTGCTGCTATGGGGCAGGACAGCAGATTTCCCAGTAGCCTCTGGAGCGACAGACATAGACCTGTGAATGCGCCACACTTTGATTTTGCCGAGTGGTAACATGGGATGACAGTCAGATCAGTGGACAAAGGAGAGGTCTCTTCGATCTTCGCCTCTGGCTTCCAGCCAGATGGGAGAGAAACAAAGACTTCAGAGTCCCGGTTTTCCATCCCCCGCTGCCTCTCCCTCCTCCTAGTGTTTCTCTCTTCCTGCCTTAACCACTTAGAAACCATGTTTTGGGTAGAGCCTGCTGACCGCTCTGATGTTGTGTGAAATCATGTCTAATCACATGGATACATGTGAATTATGGCAGAAAGGAGCTCTTCCCTTCGAGAGATGTTTAAATCCAGAAGAAAAAGACTTCCAGGTTACCTGCTGTAGAGGTGGTGTGGGGGTGAGAATGCACTCCAGCTGGGTACCTGGCTGGTCCTTCTGACTACAAAGGCAGTTTGGCACTCCGAATGCCCACCTGAAGGAGTTGCCTATGACTGGCATCCAGATTTAAAGCTTTTGTCTGGGAGCCTCTTCTAAGAGAGGCAAGCGGTGTCCTGCCACAGACCCTAGGTCTACTAGGTGCAGGAAGGGCTCTTCTCTTCAGCCCCTGAGCTAAAGCATCCAGAGGCAAAGCTTGGGGTAGAAGAGATAATGAGAGCACACGAGTGCTGAACTGTAGCCAACAGGCACAAGGTGGCAGAAACAAGGACTAGCAACAAAGAGCTGAGCAGGTGCTTTGGGAAAGGCAGCAACAAGGCCATTTCCCTGCTTGTTCTCTCTCTCTCTCTCTCTCTCTCTCTCTCTCTCTCTCTCTCTCTCTCTCTCTCACACACACACACACACACACACACACACAGAGAGATAGAGAGAGAGAGAGAGAGGGAGAGAGAGAGAGAGAGGGAGAGAGAGAGAGAGAGCAGAAGCAAGCACAGTTCAGGGCTGATCTTTCAGCAAGAACTGCTTGCAGTCATTAGTCTAAGTTCTGCATCTCCACCTCTATAGCAATTAAAGAAAGAAAGATTCTGACACTTGCTGCAGACCTGGTAGACACAGAATGAGTAAAGGGCGAGCAAACACTGATTCATAATGAAAACTAGAAAGGAATACAGTGTTGAACTTGAGAAAGGATTTTCCCCTCCACTCCACTCCAACACCCCAGAGACCCATGTGCCCCAGACCCTGCTAGAGGAAGGAATTGATTCCTGCTGCCCGGATACCAAGCAGTGCCTACTTCTCCATAGCTACGTGAAATAAATCGAGGTCATTTTCATAATTTAGGCAAAAGCCTCCCTTTTCACTTGAATTACTGAGATATTTTAGGCAAATGCAGATTAAAAAAAATTAAATAGCAGAACTTGAGTTTGGGAACTCATTAAAAAGCATCGCGACTTCCTGTATTCTATCAGCTATAAACAACCAGGAAGAGAGAGAAGTTGCCTTTTTTTTTTTTTTTTTTTTTTTTTCTTTTAAGGAAATTATCTGGAAAATTACCCAGGTCTTTGCTTCCTCCTTCTAGATGAGATCTGCGCAGGCTGTCTTGAAGACAGTGACCTCATTAGAGCAGGCTTACATGATAAAATCAGGGAAACAAAAATGCCAGAATTCTCCCTCTGGCTTGGTTCCTTCCGGCCAGGCCATCTCTCTCTCCTCGCAGTCATGTCCCTTCTTCTCTCATAGGGAAGAAGCCCACCCTACTTTTCCATTTTCTCACTTAATAGGAATGCACTGAAAATTATTAATATTGCTGAGAGACCAGGAGGACCAGAGAAACCTGATCCTATCTCCATGGGAGCCCTTATCAGTTTTATTTTGCTTGCCACTTGGTGCTGTCATTGAGATATTGCTTAAAATCTTTCTAAAAGATCTTTTTTCTTTTTCTGAACCCCCCCCATGACCACTAATGATAGGAAACTGTACTGGGCTAAATTCAAGAAAGGTGTATGTTTGCCTGTCCATCAACTTAGCTGCTAGGGTTGAAAGTGATGTTTAAAGTGGTCCAGTGAATACTTAAGCTGTGTACAATGGAAGGGTCATTGGTCACTGAAAAGCTTTGCCCACCTTCTCCACAGTTCATATTTTAAAAAGTGTTTTTAAATTACATTTAATATTGTGTGTGTGCATGTGCAAGCACGTGTGAGTGTGAATGTGTGTGAGTGTGTGTGAGTGTGTGTGTGTGTGTGTGTGTGTGTGTGTGTTATCAGGCTTAGCATCAAGCACCTTTATCCTCTTTCCCATATCTCAGTCTGTTCAGTGTTAGTGTTGAAATAGGTATAGAAAGAATACAGTTTCCGGGATCAGAGGATGAGCCCCACTGAGCTGCTGTGTGACTCTGTTGTTCAGATACTCTATCTGCACCTTCCACTGCTGACACCCCACTTGGATTCACAGGTCTCTGAGGTGGCTTTGGGCACAGTCCTCTCAATTCCAGCCTTATTGACTCAGCAGTCCTCTCCTCTTACTGAAAGGCCATTTAGACAGCAGGGTTTGCCATGTTTCTGCCTCAACTGCCCACCCAGAAATTACACCTCTAGGTTTCAAAGCTAAAGTAAGAAGGGACCCCCATATTCTGTTCAAATCTTAGCCAGCTGTCTCTCCTCTCCACCCAGGCTTAAGCATCCTCCATCCCCAGTCTTACAGATTCTTGGCTAACCCAAGATAACCATCCCTGCTACCCTGCTACCCTTGCATGAATTGGGTAGCTTTCACTGGAAGGTCTTCATCTGTGCTGTCTCCTCTGTCAGTTGATGCCCCAAACATAGCCAGGCGCACCCTAGCTCCTTCTTTACCCTGTGACACTCACTTGTCCTTTCCTGCCTCTTCTATATTTCTCCAGCATGGTGTATGATCTCCCAGAATGTCCACCTTTGTGGTGTCCAGCACAGAGGCAGGAGGTTACATGGCTGTTAAATACAGTGGTCTCACCGAATAGTAAGTACTCTAAGGAGAGTGAATCTGTATTCTTTTGTCTTTAACTTAGAATCTTGAGCAATTTCAGATTGAAGAAGAAAACCAATAAGTAGTTAAGTATGTCTTCCATAAGCAGCTTTTAGCAGTAAGGCACCTGTGCACTAAGTTTTTAAGAAAATCTCTAACACTGGGTGTTGAAAGAGAAAAATGTATATCTAGTAAGTATGGCAATGAATATGTTTTATTTTCCATTGAGTAGATGATGCAAAATTATGCAAATAATTAATTTTGGGAAGCCCTATGCTAACAGCAGGCCACCACCTGACAGTGTAAAGGCCCCCACTTAGAGGCCTAGGGCTTTCATGTGATTGTGGCCTTCAGAGCAGAGACCTCCCTCTTTTTGAGTCCCCTGCCTTGTGTTCTGTTGCTATGGCAACAACCCACTTTCATTCTGGACTTGCTGCATGGGAGAAGGGAATCCTTTACTACAATGGCATAAATAAAAAGGGTTTATTATTATTTTTAAGTTGACAAGGTTATCAGCAATGCGCTATATTAGAACTGAAATGAAGATTCTAATTTAGTGGTAAGATAGTTACATGTTTCTGACAGCATTAAAAAGAATAGATTAATTGGAGGAATAGAAGATTCAGTTGCCTTTTGTTTAAATGTCTATCTGTGTGCCTGTTGTAACTCTATTTTTAATGCAAAACTATTTTTATCATCTTGAAGTATGTTTCAGATCTGTTTTAAGTCAATCCAGCATATCAAAGGAGGTAGCAAGCATCCCGTGTGAGCTTGCAAAGTGTACACGGTTGGGATGAACAAAGAGAATGCACCTGCCCAGCAATGTGACCAATCTGCTCACATCTGCTAGGAGGGTATGTGTATAGACAGTCATGTATGGTTTGAATTCTGCTTTTTGAATAGAATCACCTTGGAAAAAAATGATTAGATGCTTGCTTTTTCAAACTTTCAAATATTCATGAGTGCAAGATGATGAGTATTGCAGACACATATTTCATTGTTCACTGACAATGAGATGCCCACCACCCTTGCAGCAAACCCTTTTCCCTTTTTCTCCCATGCAATGTTCTCTTTCCATTTCCAACAGGCACTGCTTGGCCTATACTTGGTTTCTTTGACTCTTGATCCAGGCAGCTTCTCAACTTCATGTTTAGTTGTTTCCCTCAACACAAATAGAGACTCTGGCTTACCCAGTAAACAGCTACCTGCTACATTTCAGCATACACAGGCATAGTTCTCTACCTTTTTCTTCCAGATGCCTGGGTTCCCCTCTGACCAGATATATGTTGCGACTCCATTTGCTTTTGGAGGAGCCAATTAAGACTCTTATTTCCTGGTTCACAATCAACTGTCCTCTTTACATGGGGACACATGGTGTTAGAGAACATTATTACATAGGATAAAGGTAGAAATTCTGTGTGGGAGCAGAAGTGTGAAGGAGGAGCCTTTCAAAGGACAAAGGGTGGCCAGTGGACCTTCTCTACCTTCCAGGGTTGCTCTTGACCTAAATGTCATATGGCTGGGAAGGCTATCCTTGGCTCTTCTGTGTTGAGTAAAGACACAAAAATGCCACTTTCCTTAGACATATTATATTACTAATATTTGCAGCCTTGTCTTCTGTATCTCTTGGTTAAAGTAGAATCTTACATCACAGTTACTACCCAAGAGCCACTGGTCCATAGAATTTTATTGCTAATGTTTTTCCCCTCCTTCTTTCCTTCCTTCCTTTCTTTTTTCCTTACCTTTTTTTCTTTCTTCCTTTCTCTTTATTTATCTTACCATTTTATTTTTTTCTATCTCTCCACCCTTCCTTCCTTCCTTCCTTCTATGCTAAGTTCTGGTAACAAAGTTTTAGTCTCAAATATGGAAAACACTGAGGACAACACACAGGATGGTGGCCTCCTGTGGCTAACATAGTTCTATAAGAAATCTATTTTGTCTCTTGTATGCAGGAAAGGAAACTACCAGACAGTTGAGACTAGTGGCTACTCTTCTGGGATACTGGCTTGAATTTGCTAGGGCTAGCTCCAGTAAAGGTCCTACAGACCAGGTGGCTTGAACAGCAATAGCATATTGTCTCCTGGATGTGAAGGCTGGAAAGCTGAGATTGACATCATACTGCTAGACTGTTCCTTTGAGGGCATTCTGTGCTTCTCTCCCAGGTTCCAGTGGGAGTCATGTTTCTCAGTTTCTATGTCACTATTCTGACCATCTCCTTCATGTTCATTCATATACTGCCCCTACACACACTCTCTCTAGATATTAGAGCATGACTTCCCTAAGGGTCTCATTTTAGCTTGATTACCTCTGCAAAGACCTTAGACCTAACAGGAACACATTCCAAAAGACGAGGACCAAAGTATATATTATTTTTGGAGAGGGGAGGACACAATTCAATCCATTATGCTGATGTATTTGCCAGTGAATCCTGAAATGCCTTCCAGGGCTCCAGGTTGACAATGGGGCATGAAGCTGGTTTGCTAGTAATGGAGGCTTCATGGAGTAAGCTGTGGACCACACGCTCACTCCTCAACACTCTCTGCTTCAAGTCTTATGGCCTTTAAGAGACACCTGGCATCTGCTTACTTCTTCCCATCTTTGTGACTACCGTTTAGTCCACACCCTGTCCCCTGCATCTCACCATTTGATGACTACAATAGCTTCCCAAGAGGCTAGCCTTCTGCTATTCTTGTTATTTTCCTTCTTGGTGGCATTCAGAACCATACCAATGAGATTCTGACTCCAGGTTCACTCTTGTGCCTTAAATTCTCCAAAACCTCTTCTGTGTAGGGAGAATATGACAGAAGATTCTTACTGCTGTCCTGAATGGCCCAAAGTGGTCAGGCCCCTGCCTTTCTTTATCCCAATACATGCATGAAACCCTCCAAGTCATTCCTACCCACCTCTGGGCTCTCACTGACTCTCTCTCTCTCTCTCTCTCTCTCTCTCTCACTCTCTCATTAGCTCTCAACTCAATCTCTGCTATCTCAGGCTGTCTCTGGTTATTCAATATCAAGCACACTCCCCACTCCACATTCATTTCCTATCATGTCTTCCTGATTAACTTTAATCTTATCATTTATCACTGCCTGCTTTCTTTTTATTTATTCATTACCTTCTCCTCCCTTCAGAATAGAGCTGTAGAATACCAGGTATGCTGTCCCGTTTTTGCTCAGTTTATATGGTCAGAGCTTAAAACAGCCTTTCACAATCTAAGTATCAATAAATGCATATTTTGAGTGAATGAGTAAAGGAATGAGTGAAGAATTTGTAAGACAAATGAAGAGACACACTGTGTGTCACACCTGGGTTTCAACAGAATTTCTTCTGGGTGGGGATTAACCCCATCTATAGGACAATGAGGCCCCAAGAGACTAAACGGGCCTGATCTAGTATGAAGTTCTAACAGGTCCCCATAAACATTGTCCTACAGCACAAGCTAGGCATGACTGGGGCATACAATGTATCCAGTGTTTTGTAAATAAGAGTGAAATACTAAAATGTATTGAGAAAGAAGTTTAGTTCCTGGCTAACTAATAATAACATATTCTTTTTGGCTTAATTTTCCCATAATATGCTATGTGAGTTGAAGATCAGAAATTTACACTGTAGAAGGGTAGGTGATTTGAAATAGAAGAAAAGACAGACTTTAATGAAAGAAGGATCATCAAATCAAATCTGCAAAAAGGAAAAATAACAATGGCATATTATGCTGCTGTGCCATTCAGAACCAAAAGTCATGTTAAGGTCAGGTGAGGGGATGCATTGTCCTCCTTGCTGGCCCTGTAGCAAATGCCTGAGCTCATTAGTTTATAGAGAAGAAAGGCTCATTTCAGCTCACATTTTCACAGGTTCTAGTCCACGGCCCATGCTTCAGGGCCTGTGGCAAAGGATACATGTTGATAGCACAGGAGCATAAGGAGGGGCTGGGCCCACAATCACCTTTGAGACCACACCCCTAAGGACCTAAAGATCCCATTTGGCTCTACTTCTTACAGAATCTATTATGTCTTAATGCACTACTCAGAGGGCACATTTAACACATGGGCCTTTGATTGGTGTTATATTCTGGGATGCTCTGGGCCTAGCCTAGTGCTTCCTGGACAAAGAGCAACAGTAGATGCTGTCTTAGTGTTTCTATTGGTGTAAAGAGACATCATGACCACAGCAACTCCTATAAAAGAACACTTTTAACTAGGGTAGCTCACTTACAATTCAGAGGTTCAGTCCGTTATCATCATAGTGGGACACGGCAACATGCAGGCAGGCATGGTGCTGGAGAAGTAGCTGAGAGACCCACATCTTGTAGGCAGCAGGAAGTGGTGTGTATCACTCGGTGGCATCTTGAGCATACAGGAGATCTCAAATCCCACCCCCATAGTGACACATTTCCTCCAACAAAGCCACACCTCCTAATAGTGTCACTCCCTGTGAGCTTATGGGGCCAATTAATTCAAACTATCACAGATGCTAAAAGTATTTGTGAAATGAATGGATGGGGAGAATTGAATGATCAGGTGTATGTAGACATTCCATCCTCCCCTGTGTCTTCACTATAAGGAGAGGTACAGATGGGGTAGTTCTTATGGCTGGAAGCCAGACCAGAGACTTTGCCGGAAGAGATGCAGTCAAGCCCTGGGCTTGCAGTATACAAAATTTACCACTCCTTCCTGTTTCATGGGCCCATGTGTTTTTGTTCTCTTCATCTGTGACTTGCATATTACTTCAAGAAGACTGTCATGTTTTCCTGTTTTACTCTAATGGCCCTGCACCTTTTTTTCTTTCTTTTTTTTTTTTCCTGTTGTTGTTGACCATAGATGTGGGGAGACTATGATTTAATCTATTAAAAATTACATTCTCAATAGTAATGAGATATACAAAAATAGATATCCGTAGCAATTTATGTCAATACATTTTAAATTATTATAGAGACTCACTAGGGATAATCTCATAGAATAGCAAAGAAATAGAAAAAGAATTTACATTGCCTATAATTCGAGTATGAAAAAACAAAAGTAATTGTAGGCAACAGAAAATTAAGGTACTTAAAGAAGAGTTGTGTTTTACAAGGTCTGAAATAATTATACTTAGGAGGCAGTTAAAAGCAAGAAGGTTGCTGGCATTATGAACCAATGCAACCATTATAGTAGAATTATCCTGGTCAAAGCAACAACCACAACAACAATAAACAAACAAACACAAACAAAACTGTGTGACTCCATTCTCAAAGCACACAAAAGACAACAGAAAAATATTCCTCAGTGCACCCAGTAGAGCAGCACCTGGGACAACTGTACCTCTTAGTTAGATGCAGGGAGACTAATGTAGATAGCACCAAAGATATATATTTTAGAGAAAGTTGTGCTTTCCCTGGAATCACAGGTCAGGTCTCCCAGCCACTGGGCTCTGTAGTAGATACCAGTATGCAGATGATTTGGGGTGTCCTCTGAGGGCCAGGCGACACCTGTGGGGCAGTTAGGGTAACAGTGTCTGAAGGGAAAGCTGAACTGTAGTGCAAATGCAGTAACCCTGTAGAAGAGGCCTGAGTATTCCCCAGGAACTAACAAGCCAGATGACTTTCTGGGTTTAGACAGGGGACGCAGCCTTGTATTCCTGCAGTGACCTTCAGTTGGAATCTCCCTGCCCCCCAGGGAGATAACAACTCTCTCCTGTGACTCTCTTGAAAAGGCACAACTGTGGGACTAAGTGTCTGAGCCCTGAAGGGGTGTGACAGGGGCCCAACCAGTGTTCTTCAGCGTGTCTTGACTTCCCAGGTGTCCCTGTAAGAACCAGCACTGGGGGGTGCAGAGAAGGAAGGTGAGCTGTTATTTACCAGTAACGTATCTTTAAATACAATACTCTGTGGACTGTTAACTCTTCCCCATACCACTATAATAATCTTCCCCCAGCTCTTTCCACGTCCACTTTTGACCCCCTGTGACTACAGGTAAAATGATTCCACAGCATAAATCTAGTCTGTCACATCCCTGCTTCATACCCTCCAATGATTTCCAGGCTCACATATTATAAAATCCTAACTCTTTGACATGCCCTTTAAGAAGCAGGATCATATATCATGCAAAGCAGGCCACTTTTGAAAGTGAAAGGAGGCCATGCTTATAATTGCACAGGGACAAAGATCTATACCATGTCTGTACCTGGCAAGCAGGGTTGCAATGGATGGATGGATGGATGGGAGCCCTGTCTACAAGGTGCCTGATGCGACAGTCACCTCTCTATTTTACTCTCTCCTCGATGTTCACTTTTTCTGTTAAGTCCAGGAGCAAGCTAAGCCTGCCCTCACCACAGGGCCTTTGGACTAGCTATTTCTTTTATTTCACCATCTCCTCCTCATCCTGGCTTTACTATGTCTCAGCATAAAGTTTTTCCAATTCAGAAAGACCTTCTCATTTATTCTGCTTCATAAAACCCATTTATTTTATCCATGGTTTTAATAACAGTAGGAAATTACAGTCACTAGATGTTAAACTCTGGAAGAAAGTGACTGTGTTCTGTCTTGGCAGCCACCATGAATACAAGCATTACCCAGGGCCCTTCTAGACATACTTGACACCAGTAAATTCTTCATTGAGTCAATGAAGAGCAGGGAAATTCCCTAAATTAAAAGTGGAATGAGTTGTTTTTAAATTGTGTATAATGGGTATTTGCTCCCACTACACTCTGGCCCAAGGTTATGGGCAGGGCAAATACTCACTACAGGTGTGTGTGTGTGTGTGTGTGTGTGTGTGTGTGTATGTGTGTGAATGAACTATTATAAAATGAAAGTTGTATTTATGCCCCTTAAGTGTCCAAAGACATGTAGGGAACAAACACCTTGCCTACAATGGGAATTATACAGGTGGCTGCTCCCCCTTGAAATGTAGACACAGAGAAATGCAGACCATGAGGCAGTCAGTTTGTAGACACATGGAGGATCACAGGCTGCTGGGTAATAACCAGCAGTTTAGCAATGGTTTGATACTGTCAGAACAATCTAATTTCCTTTTAAGACAGAGGACCATCACCAAAGCATTTATTAAGTGTCTGTCTGCACACAGCCAAAAGAAGCCCGTCAGAGGTGGGAGCAGGAGGCTTGTGTTCAGCTGTGAAGCATCACATTTAATATGTGTCTTGACTGGCTGAAATCTGATTTTGACTCTGCAATAATTTCCGTTCACAGGTCAAGCAAATATGAGCTCCTCGAAGTAGCAGGTGGTAGCAGAGAGTTAATCTCACCCAGAATTCGAAAGCCTTTACAAGATGGAGTTGAGAGAGAGGGAGAGGGAGGAGAGGGAAAAAGAGAGGGAGGGAGAGGGAAGGTGAGGGAAAGGGAGATGGAGAGACAGGGAGGGGAGAAGGAGGTGGGTAGGGAGGCAGAGGTAAGGAGGGAGGGAAGAAGGGAAGAAGAGGGAGAAAGAGAATCTGATAATTAAAGTTTGCCCTTTTGCTCAGATAAGGTGTGGTTACATTTTCAGTGTGTCCTAATGTCTGTGTTCTAGAAAATAGCTGGGAGAGTTGTTCTTGGTCCACTGCAATGGTTGTTGAATGCTTTTCTGTGAAAAGGTCTAAATCAGCCACTGGAAGCAAAAACTTTGAGTTAGAGCCACGTGGGGATGTGGAGAACAGAATTTCAGGCTAAAGGGTGTAGTAGGATATTCTTTCGGTAGCAAAAAGTCATGGGCACATTTCCCGATACCAGGGCAAGATATCATCACCTTGACATTTATACAGACAATGCTTTGGGTCAAGCTGAGAAAAACCCATCCTGTTATTCAGCCAGATGGACCCGGACCTTGCAAATGTGTGAACTGAATACCAAGAAGGAAAACTCCACAGTGAAGAATTGTTGTGGGATATTTGTACACTGTGTATTGCTGTGATTGGTATAATATAAAGTTGAATGGCCAATGGTTAGGCAGGAGGCATAAGTGGGATTTCCAGGGAGAGAAAGGAAGAGGAGGAGGAATCTAGGCACCCAAGAGACATCGGGATACATGGAGAGGAAGCGGGTGATATAAGATGGATGGTGCATGATAGAACTTAGATTAATATAAATGGGTTAATTTAAGTTATAAGAGATAGTTAGGAACAAGCCTAAGCTATAGACTGAGCTTCCATAATTAATAATATGTCTTCATGTCATTATTTGTGAGCTGACAGCCTAAATAAAAATCTGTTTACAAAGAATGCTTACAGAAATCTTAAAGGTGACACCCTGGGTGGTATGGATACATGTGTGACTGGTCCTTTAATGGCACAGGTCACCAGGAGGGTTCTCTTCAGCCAAAAGGTGAGAAGTCAGCATCTAGGGAGCCAGCAGAGAAACAAGTGGACTGACTTTAGCAATAGCATCCTATCCAAAGAAAACTGAAGAGTAAGTACCCTACCTAGAGAAGCTACAATATGGGAAATGTTTAAGAAAAATGCTTTGTGTCCATCCATGGGAAGATAAGGGAGATATCATTGTTGTTCCCCTATATTCCCAATATTTGTGGGATCTATCTGTCTGTCTGTCTGTCTATCCATCCATCCATCCATCCATCCATCCATCCATCCATCCATCCATCCATCAATCCATCTATCTATTTGTGACAAGGAACCATCCTAGGAGCAGGGCTAGAGCAGAATCACAAAGGATGTAGCTCCTTATCCTCATGGAGCTACAGTTCACAGGGAATTCAGATGCTACTACCCTGGGGCTATGGAGAGCCACAGTGCTTAGAAAGTAATTAGATTAATAGAACCTGGGGTGGGGCTTGGAATGAACTCTCAGCTACTCAAAGGAGAAGGCTGCAGGGGCAAGAGTTTCGAATTCAATTTCAAATTATTATATGCTCTGTGACTTACTACTGCCCTCAAGGAGGGCAAAGGGCATTTGAATGCTTTAATTTCTCAGCTTCAGAAGTGTGAGAAAGATTCTTGCCCTTCTTATCTGCTAGGAGCATTCTGCACACTTGATATGGCCTCGGTGCTGGGTGGGTCTATGATGCCGACTTGTCAGCTCTTTCTCAGTTATCCAACTTGTAAATGCTGGCACATCTCAGCTCTCTATCCTGGGTTCCTGACTTTGTTGTTGTTGTTGTCTCCGGTGACCTCATCCAGTTCAAAGTTTATCACCTTTGTGTCTAGGATTCTCCCTAGCCCCCAAATCCACTCCTCCAGTGCTAATCTTTTCCAGAACAAGAGGCCAGTGTTGTAGTGAGTACCTCAGACTTGAAGGGCCAGCCTCTGGTCATTGAACAAAGATTGAGAACTTGCCTGGATTCCCCTCTCAGCTGTCTCTACTTCCACATCCTGTCCATCCCACATGTCACTTCCTTTCCAGCATATATTCCTCTTAACCTCCATAGTTGCAGCCTCACCTTTTGTGACTTACTCCAGAAGCTTTCTACTCAGCTCCATACTAGTCCCCCATTGGACAGAGACAGCCACATTATCCCTATTAGCCAGAGGAATCCGTTTAATCTTATTGCATCACTCTCCTGTTTTAAAAGTAGAGGGCAGCTTGCTTAGTACGTGGACCATAAAATCCAAATTCTTCCTGGCTTAAAAGCCAAGCCAGCACACTCTGTCCTCTGCTTCCCTTCCCCTATCACTCCCTGCCCCAGGCATTCTTCTGGTCCTCACACACCATGTTCTGGCCTTGAGGTCTCTTCACTTACTGACCCTGTGCTTAAAGGCCCTTCGCCCCAATCTTCCTAACATTCAGATCTCCAGCTTTCTTCTCTGAGGCTTCTCTGACCACCAAACCTAATGTAACTATAAGCTTTCTCACCATAACATGCCTTTTAATTTATCAATTACTGTTACCTTATTTACTTTTTAAGGTTCTATTTATTGAATTTTTATGTGTATGCAACTGTAAAATTTTTACTCTGTGTATCTGTTCTTGAGCATGCCTGTTCAGAGGTAGGAGGTTGGCATGCAATGTCTTCCTCAGTTGTTGCTCAACTTTCCTTTTTGATGCAGGGTCTCTCACTGAACCTGGAACTCACTGATTGGCTGGCTAAGCCCCCAGGGACAGCTCTGCTTCTGCCTAGGAGCACCGTGATTACTGGTGCATGATACAGGGCTGGACTTCTTACGTAAGTATTACGGATCTGAACTCAGGTCCTCATATTTGTTCAGCAAGTAATTTATCTACTGAAGCACCTCTCCCAGACCCCTTTGCACATTTAAAATGGCTTTATATACTGCTTTTTGCTAGATGATATTTCTTTTTAGTTATGGAGTTATTTACTAGTTTTGGTTTTGGCTATGCTCATTAGAATGTCGGCTCTAGCAGGCAGATTTCTGAGTTCGAGGCCATCCTGATCTATGGAGTGAATTCCAAGACAGCCAAACTCTGGCTCCAAAAACCAAACAACAACAATAGCAATGGCAACTCTAAAAGAGCAGACACTTGTCTCTAAGACCCTGTGGAGGACCTTTACACAGTAGGTATTCGGTTAAAATCTGTGAGATAATAGAACATGTGAATGTCTAAAGTTATTACTTGAACCTGCCATGATGAGTAAATTTATCAGTTATCTGTTACTGTGTAACAAGTTACCCCAAGACTTAGTATCATAAGACAACAGGTATGTATGCATTCGTAAGTCTATGAATCAGCAATTATACAGCCCTGGGTTGTAGACAGAGTTTCTGCCCCACCTAGACCCACAGCTGTGTGAAACATAAATATAGACAGACAGTCCCCCATCACTGAGTCATAGTACCTGTCTTGGTTCAGCTGACACATGTCCCTGGGGTCAGTTGGCAGGCTGGCTGAGAGCTGTTTAATCTAGAAAGTCTCTTCCTCCCTCCACCCTAGCCTCTTCCCCTAGTCTCTACTTTATTCTAAGGTAGTTCTTTGGCTGGGGCAATGGGACAACTGGGTCATGTGACTCTACTGTCCAGCAGTGCTTACCTGTTCATGTGGTGATTGTGGGACCCACAGGGAAGGATGTCAAGTGCTTAATAGCCGTTGAGGTTAAGGCATGCAACCATCACTTACAATGTTCTGCTGGTCAAAGTAAGCCACAAGGTCAGCTCTGGTTAAAGGTGGGGAAATAAATTTCATTTTATTGATATTAAGGCAGGGGTACCAGAATAGGGGCATTGTTACTGTCAGCTTACCACATTGAGGGTGTTAACAGTCATGGTCACCTTTCACCAGCATTCTCATTTGCAGACCAAGGCACAAAGAGCATGTGTGGCCTTATCCATCATTCCACAGGAATGCTGTGACAAGACTGTGTCCTTGATCTCACAGAGGAGACCTGGTGCATGAATTCACAGTGTTATCAAACAGTGTAGTCTCAGCTTTGGCCAGTTGTCATTGATTCTTCCATGCTGCCTGGAGCTGGCACATGTATACACAGGAGCAGCCGTGAAGCAGGCACAGATCCTTCTAAAAACCCATCTTAGAAGACACCAAACACAAGTGCTGTTGTTTTACCATCAATCACCTCAGAATTTGCAGGCATTAGGTGAGGAGACGGGTAAATCAAAGGACTCTCTCCAGACCCTGGGTGGTGGTACCGACCTATAATCCCACTGCTTGGAAGGCCGAGGCAGGAGAATGTCAATAAATTAAAGGTCAGCTTAGGTTACATAGTGAGACACCCATCTACAGACAAAAGCAAAAACCTCCCTTTCTCCCCTGCTCCCTCCAACCTTACTGTCTTGATTTTGAACAGAGTTCCAGTGACTCAGAAGGAAAGGGACTTGACACAAGCATCTTAAGGCAACGCCTTGAAGTGATGAACACAGCATGTTCAGCCTTGTCCTTGCTTTGTGTGTGCAGCAGAACATCCCATCCTGAGAAACTTAAGGCTAAAACAACTTTTGTTCCAACCGATAAATATTCTTACTTTTTTTTCAAAAACATAAGTAAGCTGGAGAAGGGGCTCATGAGCCCACACCCTTAACTGGGAAGCTATTGAGACTTGATGGCTTCTGAGGGAGGTGGAGACAGTTTTCTTAGAGGGAGAGGCACCTGGTAGATGAACCACACTCCAGCAGATGACTCCAGACACAGGAGTATATAGTCAATACACAATGGGTTTGGTGGGTTATTAAAAATAAATAAACAAGGAAAATGAATCTGGATGGGTATAGAGGAGGGGGAGTGGATCTGGGGGGAGTTGGTGGCAAGTATGGTCAAAATACAATGTATGAAATTATTGAAGAATTAATTAAACTATTATATTTAAAGAAACAATAACCTCTTCACCCCAAACTATTTGTGAACTGGTATGCTGTGAATTTAGCAATTATTCACAACACAAAGATGGTCTGGGACATTCTGCAGCCTTGTCAAATTCAGTGCATCCTTGGTGAGGATTTAATCTGTCATGGTTCCACCCAAGGTGGAAAAGATTCCCTACTCCTGATTGCCTGTCCAGTTGCCTCTTGTCCCTTCCCAGCTGCTTGCTCTATTTTAATAATTTTTTTCCATTCCCAGATGCAGGCAAATGGGTTTGACTTGAACATAATGATTTTGAGCAAAAAAAAAAGAGTGAATATCGCTATGTAGCTTGACAAATAGTTAGGTCAACTATCCTTTGAACCCACTTGAGCTGAATATTTCCAGCCATTCTAACCCAACAACCTATCTTGCCAGCAAAAAAATAACCATGTTCTTTCTAAGTTTTTTTTTCTATTAAAAATTCTTCTGGGCCACAGCTATATGCTCTCTTCACTGGGAGCCTTGTTCCTTTCTACACGAGAGAACTGGACCCAAAGCAGTTTGAAGTGACTCAGCATGGGAACTCTACAATGCATTCACCAGCCTTTAGGGCTCCCTTTAAACTGAGCACAGAAAGAGGAAAAAGCCATAACTCTGTTCCCTTGTACCTAGGACTATTCTAGATTTCACAAATGCATTCCTGAAGGCCCTGGCCACTGAGGAAGATGGGGATGGGTGGGAGGCACAGCCCACTGGGCAGTTGTTCAGGATGTGGAAGCAAGGCAGGAGAGGTAGGGTAAGGGTTCTCAAAGCCTCATGTTCATGATTCATGGCTCCCCACCCCAAACATGAGGACTTGCCCAGCTTCACCACAGAAGGAAATTAATTGTAAGCCTGGAAGGCCAGGGAGGAAGGCAGAGGCGTGTCTGGAATGACGGGAACTGTGAAGAGAGAATTATGGTAATGTTCACTCATCACTCTCTTGGGTTAGATGTGCACAGAAAACAATAAGGACATTTGAGGACATCAGATGACAAAGCTTATGTTAATGTATATATAGACTGCAGACTTCCTGTCATCCACACTAGAGTCAGGCAAAGCTGTGGTTAGGAAAGGTAGCATTTACTGTGGAGTGGAGGCCAGTGTGGACAAGGTAGAAATAAACTGCTTCTGCTTCTCTGAATGGTAAAGAGCCTACGCCCAAGTTCTTATTGTTGACAGGCAACTGAATTCTGGTCACTAGAGTATCTGTGGAGTGCTTAGCCACAAATGGGATATTTATCTCACAACCCAAGGCTCAGAGACCATAAAGAAAGAGAGGCCATAAGGAATTGTAAGAGTCAAAGATTGGGGAGGATCAGAGTGGAACACTGTCTTCTGGGAATGACAGGCCCTTTGCATCCATGAATGTGCAGCAGCTGTGGCTGCCTTCGTATGACCTGCACAAAGATCAGGGCCAGTCAATATCCCAGCATGGAATAGAGAGGGGCTTATTAGCACCTTCCTGTAACTGAGAAGCTATTGATAACTGATAACTTTGGGGGAAGGGAAAGTCAGGTTTAAGGGTGTGGCCACTGGTAGGTCAACTGTGCTCCAGTGAATGGTCCCTCATGCATGAGTATATAGATAGCACAAATTAGATAACAGATGGAAAGAAATAGATAGATAGGAAGATAGATAGATAGATAGATAGATAGATAGATAGATAGATAGATAGATTATAGGCAGACAGATAGATAGATAACAGGAAGTTGGGGCAAAGTACAGTTATGGCAGGTGGGCCCAGGAAGAGTTAGTTACAAGGAGAAGCATGGATGAATATGATCAAAATGCATGAAACTCTCAAAAAATTGGTAAAATATTATACACACACACTTTTTTAAGACAAAGCACAACCCTTTGACTAACAAAACTCTACAATCAAAATACTTTGCATGTACATATGAAATTCTCAAAGAATCAGTGAAAATATCACATACATACACATGCACACAATTTCTTAAGACAAAGAAAATCAACCTTACCTGGATTGGGGATTGTGAAATTATGTGGAAACTGCTGCTTTTGGTTGGCAGCACATCTTTTTCTCCCTGGAAGTGGAGGTAAGTGGTAATCTGACCATTCTTTCATTGAACTCAAGATAACAAACCACTTTTCAAAATGGTTTTCTCAAATCTCCTTTGCTGCTTTTTTTTCCCACAGAGAGAATTGCTCTATATTTTGATTCTTTTCTGTCATGACTTTTTTCAAACTTCTAACACCAGCTTAACACCTGCTGCAGGAGAGGATGTATTTATTGGGGGGGGGACAGAGGGGGGAGTAGGAACGAGTGAGTTATCTCTGATACTTGAGGAGATTCAAGCATTACTGGGTAGTCAAGGGTCAAATGATGAGCTGTACCAGTTTCCAGTTCCACAGCTGAGCAGCAGCATTCCAACTATCCAAGCAACCAATTGCCCATCCCACATTTGGCCAGAGCCAACTCTGTGCCCATCACTTCCTTGGCCTCCTAGGTGATCAGACATGATGCTTGTTCTCAAATGGCTAGCTCATCAGATTAAGACAGAAGAGATAAGAACAGGAGAGAGGATAGCTCTGTATGGCTTAGAAAGAAAGAATGGCATGAGACAGGAGAGAGAGAAAAAATTCAAGACCAGCAGTTGCTTTATCACTGCTATTTTTTTTTTTTTTTGAGACAGGGTTTCACTTTGTAGACTTGGCTGTCTTGAAACTCACTCTGTAGACCCAGCTGGCCTCAAACTTACAAAGACCCTCCTGCCTCTGCCTCCCAGGTGCTGGGACTAAAGGTGTGCGCCGTCACCACCCAGTTTGTCACTGCTATTTTATATACTGTAACAATTTTGATAGTGATACGTAACAGAGCACCATGACACTGGATGCATATTCTAAGAAAGCCCATATAAGGGAATAAAATTACATGGAAAAAGTATCTTCCACAAAAGATGAAGTTCTATTTTCCATTAACTAATGCTTTACAAGGAGCTTACAAGGTAAGCTCCTTGCTTTTCTAGGCACTCTCCACTGAGTCTGCATGTCTAACAGTCAGAGAAGAGCTTTGTGTAGGCTGGGTATTAACACAGGAATGATGAGGAGTTTAAGAGTTTCAAGCATGATCTTAAATGGAGAGAAAATGAAGAACAAGTAATCTCAAAACTAATCAGTTGGAGGTGAAAGTCCATGATGCAAGCCAATGTCCTCAACTTCTGAAGTAATTGCTAGGACATAAACGTGTTCTGTAATAGAGTGCATGCTATTTCTCTGTTCATGTGTTGAAGTCCTAATACCCAAAATGTTGGCATTAGTAAGTGGAATTGTGGAGAAGTGATGAGGTCATGAAGATGGGGCCCTAGTGAACTAGATTGTTGCCCTTTAAGAAAAGATACTAGGGAGCTTCCTTCCTTCCAGTTGACAAGTCAGGAAGGGAGCCCTTGCCAATCCCACATCTGCCTCTAGATTCTGGATCTGCGATTTCCAACCAGTTAAAACTGTGAGAAATAAATGCCGTGGCTGCCATTTCCATTACAATTGCTGCCTCAGAAAATGAAACCAATGTAACTGCTAAAATGGGAAGGAATAAATTGACCAAAGTGAGGGTAAAAGTCTTCTGCCCTCGGCAGAGGACTAAGGGCAAAGTGAGTAGTATTCTTTCAAAATTGTTGAGATGCAACATCCCAGCTATTCATACAGAATGAGTCTTCAGCAGTTGAGATAGTTTAATCCAGTCTCTGTGATAATTTGTTATAGTAACTTGAGCTAAGACAGGAGCATATACAACTACTCTGACCTTAATTCTTTTTCTGAAACATAAGTGGGTTTTTTTCCCCCAGTATGAGGCTTAGCTGATCATGTTGGAAATAGCTACATTCTTTCTTCCATCTATATTTGGATCAGGATGCCCTGCTTGGAACAGAACCAAAGACTAGCACAGAACAGTGTATGGTGTCAATCAGGGAGAGCCTTCCTTAGAATTTTTGGCAGCACAAAGTTTTCATCCACATTCCTGTCTAAACTTAATTTGCTTCTCATTCATTCTGTAGACTATTGGTTTCAAATGCTCAATGCATGGATTGTTTTTCTGCTTCCTGCATTATTGCTTTCATACACACGTTGACTTGTTCAGTAATGAAAATTAGCTCAGCAGCCCCAGATGAAGTCTCAAGAATCCAAGTGTTCAAGGTCAGGAAGGGAAATGCAGCTTGCAGTCTCACCCCCCTTATGCCCTCTTCTGGGTAAAGGGCCTGACATGTGGCCGACATAGTCCTAGTATTGAATAGATGTTCGTGATTTCCTTTTTTAAGAATGAGGGCTCTATCTTTAGATGCCCAACTCTCCTTCTACACAAATAGCTCGGATATTGCATCTCGGCAATTTTGGAAGTAAGCTGTTCACTTTGATCTGAGTTTTCTGCTCTTATTATTCACTCCCATCCCCATCCCTACTCTTGTATGGCTATCCATCTATTTCTCTCTTCCCATTTTGATATTTGCACTGGTTTTCTTTCATGCTGTGGTAATGAGGATAGGACAACAAGGACCAGAATATGGGCATGTGGGCTATTTTCTGACATGGAAAAACTAACCCTGACATTACCACTTCACTCTGAGTGTGAGCAGATGGACACTTAAGATTGCAGGGAAAGTCCCTAACCTTTGTCAGGCTGGGAGTCAAAGTCAGTCACAAATAGACTAGCTTGTCCAGAAAGTTACTAGCCTTTTTTCTAAGTAGAGCCTCACAAAAGAGGCTGATTTTTGCCACCCCTCATGATTTGGCCTGGACCTGTTAGACATGTACATTCCGAAGAGTTTACCTTTACAATCCTTGCTCTCATTTCAGTTCAAACTCCTTCTCTCATCAAAAGGAGACCTTACCAACTCATCATCAATGTGACAGCTCTCCACCTTGATATTGACCAGAGTAGCATAGGTCATCATTAAATGAAATTCATTGCTGTGTCAATAGACAGGCTCAGGGAAAATGAGCATCCTGGATGACTATTAGTAAGTGGCTGACTTCATGTTTTCCAGACTCTTCTTCAAATTTTCTTTGCTATGTGACAAGCCGAGCTCTCCCTGTAATATTCTGCACTGTCCCAACTGTGCCAGTTGGGAGCCTTTGGGAGCCCAGTATACAAAGAAGACAAAGCAGAGGCATGATGATGCTTCTCTAATTGCTCTCTCTGTGGTGTCCTTTAGTCTCAGATCTTCTTTTCTGCCTCTTTCTTTGTCCTTTTATCTTAAATTCCCTATGTTGTTCTATACCACTCTTGGCAGTAAGATTCACCATATTCCTTAGCTAAATTTTATAACAGAAGGATAGGTGGGTCTCAGTCCATCCCACCTGCTATAGAAGTGGGTTGATGCTTTTTTTAATTTTTATATGAAAATATATATTTTTAGTTATAAGACTGGATTGCTCGCAAGCAACAGGGGTTTCTTTGTTGTAAGTCCTGGAGAATGGGAAATCCAAGCTGAAGGTTCGGGAAGATTTGGTGTTTGGTAAAATTCACTTTCTGTTCACTAGCTGGCATGTTTGTCAGCATCCCCTGAGGCTGGAAAGGGAAACAACCCTGTCAATCTTCTGTAGGACATTAATCCTGTTGATAAAACATTGCCCAGAATACTTCTGCTTAGGACTATCCCATTTGGACTAGATTTCAACATATGAATTTTGAAAAGACATAACATTCAAGTCATGGCACCAGAGTACCAATTAGTAGCTCTTCTTTACTCATGTTTAGATATCCACATTTACACAATCATCATACTTTAGTGACTTGGGCCCTTATCTGTCACCTTATAGACTTCCATGGCTACTCTGGAGTCAACAAAATAGCACTGTCTTTTCTTAACTCCTGTGAGAATCTGGGAACCTGAAAGACTGGGGGAGGTTCATGAGAAGGCCATTTGGTTCTCTCTAAAGGCATGTCAAGGTAGAATCCTTGGGTTGCAAGACCTCTTCAATGTATTCCCACTGATTTTTTTCTCATTTCATACAGCAAATTTACTGGGTAGTGTACTTGGAGTAAAGACAGTTGAAAGAGTAAATAAAGCATAGTTCTAGGGGTCTAGTTCAAGGAGGCTTGTCTAGCATGTGTAAGGCGCTGGACATAAACTTCAGTACCATGAAAGGAAGGAAGGACGGGAGAAGGAAGGAGGGGGCTAGCAAGAAAGGAAAGAAGAAAAACGAGCGAACAAAGGGAAACTCTAATGCAGAGAAGCCATAGCCTTTTTCTGCTGTTGCTCCTGGAGTCCTCTGGGGCTAGATTTTCAGAGATGTTCTCAAGCACAACAAGGGTATCTTGTCTTTGTACTCCACACAGGGCAATAAGTTATTGCAGGATGCACTCAGGAGACATACCCTTGGTCATAATCCAACTATTAGACTTTGAAGCAGATTCAAGGATGCATTTGGCTCTTTGTATTACGTGTGTGACTATTTACCCCAAGCCCAAGGATCTGATGCTTCCCTAAGCTTTAGCAGGATTACTGCCATGATGATTGGTACTAGGGGGTTTGCTTCAGCAAGAAGCAAGGGATGAAGGAAATCGGCATGCTAGCAGGCAATCTGAGCAGAGAGTGGTGGAGGGGTTTATGCAGGAGCAAGATCACCCTATGGTTTCCCTCTCAGAAGGGAACATGCTCAATTTTTTATTTTCTGCCCTGGGCACAGAGCATGCTTTGTTTTATCTTTAGCTTCTGCTGGAGGCTGCATTTTTTTTTTTTTTTTCTCAGCTTACCTTTTTCAGTCCTGGGGCCTGTTCACTCTTCATGTCTCATCCTTTAACCTTTTATCTGTGCTTCTGATGACTGTTTTGCCCTTACAACTAATAAACATTCTGCAGACACCAGGGGTTTGACCGGAGAGGGAGGAGCTAGAGACCATTCTCTTGGAAGCCCATTTCACATTTCCCAGACCTTCTGAGTGGTTAGAAGAGCAAAGGAGCGCCTAACACACAGGGTGTGAACTGTGTGCAGAAGCAACTGGGAACCCCGGCAACCTTCAGTCCAGCACTTCCTGGAAATCAGCTGCGTTTTCTGGCATAGCAATGAACACATGGCATTAATGAGGGAGGCAGGGATGATGCCAGAGGGGCTTGCACATTTGGTGGGAGCAGGGCCTAGCAACAGTGCAGGGACAATCGATGAGGGGTTTCTTTCATCCAGTCTTCCCCCCTTTTTACAGTAGCAACTTTTAGGCTGATTAAAGTGCTTTTCTCAGGTTCCAGGAGGGAAGTGTCTTTTGTAGTACACACTAGAATGTCAATTCTCATTATCAAACCCTGGCTGTTCAAACGCTATCTGAATCTCCCTGAGGCCTCCTTGGGGAGGCCATAGGCAGAAATTTCAAGGAGCTTATGCCAATTATTTTCTTTCTATCTACATATTGATGGCTGACCCACAGTGATCATGTGAGTCAGGAACTCAAAACAGTTTCTTTTATTTCATTCATGGCTTTCTGCAACAGATAGGGTTTTCTTCTTAATATCTTCCCCCACCCCCTTGTCTCTGAAACTGTAATTTGGGTTGTCAACTTGGGGATCACATGGCAGACCAGATGTGGAAGTTGTCTAAGTTTCTTTTGGGAGGGAGAGGCAATTATTTGGATATCATTCACACTAATCCCACAGTTCATTAGGGACAAGCAACGTAAACATATTCTGAGGCCTCTGTGGCAGGAGCAGGTGTCAAGCTCTGGTCTTTATTCTTTAAGTAGTCTATAATGTAGAATCTTTTTATTGTAAGTTGCAGATGTGTGTGAGTCCACAGGGGACAAAGGAGAGAATCCATGGGGGGATGTGTGGTGGTCACTTATTAAAGGCCAATGCTACAAGCCAAGTGTCTGAGAGATTGGGGTCAGAGTTTAAGTGGCAGGAAGTAGTGGGCAGTACCTGAAGGAAGCAGCCATGTCTCAGCTGTCTTCTATTCCTCAAGACTGAAATTCCCTTGAGGATGTGATCATGCCATCCTGGGTCTCATCCCAACCTCCATTTGGACGAGGACAAAGGTCTTTGCCTACAGCTCCTGATGACTGCTCATCAAGGACCATCCAAAACAGCCCGCTTCTAGACAAATCAGCCCATGGGCACCTGTTCGTTGCTGGAAGGTGCCCAGTCATCCCAGAAAGGATGTCTTGTGTCATCAATCTCTTTACAAATGTTCCAGTCTCGTGCTGCTTGTTGTTACCATTCTAGAGGGACCAGAGAACCCATCTCATTTGCCCAATGAGGGGTAGAACTTCTCCTGAGGAAGGGAGGCTAGCTGCTTGGAAGTGTTATCAGGAGGAGCCCGAAGGCGTCAGAGGTTGACTGGGAGCTGAAGGAAGAGGTTGGGCACAGAGCAGAGGCCCTCACTCCCGTGTTCAAGGCTCTCCTTGAGTGGCTGGGAGTGCTGGAAGGGAATGTGCTGTCTTTCCAAATCTTCTTTCTCAGGCCTTACTGGTACATTCACTCTCTTCAGCTGATCAGGCAGATTTTTGTTGAGTCCTGGTGGGCCTACGGTTGATGGTGTGTGATTTGTAACATTACTTCTGAGAATGAGCATAATTAAGCATTTGTTAATGTGTCTGAAAGACTGAAAGCTGTGGGAACTATGTGAGGACACAAACAATAGAAGCGTAGAAACCCTCATGGTGTACCACAGAAGCATCCCAATTTAAAGGGGTCCCTGAAAACCAAGCACGGGCTGGGTGTGGTGCTGAACACTGATGGGACAGACTGGAGTGGAGGCAAGAGGATCGAGAGTTCAACTACAGCCTCGGTTGCATACTGAATACATGGTCAGCTTGGGCTATATAATACCCTGTTGAGAGAGAGAGAGAAACAGACAGAGATAGAGGAAAGAACAGGAGAAGGGTCCACTGAAACTTACAAACACTGCAGGTAATTTTGAGCCCTGGGCATTCATTCATTCTGTAACTGGCAGTGTTTTGATAAACTCCCAGGAGGTATTAAACACGATATTTATATAGAGTGCTAAATTCTATGAAGGAAATGCACACTGTATAGGGTAGTTTCTGGGAAGCTACTCAAAGCTGAATGGTGAAGGTACTTTGGGGGGGGGCAAGGAGGTATTTGATTCCAGTAGAGAAGAAAGTAGCCACTTGAAATTGAGGAAGGTCTGCTAGTGAGAGAGGGCATGGTTGTTAAGGCCAGGAAGTAAGGTGCAGTGTGGCCAGGTTGTCTTTACTGGGGCAGCTTGTGGAGAGGCACAGGAGATGAGCCAGTTGGGTGGGAAAGGGATGGTGGTGACCAATACAGAATAAAAAAGTTGCTGCATAGCCTCCTATGGGACCGATAGTGTGTGTGTGTGTGGGGAGGGGGGTTAACTCTATCCAGTAAGTGCCCTCAGCTAAAAGTAACAGAAAGACCTGATTAGTTTATAGTTGATCATATAACTAGTGTGTTTGTGCACATATGTGTGCACAAATTTGTGTGCCTATGTGTTCGTGGCACTCAGAGAAAGATGTCAGGTGTTTGGCTCTATTCTCTGCCTTATCCATTTGAAACAAGGTCTCACGCTGAATGTGGAGCTCACTAGCATTTTGGTGCTTGGTTGATTAATTGTAACACCAGCAAGCCCCAGAAATCCTCGCATTAACATCCCTCTCCATACCCCCCTGCTGGTATTACAGGGGTTTGCAATCCTATCTGACTTTTTATGTGGGTCCTGGGGACTCAAACTTGGGTCTTTATGTTTGCACAAAAAGTGCTCTTATCCCCTGAGTCATCTCCCAACCTTAAATTATTTTTTAAGCCTGGAAGTTAGTCATTCCAGGTTAGGGAGGCTCCTCTGTGACACTAAGTTCCCAGGAGTTTTCTTTCCCCGTTTGTGTCCTTAGGAGGTCATCGGTGAGAGGCTTCTGAGGTTTTTGAGACTTATACTACAGTTCTACACTCTATCCTCACTTAGTGGCAGACCTGAGGGGAGAGGGGATACAGCCACAAGGACATCCCTGTAGAGCATCTATTTTACTCCCAGAGGAAAGCCTCTTGATCTCTGGGCTTTCCTATACGTTTCCCAAAGCACACATTACACGTGTTCCCTGTACTAGAAGGAGATGGAAGGGCATGGGCTTAGGGATGCTCTCTACCCTGAGTCCAGCATGGGCAGCAGCTGGTTATGAGGGGTCAGGGAGGGTGTCTCAGAAGAGTGGGATGTATTTGAGATGAGATGAGAGAATGTGGGACAGTGGCACTTGTGGATAGTTCAAAGCTAAAATGGTCCAGAGTCCATGCCAAGTAAAGGCTCTGGAGAGACTGGGGACACAGATCCAAGCTGACTCCTTAGGAACCAGGCACTTTCCTATACCCCAGGATCTATGAAATGAGGCCATCAGCAGGACTTCTCTCCAGTGGCCTTGGACAAGAAGATGCACTACATATTCAAAAGCTCACAGAACCATTGTGGCTATGACAACCAATCAATAAAGACTGGCTTTGATTTTATTGTTCTTCTACATTATTCCCTGGGTCAGATAACCTGGTGCTCACCTGCAGATCTCCCCTTGCTTTACAGATCACAAAGAATCTCTTGGGCCAAGTTCACTGGCTCTGTGCTCACTCCACTCTCTCAATAGCTGCGGCCACGACTATGCAAAAGATTTTCTTGGGGTTGGACCCTGAAACAGGTCAAGGCTCAGGGAAGCCTTTGCAAACCCCTGGCCTTGTTTTTTTCAGGGGCTAGCTCACCCAAGTGGGAGGACTTGGTGGGCATATCTTGAGATCAGACTTGGTGCTGTCTCCTTTCCACCCTGTTACTTTAGAAGCAGTGATTTATTTGATGCGGTGGGGTCCGGAGTGTTCGTGTGGGTTGTTTCTCCCTGTTCCCACAGAGTCGGGGTTAGGTTTTGAGAAGTGGTGGCTAGAGAGGGACAGACTCAGATTCTAATTCTGCTCTGGGTTGAGAAGCACATTTTGATTTCTCCTTTATTGACAGGCTAGCTTTTAGTCCCTCTGGAGCCCAAGCTGCTAAGGAAGAGCTAAGAACTACTTTTTTCCTTGTTTTTCTTTCTCTCTTTTTTCTTTCCCATCAACACTTGTCATGGATTCAAGGGGGGTAGTGGGGCTGGCCAAAGCCTGGGCTTTAGTACCAGGGAGGGCAAAAGATGTGTCTAAACAAGGATCAGAGCGTGGCATTGTTCCAACGCTGCTGAGTGAGGAAAGTAGGTCATGGAAGAAACTGCAGGTTTGACAGAACTGGGGACTGAACTTATCACCTCAGAGCCCATTGGTGTAGAAAGTGAACAGCCATTGAGGGATCAAGGGTAGCTGAAGTCTGCTTCGTGAGCAGTGTGGCAGACTCACACTGTGAAAGGCTGCCAGCATACTGGCTACTGTCCCTGCTATGTTCTCTCCCTCCCTCGTTCCCATCTCACCTGCCCCAGGATAGCAGCTGAGAAGTCTCTGGAGAACAGAGCAAACCAGGAGGCAGCATCCTCACTGCTGGATGCAAATGCAGAGCTGGCATAGGAAGCACCCTCCCCCTCCCAGAAAGGTGGCTCTAATTATACTCAAGATCAGCCTTGGTCCATGAATGGCCAGTGTCAGGACATGCTTTCTCTTCGTGAGCTATAGCCAACAGGGCAACACTACCATGCCTTGGTGACCCTGCTTTCTCTCAGGGTCCTTGAGTGGCTTCAGATGATGCCTGTTTTTCCTGGGGGTGGGTTCTATTCCTTGGAACACCATTTTTGTCCAGTGTAGATTTCCTTCAGGTCTCTGTTCCTTCAGTGACAACAACAAAAGCACCAGATGGATCATTTCAGACCTGAGTGTCACACGGTTACTACCAAGAAGTACAGGAACATAAATCCAATGTTTTCAATTAATGCTCCTACCCCCCCCAAAAAAAACCTCATAGTCAAAGATCAAGTGACACTTACCTGTGGACTTTGCAACTAATGGCTCCTTTTCCCTCTATGAGTTTAACACTGAGAACAATGCGCATCATTTATAATAAGGACTAACATTCCAATCCTGCCAGCTATTCATCTTGTAACTTGGCCCTATATTTCAACTCGTCACCCGCAGATTCTCCAGTTGTACATGGAGGGTAATACTATTTATAGCAGAATCAGAGTTTCAATTTTATATGCAAAAGCACTTTTCTCAGACCTGGCACCTCTAGGAAGCTTGATCCAATGTTTGCTTCTTCCTTCCTCATATTTGAAAACACTGGAAAAAACTTCTGAATGAAGTCTTTGGAGATAGATATATAGAAGTCTGGTTCATAAAAAAAAATGATGGAAAATATATTGTATCCTGCCTGATCATCTCCTCCCACATTGTCCACTACCAAATGCTGCTATTTACATTTAAATGATTTAATATCATAAAGATTAAAATGCCCTAAGTCAGCTGTTCATTGGCCATGTATGGCTAGTGGCTTTCACAATGGGCAACACACCTATAGGGCATCCCATCAATATAGAAGATTCTCTTGGACAATATCTGAAACATTCTAGAAGTTAGCTTGTCCACTATGAGAGCAGGTTTCTTAGGTCCAACCCCATATTTCCTTTTGCCTTGACTCCTAATATGTTCAGGGATACTATCTCAATGGATACAGCATTTTTTTTCCTACAGGACCGAGCATTGAGCATGTTAGGCCTTGCATGTGCTGGGCATGCATTCTACCACTGGAGTAGATTCCCTTGCCTCTTTCCTACTTTGTATTTTGAGACAGGCTTTTACCAAGTTGCTTAGGCTGGCCTGGAACCCACTCTGTAGCTCAGACAGGACTTAAACAACCATATCAGCTTCCAAAGTAGCCAAGACCACAGGGCTATACCACCATGTCTGGTGACTCAGTATTTATTTCATAGCATAACCAAGAAAACCATCACATACACACCTTCTTCTGAGCTGGTCAAGCTCTTTTGTCTCCTCACTCACTTCTACCCTCTTTGTAAGCAACCGATCACAGAGAAGAGCCTTAGGGACAATTCTTCAGTGAACTGGACTTTCATGTGTCATGGGTCACAACCCCCATTGTGGCTTTGTGCCTATCATATAATACTGCCACACTCTACCTGTTTTCTTGGTGGGGTGGAGGTGGTGGCTGTTGCTGTTGGCAGCAATGCAAGGACGCTGAGACAGCGGCAGGGGAGGGACTTGTGTAAAGGAAAATGAGTGATACAAAAATAGAAACACGGATGATTCCTAAATCCTAATTTGCTTTATCTTCTGCTGTCAATATTAGCTGAAAGATAGTTGATGGTGATTCTTCACGGGCATGGGTAGTGTCCCAAGCACCCATCATTGTAGGCTTTCCCATGACATTCCTTCCCATAGGGAATTCGTACTTATCCAATTGCTCTCATGTTCTGTGATCCAAATAGAGCAGAAGACGTTTCCAGATGGGATTAAAATGCATGCCTGGATGACTGCAGCCAACTCCAGTCAGAATGAGGCAAAAGTTGGCGTGATGAGGGTGGGGGAGCATGAAATAAGTCAAGGGTAATTCAGCGTGTGAGGGAAGATGAATTATTCATTTTCCAACTGTGTACCAGGTACCTTCTACTGCCTGATTCTCATGTCATTTTTGGACCACGGTAGTCAAACAGGCCCCTCAGCCACCTTCAGAACATGCTCTTGACTGTCCTTTAGTTTTAAGCAATGTGATTAACTGGGGGACTTGGGTGCCAGTTGTATGCTGAGGTGTGCCTTTTAGAAGTGTCCAAATGTAGCACAGTTGAGGAGAGGAGAGAGCTTCTGCTTAACACTTCTTTCCTGTTAGACCTAAGTGATTGGTACAAAGAGAGCTAGGAGGCAGGAGGCGAGGAAAGCCTCAGAGGGTTCAGAAGAGGAATTCTGGTGTCATTGGAGCTATTATTTATCTTTCAATGACATTTACAACAGGAAATCCATTCGAGCAAGAGCACAAATGGGAGCTGGGTGATAGTGATGCATGCCTTTAATCCCAGCACTCGGGAGGCAGAGGCAGGCGGATCTCTGTGAGTTCGAGGCCAGCCTGGCTTACAGAGCTAGTTCCAGGACAGGCTCCAAAGCAATATACAGAGAAACCCTGTCTCAGGGCGGGGGGGGGGGCACAAATGGGGAAAAGCTGTACAGTCTTGAGGAACAAGGAGCATTATCAGGAAGATAGGAATCATAGCTGTGTCCTTCCTGCTGGCTCTCCCTAGGATCTGGGGGGCTATTTCTCATGTCTTTCCACACAGGGAAATGTGGATGAAACTGTGCCTGGAAGCAGGCTGCTCTGGCTGGCATTTTGTTTAGCTTGCTGGTCTTGGCTACTCCTCCTCTGATGGTCTCCACACTGCCCCAGACTGCTGCAATTAAAGCCTGTTCTGATGCCCCTTTATTCTCAGGGCTGCTTCACAGTCAGCCACTATTTCTAACCAG
Organism: Phodopus roborovskii; assembly: GCF_943737965.1. Lineage (NCBI taxonomy): Eukaryota > Metazoa > Chordata > Mammalia > Rodentia > Cricetidae > Phodopus > Phodopus roborovskii. The sequence continues at coordinate 11,383,970 of NW_026126460.1, read as the reverse complement.
GTTGAAATAGCTGAGAAGGTATATTCCAGAGCTTTGTCTGTGAAGGACATAGACTCAGAGTCAGACAGCAGGGATTAGAAGGAATCGATGTAGCAAACATGCATGGGAGTTCTAGAATTCACCTGATACTTATGGTTGAACCCAACTCAGAAGCCATGGTGACCCTTGCCTGTTCACGCAGAACTTGGAAGGCTGGGGCAGAAGGGCTTTGAGTTCAAGGCCAGCAATACTATCTATATATGTAGTTCCAGGCCAACCTGAGCATCCCAGCAAGATCTTGTCTCAGTAAGTAAGGAAGTAAAGGAAATAAATCAATGAATGAAGTAGAGATCTGTAGCCATACAGAGGTCCCAGTACATGTAAATGAGTGAAATGGGAGGGAGATTTATTTGGAGGCGTGAGACCAGAGAGTACACAGCTCCTCCAGCATCCACATCCGGAAGCCTGGCAGGAATGCCAACCCAGCATTTCTACACCTGCAGGCTTTTCAGGACAATCTGAAAAATCTGTTTTTCATTTTTAAAATATTGCTTTGATTTTTTTTTTTTTTTAAAGTACTAGGCCAAAGCAAATGCTCTAGCCAAGCAGAAACCTAGGACCACATTCAAACAGGGGGATACCAGTGTGCAAGCCACAATCGAGAAATATCTGTAACAAGGCTTGCTCAAGTGCAGCGATTTACAGGAGTGTGCAGTTCATGGCTCTCACTGTACCGAAACTCCCAACCCACCCTTAGCGGTACCAGCATGAAACCAGTCCGAAGGGCAGTCATTTTGCTAAGTGTCTTTTACCAACCTTCAGCTATAGAGTTGCGTACCCTGTTCCAGGCCTGGCCTGGTCCTTCTTGGGGATTGGAAGTTGTACTCTCACTCCTCCTCCAGCTAATTGCTTTAATGGATCCTGAATGTATCTAGGCTACCGCCCCTAACCACTGGGTCATCATTTATTCACAGGCCTGAAGTCCCTTAAGCAGCCTCCTGCTGGCCCTCACGCTGTAGGGGATTAATGTAGTCTGGTTGGTGAGTCAAAAAGAAAGATGACATCATTTTCATGGCAGGCTCGGGATATGTGCTTGTGTCTGCAGGGTGACAGAGTGCAAGAGGAGAAAACCCAAGATCCTTCCCTTCTAAGGTGGCATGGCGGCCCCCTCCCCCATCATCGTCTTTCAATCCAATCTGGCTTCTCCCGAGGGAGTTATTAATGTGGGACACAGCCTGACTCCTTCCCTTCTGTCTCCTCGTATAAATCCAACTAATTAATTTACTTTAACAAGAGGAATCATTTTCTATCTCTTCCGATCCTTGTTGTCGTTGTTATAGCCTGGTTTCTCTTACTTCAAAGCCAAACTGTGGCTGCTTCCGTAATTCCACCTCTAACTTCATCTGAGCTGGTCTCAGCACATGAAGACCTCTGATTTTGCAGTGGCAGATCCACCACTCTACACCTTTGTACCAAAAGGTTAATAGTTGTGAAAAAAGGCCTAGAAGAGGAGGGAAAGGGTAAGACTTCATGTCCTCCCAGGTTAAATTAGCACAAAGGAAACGGAAGGGATATTTCATGTGACCGAAGCCAAACAACATGAGATTTATCTGTGTTTTCAAAATCTCCAGGACAATGAATTTAATTGGTGGCTGAATTAAACCAAGATAAATGGGAAGATCTTAATTGCCTTTTCTTTGTTAGAATTAACACTCCTCTTTCTGTATGGCATTGAGTGTTCTACCTAAGCAAATATAAAGGCAGAAATGGAGGGCAAAGCAAAGCGGGTGTGTGTGTGTGTGTGTGTGTGTGTGTGTGTGTGTGTGTGTGTGTGTGAATCATTTCAAAGTGACTTTCCTTATAAAAGCAGAGGGGAGTTCATGCTGTTAACACCAACCTGTTGGGGAATCGAGTCTGTCTACCTTCTTTCTGACTTCTTAGGAAGTCAGATAAGCAACCTAGTTGTGTCTTGGTTGAGTGACACCATTTGGTTTGGTCTGTTGGGTCAGGGATAGTAAGGAGTTCAGTGCAAACCAGAATTTCCTGCAGGTTCTGTGAACTGGTTCACTGAATAGCACACAATGGTAGCATACAAGTGCCTAGCTTTGGTTAAATCTTCTCTCTTCTTTCCACGCTTGAAGAGAAAACCCTGCCAGAAATATGTCACTTATTGCCAATTAACTGTCTCTCCTCTGCTACACCTGGGGAACCAGAACTGTGTGGTTGTTGTTGCTGTTGTTCTAAGCAACGGTGTTAGCATGGAGAAGCCGAAGGCTGATTTTTCCCATGAAACCCAGCTCAGAGCCAACAAAGAGAGAGCTGAGCTAGGAGGAAACCAAGTCCATTGGTAGCCTCTCCTGTTCTCATCCGTGGCAGAAGGGCGTGTGGATGATCTTCAGCCTGAAGGAGCCCTGGTAGAACAACTTCCAGATCATTCATTCCTTAGAGAGCCCTCAAATCTTGTCTGGTGCTGACGGGTCCTTCCTTTTCACCCCCCCCCCCATGGAGGTGTCAATCTTTTAAAAGCCCTGCCCCCACCGTACCCCAATCACAAATAAAAGTGAAAGGAGGGTCTGGAAAAGCAAGTGCCTGCTTGCCCATTGGCACACCCATCTGGGGAGAGGAGTCAGGAACTGCTAATGGATGTGCTAGCTGCTGTGGAAACCCTGCCAGGCTCAGGCTGGGGCTTTCACGTTGCCACGGAAACCTTCACTCTTGGCCTCAACCAGAGCATGATCCAGGATTCAAGAGAGGCGATCCTGGAACGCTGGGTAAAAAATGGACCCCTTTCTTGGGGGCAAAGCGGCTGTATGTCACTTTACCCTCTGACTTTGGAAATGTCGCAACACACAGGCAAAATTCCTCTCTCTCTCTCTCTCTCTCTCTCTCTCTCTCTCTCTCTCTCTCTCTCTCTCTCTCTCTCTCGATTGGAGGCCTTTGAAATTCAGCGTTTCAGAGTTTAAGAACTAGAAATCATGGTTACTTTTTAAAGGGATTCTCCCCTCTTTCCATTCTCCTCTTCCTTGCTGTGAAAACAAACAAACAAACAAACAAACAAAACAAAACCCAAGGGAAGCAATATAAGGAGAGGGTTTATGCTGGCTCCCACTGTGAGTGCAGGAGTGCAGTCCAGCATGGCAGGAAAGCTGTGGCTGCAGCTGCAGCAACGAAGCAGCTGACCACACGGGTCTGTGGACAGGAAGCAGCTGACCACATGGGTCTGTGGACAGGAAGCAGCTGACCACACGGGTCTGTGGACAGGAAACAGACAGAAATGAATGATGGCATCCAGCTCCCGCACTCATTTCCTCCTTTTTATTCAGCTCAGGACCCACCCCAGTCCATGAGATGGCTCCGACCAAAGTCAGGGTGTATCACCCCTCTTCAGTGAAACTTCCGTTCAAACGGCCTCTCAGACACGCCCAGAAATATGGCTCCTGGGTAATTCTAAGTCTAGTTGCATTGAAATGAAGATTAGCTATCTCCAGTCCCTTCCCCTCTACCTTCTCTCCTTTGTAATGGCACACATTACCTAGCTACATTTTTAAAAACTGACAATAAATAAATTTAGAAATGACTATAATCTAGACTATGTTCATTTTCCTTTCCGAAGTTCCAGTTACCAGTGGTCCACCATAATTAAAAAAAAAAAAAAGTAACATGATGGAATGTCACACCATCCTAGGATTTGAACCACCTTCTCTTGTCCAGCATATCTATGTTGTACTGTATACATGGGAAAAATACAAGTGCATGTTACATGCCATTCACAGCTGCAGCCATCCACTGAGGGCTTAGACAACATCCTCAGTGGATAAGAGGATGGGCGATGTATGTAAAAAATTCACATGCATGTGCAAATTGAAGTGCACAGTATGCCTTTTCTTGTTTTCTTGTTTTCTTCAGAAATATACTTCCCTCATGACACCAGCTACTATTTATTGAGCACTTAGCATACACCAAGTGACTCATTAAAACTGTTGCATCTATTATGTCATTTATCCCAATAACCAAAACTGCAGTGAGGCAAAACAGCTCCCTTCTGCATTTTGTGCATCCTTATTAATGGATTCTTTCATGGATGGGATCAAGCTACGATAGCCAGGTTAAGCCCAAATGGTGATGATTACCAAAGTAAAGTTGTTATAAAGCATAAGTGGTATTCTCATCCGAGAAGCAAAAGAAGAATGTACTGTCCAATGAACTGCCCTTTGGGGGAAGTCTGCTAGTGAGCGACTTGGATATCTCAAACTGAATTGAATTACTTGTTTCCAAAGAGTGGTACTGGTGGCCTACTCAACCTCTTTTGCTCTGAAATGTCAAGGGGACACATATGGGTTCAGAACAGAACATGGCATAATTTATATTATCAGTTAATGCTAGCAATTTTGATGCTTGTCATTATTATAAGACTCTGGAGATTCTATTAACACCCTGATTTGCAGATAGAGAAACTGAGGCAAAGGACATCAGAAACTTCTCTAAGTTCATACAGCCAAGTCAAGAAAGTGATGATTGCAGCCATGGGGCATCTTTTATTTAGTTTACAACTAAAATACTTTGTTAACTGTCATTGTAGCAAGTAATATAAGATCATAGATGAATCTCTCCCCTCCCCCATCTCCTGTAGGGAATCTGCACTTAAAGCAAACATAACGTACTGAAAGCCCGACGTGTGTCACAGCAGAAGCATTTCAATCCCTTTGGTAGTGATGGAGTCCTTAATTACCATGTGCCACTGCTGTTAACCTCTGCAAAAAAGTCTAATTATCACAGATTAATGAACAGAGCTTAGGCACATCTGAGAAGGCTTGGCTGAGGGGTTTTTCTGCATTTCATTATCTCAAACACCACTTTTCCTCATACACTGGCTATAGAACTATTATTATTATTATTATTATTACTTTTACCTATGCCATGTGAAACATAAAATACAGAGCCCTTGAAGGAACTCAGAGCAGGGTTTGCTTTCCAGGAAATCTTTAGGAAGCCTGTAAATTGGGTGGCTGCTGCTGGCTGTTCACTGATGAATCATGCCACATCGGTTCATAGGGAATAAAGCTTAGATGGTCGCCAAGGAAACGGTGAGATTTTGGAAATATCTGAAACCACAGAGTAATTTCTAGGAAAAATCAATGTCTTAGTCAAGAGTCGGGTCAACCTTATCTTCGTCAGGGCGAGTAACAATAATACACACTCAGGTCCAATTCTTTATTCCTGTCTGCTGCAGAAGCTAAAACCACACACGCTGGGTAAGGACGCATACCCCCTGTGCACACAATGGTCTCTGCACACAGAAGACACGATGTTTGCCATGTTTGTCCTGAAAACTGGCTATCAGGCTGGTCCTTAGAGCAAGGCTGTGCCTGGCGCCATCTTTGAACATGGCCATAGGCTCTAACGGCGTGACTCTCTCCCAAGAATCTCTGAAATTCCAATGTCAAATTCTGTCAAGATAACAAGCTTGTAGCTAGCAAAGGGCTGTGGCCACCTAGAGTCTGGGACCTCAGGAGGATCTTGGGTACAATCCACCAGACAGGTTTCATTAATAAATGATTAGATTTGCAAATCTTGTCAGTAAAGATTGCTATCACAGAATTAATGGAATAAATAAGGAAACATCTACAGTGTTGCTGGCTAGCTTTCAGAGCAGAGTGGATCTCTACCTTTGTTGCAATTTATGGCTGCCTCTTTGAACAACTCCTGGGGAGTTCAAGGAATGATTTTTTCCAGAACACCTGTCTTCAGCTTTTAGATTTCCTAAAGAAAAAAAATCTTGACTTTTCCTATCATTTTATGCTTCAAACACAAAGGTTCCCCAGGATAATTTCAGATAAAGAAACCCTACAGGGTGAATAATCTGCAGTAAAGGAAATCTGAATTGTGTGTTCAGATACGACCCGTTTGACACTAGATTGGGAAAAAGGTGTGTGGGATTTTGCTCACAGTGAACACAAAGTGCCCATAGTGTTGGTCCAGCATCTCCCATCTGCAGCCCAAACTCAAAGGCATCTCCTGATTAAGCAAACAGAGATGCCACCCAGCGAGGATCACTCAGCAGGTGAACAAAACATATGCCCGGATATTAGTGACACAGGGGTACTCATACTTTCTTTGTAAAAAATAATAAAGGGGGAAAACTCCAAGATTTTTCTTAAAAAAAAAGTCTGAGAACATTAATCATTGTTATTTCTTTTTAAATAAAAAAATAGGAAAATGTGACTATGAAGACATGGTTTTGATATTTCTACATGCTTGTGTAGTGAAGTAAAATTGTCAGTTTCTTTGTGCAAAGATGAAGGAATCAAATTGCTCCTGACCATCAACCCACTCCCTTGTGACTTGATGGTGATTAATATATACTGCTCAGTGATCAGAACACTATAATCATACCAGGGCTGCTTTCACATATTCCTAAAAAGTAGAGGAAAGTAAGACATTTGTACAAATATCAGAGAACCACATTAGAATATTAACATGTAAACCTCAAGAGAGAGGATGAAAGATACTGAAAATGACTGGTCTGGGGAAGAAGATTAAATATGTGAAATTTCTTCTGAGAACAGAACATGAAAATAACAATAGCTAAAGGACAGCATTTCTGAATAGAAACCAGAAGAAAATTCTTCCTTCCAAGTTGATTCAACTGAGCAGTTCAAACATTGTCATCTTTTGGAGATATGGCTGAGTGAGTTGAGAAGTAACTGTGTGCAAGATGAACAGGGGTTCTTATCTTGAATGTCCTAACTTTGAGTAGGGGACAAGAGAATAAATTCAATATTAAGATGAGTCAGGTGAACTTTGTAGGCATAGTGTAGGACAGACATTTGTGCTGCTGGCCGGCTCCAAGGCCAGTTAAGGAGTTGGAACTTAGTTCAGAGTGTCCATTTTGCAGAGATTTTTGTTACAGGATAAGGACTGGACCATATTAATCATCACTCCTCTGAATGACCCCTCTTCTAAGATGGCTAGGACAATATAATAATGAAGAAAATTGTGACAAGACACGTTTTACATTCTTCACTATGCTCTAAGCTTTGCCAAGCTCACCATTTTCCTGTAGCTCTCCCAATAGTGATTTTTCCCTATTAGATGTCCATTTCTTTCATTTCCCTTTTATTGAAAGTACTTTTTCCTACTTGCCTAATATGTTTTGATTGTTGTTTTCCCTCCCTTTCCTCCTCCTAGCTCCTCCTCCAGTCCCCTCCCATCTGGATCACCCCCTTTCTGTCTCTAATTAGAAAACAAATAGGCTTCTGGGAGATAATAATAAATAAAGTTTAAGATGAAACAAAAACTAACATATTGGAATACTACAAAACAAACAGAAAAGAAAAAAGGAGCCTGAGGAAATGCACAAGAAACAGATACAGAAGTCAAACCCACTTGTTCTCACACTCAGGAGTCCCATTAAATAACACTAACCCGGAAGCCATAATGTTTATCTAGAGAATCTGTAGGTAAAAAGAAAGGGAAAATATAAATAAAATTTTAAAAATTAAAAATGGAAAAACTGTTATACATTTTAAGACAAGGCTTCCAAAGATGCCATTGAGTTTGTTTGACCCATCTACCGCAGTACATACAGTACACCCTTAAGAGTAGTTTGTTTCTCCAATACAACTAACTCCCTTGAAGAAGACTAAATTTTCATTTGCAAGTGGTTATCAATTAGAGATAGCTTCTGGGTTAGAGGTGGGGGCATGTGTCCGCTTTTCCTTTCAGACCTAGGAACCCATCTGGTGCAAACCAATAGAGGCCCTGTTCATGCTGCCTCAGGGTCTATGGGTTCATAAGTGCACTGATGCTGTTTATTTAGAGGGCCCCGTTTTGTTGGTGTCCTCCATTCCCCCGGGCATTTATACTCTTTCCTCCTTTTCTTCTACAGAGTTCTCTGAATCCTGAAGAGAGGAAATTAATGGTGATATCCCATTTGGGGCTGAGTGTTCCAAGATCTACCACTTTCTACATATTGCCTGGCTGTGGGTGTCTGCTGCAGGAGAAAGTTTCTCTGATGATGCAGGAGATAATGGATGGGCAGTGCACTCATCTATGAGTATGGCATAATGGCATTAGGTATCGTTTTATTGCTATGTTCTTTTAGTAAAACAGAAGCATTTGGTTTTCCCCTAGGTCACTGGGCAATCTAGGCTCAGGTTCTTGGTCACCCAAGTAGTGTTGGATATGGATTCCATGCCATGTAGTAGGCCTTAAGTCAAATCAGATAGTGATTGGCTATTACCATAAGCTTTGTGTCACCATTGTCCTAGCATATCTTGCAAAGACACTGTTGTAGCTCAAAGGGTTTGTGGCTGGGTTGGTGTTTATTTTCTCCTTTTGTAGCATGCAGAGTACCTGTACCAAAGATGCTAGCTCATAGGGTGTAAATGCTCTATGGAGGCACCAGCTCAACTTCTCTATGTTCGATGAACTGTGGAGGTGTTGTTTTTGGTAATGGGGCCTTGTTGCCATCTTGTGGAGAGCAACCTATAGTTTTGGTAATAGTCTTGGTTGTTTGGGGGCATTCCATGGGACCCCTTTGGCCAACAATTCAATTAGATGTAACCCATGTTATGATAAAGTCGTGATGAACCTTGGCATGCTCCATGGCAGGCAATGTTGATTGAGGTAGAGGGATGAACATGCAAGGCAGACAAAGCTTAGTGAGAAGTTCTTACTAGACAGTGGAAGGCAGGGGGTGGGGGATGTAGAAAAGAGGTAAAGAGACACAGAGAAGACAGAGAGGACAGAAGAGACGAGGGAGATGGGAGAAGCCCTGTCTGTCCCAGGGGAACAGCAGGAAAGAGAGAGGGGAAGAGAAAGAAGAGAGAGTGAAAGAGGTTGTAAGTGAGCAGGGTCTGTCTTTTAAAGGGGTCCTTTGCACCTGCATGCAGACTAGTAGTCAAGGAACCCTGGGCTGACCAGAGTGCTGCCTGAGTACACTATGCCAGGTGACGGGGCAGGCCAGTGTAATGCCTGAATCCTTACAAACCATTCCTAAAACTAGAGGCTTTGTTTGATAACAGTCCATTGGGGATCTGTTTCCCTCATTGTTTGATGATTTCATTTAGACTGCTTTCACATATGTATATATTTTAGAAAGCTTATATTGTGTTAGGTTTTCATACCATGTCTCAAATGCATCTTTATTTTAGTTGTCTTTTTCTATGTTCCATCCCCTTCTTCCCTCCTCATCCCCACTTGATCCATTCCTGCCCCCCCCCGCTATCCATAACTATATATTTCCCTTTCCTAGGGAGATCTATCTGTACCCCACTAGTCCCTTACTCTAAACCTAACCTCTGTTGTTCTGCAGGTTTGGTTGTCATTGACTTAATAGCTAATATCCACAAATAAGAGAATACATGCTTTATTTGTATGTCTGGGTCTGAGTTACCTCACTCAGGTTGATAGAACTAGAAGAATTCCATAATTTAATTTTTTTAAAGTCCAAGTAAAGTCCAAGGGAGGGAGAGGGGAAGGAAGGAAGGAAGGAAGGAAGGAAGGAAGGAAGAAAGGAAGGAAGAAAGGAGGGAGAGAAGGAAGGAGAGAAGGAAGGAGAGAGGGAAGGAAGAAAGGAGAGAGGGAAGGAAGGAGGGAGGGAAGGAAGGAGGGAGGGAAGGAAGGAGGGAGGGAAGGAAGAAAGGAGGGAGGGAAGGAAGGAAGGGAGGGAAGGAGGAAGGAAGGAGGGAGGGAAGGAAGAAAGGAGAGAGGGAAGGAAGGAGGGAAGGAGGAAGGAAGGAGGGAGGGAAGGAAGAAAGGAGAGAGGGAAGGAAGGAGGGAGGGAGGGAAAGAAGGCAGGAAGGAAGGGAGGAAGGAAGGAAGGGAGGAAGGAAGGAGGGAAGGAAGGAAGAAAGGAGGGAGGGAAGGAAGGGAGGGAGGAAGGAAGGAAGGAAGGAGGGAAGGAGGAAGGAAGCTGAGTGCAGGATTCATTTCTGTCTGCTTCATGGCGGTGGACTCAACACATCAGCTGTCTGAAGCTCCTGTTGCCTTCCCGGCTTTCCTGCTGCTACAGGCCGATCCCTTCAAACTGAGCCAAAACAAACAAACCCCTTTCTTTAGCTGTATGGTGAGGCATTTTGTCATAGTGATAAGAAAAGCAATTAGTGACATGACTCCATCACTACCAGTGTCCATAATGGTACAGACCATGATGTTGCGTGGGAAAATGTGAATGGCAATGGATAGGAATTAAAGCAGCAATCACTGCTTGAAAAATGTCAGTATAAGATTTACAAAGCCTGTGTGAGCTGTATGAACCATGAAATACACAGCTAGCTTGATTGAAAGAGATTTCGCATTAGTCCGATTTGTTGAAAGACGAGAAGACTTGCAGAAGTTCTTCTCATTACAAATTCTGACCTACCCCTGCCCAGGTCTCGCTGATTGCTAACTCTGCTGCAGACTGCCTTGTGCCCACTCTACACCCAGTAGACATGACACATTCCCCCCCCCCTTTCCCTCTGGAGAGTGCTGATACACTGCCAAGGTGCTGCTTTCTCTTGCTCAGCGAGTTTAATAAATGCAGTTCTGCAGGATCAGCAGTGTTCTTGGTGGTCTTGGAGCTTTGATAACTCAAAAAGGTATTCAGGAAAAGAACTGGGCCCTGCTGCTGAGTGGGTTTATGGATTCATTAACTGTTTTAACTTACATTTCCCTTGTAATGTATGCACAGGAGTGATATATGACAAAAATATATAGCTAAGTTCAGAAGAACACTTGCGAAAGTGCAAAATGATGAACTATAAGAAAGCATTGTGTTACAGGCTATTAGCACCTGTTATTTCTTCTTAGCAAGCACCATATCATTGCTAGCACTGAGCACTTACTAAGAGATGGTAATGGCAGCCAGCTATCTTGTACTTGGCACCAAGAGGAGCCAGGCAGCATGCTGAGTGCCTTGTCTTTGTCTTAGGTCCTATATCAAACTTTGTCTTCTAAACAAATGTTCAGCTGAGGTGTGGAGAGGCTCCGTGGTGGCCTTACATTTATACAAATGGTGAGTGAGTTAGGGTTTCAATCCAAGTACTCTGACACCAGAAGCTAGGAGGGGAGAGATGAAGCCTGCAGTGAGATTTTCTTAATTCTGGCAGAAAGCATTAATTAGAATGATAGTACTTGTGAATGGCATGCACTAAATTTGGGATTGGGGCTTTTAAGAGTAATATATTTAACAGGTCTTTGGTGCTCGTGACAATGAAGTCATTTCTCTTGGGTATTTAAGCGAAAGTACCTTCTGAACATAAAATATATGCCTGAGTATTTCTTCCAAAAAGAAAGAGTCCCCAGGTGTTCATAGGCATACATCAGGGTTAAAAAACAAGCAGCCAAATAAAAAACAAAGCCAGCACTTGGGTCATCCATTTAAGTCACTGCTTGACAGCTGTTCTGGGAATGGCTGTTGCCAAGGGTTACTGCAGGGCACTCAGCATCATCTGAACACATCACATCAAGCCCGGGCTCTGGTCTCTCTAGAGAGACAACCTTGCCTTCTTTCCTCCAGCCTACCCCATATTTGTGGTTAATATTAAAGATGTTTTTCTCCCTTGTAAAAGAAACCAGCAATGATATGAAGAAGATTCCCTTGATGTTGCTAGGATAGTCTTCGGTTTTGATATTTTGCTGCCCTCCATTTTTCCCTTGTTGATCACAGCATCAGCATCACTTTTCCTGTAAACCTCAGCATGGGGGTCCGAATGCTGCCTTCCACAGGTGGAACCACCAACAGACATCATCCAAGCATCAGTGCCAACACAACCATCAGACACGGGAGAGCCTCCTAGCTGGAGTTTTCAGGGAGTTCACCTACTGTAATATGTTTCTGAGATTCTCCTTGTCATTTTCATGTCCCTTTCTCATTTAAAGCCTCTCTTCCTGTCAGTGTGTTGTTCACATTATATTCTTGGCCTTTTGGACCAGGAAACTTGCCCAGGATACACTGAATTTTTCCTTCCATCACCTGCTTCCTTCTCTGCATATACCAAAGGATCAGAAGGCCGCCAAACCCCCATTTCACCTCACCCTTCATGCTATTGGAATGGGGATAATTGAGGCAGAACACCTTAGTCCTGGGGCTGGCGGAGCAGGGCATGCATGCTAAAACAAGCATTATGCTGGCTGTGCTTAACTTTTTGATTCTTAATAGCTTCAAGATTGTGACATGTACTTGTCATCTATTGCACAAAAAGATCACTTATGGGAAGCACTTTGGGATTCTTGGGCAATCCTTAGTGCGTTGGTCTTCCTTTGTCTTAGGGTTTAGGTAACGTTTATGAATCAGGATATCCACTGGTGCTGTGAGTCAGATCAAGTCCCATCGAGCATGCTGTTGAGCTCTGCCGTTTCATCAGGGGTTCCTTACCCATTATATTTCTTCTTCTCCCAACCATCCCTTTCTGCATCCCAACCATCGCTTTCTCATCCCCACAGGCCCCTTTCCAAGGTTTACTTATAGATTATTAAGAAAAAGAAAAAAAAAAGATGAAATGCACAGGGAGGATTAAGGTAGGCACAGCTGGCGTCAACAAAAACAAAGATGAAAGAGGATTGAGCTCAACCGAATGGACAGCCCACGGGGCTTTCTTATGACTATCCTTGACCTTTCACCTCCCAGACCATGCCCCAGGCAAGTAAACAGCTTTTCAAAGCAGCCTACCTTCTGCGACTCTTCATACATTTTCATTTTAATCTCTTTGCAAAGTGCTCACAAATAAATATGCCGGAGTAGAGAAGTGCTCCAGACAGAAGTCAAATTTGAAATGACATCGAATCCGAGTTACCAAACTCCACGGAGGGTCCTTGGTGGTTTATCAGTTCATGTCAAAAGGAAAGGCAAGCGTCTCTAATGAATGTTTTAACATTCAAAATGGCTACAAGAGCTTCTGAAAATATCGCCTCGAGGCATTTTAAGTGACTTTATTTCACCCGTGTATTTTGTGGGCTGCCTATGAGGAGCATGTTTTACTTCTATAATTAAAATAGTCTATGCAAAAACTGGAATTATGGCATAAAATTTTAAAATGTGAAAACACCACCCTGTGCGTTATTTTTATAAGTGATGGAGACAAAGGAGCAACCCCTTACAGCTCAGCTATTTTAACAATGCAGATAAATCGTCTTGTGTCTGATTTTTGAAAAGGCAGGTTAAGGATGGACATAGCCTTTCTTTCCTGCAAAGTCAGTGCTAGGTGGAAAGCCACATGCCACCTTTCCTTTTGTATCACAGCCCACATTTTAAGAGGGCTGTATGTGTAGCATGCGTGTTGTAAGCAATTCTTATTATTAATCACAGTCTGCTGTGTGAAAAGAAACAGGAGAGCCTCCCCCTCAAATATTTTGACCTATAAAATGTAATTTCAGTCTTACTACTTGGTAACAAATGGGGCTGTGGGGATAGTACACAAGTAAATGGTGTGTGGGCAAAGATTTGTGATCGCCCCTCTGTCTCGCCTTCAGTGACTTTTATTATTGCTGTTTGATAGAACCACCTTTCAAATCTAGGATTCCAGTGAGTTCCATATTGAAAACTATGGATAAAATTATTAACTAGTTCTCAAGGTGGATACAGAAACAGACAAATAGGAAAATAGGCTCTTTCCTGATTGCTTGAAAACTCAGTCTTAAACATCTGGCTTTTTACAAACTTGAAAATCAAATTGCTTTATGGTTTGAGGAGTCCTTTTTTTATTTAATTTATTATTTTACATGTTGATCCCAGTTCCCCCTCCCTCCCTTCCTGTCTCCCTCCCTCTTACGCTCTCTGCCCCTTGAGGAGTCTTTAATACAGTGTGACCAGTTTAAAGTTTTAACATTTTGTATTCTGGATGACTAATGCCACCACGTTATATTTCAATTACTGCAAGATACTTCCCTGTAATAAACGATGGCAATAATATCCACATTAAGTCAATAAGCAGCATCTTCAGAGTGTGACGTATGATGCCATCACAGTGGTGTAAGTTGATCACACCACAGTGAGTTATCAACAGTGCAAGAGGAAACCACCATGTGAAGGCAGCTATTTTCATCTCAGCACACAGGGATTTTGGCAGATCATGCTCCTTGGCATTAATGGTAGTCAAGTGAAAATCCTCACACACATTAACACTTGCTTCTTTCCCCAGCCTACATCCTGCGTTTTAGCAGTCTCCGCCTGAGAAACCAACTTTATTTTTCAGAGAACTTGAGTCAAAACAGAAATACAGGTAGTAAGTGACTTGATCAAATTACAGAAAACAAACACTTGGGGAAAACAAATGCCAACAAATAGATATTTATAGCCACCCCCCAACCCTGAGTGTCCACTTGAGAGAGGGAGTTGGGCACCATGGAATGTAGAGAATTATACTGACTTTTTCAATTGCTTTGAGCCTGGAGATGGGGTGCAGAAGAATGTTTACCTAATATGTGTAAGGTCTGAGTTCAATTCCCAGCCCTTCATAAAGGATACAAACAAACAACAATAACAAAATCAAGTATTTGAGCCATAGAAAAACGTTTGCTCTGCAAGCCTGAAGACCTGAGCTGGAACCCAGCTCTACAGCAGAAAGACAGAACTTATTCCAGATGCTGTGACATACAAACCCTGTATACAAACACACACACACACACACACACACACACACACACACACACACCATGCACACAAACACATAACACACACACAAACATATATAACATACACACACACATAACACACACAAACATATACCATATACACACAAAAACCCCCACATACAACATACACACACATAACATACACACACATTACACACATATAACATACACACACACATACCACACACACAACATACACACACAAATACACATAACATACACACACAAACACATAACATACACACATACACATAGCACACACACACACTACACCCACATACACCACACGCACAAACACATACACACTATAAGTTTTGTTCCTCTAGAGCTCCTAAGACAGCATTAAGGAAGATTTTTCAGAATACCAAGAGACAATTGAGAGGCAATGGCAAGGCCAATAAGGCAGAAATATGAGACAAATAAAAATGTCAGAGTCTAGTTGGATCTGTGTCATATCAGAGCTTTCTCAGAAATTTTGGTTTACTGAGTGATTTTCTCATGGGACTCTCAACATGGTCAAGAACAATGGGATCCTCATATTCAAATTCTACTCTAAAGACAAATGAAAATGGCAGATATTTTCTCTTCTACCGAGAATCTCTCTCTCTCTCTCTCTCTCTCTCTCTCTCTCTCTCTCTCTCTCTCTGTGTGTGTGTGTGTGTGTGTGTGTGTGTGTGTGTGCGCCCACGCATGTGTGACCTAAAGCAGAAGGAAGAGGTGGAGGAAAAAAGAAGGTAATAGAATACAGGAAAGATGAAAAGTAGATATTTCTTGGGGTGAAGAGAAGGACAGTGGAGAAGAAGCAGACACATACAAAGATGCATGAATATGCCATCATGAAACCCATTGCTTTATAGGCTAACCTAAATGTTAAGCTAATAAACCCTCCACTCAAGGTCATGGTTCACAGGTTGTAGCTAAAGTATCAGATGACCATGAAACATCTGTTAGCGTCCTGAGGCCTCAGTTCCTTTGCTTTGAAGTAGATAACTATACCCAAGATGAACAGTGCCCTCTCTGAACCCTTTGGCCTTAGATAAGTTTTGAAGTCAGAATTTTTAGATTTTGGATACATTAATTAAATGGATTGTAGTGAAGTGTTTCTGGAGCAAATGTCATTAAGTGAAATCAGAAAGAGTCACCCAAGATGATGACTGTCACCTGAGTGTATGGAGGCCCCCACACAGTGCCTGTCACTTTATAAGTCTCCCGTAGCCCATAGAACCTCATTGGCAATTCTGAGACACCTCAAAAAGTTATTTTGTGTTTGTACATTGGTATTACAATGTTCATGCAGCAACACCTGACCTAGACACAAGGTTGATGACTCTTTCTGATTTCACTTAGTGACATTTGCTCCAGAAATATTACACTAAATAAATTTAATTAACGTATCCAACATCTAAAAATTCTGACTTCAAAATGCATTTAAGGCCGAAGGGTTCAGAGAGGACACTGTTCATCTTGAAAGATAATGATGGCAAAGGTGGTAGCCACACTTTGCCTTCATTAACTTATTTCTTGCTCTTGACTGTCATACTTGCTTCTTGATTTGGCATTTGCATCGCCCAGTATCCTCTCTGCTGTGTCCCTTTGTTGCTATTATAACACAGTGTCTTAGAATCTGTGTGTTCTTCCTCCAATTTCCAAAGCTGACCCTTTGGGATATTACAAGCTCTACCCACTCTCTGGCTCTTGGGGTTCTGGTTTGTTTCTGAGAAACTTGACCTTGCTCTTGTAAATAAAAATACTCTGCAGTTCACAGGTCATGGAATGCAGATGGTTTATTTAGTAAGGATGTAAGAAAGACAGAAATAAAGATGATTCCACCTCCTTCAAAACAGAATTAATCCACACTCTTGTACCCTCTTCATTTCTTATTGATCACAATCCATTGTATCTAACCAGCTCCTTTCAGAAAACTGTCTTGTGGTCTGAATTTTGTGATGGGAAACAGTGATCCAGTTGATGGCTCATGGATGTCATCTGGGATAGGATTAATTCTGCTGTGCTGGGATAGATAATACTTCCTTGGTCTCCTCACCATGAGATTGGGATTTTGTCTATCTGTTGGCATATTCCCATAGACAAAGAAATACTTTCCCCATTTCTAAGGACATCTAGGAGAGGAACCCATTCAGCAGGAGCCTTTCCCAAGAACTATGACCGGTCAATGTCACCTTAGGCAACTACCAAGCCTGGATAATAGTTTGCTTACTCATTTTGTAGCATGTGGTGGTTTGAATGATATGTTTCCTCATAGGCTCAGGTGTCTGAATATTTTGTCTCCAGCTGGTGTTATGATTTGGGTAGACTTAGGATGTGGGGCCTTGCTGGATGAAGTATGTCACTGGAGGTGGGCTTTGAGGCTCCAAAGCCACACACCAATCCTAATTTCACTATCTCTTTGTTTTCTGCTTGCAGTTATAGATGTGAGCCCTCAGGATCCTGCTCTAGCCTGCTGCTTGCTGCCACTCTTTCCATGATGGACACTTATCCCTCTGGAACCATAAGCCCTAATAAACGCTTCAATTAGTTGCCTTGGTAGTAGTGTTTTATCACAGCAATAGAAAAGTAACTAAAACAGAATCCAAATTTACATTTTAATAATGTACCTTCTACAAAAATTTATTATTACAGATGTCACATAAGATGTGTATATTTTGGACTATATTCAAAGGCTGAAAATCCAGAGACTTTTACTCTAGGGTCATTTCATCTGTAAGACAGCCCATTGGCTGGGATCCAAAGTATATCTTCATTTAATTGCAACAAGAAGAAGCAAATCTATGAAAGAAGAAGTGCAAACTTGGCAATATGTGATGTGTAGTAGAAACATCACAGTGATCAGCTACAAGGTCCTATAGAGAAAAAGTGGGGGGGGGCTAGTCTGGGTTGAAGTAGAAGAAATTCTGGAAAAATCCTGGATATGAGGTAGACTTTAAAAATTGAGTATGTTCAGATGATAGAGGCAGAGATGAAAGGGTAAGGAATGACATAACATATGAACTGTATGGACAGGGAGTCCAGTAAGAACTATAAAGTTGTTGTAGAAGAGGCATGTTGGGAAAGCAATTCATGGACTCATAAAAAGCCTTAGTCAAGAGACTAAAGCTTTTGGTGTTTGTCTAATACTTAGTATAGGGTTTGAAATGGAAGATTGTTTCTTTGTAGCTTTACTCTAGTAAGAGAAAATTGAAGGTATGTAAAACAAAAAAGAAATAGATTATGCCAAATGGTTAAAATAATGAGAAGTCTTGATGCTCACTTGGTTGATTGTTGTAACCAATACTCTGAGAAGGAATAACTGTCAGCTCCATTTTTTAAAATGAGGTGTGGATGTGTTAAATCCCTTGTCTAAGGCCATCCAGGTAGGAAGCAGCTAGTACAGAATTTAACCCATGCTTGTTTGTACCCAGAGCTGCCTGCTACAGGGATGCCTCAGTGTACCAGATTGTCTTGTCTAGTGTTGGTGTTGGGGATAGAACCCAGAGCTTTGGGAATGCTAGGCAACTGCTCTACCAGTTTTCAGACAAGGAAGACTCTGGGGTGATGCAGCAGAGCTGAAGATAAAGATCAGAGTTGAGAAATACTGTAAAGAATTCACCCACAGATGTGTGAGTAAGGACACATCAGAGGTTCAGTTTCCTTACATCAAGGCTGGCTACTTAGGAAGCATCAGTTAAAGAAAAAAGCTACAAGGGAGCTTTGGTTTGGAGTGGCTGGTGATGAATTAATGATGAAGCCTTGGCCAACACCAGCCTCCTGTTCTTGCTCCTCTATCAGATCTCCACTATCTCTGCCTTTTATTACCAGTGTCTGTGGAAGGCAGCAAGATGCATGTTTTCATCCTATTGTAAGTAAAGATAACATTTATAAAATGCTGGAGAAGGTGAAGTGAGTGTAGGGGAAAGGGAGAATTAGTGTTTAATGAGAACCCTCTGCTGAATCTATCCCCAGTCATTGGGATTTACTGCAATCGAATTTTCCTATAAAAACACTGTTCTACTGACTTTGCACCATTCTCTTCATGGTGGCATTGGGCCCATGGTGCAGTTACAGGACCAAATCTCAGTAGGCAATTAAAATTCATGATCTTGCTACCGCATGGCAGAACAATGTAAATTGAAAAGCACAGCCTGGATACCATCTTGTGGTTTTTATTAGGGGAAAATTAGTGGCACTTTGATTCACGAAGGACTTATGGCAGGCCTGGGCCCTGTGGTGGCCCTAATATAGCCATCACTGGAATGCCAAGAGGCAGCCTGCTGTGTTAACAGATGCCATTTTGTGCCAAACTCACATAACTGAAAGGTTATGGGCCAATAAAAAAAAAAATGTGGGTCTCCTTGTTTGGTTACGAGATGTAAGGGCAAGCATTTTGGAAAGCAGGCTGCCTCATTTCCTTGTTAAAATATGCCTGTCAGAGTGACCGGTTTCTATGGTGTGAGAAATTTTGTAAATATATCATGTCAGCTTTTCTTTGTCTGGTGGATGAGCCTTGCTCTGGTGTACACATGCTGCTGAACAGCAGACCAGTGTGGGAAACTGATGCAGGATGGAGTGACTTTAACATTTTTGTTATGTTGGTAGTGTGCAATGGGGCCAAGATGCCTCAGAGTCAGAATGAAGAGCAAGGTATCCACATTCTATGATGAGAAGGATCTGATCCAGCTACTGATGGTTTTTTGCATTGGTGCAAGTCACCCAGCTGGTGAGAGACTGCACTGTGCTATCTGTGAGGAGGATTTATTTCAAAAGAATTAAGAGATCAGAAAGATCCTATGCAGGATGCCTTGAAATTATAGTCAGGTGACCCTGAAGTCTTATTGGTCTACCCTATAATAGGCAGTTTATGTTAAGTCACTTGCTCTTCATAATTATTCAGCAATATAAGTAGTATTTTACCTCCCACTTTATAGGTAATCTGGGCATGGAAGTAATCTAGTGAAGTAAGCAGGTGCAGAATTAAGAACCCGGATACTAATCTGTTGGCTCTGTATCATCCATTACTAAAAACTAAGTTGTAGGGTTGTCCGTGTGCTTCACAGACTGTGAAAGAAGATTCTATGCTTCCAGTCCAGTTTCACAGTATCAGACAGGCAGCTTGGGAGGCATCTCGGAAGTCCGAGCTGCTCAGTGCAATTCATAGTTGAAACAAGGGCCACACCTCTTGCTTGTGAAGAAAAGCCCCTCCTGATGGGTTTGGTCCTCACTGAAGCTAATTTCCAAAGTCCTGTATGTGTCCACATCTGGGTCTGACAGCCTGCTACTTGTACATCCCCAGTGAGAGACCCTCACAGAGCAAGAGGCTGGGGCTGAACTCTGGCATTGCTTAGCATCTGCCGAGGGTGGGAGGGAGCAGGCAGAGCTAAAAGGCATAGTGAAAAGCTCCCTTCTCTTAGAGCCAGGGGAGACAGGAAAGATCACAGTGCGAGGTGAAGTGAAGGCTCTGTGAGTATTCTAGAAAGCTCTAAGCAGCAGCCTTCCAAAACACACTGCTTCTAGAGAAAGCAAAGAGTGGTGGCCAGGACCCTATATTCCTTCTGGTGGAGGTCTACGAGCAGGTGCATAGTCAAGTAGGAGATGGCAGCCTTGGGGGAGTAGCACGCCAGTGCTGATATCCTCAGCGAGGGCACGGGGTAGCTCCAAAGGACCCATCTGGCTTTTGGTAAAGAGGATTGGAACAGCTGTGTGGAGCATAGGATCTGAATCACGGCTAGGAGTGGTCTGATAGCTAGCACTTGGCATCTCTTCTACACCAGATTTCAGTCAGGACTTATTCCCCTCAAGGTCTCATTAAGGTGGACTTGTCCCCTCCCTCTTAAAGAACACCACCACAAATCCAAATTCATTCTGACTCTGACTCAACTTCTGCCTTACATGTGCTATTCTAGTATGATGGATCCTGACTATAAGTCTCCTATAGCCTTTCCCATGTAGGCTTAATTAAATTTTTATCATACTCTGAAAGTGCCTCTCCACAAACCCCAATGTTTACTAACTGTATAGCATAGTTGTTTAGGTTAGGCATTTACAGTGATGGGGACATGTATTAGAAGTCCTTTCTTTTTACTTTCCATGTCACAAACTCATTGTGTGTCTTATCCAAATTAGTAGAATCTCAACATTTGGATTAGCATCAGGAAAATGCAAATAATGGTGTTATCTAGGAAGTGTTTCAAGGAATCCATTAAAGCACAAAATCATCCTGCTAATCTTCCCTGTGGGGCTGCTCTGATGCCAACATGATGATACTGAAGATCATTATACAACCAATGAGTGGCCCCCAAAACTCAAGGCATTTTAATATTTAGCATGCCCCATCAGAGAGAACTCTTATCTTCCCTTCAGTATAAGCAGTCCTAGAATGCTCTAAGGGTTTGCACAGTAATTCTCCACTCCTTTCTTAGTGACTGCTTCTAGGGAACAGAGGGAACATAACACCTAAGAACTCAGTCTTCCATGAAAATTCACTCCAATGTTTAAATGCCTAAAGTGAAAAGTTAGCATATCTTCCACTCTAGAGATTTCTTCCAAGTAGATATCAGGTGGATGGCATCAAGATGGGCTCGTATCTATAAATACCTCCCAATATCCAAAGCACTAGAGCATTTTCTGTAATTTGGGTACTTCTTCTGGTTCCTTTGTGACACTCACAATTACCTTTACATGTCACGACTCTATATAGTGGACACTGTTTCATTCCTGCCCTCTAAAAAGGGAAAGTTTAATGGATATTGAGGTCACACAGCATATGTTAAAAGTAGATGTCAAACGAAGTCTTGGCATTCAGAATTACACAACTTCTATTAAAGGCTTCCATTCTAGCCCTAGATAAGTACTGCTTGTGCACAGGCAATGGGATACTTCCTGGGAGTTGGCTGTGATAAGTATTGAGCAAAGTCATAGGGTTGAGTCTAGGTGCAGGATAACATCTGGCCTCAGATTCTGATTCTGCCATATACAGCCATTCAATCCTAAACAAATTAATCTCATGGTGCCCCAGTTGGTGGGGGATGGGGTGGGGCTTGGGAGGGCTATTTCATAGAGCTGTAGAGAGTAAATGGGTTAACACTTATACATAGTGACAGTGGATACACTTCAGAGTAACCTTAAAGGATGGTTCCTGAGGATTGAATGAGATGCTGTGACAGGAGACCTTAGTACAAGTCTTGGCACAGGGTTGGTTCCCTGTGTTAGCTGTGGGCCACAAAGACTCTTTCTATGGTCTTTCCTACTTTATAGGGCATCCAGTTTTGCAAAACGTTTTTCCAAATTGTGCATTTTGTATTTCTATGCCACATGTGTCCTTTCATCTTAAGCTTTCATCTTAAGGTCTTACTGAGTCTCTTAATCCTTTCCTCCTGATACCTCTCCAAGTCCACTTTCCCTTTCTGCCTGTCTCTTCTCTGTCCATGGTCCTGACTCCACATTCATAATGCCTTCAGCTATTCCGGTCCTCATGCTTCAAGATGAGCTCAAGTTCCAGATCTTTCAGAAGTCTTTGTAATTACTCCACTTTATGCAGAGTTGCTAGTATTAGTTTTGGCAGTGCATTAAAGCCTACATGGATCATGCTTGATTTTCCCCTTCTGTGGGGGCTATCAACTGTGACAGAGTGAACTGCATTGGTAACAAGCCCATATCATATTTAGAAGTTACAGACAATCGAGAACTGTACTGGATACATTTAAAACAGTCACATGTAATACTGCTACAATGATACATCAGAAAATTACGTAGAGGAAGAATAAATGTACATATGAATTTCTACAAAATAGTCAATACCTATAATTAACTTGCTAAAAATGAGAACATGGTACTTTGAAGGGATTTTTTCTTACTTCTTATCAAAATGTTCACAAACTGTGTAAAAATGTACAAAGGTGTTTATGATGGCATTAAGACATCCAAACCCTGAAAAAATATATATCAATGATACTTGAAGCTTCCAAATACTCATACACAAAATACTGTGCAGCTCCTAAAAAGAGCACAAAATGGATCTATTTGGACTGATAGAGGAAAGTCATCCTTGCTACAGTATGTATAAAAAGTTGCAACAGTTTATACTGTTTCATTTTTATAAAATGGAGATATATTTTTGAATATAGTTTATATTCATTTATGGGTGGAGAAAAACCAGATGTCCACTAATTTGTTAAAATACCTCTGAAGAGTTAGATAATACAGATTAAGGAATGGTGAGTAGGATCATTTTTATGTTTTAAGTAGATGTTCAACAAATAAAATAAGTCCTTGACTTCACACATTTCATCAAACAAAGACAACATACTTACAACTAAAACCTTGAGTGCATTTTCTTTTGTTTATGGGTTTTTTGTTTGTTTGGTTTTGGATTTTCAAAATAGGGGTTCTCTGTCCTGGTACTAGCTCTGTAGACCAGGCTGGCCTGCCGTTGCCTCCTGATTAAAGGCACGTGCCATAACCACCCTGTATACAGTCTTAAGTTTTTGTTTGTTTGGTTTTCTTTTTAATATAAGACATGCATGATTACAAGAATTGGATTTTTCTCAGCGTGAATTTTCTTCCAGCAATAAATGTTATTAGTTTGCTTTCTTTGATATTCAAACATACATTTAGATTCAACATAACTCTTCTAAAAAACAGTGGATGTATTCAAATTTGTCATCTTAGTAAATACATTGTGAATAATGATATTTTAAAAAGGTATTAGATCTTAAATGGCTTTTGTATTGACCAGTCAGGATGGGTGCTGGAGGAGATTTCATGGCATCCTAGCAGAAATCCAGGGTAGCTTTAGTTGTGTGAATTAGTAGGAAGTGTTACTTAAGTCTATCTTTCACTTGTATCTTCTTGATTTCCCCGTTTTCCCAACCAGCATTACTCATCCAACAGGGTGACAGGTACTTTGAATAAGATAAAACAAGTGGGTTGGCATGGTGGAGGAGAAGAATGTGGATTCTGAGGCTGATAGGTCTGGGCTTGGGACCTGAGCTCTCATTAAGTACTTGTGTTGCCTGATGCAACCCAGATAATCTCTGTGAGCCACTGTTCATGTGTAAAATGATAATAGCATCACTACCTCTTAGACATGTGATCAGGTAAAATGAGGCAACCTGTCAAGTGTCTGGGGCATGATTGATACTAATAAATGTTAATAATCTTCTTTCCCCTTCCCCCAAATCCTCCTTCTCATATGTCCTTGACTTACCTCAAGAATGTGAGTCAGGGATTTTCAGTGTCTACTGATAGAAGACTCTCTCCTCCAGGGAATGCCCATTTTTCTCTTGTCCAGTGCTGTGACAAGTGCCCCTTGTTGTTTTGGATCAAATGGATAATGTTTCAAACACCAATGTTTGTTGCACAATTGTGCACAGCTTAAATAATATAGAATACACAAACTCAGCTATTTAGTCCTTAATGGTGAACTATGTCAGTTTACCTTTTTCACATCAACTGAAAGCTCTTTGAGGTCAGACACCAATTTTGACCTACTCTATATGATTGAAAAATTATTAGTACATTCATCAAATACTCATTGACTGAATAACTGACTGACTGGCCCAGGCATTGTGTAAGCTCTTTAGGTATGTAGAAAGCATCTTCAAACTGGCCAACAGGGTTTTATATAAAGCTCCACTCTGATTGTTGGGACTTAATTACATTTCCTAAGCAAACACAGCTATACCTATGTTACTCCAGATTAGATAAGATCCTCCATCTGTAGCTATTCTTCATTTCCTCATTGGCTTTACTGGGGCTCATTAATGGAATGGAAAAGGCTTGAGGCAAGTTTTGATGGCCTGAGAGCACAGGAAGACATCCCTGAGCTTGAAGAAATTACCTGGACAGGCCCTGAGAGCATGAGGAAAAGCTTTGGAGAAGGCGATTGAGAAACCTCCCAGCAAGACATTGTCTGCGGATCACTGGCCCGGCATCACATAAAGTCCCCATCTGAGCCATTAAAGCCCATTGTGTCAATGTGTTTTCTGGGAGGCTGTCATCCATAGATCACCACTGGCAGCGAAGGTAATACTTCCATGGGAGCTGTTACCATCTCCCATCGGTGAATTCTATTAGAGGTCCATGGGTTACTGCGGCTGGAGTTTATATTAACTCCGTCAAGGGGATGGTGATCGATTCCATGGAATCTTGTGACTACACATAGAATATATTTCATACTGTCATTTGGGTTTTACATTGCAGTTCCATGATCCCTACTATATGGTAAGTCTATTATCAGCCACTCAAATTGCTACAGAGGAAAATAATTCCCACACCATTTCAAGGCTGAAATATATGCTGACTTCTTCTCCAGTCACAAAAGATTTAGACATAACCATAAGCTGTTGACTGCTCCTGTGACTTCACAAATGGGTCTGATGGAAGGGGCATTTATTGAATGCCCACTGTGTACCTAAAAGTAAGGGAAACTATTAGCTGATACCCCAAATTTAATATGTTAAGAGAATTTACAAACTTAGCGACACAAATGATTAAGGGATGTCATTTTGAAACATGTAGCAGGATATGACAAACTCATAAGCAGGCCCACCGCCTAGTGCAATAGCTATGCACTCCAAAAGATGGGTAACTGCAAATCCTGTGGGGCACTGAAAAGAATTAACTATTTACACAGAACTTAATGGAGCAGACAGACACATCTTCACAGCCTCATGTATGGACATGAAAATTTAGGAATTATTCTTTGCCCCGAGGTAGCAGTGGGTCCTTCTTAGTCACCCTTCAAAAACCTCATGCAGACACCTGGGGACATGGGTAGAATCAAACTTTGTATGTACTATGCTTTTGACCCATACATTCCTGTAATGATTTTAATTTATGAATTAGTCACAGTAAGAGATTATTAAAGATAACCAGTAGTAAAAACAGAACTGGGATAATATGTTGTATGTCGTTATGTGAGTATGATCTATCAAAAGAATCAAAACATATACTGGTATTTTTAGACCATAGTTTACCATAGGTTATGGAAGCCAGGAAACTACTGTACATGCTTTGGGTCGCTGGTCCAGGAAAGCAGTAAGAGGTAACTATAGAACATTGCCTGGATGGATTGGTTTTAGATGAGAGTGTGGAAGTGAAAGGTAAGGCCTGGTAGTAATTTGGGGGTCATGCTCAGAGTTGGAGAAAATAGGTCTCTCTCCATCCCCAGTAGGTGCTGGTCAGTGTAGGTTAAGCCATTCGTGTGGCTGGCAGATGGAGATCTGCTGAGCACTGGAGATATGCCTTATAAACAGTACTGCTCCAGCACATTCTACACTTGACATTGGGAACAGCCTGTGGCTCTGACACATAGACACCTGTGGCCCTACAACTCTATCCATGTCTGGACTGCTTGATCAGAAGAAGCAGGTTCCTGGAGTGCATGCTGGGTATTATACCCAATACCACACTGATTAGAAAGGTCACGGGGATCTCTTCTTCATGGCGCCTCTTTCATCCCCATGACTCCTTTATGAAGGTTACCGGGGATGGCAGATCAAACCAAAACGCACATTAGCCTGATGTCACCATTCTGAAGATGTGGTCTGGATGGACAAGACCCCTCCTTGGTTGTCCCTTACAGTGTTCTTTGAATTTGTGACTCCTTTTAATTCCTACAGTTCTGGACAATTGGATTCATTTTGTCAGATAGACAAAGAGATGATGATGATGATAATAGATATATAAAGAAATATGTAGGTAGATATACAATACAGGCAGACAAATATATGTATATATACATATACATACATATATACATGTATACATATACTATACTATATTATGTTATATAAATATATTATACATATGGATATAGATATTAATAGCATGTTAGTTGATTTTCATCTCTCTTTTATCCAGATCATAAAAACAAAAACAAAGCCAGCTGTCCTGAAGTCTATAGGTGCTAATCATCTGATCACCAGTTAACTAATAACTTGCATTAATGAGTCCAAGTGTTTCACTCAGGACTTCCCCCTTATCACTGGGATTTCTCTTGCCTTTGAATTTCCTGTTCTCTTTTAAATAAAGTCCATTTTCCCTTCTGTGGTTTTTCCCTGAAATAGTCCTGTTCCAAAGTCCTGCCCACTTTCCTCTCTAAGCCACATTGACGAGCACAGGTGCAAACCCAACTCTTCTAGGATATGTTCCTTATTAAGCTAGTGATGCATTGTTCCTCTGTTTCCCATCTAAAAGGAGCCTTCACAGCTCATCTTTTCCTCAGTAGGCTGCATTTTCATCCTTAAGATGTTCCGTTTTGAAGTCATGCTCCTTGATTAGATCATGTTTCTGAAAATGAAGGCAATTTTTCCATTTGTTTTACTTCTCCCATTCAACCCTCTGACAGCACCAGGATACAGCGTTATTTGAAGCCTAACTTGCTATAAGAATGGTCAGATTCCTTCCCCAAAACATTAAATAATTTGCTTTTTTGGGGGGGGAATTTCCTCAATTTTATTTGGCAACTGAGTGGGCTTTTTTAAATTTGCTTTTTTTTTTTTAATTAAAATTTGAAATGCTGTTTAAGCTTCTCATCAGGCCTACAAATGTCTATTTGTCTACATTACAGTATTAGTATCATTAAGTTAATATTAGTGCCATGTGTTCCTTACAAGGCTAATGAAGATACATTCAAATTTTATGTCCTGTGATACAGCATAGTGTATATGGTGGCAAATAATATGGTCCTTTCTCTGCTTATAGGCTATCAAAATAAATTATAACAAGCTTGGATAAATAACAATGGAGCAATCACAGAGAGCTTCTTTGGTAGGGATTCATTTTTACTGAGACCTAGAAATCATTTACATAGAAGTGGAAGCGGCCATGAGACAGATGTGTGGAAAGGAACTATGATAGATATAAGCTTTTCATGCTTAGAAGCCAGTCTAGGCCACTGTGCCTTCAGAGTGAGGGTAGGAAGTGCTATTCATGAAGAGACAGGGACCAGTCACACAAGCTTGGGCCTCAGTGAGGAATCTAGATTTAATTTTTAAAAAGGTGATGGGAACCCACTGGAAACTTTTAGAAGAGAATGTATTTTTGAGATAATAAGTTGGATATGGCTTGTGGAATTAACTAGGCTTGAATATACTGTATTTATGGGTCAGTGGTCTCTACAAGGTGGGCATGAGGTTTTGTGGTGAATACTGAATGTTTGTGCAATAGTTCTTGACATGGCCAGAATGGAGTTCAATAAATAACCTTCTACATCCCATTATGGAGAATTGGGAATGGCCAAATGGCCTGACATTTGTAGGTGAAAGTTTCTGTCCCACCCTCCAGTTCCCAAATAACTGACACAGGGGCTTAATGTTAATTATAAATGCTTGGTCAATGGCTCAGTCTTGTTACTAACTCGCTCTTACAACTTAAATTAACCAATTTCTATTCATGTACATTCTGCCATGTGACTTTTACCTCTATCCCATTTTGTGTGTCTCTCTTGCTCTATGTCTGCTAGAGACACCTCTGACTCTGCCCTTCTTCATCCCAGTATCCTTAGTTTGGTTGTCTTGCCTATACTTCCTGCCTGGGCTACTGACCAATCAGCTTTTTATGAAACCAATCCAAGTGACAAATCTTCACAGTGTACAAAAGGATTATCCCATCAGACATTGGTCTGCAAAGCTGAGAAGGCATGAGATTCATGCCTTCGGCAAGGCCAAAAGCCGAGAGCCATGAGCAGAGGGGCAATGTCAGCTAGATAGTTGCAGGGAAATCTGAAGTTCAAGACCCAGGAAAACCAAATCCTAATAAGTGCAAGGGTCACATAGCTGAGTTTGGGTGGGAGAGAGGGAGGGAGAGAGAGAGAGAGAGGTTAGCAACAAAGATCACCTGGGATCTTCTGGCTTCTATTGTCAGTGATGGCAGATATGTGATAGGAGAGACCCCCACCTCACCCATCCTCAAAGTAGTGGCAGGGGACTCAATGATAGGGGCTTCTTCTTATTCCCCTGGCCTTGAGGAAAAACAGTGTGCCCTTGACCTAGACAAGGATGTCTAGCAAGGTAATAAGTTATGACGTCAATTATTGTATCAATCTGGCTGAAGAATCTAGCCATGAAAGGAAAGGTTTGGTCCGTAGTGTTGCCCACTGGCTTCTCTGAGCCTAACAGGGCACTTAGTATGTAGTTTCCAGTCAGTCTATAGCTGTAGAGTGGATGTTTGGGGTGGGGTTAAATGATAAAAATGAATGGAAAAGTTTGGTGACATATATTGGTTTAAGGATAATAATTAGTAAACAGATATAACTTAAAATGCTACATACAGGTGATGGTCTTTCACTTCCAACATATGCATTTCATATAGGAAAAAGAAAAAAACTAAACCAATAGCTCACACCAAAAATAACAGCGCTGGGGGGGGCGGTAAGGTTGAAGAACAGTGATTAGCACTGAGGCAACACGTCAAGAGACCGTTAATAAAAACAATCATTTCCAAAAAAGTATGGTAACTTAGACATAAAAATTGTATTAACTTTCAGCTAAATACACTGCAGCACACATATGTCTCAAATAGTGAAGGTAGCTTGGTAAAAGAGTTATTCAGGAAATTAACAGATGACTGCCAACTGTGGGGACAAGACGAGACTGCATGGATTGAGGAAGTCTGCGTAAATGTTCATTCTACAACAGAGCCGTATGCTATCCCCCTGTGATTTGCTACACTGAGCTGAGCTAATGTATTTTTGCATCTGGCAGCCAGCACCATACGATATGGAACATTAATGTGTTGGCAGAAAAATCTGAGTGGATGACCTAGTGTGTGGTATATTCTCTACTGACACAGACTCTTTACCGATCGTAGATGGGTTGCTTCACATTCTGGAAACCTGTTTGGGAGTATGGCAAGCTTGATTTTCAAATCTCAAAAGAAGGGAAATAGATTATTCCCTCTGAATACACCCTTTGTCCCATGATGGTTCACATTAGTCTTCTGTGTAGGTCATTGGTTCTCAATTGGTGGGTCAAGACCCCTTTGGGGTTGCCTATCAGATATTTACATTACAGTTCCCAACAGTAGCAAAATTACAGTTATGAAATAGCAATGGAATAATTTTATGGTTGGGGGTGGGGTCGCCACACCATGAGGTACTGTGTTAAAGAGTCACAGCATTAGGTAGGTTGAGAACCACTGATGTAGATTATGAAGTATTCTTCATGTTTAACATTTAAGCATTTGGACATTTTAATATAAAAATTGGGACTTTCTGTTTGCTATTTCTTTGTGGCAATAATTCAGTGGACTGGTGGGAGGAGTGTCTCATTGCAACTGTGGTTACTTCATTAGTGGAACCTGCATGCATAGCATGGACTAGTTCTGCCTTGCAGTTTTTAGGGCTCTGCTCACTGGCACCTGTGTTTCTGAGTTAGGTGTTTGTGACCCAAGGAATGCCTACAGTTTATTTATATCTACAGGTGTTTTTCTTTTTTTCTCTTAATGTATGGACCTCTCATTGCCCTAAATGCATATTTTCTTATTCATTTAAAAATGACCTAGATCCATACTAAACAGGTCACAGATAAGCGAGATAAATGAATCCCAGGAATAGAAAAAGAAATAATGAGTTTTATGGGCAAATCAAGCATTACTCTCCTAATCATTACCATTAGCTGCTTAAGGAAGATCTGTTGGTCACCTTTGGGTAGTAAGTATTTTAGTGCGTTCTTTTCAATTTAATGTGATTTGACTGCTGTGGTTCTTGTGGAAAGACAAGTGTGTACAATGTCAATGTATTTTTATCAGCTGCCTCCCACATAATTACTGTAACATAAGCAAATTCTTCATTCATATAGCTTGATGCTCTCTAACAAGTATTAGCAGAAACAGAATTTAAAACTCCCACGTCACAACTATCTAGTTATTATTTGCAATGTTGATATGAAATGAATATGCGTTTACATATTTGATTTTTATTTTGTAATGAAGATGTCAAATAATAATTCTATATTACTCATTTGGGGGTTAGTGTCCTGTATAAGTCTTGTGTTTAAAAGGATTGATTTGGAACTTGACATTTCTTCACATCTGACTCCTATGGTGTGTTACTCTCCCATTCTCCAGAGTAAAAAATTAAATTAGAAGCCCTGTTTCTGCCTTTGACCATGGACAATGGAGTTTCATGAGGTTTAAGTCCTATCCTGGGGAGTTCATATCTCTGAACTTGAATATGATGAATATGTGTTCACTGCATCAAGTTCACTCTGTCTTTTTTCAACAATGATTGATGGCTTTGATGTAAGTCCATTAACCTAAAGGAAGATTTTTCTACAGATGGCCACTATTACCTCTCAGAATGAGGCTGTTCTAGAGAAGACACAAAATCTACAATCATAGGTAGCTATTGCTCTCATGGACAAAGAGTGGAAATAGAGAGGTCATAAAACATAAATACATGAAAAATTAATGTAATGGATTCTTTTGTCCTTATGATTTTATATGGTTAAAAGACTATTGACAAAAGCCATAAGCGATCATGTAGCATCAGATAATCTAGTAAATTATAACTGAATATTTTTGGTCATATCACACATTGAAGCTCAGTTAACTATTCCTTTCAATGTTATTAATATATAGTTGTGTTTTGATAATCAGATTCACCACATTTCTTTGTACCACCCCCAGGATCACCATGTAAATATTTCATTAAAAATTACTTTAGTGGAGGCTGGAGAGATGGCACAACAGTTGAGAGCACTTTCTAATGTTCCAGAAGACCCAGGTTTGGTTCTAAGCATCTACTTAGCAGTTCACAACTGTAAATCCTGTCTCAAGGGATACCATGCCCTCTTTTGGGCTCTGTAGGTACCAGACACACACAGCACATGGTACACAGACATCATATAGGGAAAAAAGCTCATATGCATAAAAAATTAATTTAGTTGTTCAATTTGTAGTCAAAGTTTTTTTTTGATGAGTGTCTTTCTATTGAACCATATTTCCATGAAAAATAAAGTGCTATAAAAGTTCAAGTATATTTACTGTCCCCTCAAGGACCACCTCTCACCAGTTAAACATCTTCTAGTGCCACATTTATGCAGCAGCTGTCTCAAATTATTCTTTACTACTGCTTCTGTTTAAGACTTTTACTTCTAGTTGAGTATATACCAAACCACAGCAGTATCTCTCTCCTTCAAATAAGTATTGCTTTACTTATTCTCAAATTGTGTGCTCTATGGGTTTCTAAAAGCAATTCTATTTTCATCTTGTGATTATTAAAGAAGTTACTGAACACATGCATGCATTGTATCCATTTTATCTGTAAAAAACATTTTTAAATCATTTTTGAGAGTGTTCTGCTTGGAAAATGAGCCTGTGAATATGTGGAGTGTCCTATTTGCATTGCATGTCTTTATTTACTCAGATCCAGCTGATGTTACCACAACCATGAAGGAGCGATCCCTGGGAGCCAGAAGAGCTGGTTTATCCTTGCAATGTTCTTTCTTATCCCCTACCTGTTGCCGTGTGTGCCTTGAAACTACTTAACAATACTGCAGCAATAATAAAGCCATAAATAGAAGCCAAAGTCAGGACAAAGGAAATGAGATCCAGGGCTGTCTTAAGCCCAGGATCAATGTAGTGAGTTGAAGTCTAAAGGGTATAGTTATAGGTCAGCAGGCTTTGGCCTTAACATGCTGCCTTAGTTAGGGTTTCTATTGTTGCAACAAAACACTGTGACCAAAAGGCAAGTTGGGAAGGAAAGGGCTTATTCGGCTCACACTTCCACATTGTAGTCCATCACTGTAGGAAGTCAGGAGAGGAACTCGAACAGGGCAGGATTCTGGAGGCAGTGGCTGGTGCAGAGGCCATGAAGGAATGCTGCTTACTGGCTTGTTTCTCATAGTTTTCTCAGCCTTCTTTCTTATAGAACCCAGGTCCACCAGCCCAGAGATGGCACCACCCACCACTCTGGGCCCTCTCCCATTGATCAATAATTGAGAAAATGCCTTACAGCTGGATCTCATGGAGGCATTTCCTCAACTGGGACTTCTTCCTCTCTGATGACTCTAGCTTGTGGCAAGTTGACACAAAACCAGCCAGGACACATGCTGATGACTTCCCTGGTGAGAAGACAACTCACCTCTTTGGGTTGTGACTGCCTTAACTAGAAAGAGCAAGGTAAAAACTTAGATGATGTCTGAGGTATCATCCTGCACATATATGTCAGGATTGTGTGACTTGTGGTCTCTAAAAATCATTATGCCAAATATAAAAAAAATTCTGGCTTTATGACTGAGGCATGTCATGTACATATAGCCATCTTGTGAAGTGGATGCTATGGGTCATGACATAGGTAATGCAAGGGAATATGGGATGTGTGGTCTGCCTCCAGTGGGATGATGGAGCCTTAAAGTTGACCATGCTGCATCCTCCTTGGGACAGTATATGCAGCTTGACCCAAAGAACAATGATCTTTCTTACTCTAATCTGCAAAGTCTACTTTCACAAATGGGAGAAAAAGAAATCCTCAGATTTATTCATGAATTCACTTATATGATGAAGTCTGAATTGTTTTGAAGGAAAATAACTTAATAGGTCTTACATAGTGTATGTTTACACGACAACTCAAAGCTACCTATATGTGTTTAAGGAGAAAGCAGAAACAAGGCAAGAAGACACAAAGGCACTAAATTGTACAACGAAGAATCTGTACCCCCCGTTGCTCAGGTGAGACACTATTTTAAGAGCCATCAGGTAGATGAAGGGCTTCGTTATAGCAGATCATTTCAACCTATTATTTTAGGCAATGGGAAGTGATTTTAAGTTGACTTAAATTTAGTACAAAGAAAAATAAGCAAAAGTGAAATGAAAGGAGTTGCTGTGGACACCATGAGGAGGAGACTTTTGCCCTAGTTTATCTCATATATGGATGGTTATGTGTAAGGAGGACCAGAAGTCAAAACACCGAATGCTGAACTTCACACACTACTTTTTTCTTCTGCTGTGATGTAAAGAGTCACACTTGACCATACCTTGGAGTTTAACACCAATCAAGGATGGGGATAGAGACTTTTGAGCCCATATGTCACTGTTTAGCCTGTGAGTCTTACAGAAATTCTGGGAAGCTGGCATTGTAGCTCTAGGTGTGAGCAGTGCACACCATGTGCTCCTTTGCACATACAAATCAATGAACTTTTAAAACCTTGGAGTCACACGGTGGATAGACATATGTTCAAGGCAGTAAAGCTCTGCCCACCTCATGCCATATTCAATAAGATTATGAACATGGAAAATACAGGTAAACCTATGAGAAGAAAGTGAATTTTAAAGCCTTTGTTTTTTTTTTAAATAAAAGCTCTGTTTGAGAATGGTTACAGCATGTACACTGAATTATCAAGTTGAACAACAAGTACATCTCTTTGAAAGAAATGGAGACATGTACACTTCAAAGATGCATGCTCCAAGTTGCCTCAGAGGAGCACCCCGACAAGACTTAAGAGTCCTGCTAGATGACAGATGCAGGACCAGCCTGGTAATCCTGTGTCAGTATCTTTGTGTTTGCTCCTCCCCACTCTCTCTGTCCCCTCTTTCCCACGGAAGCTGGGAAGTCCAGATGGAGCACTTCTATCCCAAAGAACGCAAATCCCACAGACACGGTGGGATATTGTAATGCAGACTGAAAAGTCATCTTGCCCCAGTATTTCAGTTCTTAGGTTAATGCTCTCTATTTCCTGTGTTTAATACATTTTGGTGAGAATGTTCTGAATACACACTCTGAATTAAAGGAAGGAGTGCCCCCCACCCCCAATGTGTCTAGGACAATTTTCACTATTCCCAACAGATTCATATAAATCCTCATGCTTCAGTACATGACAGAAACAGAAAATATAACTAGGCTCTGAATTTCTCCCACACAAATTTATGTGATTACTTTGCCTTGCTATGAATTCGCCTCTTGTTGACCTTTTAAACACTTATTAGAATATTTATCAGTTATTAATGCATGTGTGCATGTGTGTATTCACAGAAAGAAGTCAGCTCTCTAGTTACTTCCTGCTGGGACTAATTTAGGTTATAATATCTTGTATGTGAATTTGAAAATAACTGGGTCCAAGAGTAGATGGAAGGAAGACACCATCCACTCAAGGAGAGAAGCATGATGCGCCAGTGAGTCTCCATTTGAGGTTTCTGGATTCAAAGAAGCAGCCACCTAATAATACAGACATAGGGCTACTGTTGCCCATCACTGTGGCTGAATTGATGTACAAGTGTCACCGCAACAAAATGCCACAGATTGGGTGGGCTCAAATTAGAAATCATTCTCTTTCTCTCTCCCCTCTCCTCCTCTCCCTCTTCCTCTCCCTCCCCTCATTTATAGTTGAACATTTTCTCCCTGAGTCTACACTTGGTATTCCCTCTATGTCTGAGAAGGTCACTGGTCACAGTAGACTAGGGTCTACACTAATGTCTTTATTTTAATTCATTTACCTCCTTGAAATCCCTGCCCCCAGTCACATCTGAGGCACTGGAAGTTGGGTTTTCAGCATCCGGGGGGTTCAGGGTATAATTTCAACAAGGTACCCTGACAGCATGCGTTCCAGCTAAGTCACAGCTGAAATGGTGCTGGAGAGTAGCTTTCTTTGACCTGGACTGTCTTTACACAGCTCTGTGAAATGCTTTATTGTGTCGCTATTAAAGAGTTTGTTGCTCTAAGAGTTTGTTGCTCTCCATGCCAGAGATGGCTGTATTCCAACAAGGAATGGCGTGTTTCCTGTGCCAATTCGGTAATGAAGGACAGAAGAGAAAATTGGGTATATTTGGACTTCTAGCCACTGTGACAAGATATTCAGAAGTGCAAGTTGTAGTCCTGTTTGGAGGTGTCACTTACTTGGGAAGAATGTTCTTTACTGGTTGATGTATAAAACTTGATTATTTTTCTCCCCCATTCAATCCCACCTGAAGGGACTTGAATTTGATTGCTCCAAAATATAGTGAAGAGGGTCAAAATACAATTGGCTTGCTAAGATATTGCACAAGATTCTCTTGTTGGTACTTGCAGTATTTTCTTTGGCTGACCAAGTACTTTTCTCCCTAGAAAGTAAACAGAAAACAGCTGTCTAAGAAATGGGTCAGAGCAAATATATTTGGCCAAGTACAGGATAAATAGATTATACATTGGCTAAAATTGCCCTAAATAAAATAAAACAAATCTCTAGAGTCACACAGAAGCCCACCTGAAGACTTTCAAAGACAAAAAATTGAATATATTCATGGATAGTTCATAATTATATCAAATTCTGTGTCCTAAAGCTTGGCTATTAGAATTGTAGGTGATCAAAATATCATAGAAAATCAACCCAAAACACAGGGTCTAAGCAGAATTGTTACAAACTATGATGTCATGCATGACAGAGGGCTGGAGATCTGGAGCCCTCTAAACCATAGATGGCATGACACAGTGAGTATTAAGTTGATAGCCAGGTCTAACATTTTAGAAGACAACCCATTCTTTTAGTGACCTAGAAAGAATGGCGGAAATGTAGGAACAAAATAAACAGAGCAAAGGTGAGGGGGATAGCTCAATGGTAAAGTATGTGTTCTACAAACATGAAAACCTGAATTCAAATCCCCCACTCCCATGTAAGAGATGGGTACAGCACCTGTAATCCCAGTGGGGGTAGTGGAGACAGGAACCCTGGAACTTTCTGCCAGCCAGTGGAGCTCCAAAAGCAAGGTGGAGAAGCTGTAGAAGAAGGCAGCTGAGGTCTATTCCTAGCTTCCATCAGCAAATACATGACACGTACACCTATACTCCTGGACACCTGCATGCACATGCGCACGCGCACACCCATACATAGAGAGGGAGGGGTGTAAATAGGATCAAAAATCCAACTTGAAGAGGAGAACAACAACAAAAAACCCCTATCAATTTCATCAAAAGTGAGACAAAATGATGGTTTTGTATTTGCAAAGGAGATAAGAAATTTGATGAATACAGTAGACAGGGAGTCCAGTGACCTTTTTGGGTGTGTTCCCTATTCTCTTTGAATTGTCTCCATCTCTTAGTAAACCTAATATTGTTGTAGTTGCCAACCGGCATGAGAGAATTCTAGAGTTCAGAGGGAACTTGGGGATTTTCCTTCTGGAACTTCTTTGGTTTGAATGGTATTGCTCAGCCTTCTATCTTCCTCATTGAATTTCCTCTTCTGCTTGTAGTCCCTTCTTCCTCTGTTCATCCTTAAATATCAATGATTCTGTTCTTCACCATCTTCTCTCTATTCTGGGAAGATCGTTCCCTCTCTATGCTAATGACTCCCACTGTGTATCTGTACCTCAGCTCATAAAAGCAGCTTGCTACTGTCAACCTCTACTTTGACACCATTTTACTGTTCTACATTCAGAGCTAAACACTGCAGACAGAAGTATTCATCATCTTTAACTGTGGTGGCCAGCTTCCAAGGTGACCCCCATGATCTCCTCATTTTGGTGTTTATGCCACTGAGTACAGCTCATGTCAGAGGGGGCTCATAAGTATAACTCAAATGACACTGCAAAATTGATGGTGCTTGTCTTCCAAGGTTGGGATTTAGAAGATGTGGTGCCTTTTTAAAGGTCTCTTGTACTACTCACTGTAGGTTAAGACTGCTGTTACATCATGAATGAGTCCCAAGAGAGACCATGTGTTACAAATGGTGCCTCCTGTTAGCAACCAGTACCAACTTGCCACCCACTTTGCCCATTCTAGTCAGCCAAGCTGGAAATAGATCTCCAGCTTTCATGAAGCCCCTGATGCCTGCAACCTTGGCCAGCACCTTAATTACAACAGACCCTGGATTGTAATCATCTAGCTAAGCCACTCTCAAACACAACCTCACAGAAACTATAAAGTGACACATTTCTACCAGGCACACACAAGGCGCATAAAGGTATGGTGGCACACACCTTTAGTCTCAGCACTTGTGAGGCAGACGCAGGCGGATCTCTGTGGGTTCAGGACAGCTAGGACTGTTATACAGAGAAACCCTGTCTCAAAAAAAAAAATCAGTCAAACAAACTAACAAAATAGCAAATATATAACCAGTACTCCCCACAAAATGCACAGCTCCAATACTTGTCCCTCAGTGGTCCACACCAGAATCTAAGTTCATTAGTTCATGCAATAACTAATGACAACTTTGATTAAGGTGACAAGAAGTGAATGGACTGAAGATACACTTAAAAGCATTTTTGGAGTTTGGGGGCAGGTAGGGCATCGGGGTGAGAGGCTTGTTCATTTAATTGTAGATTTTCCTGGACTTAAGTTCAAATGGAAGGTTAAAAAAAAAAATTCAATCGTGATGGAAGGGAGAAAATATCAATCATAAGTCACCTTTATGTATGAATGTTGACATCTTTCACAGTTTTGTTTTCACTTTTGAAATTTCCTGTATGTAAATGATCACGTTTTCTATTTATAACAATACTATGTGTCATTGGATTATTCTCCAAAATATATGTAACAAGAAAAGATGATATTTGTCTTAGTTAGCATTACTGTTGTGACGAAACACCATGACCAAAGCAACTGGGGAAGGTTTGTTCAGCTTACACTCCCACATCACAGCTCATCATTAAAGGAAGTCAGGACAGAAACTTGAGCAGGGCAGGAACCTGGAGCTAGGAACTGATACAGAGGCCATGGAAGAATGCTGGCTTGCTCTACCTATTTTCCTTCTTTCTTTTTCATTTATTTATTTATTTTTATTTTACATATTGATCTCAGTTCCCTCTCCCTCCCTCTTTCCCCCCCATCCCACCCTCTCATGCCCCTCCCCCGGTCACCTTCCCCTCCCATCCCCCCCTCCACTCCACATGTAGGGTGATGCCTTCTAGGAGGGGGTCATCTAAATCTGTCAAGTCATTTGGAGTAGGGACTAGGCCTTTTCTCCTGTCTCTAGGTTAAGGGAGTATTCCTCCATGGGGGATGTGTCCCCAAAGTCCTTTTGTGTACTAGGAATACATCCTGGTTCCACTGTCTGAGGTCCCTTAGACTGCTCGGGCCTTCTAGCTGAGACCCATGTTCAGGGGGTCTGAGTCAGTCCCATGTTGGATTCCCAACTATCAGTCTGGGGGCCCATTAGATCCTCCTTGTTCAGGTCAGCTGTCTCTATGTGTTTCTGCACCCTGGTCTTGTCCTCCCTCTCTACATCTGGATTCCAGTTCGGCTCAGTGTTTGGTTGTGGGTGTCTGCTTCTGTTTCCATCAGCTACTAGATGAGGATTCCAGGATGGGGGATAAGTTAGTCGTCAATCTCATTATTAGGGTCAACCTATTTTGTTATAGAACTCAGGACCACCAGCCCAGAGATGGTGCCACCCACAATGGGCTGAGATGGTCCCACCCACAATGGGCTGGGCCCTCCCCCATCAATCATTAAGAAAATGCTCTATAGGCTTGTCTATAGCCAGATCTTATGGAGGCATTTTCTCAATTGAGGCTCCCTCTTCTCTGATGACTCCAGCTTTTATCATGTTGACATAAAACTGCCCTGTATGATGTTATCTGTTAGAAGATCTTTTTATTGAAATCGTGACTGAGGACCCAATGCAAAACATCTCAAACGAGGGATGAGTTTATAACTAAAATGACAGGAAGAGGCACAGATTTTGATGAATGGGATTCAGTCTTCAACAAGATGACTGGGTCCATCTTTTAGCTTTGCCTCACCACTTCCTGGCTCCACTCCACTCTGTAGCATGGTGATGTTAGGCTCCCATCCTGACAGTACCCAACATCAGATCAATGGAGTTAGAGGTGCTGCTTCAGCTAGCTTGTAGGAAAGTCCTGGAGTTCACTCTGACGG
Source organism: Phodopus roborovskii (assembly GCF_943737965.1). NCBI lineage: Eukaryota > Metazoa > Chordata > Mammalia > Rodentia > Cricetidae > Phodopus > Phodopus roborovskii. Next base: position 11,344,594 of record NW_026126460.1, on the reverse strand, counting down.
GGTGTCTACCCCAAAGTTAACCATTACACTAGCTGACAAAAAGCAAACAAACAAACACTGTCCCATGAAATGCCACTTGTAAAAGCTGAGAATATGCAGGTGAGTGGCAGTAGTCACCAAGAAAGAAGTTGTTAGTAGAAATGTAAAAATGTGGTAAAAGATAGTGTTTACGCCAAAAATTAGAATCAATTGCCTCAGTATTGAAAGTGTCACTGGTACCCTAACATGAGAGGTGGGCAGTCTTGCAGGTTTCAAAAGGAGAATGGCTTCCCTCTTCCCACTACTCCCAGCTGTCATTTCATCTCATGCTGGGCAAAAGCATCCTCTCCTGTAAATGCCCAGAGAGGCCATCCATGTCCATGCCCATGGACTATTGTTTTGAGATTCTGATCCTCAAAGACCCTTTGGACTTGTGGAAAGGAATGAAAATGAGGAGGGGCAGGTTTCTATGGGCAGTGGACTAGGGGTAGCTGCTCAAGGGACCTACTGACATCTTTCCTGCTGCCTGAGACCAGTTTCCAGCCTGGAATCCTGGAGGGAAACCTTTCTCCCACACCAGAACCAGACAGAGTATGCAGATGGGATGCCACAGCAGGAAGGAGGCAGTCTCTGCTGTGCTGTCAGGAAGCATGCTCCCTTCCCAGGAGAAGCCAGAGTGTTTGTCCTTAAGAAGGGGGCTGGGAGAAATTGAGGCAGGGCTGGGAGAAGCAATCAGTGCATACCTACTCAGTGGGAGCAAGCAAGCTTCCTACTCAAACTCCTTAAAAGCTTGTCCAATTCATTCAAGGGTACTTCCCACTTTCTTTTCTAAGAGGCTGGATTTATGTTGAGGTCTTTGATTCATTTGGATTTAGTTTTGTGCATGGCAATAGATATGGATCTATCTGCAGTCTTCTATATGCCAGCATCCAGTTATGCCAGCACCATTTGTTGAGGATGCTTTCTCTTCCATTGTATAATTTTAGCTGCTTTGTCAGAAATCAGATGTTCATAGGTGTGCAGGATAATATCAAGGTCTTCAATTTGGTCCACCTGTTTTTGTGCCAACACCAAGCTGTTTTCAGGACTATAGCTCTATAATAGAGCTTGAAGTCGGGGATGGTAATGCCTCCGGAAGTTCCTTTACTGTACAGGGTTGTTTTAACTATCCTGGGTCTTTTGTTTTTCCATATAAAGTTGAGTATTGTTCTTTCAAGGTCTGTGAAGAATTGTGCTGGGATTTTGATGGGGATTGCATTGAATCTGTAGATTGCTTTTGGCAAGATTGCCATTTTTACTCTGTTGATCCTACCTATCCAAGAGCATGGGAGATCTTTCCATTTTCTGGTATCTTCACTCCGGTGGGTGCTGTAATGTTTAAAAACATTTGGAGAACAAAAGCCCATTTTGAAAGCATGTTCTACAAACGAATCATGATTTCAATTGTGTGTTCCTTCTCAAGAAGAAATGGGCAAAAATGTACCCAGGGTTTGTTTTTTAAAGGAGGAACAGTGATGCTGAACAGTTGGTTTTATATTAGCCATACAGGAACAATTGTGAATGTCCACCTTTTGGAGTGTGTGTTCTTGAAGTACACAGAAGAAGCAGTAATTTGCACTTCAGATACTAACAGAGAAAATGAAAGTGACTTCAAATTGTATTCATTAATTTTCATACATTTCTAACAATAGCCTCCAGATAGGTTAAAACTCATCTTTTACTGTCTAATTTGGGGACATTTTCTGGTATAGTTGGTCATAAATCTTTCGAGGAATAGTGCTTTTTTTTTTTTTTTTTTTTTAAGAATTAATGGTGATCCCTCAGTGGGGGCAGGGAGCCACTGTCACACCCACACCCCTATATGTTTTTTCTTTGTATCTGAGGTGCTCCTCACAGGCTTGGCAGCCCATGGTTGCCACCAATTTATGGACACTGTCCCACACAGAAAGGGCACGTCACCACATTTTCCTGCTAATGCAATCTGGTCTTCCTGGAATTTGTAATATTTTTCTAATATGGATAGGGACTATTTTTTTTGAGAGTGCATAGTCATGTTAAAGTAAATACCCTGGAGAAATACTTTCAATTAAAATTCAGAGGGTTTAGAAATCCAGGCTACAAAGGATTTCCCTGACCTACAAAGCCTAATAAGATTTTTTTCCTTTCCATTTTATCCCTTCTCATACCTCCTAAGTGTGTGAGGCTGCCCTGCTTTCTTACCTGGTGGCCCCATTTAGATCTGCCCTCTAGACATTTCAGTCAGCAAATGGCTTTCAAGAATATTTCGAGAAAACTTGACATACTGATCTACTCTCAAACTCGATGATTTTTTTTTTTCTGGTGTAAAAGATTTTTTTTTAAAAACCCATAAACGCAAACACATGTGCATATGTGTGTGTTGTAAGTACACATTCATGTAGGTATATGCATGCCTAGGTAGGTTACCGTGTGTGTGTGTGTGTGTGTGTGTGTGTGTGTGTAGGCCAGAGGTTGGTGTTGGCTGCCTTCTTTGATTGCTTTCCATCTCATTTTCTTAATATTTATTTACCTAGTGTGGATATAAGCACACATGGAGGTCAGAGGACAACTCCTCCATGTGTGTTCTTTGGCTTGGCAGCCAGCACCTTTATCTTCTGAGCTGTCTTACCGGGCCCTTCTCTCCACCTTGTGTTTGAAACTTGTCTACCATTGCAACAGAGCTTACAGTTGCCTGGGCTGGCTAACAATGAGCTCAGAGATCCACATCTGTTTGTCCTTCCAGTGCTAGGGTTATAGGTGAATATCCCGGTGCTAGCTTTTGTGTGGATGCTAAGGATCTGAACTCAAGTACCACAAGTATGGTGGGTACTCTATTGACTGAGTCATCTCCTTAGCCTAACCAAAAAAAAAAAAAAAAAAAAAAAAAAAAAAAAAAAAAAAAGTCTAGTCAAGAGAAATCTGAATAGGATTAGTGGTGCATGTACATGTTTGTGGTATCAACACTTGGAAGTCTGAGACAGCAAAAGTCCCTGCTACATAGCAGCAACACTGTCTGAAAAACAATCAAACAAACCAAACCAAATAAATCAGCAAAACTTCCCCTCCAACAACAACAATAAAAATTAGCTAGCAGATAGGTAAAATTCATGATGACTCATTAAAGGGTCAATGTAAGAAAACAAGGTCATGGCTGGCTTGGTGATTAAGTATGTTCCTCTTATAGAGGACTTGAACTCAGTTCCTAGCAACCATGCCAAGTGACACACAACTGCCTGAATCTCTAGGTCCAGGGGAGTCCCTCTTCTGGCCTATAGCTGAGCACATACCCATATGCAGATAGGCATGCACATATGCACAATTAAAAATAAATAAATACTAAGAAAACTTGAAGGGAAGTTGCAGCAAGGATGAGATGGATTTGGTATGTGGATATACAGTTAGGAATTGTCCTCTCTCTTGTAGAGATCAGTGGTGACATTCCAATTATCGCACAGGCCATGAATACCTGGGCTCAGAATTTTGTGGTGAGTTTCACATATTATATATGTGGCACACATGTTCAGTTTAAGTACAGTGCCCCAAACCTAGCTACTTGATTATTTAGAGTTCTCACTATAAGGATACTAAATGCCTGGGCTTTCCTAATTGGGAAAAAAAACTCTCTTTATCTGTAAATGTGTTCTCATTAAGATTCTGGTTAAAAGAAAAGATACTAGCCCCAAATTTGTTAAAACACCCACATTAGAGCCTAGAAGCAGGAGATAGGTAAGATGAATGCAAAGAGTTCGTTACAGTTGATTCTTGCTGGGGGAAGAGCTAGAAACGGGGAGTTCCAAGAGAAACACTGAGCCAGACACTTCGGAGGCCTTCTGCCCGGGGGCCTACAGGCCAGAGCCTGTTCAGAGCACCCAGAGATCGCCTCTGTGAAGATGTCCTACGTAACCCTCCCACCCAGTCCTAGTGCCTAATGATGCTTTGTTTCACTCCCAGGATCTGAAGATACAACAACCACTATTGCTAAAGACACTATTGCAGGACCCAGCATGCGAGAGGGAACAGAGGTTTGGGGAAGACTATGAAGTTTAACTGCACAGATGATCTCATGTTCAGTCATCAAAATCCAAGGAGGGAGGGACTTGCTAAAATTTCCACTGCTGGGGGTAACGAGTCATGACCTCATTCTCTCTCACACCAGTTGTAGTGAAGATGCTAAGAATAGCAAGTAGGATCCTTTTATTGGATTTTCAGGGAACACTCTGGGAGGCTGGGAAACAACTATCACCTTCAAAAGTTGGCCTCCAGATGGCTGACAAGAAGCAAAGTGTCTAACAAACCTCAAGAAGTAGGGTAAAGGAACTCTGAGAATACTACAGAATTTCTTTACAAAGGAAGCACAAATTGGACTCTGAGTCGCAAAGTTGTGGGATTGTCCTTAGGAAAAAATAGAGAGCTGGGTGTGTAACCTCAGTGGCACAGAGTTTACTTAGCATGCTTGAAACACCAAATAGACTAAGTGTGGTGGTCCAAGACTGCAATCCCACCACTTGGGGAAGTGGAGGCAGGAGGAACAAATCACTCTGCCCTGCATCACAAGCTTGAGACCAGCCTGGGCTACATGAGTCTCAGGAAAGAATAAAAATAGGTCAAGAGGAAGGGCTTAGGTTAGGGCAAAGCAGGGCTTAGTGGGTCATGTTAGAACCGTGTTCTCCTTACTACTCCACCTCCCCAATGTCCTGTTACACTCCAAGCAGTCTCTCTAGAGCAGCCACCAACTTGTGCTGTTACCTGGCAGCTCTGAGGACAAGTTCAGTTCTCTCTACTCTCCAGTTTCTATAATACCTAGATGATCGTGAATTACAACTTAACTTCTAATCGGTGCCTTCCTGTCTTATGAGTCCTACTGGTGGGCTAGGTCACATGGCCTAGGATACATTATGTGCAACTTATTCTCCCTCACTCACTTCCCAAAATAATCAGAAGTGTAACACACACCCCAACTCCCATTGCTCTCTGGAACTGAGGCCTCCGTCTCTTTCTTTGCAAGGACCCCCTCATGCTGTGCGTAGTTGTTCTCTATCTGTGTGCTCCCCCACTTTTCTGGGCTCCATTATAACTCCCTGTGGACATGAGTCTCTCCTGATGAAACTCTTTGGAAGTATTCAAAAAGAAATAGGAAAAAGAGCTACCTTCAAAGCAGCTGGATGACAGTTTGGGTTCAGACCCCAGCATCCCTGTTTCTTCCAGACATATTTAGAGGGTTCAAATGGACATGGTACCCTTAGGGATGCCTTTGAACTCATGATTCTCCTGACTCATCCTCTTCAGCGTTTGCCCTCCAGCATGTGCCACGTAAGGGATGCTACTTTCAGTACTCAATTCATTCAACCACCCTCTCAGTGGAAATCATCTGTAGACATAACCTGCTACCAAACATTTTATATAAAAGGAATTGATAGGGTACTAAGAGGATGTTGGGCTAGAGTAATAGGAAACCTGTTTGTGGTGTCATTCAGCACACAGGGTTATTTTTTCTAGTGTAATAAGGTATCCAGGAAGTCGGTTCTTTTCATTTGTTCAACCTTGGGTCCTCTTGGCTGTCCCTTCAAAACCAAAATAGGGGTGGCAAGCTCTAGCTAAGTGAGGCAGATAGAAAAGGCAGAAGGAAGACATGAGACAGCTGTCCCCATCTCAATGAAAACAGAATTCTACCCAGAATGGGAGTCTCCCCTAGTGTTATGCTTGAGCTGTACCTGCTTCTAAAAGGATCTGGTACACTTTTTGCCCCCTGTACCTCAGAGTATGGATGTCTTTGGAGCCATGATCATAGTAGCAATCAAATTAAAATGGGTGCAGCTGAATCAATTTGACTGGCGTTCTCCTGAAAAGGAGAAATGTGGATACGGAGACATGCATGCTGGGAGACTACCCAGTGAACATGAAGCAGCCACCCATAAGCCAATTTGAGAGGCCTGGAACTGGGGCTTCCCTCACTCAGATGAAAGCAATCTTGCTAACACCTGGATTTCAGCCTTCAGAGGGAAGCAATAAAATGTTACTGTTGGTTAACCCGGCCTGTTTTGGTTTCTCAGCAACTCTAGGAAACCAGTACATCGCAGAAGATTCCCACTTGAATCTTATTGGTCAAAACTCTACCCCCAGACCACTTCTAGCTAGGGAAGCTGGGGAGTTCAGTTTTGCACTTGAGAAGTGGATGCAAGGTAGTTAGGGCATCCTTCAGCTTGGAGTAGAAATTTGAAATAACACCTTGGAGCTCAAGTTGTGCAGTGGAAAGAACATAGGGCTTCCTTTGCCATGCCCACCACATCGATTCGTACATAACTTCTAAGTTATTACAAAGGGGAGTACCATGTCTGCTCTTAGAACTTAAGGGCTGGCAATATCAGGAACTTTCCTGAGGACCCAGGATAGCAGCAGATAGGGATGTTGCTTTTGGAAGTGTGATTGTTTATTCAGTCTGAAAGGGTTAGGAAGATTCTCAGATCCAGTAGCTAACCTGGAACAAGCAAGACTTTTATTGGAAGTTGTGGCAATAGAACAGGATTAGAAGCCCCCTAAAATCTAATTCTTCCCCCAAAGGAGGTGTCATTTGTGAAATGGGAAGGATGCTACAGAAAACAAGCCTTTATCCTCAGGGTGAAGAGGAATAAACAGGTAAGGATGTTGTTGTCTGGGAGCTTCATAATACTGCCTACATACAAATTCAGAAAGAGGGTATCAAGGGACCCCAACTTGAAATATTTCTCTTTTTAGCATGTGTGTGTATTTGCATGTATGCTGTGTGTGTGTGTGTGTGTGTGTGTGTGTGTGTGTGTGGTGTCTTTTTTGATGGTAACATTTCTCCATTTTATTTTCTGGGACAGAGTCTTTTGCCAAATCCAGATCTTTGCAGTTTCAGCAAGCCTTACCACCCAGCTCCCCCAGACAACTCTCTGTCTTCTCCTGGAGAATACTATTATTACAGGAGTATGTCACACTGCCTTAGTTAGGGATGATATTGCTGTGATGAGACACCATTACCAAAACCAACTTAGGAAGAAAGGGATTTTTCACTCACAGTTCCATGTAAGAGTTCATCATCAAAAGCAGTGAGGATAGGAACTCAAGCAAGGCAGGAACCTGGAGGCAGGAGCTGATACAGCAAAGGCCATAGAGGGGTGCTATTAACTGGCTTGCTCCCATTGCTTGCTCAGTCTGCTTTCTTAGAACCCAGGATCCTCAGATCAGGGATGGCCCTACACACAATGGCCTGGGCCCTCCCCAATTAATCGCTTATTAAGAAAATGCCCTATAGACCATTCTTATTGAGACATTTCCTCAGTTGAGGTTCCCTCCTTTCAGATAACTCTGACTGTGTCAAGTTGATGCAAAACTAGGCAGCACAACTGACCCCTTGTCAGCTTGACACACAAACATACAATGTTTTATTTCTTGTTCATCTCCAAGATTACATATGAATATCAATGTTACAATATAAGCATTCCAAATTTTAAACATCCCACAGTCTTTAAAAATTCAAACACTTAAAAATTCAGTCTATTTAAAATATTTAGTCTCTGTAAAAACAGTCAGTCTCTCATAAATCCAAAGTCTTTGTAAAATTAAAAAAAAATCTTTAAAAGTTCAAAGTCTCTCAACTTCTCTAAACAAGTTGGCTACTTTCTTATTTCAAGAGAGAAGAGCCAGGGCACTCACAATGAAATCCAAGCAAAATTAAAGTCTAGTTATGTGAATTACTCAGTGTCTAATGTTTGGGATCCACTCACTATATCCTAGGCTCCTCCAAAGGGCTTCGGTGCTTTTTAGGCTTGTCGTCTAAGCTGGGGCAGGCTCCACACCACCACTGCTACTGTTCTTGGAGGTTATCCCACGGTACTAGCACCTCCTAAATGCTGGGGTCCCTTGCTGCAACTGGCTTGCACTTTCACCAATAGGCTCTCCTTGAGGCTCCATCCTTGTTCCACAAAGACAAGCCTCAGCTGTTCTACACGATCTCTTCATGACTTGAAAACCAGTAATACTTGGGCTGGCTTTTACACTACGGAGTTTGGCTGCCAGCATGAGGTGCAACCTTGGCCTCTTCTGAAGCACAGCTTCTGCATGCTGACCCAGAGGAAACACTTCCTAGACAATTTCCCTTCAATGATGGTGGGTTATTTTTGTTTTGTTTTTTGGGGTGGGAAAGGGTTGCTTTTTGTTAGGTTGGTTGTTTATGTATTTATTTATTTATTCATTTATTTCTTTATTTTGAGACAGGGTTTCTCAGTGTAACAGCTCTAGCTGTGTGGAACTTGTTTTGTAGACCACACTGACCTGACCTCGAACTCATAGAAATCTACCCTGCTCTGCCTCTCTAGTGCTGGGAATAAAGGCATGTGCTACCACTGCCTGGTTTTCTGGTCTCTTCTTAATCACCACTAATTTCTCAGCTCCAGCTGACCAGCATCAATTATCCCGGCAAAGCAAATGTTTTCCTTCAGTGGTTCTGGTCTCTTGCTAATCACAGGAGAATCTTCAGCTCTAGCTAACCAGACACCACAGACTCTTCACACAAAAACCTCACAAGCCCAGCATCCAACACTGCTTCCAACAAAAGACTTACTTTATTTTTTTCAGTATACTTTTTAGTGACTTTGGGAGGGATTTCACATCATGCACCTTTCCCAGTACTTCTATGTCTTCTCTCCAGCCTTCTACCCTCCCGCTCCCCTCCACACACAAGAAAAATTTAAAAACAAAACAAGAAACAAAAACTAAAAAAAAAAAAAAAAAAAAAAAAAAAAAAAAAAAAAAAAAAGAAAAAGAAAAGACAAAACACTTTGCTCCTCCACCCTTCCTGCCTTTCTATTATATATCCATTTGTCATAATGGCCTGGGGAGCTGTGGTGTGTCACACAGTACACACTTTTGTCTAAGCAGCTTTACTTGCAAATGTTCACTGCAGTGAGTTGCTGGTCTGATCCACCTCACCGACTACTAGACCCTGATGATCCCTCAGGACCAGTTTCTTCACTTGTTCAGGCAGCTCATAGATGGAATAGATGTTGGGGTGAGCCAACTTAAAGTGCTGGCTGTGAGCCTGGGTGGTAGCTGAGCTGATCAGTCTGGGCTTCTGCCAAGACCACCCCCTCAGGCAGCTCTTCCACTGGCCACTGGGGCCAGTTCTCTGGTGGGGACAGGGGAAGCTCTCCCATGATCTCCAGGGGTAATGTGGGCCACAGACATCAACACAGATCTCAGCTGTGGTAGGAACACTGACCCAGACATGGCCTTTGGCAGCAGCTTAGGCTTGGATGTCACCATGTTTCCAAGTGACAGCACAGGCCATTCAGATTAGTGTGGTCCTGGTGACAGTGTGGCCCTTGGACACCAATGTGGGCTCAGGTGGTGGCCCAGATGCCAAGCATTCATATGGCAACATTCTTATCTTACAAAACTCCTATAGAACAGCCCACTGAGCTTGGAATACTCAGTGGCTTTCTAGCCCAAAGTTCTTCCATAGTCCTTCCCAAAACAATATGGTCAGGTCTACCACATCAATACCCTTCTCCTTGTACCAAATTTTCTTAGTTAGGGTCAGTATTGCTACAATAAGACAATAAGATCAAAAGCAACTTGGGCAGGAAAAGGTTTATTTCATCCACTGTTCTGTGTAAGAGTTCATCATCAACAGTGAGGGCAGGAACTCAAGCAGGGCAGGACCCTGGAGGCAGGAGCTGATATAGAGGCCATGGAGGAGTGCTGCTTACTGACTTGCTCACATGGCTTGCTCAGCCTGCTTTCTTATAGAACCCAGGACCACCAGGCCAGGGATGACACCACTCGAAAAAGGGCTGAGCATTTCTCTGTTAGTAATTAAGAAAATGCCCTACAGCCAAATCTTATGGAGGCATTGTTTCAATTGAGGTTCCTTCCTTTCCAATGACTCTAGTTTGTGTCACGTTGACATGAAACTGGCCAGCACACCTGCCCTCCAAGCTTTTATATGGATGCAGAGGAATGAAACTGTGGTCCTCACATTTGCCTATCTAGTATATAGTTCACTGAACACCCCCCACACCCCACATACCTTCTCTAACTCTAGGGTATAGCCTGGGGCTTTTATTCAAAAGTACTTTGCAGCTCTGTAGGTCTAGATGGGGCTGACATTCTATGTTGCCCAGTTGTTTAGACCTGCCCTGGTGGTGCAGGTCTAAAGGCCATACTTGGACAGCAAAGTCCATCCTGATAGCCATAGGGAAGCCAGCCAGGTACCCAGAGCCTTCCAAACTGGAATTCTGAGGACCTGCTGGGGTTGACCCAGCACGAAAACAGGAAGGATCCTGGCCTGAGTAGCCTATAGATTTTTTTCAACAAATTCAGCCTACAAAACACTGTGGGAAAGTGGGAAAGTTGGATGGAGAGACACACAGCAGAGGACAATTACAAACAAATGGTACAGATTAGCCTGGAATGTTACAACAGAGTATGTCACGCCATTTAAAAATCATTAAATGATAATACTCAGGGGATTCTGGAGACAGGCCTAAGGTAAAGACCTTATTTCCTGAACTCTGTGGGAATTTTTACAACAGCCTGCTTGGAGGCCCACCAAAATCTCCTAAGTCAAGATTGTATTTTTATTTTGACATCATTTCTTTTAAAAATTCTAGGAGTTACAACTAAACTCATTGAGTGTATGGACTCAGAAAGATAAGCAATAATCTCTAGGAATCAACATCTGTGCTTTAAGTTGGAGTGAGGCCAAACAGCATACTGATGCTGCCTGTGTGATGACCTGGGTACAGGCAGGACTATGGGCACAGCCAGTGTAGCAGATCATGGTGCTGATGCTGTGGTCTGGATTCAAATGTGCCTGGATAATTAGCTCCTAGCTGATGCTGCTATTTTAGAAGGGTGTGAAATCTTTAGGAGGTGGAGTCTTTCTGAAGAAGTGGCTCACTAGACTGGTCCTATTTCCTGTCTGCACTCTGCTTCCTGTCCTATCAGGATCCAATCAGAAGAGGACAGGATTCACTGCCTGCCAAATATCCACCCTTCTATATTGGACCCTGTCTCTTTAAACTGTGAGGAAAAATAAAGTTGCTTGTCAGAAATTTATCCACAGTGATGATAAAATTAACTGATACACATGGTTTCCTTGTTGGAAGGATGATGAGTTGTATAATGTATGATAAATCATCCCAGTGCTTTACAGAAAGGCTGATTTGAGCTCCATGTAAGAAGGGTTTGTTGGAAGGCTTCAGAGTACTACTGTCATCTAGATACATCACCCTCAGAGTCCCTACAGGGTAAGCACACAAGCAATCACGAACCGTGTAGCAAGGCATGAGAGCTTTCCATTTAGTTCACTAGCCTCATCACCCCGGAACTATGCAGCCTAGAGTGGTTTGTTTCAGTTTTCTGTGTCTCACTATTTTAAATAGATGGACAGTTGGTGGGTTGTGCTTCACGTTATTCTATGCCTACAACACAAGACAGGCACAGGATAGTGTATGGCAAGTCCTTGTACAGGACCAAGTACATAGCAAGCCTGTGTGTACTGACTATAATTATCAGGTCTACCCATTTTGCAGGCCAAAGTGATAAGGAGTTAGGAAGGATACCAAATGTGTTAGACTATTATATTTAATATGTGTTAAATTAAGATACACTTGTAAAAATTAAGTTGAAATTACCTTAATGGAAATATAGAACCCAACACTGACCCTAAACTGGTGGAAATACAGTTGGAATTCCACTACATATTCTTTGTGGTGGGCAGTGAAAAATGAATACATCTACAGGAACTAAAATTGGATGGGTTGGATGAACAGCTTTCTTTTTTAAGATTTATTTTTATTTTATTTTTACTTTTATTTTGTGTTTTGCCCGAGAGAGAGTGTGTGTGTGTGTGTGTGTGTGTGTGTGTGATGTGTGTAGTGCCTAAGGAAACCAGAAAAGTACATCATAATCTCTGGAACTGCAGGTCATATGCTCCCACGTGGATGCTGGGAACTGAACTCAGGTTCCCTGCAAGAACAGCAAGTGTTCTTAACTGCTGAATCATCTTTCCAGCTCCTAGATACATATCTTAAAAGGAAATGTTCGGTTCAAGGAAGACAAGACTCCAGGAAGATTTGGTAACTGCCAGCATGGCCTTTAGGGGTAAAGGAAAAGATATATTGGGGTGGCGGGAACTACAGAAGACAGATACATACCAGTGTGAAGATGTAAGATAGACACCATCTTAATCTTAGAACTGACTGGGAAGCTTACTCCAATCAGCTCTGGCACTCAAAGTCCTTCCCTTGGAAAGGATCATCTATTGTTGCTGTTCACTGCCCACCATCTTGCACATGCTAAATAAATGTTCCAACAAAGAGCTCTGCCTCTTGGTTCCCAGACAGGGTCTTACTATGAAGCCCACACTGATCTGGAGCTTGCTCCTCACCCATCTCAGCATCCCCTGTCCTGGAATTAGAGATGTGTACCATCATGTCTGCTTCAAACCCAGCTTTTTGAAATTGCTGAAATTTCTCATCCAACACCATCTGGTCTACCTTTGCTGGAAGCACACTAAGCCTCACCGTGGTGTGGAAACACTTTCTAAAAGCCGAGACTGGGAACATGGAGTTTCAGGTTACTCATTGTAAAAGCCAGGTGGAATCTGCCCTGCATTTAGATTTCCATCCAAGAATTTCTTATCATCTTGGTAAAGCAGCTATGATTTTGTCCATACCCATTTCTCCTAGTATTCTGGTTGTTTTACAGAGGGAGGAATCTGCTCTAATAATCTTCTCAGCTGTTACTCTCCTTAGTTTTCATTTAGATCTATCTTCGACTAACATGTCAGTTGTGAAATGGGAAGAATCACATTCATCCTTGTAGACCTAATCCCCAACCTAGTGCTTGACAGGACAGACTGTCAGTTGCTTCTGAGTAATTGAAATTATATAGCTTCAAATGAGAGAATCTGGGTAGTGGCTTCACCAGAGTAAAAAACCTGTAGCTCAGTTTTCCCTCATTTTAAAACCAATGACTAAATTCACAGAGCTGAGATTTTTGTGCTCTAGATACTTTGATTGACAAAGCAAATTTAGAGTGCGTGAGCGCATGCACACACACACACACACACACACACACACACACACACACACACACACATAAAAAAATCACAGCATGATCAGTATTTACTGGGAAACCTAGCTAGAATGATAATGGGAACCAATTACATTTCTGTTTTTCTTTTTCCCTTTATATTTGACTTTTGTCTTTTATTTAAATATGAATAGGTTTCTATATTAAAGATCTTGTTTTTTATTGTATTTATTCATATGAATATCCAGAGGTAGAAAATAATAGGCAAGTATGAAAATAAATAAAATTGATACCATGTGTTTATTCAAGTGTTACCAAGGACAATCTTGTATAAGTCAGTCCATTCTGAAAATGAAATCACAGACTAAGAGGTTGCCATGGTAAGGACAAGTCAGAAAGGAGAAATTCAAGGTTGCCATTGCTAACTGTAAAATTTGTGAAGTAGATCTCTTTCAAGCCCAAGTGACCTTGAAAGGCCATTTAGTACTAGGACATCTTACCTCCTGACGATGTGAAAGAGGCTTGTAGTTAACTTCCTAGCTAGTGTTGCTGCTGGTTCATAAAAAGGTCCATTATCACATGGTGTTTTGTAATGTGATGACATTATGATTACATAGTTTCTCCTTTTAAGAAAATGTGTCAACGCTGACTTAAGACTACAAAGGTTCACGGGAGAGAGACTTGGTCCTCAGCCTGTGAAGGGCTATTAAGATGATGTTCAGCCACCTGAATCAAAGTCTCTAAAACCATGAGCCAAAAGAAACCATTCTTCAATTTAAGGTGGTTTTTCTCAGGTAGTTTATCACAATGAAGGGGAGCTGGCACAACTGGAGGATGCTTTATTGGAAATATATTTGTAGAGAAAGATTGGGTGTGGTGGCACATGCCAAGGAGAATCCCAAGTTTGAGGTCAGCTTGGGCTATATAGTGAGCTTCAGACCAACCTGAACCATAAGAGGAGGATAGCCTGTCTTTAAAAATGAAAACAACAACATACATACTGAATATTATACATTAAACATAGTATAGATAGTATTCATATATACAGAAAAATTCAGTTACTAAATACTAAAATCCCCTGATGCTCAAGGCCCTCATATGAAGTGGTAGTACTTGCATATAACTTCTACACATACTCCTGTATACTTTAAATCATCTCTTGCTTATTCATAATACTTAATATGATGTAAATGCTGTGTAAATACTTGTCACACTGTATTGCTTAGAGAATAACTAAAGAAAAATGTTTATGCATATTGAGGATACACTTCTCTAGGTATATGAGTGCATCTCTGCTCTGTGGTTGACTGAATCCAGAGCTGTAAAATCTACATAAAAAACCAACAAGCACAGAGATTTTTTTTTTCTGGAAATCTTAGAACCTTTATTTTCTTGAAGTCCATTTGGCATCATTTGAAGTAACATTTCCTCTTGTTTAGCCAAATTGACAGAGCTGGTACAATGTACAAACACTACCAGAGAAGGGGGAATCTCATTTAAAACTTGCACTTACATACTTTATTGGAAAAGTTATGAATTTTTTTATTTTTGCATGTGCAGTTGTACAATGTACACAAACATACATACATACACACACACGTGTGTGTGTGTGTGTGTGTGTGTGTGTGTGTGTGTGCAAGTGACCAGGCATGCACATATGTGTGAGTCTCTGTACAGAGAGAGATCAGAGGTCAACATTGCATGTCTTTCTTGATTACTTTCTACCTTATATAATGAGACAGGGTCTCTCACTTGAACCCAAAGCTTACTGATTCAGCCAGTGTAGCTAGCCAGCTTATCACAATGATCCTCTATCTCTGCCTCCTGAACACTGGGGTTACAGGTGGGCTGCAGTGCCCACTTGGTGCTGAAGTGGGTGTTGTGGATCTAAACTCCTGTCCTCAAGCTTGTGGACCAAATGTATTAACCACCTACTCATCTCTCCAGCTCCAGATTTAATGAATTATAGAAAAAGTAACATGCGTTTTTCTACAGATGGTAGAAAATTCTCTGTAGGATTGTTCTCAAAAGGGTTGTGATGCAAAGAGTCTGCAGAAAAGAACTGAACAAAGGAACTGTTCTAAAGCAAACATTGTCCAATTATGAGAACCGGCACTTCAGAAAAACAAAGAGGGCTGTAATCTGTGGCACAGGTAAATCATGTGGCCTCACATTTGGATGGCTGGATACCGAGAAGACTCCTTCTGGGCTGCACTGTTTTTGGTCTTTGTGAAATGGGATTGCTTTGGCTTCCCATGTAATGACATTGCAACTTGGATGCAATGTGGGAAAAGAGCATTTGTCAAAAGCAAAAATGAAATGACTGCTCAGGGTAAAGCATGACCACATTGACCTAATGTAATCCTTGACCATTGTAAACAGCAAGGAGAGTTAGTTTAGAACTAGGAACAGTCGCAGGTGGGCACTGAACCATCATGTCTCTGTTAAGACTGCTGGGGAGAATGCCCCAGAATTTGCCTGGTTACTCCTGAGAAGAGCAATGACCACCATTAAGAACTGTGGCCTTTTCTACCCATTCAAAAAGCATCCTTCGTAAGGAAAATTCAGTAGAATTCAAATGAGCCACTAGTCAGCAAAAACCTGCTGCTGACATTATTAATCTTCCAAATTACTCAGATCCATCATATACATAAAAACTCATCATCGGGCACTTGTGGAATAGGTATCCTTCACTTAAGAAATGGTCACTGTCAGCAAAGTTTGCAGTACTTAGACTTTCTATCAAATCAATCTTATTTTCCCATTGATTTCCATTACAAAATCTGAGATGCATTCTGCTGTTAACTACCATTAACGGCCTACGGAACCCTTTGGAAATGGCACACTTAAAAGAAAAATGATAATATCCCAATAAAAGTGACATTGATATTTAATATATTAATAATAACATTGTGTTGTATTCAACATGTCACAACAACAACAACAACAAAAGATAAGGGTAATACATTAAACTGCCTTACATTCACAGAGGAAAACAATCCCTAAAACATGGAAGCTTAATTTATGGCTACTTTTATAACTTCCTTGGAGTTTCTATCCTTCTACAGTAAAAGTCACTTTTTATCATTTAGAAAAATCTTCTCATTTCCTGCTGGTTTCTTTCTTTAAATCTTTGCTCAGAAATCCTACCAGGCCTAACCATAGTGGCTTAACCTTGTGACTGCAGGATTTGAGGAAACTGAGAGCCTTCTGGGAGGAATGCTACAGAAGTTAGCACTGAACCTATTAAAGCGTAGAACAGATGCTACCAGTGCCCTGTGGAACTCCTAACAGAACCCAGGAATTGTCTAACTACTGTCTACCACTGGTCATACATCTGTGTTTACCATATTATCTTAGCACAATATGTTAAGTTGGACTGAGTGTTTTACTGAATATAAATTGAATGAGTAATTGAACTTCAATGACTTTGTTCATTCTTCATCAGTGCTTCTAAGGTCTAGTTTTTCCTGAACTGGACAAGTGACTGATGATATTGATTTCCATAGAATCATGCTATAATGGTAGCATTAAACATCTAAACATAAAGCCTGGGCTGGATAATCTTGACAATGGGCTTTCTCTGTATTCCCAAGTTTCTTACTTTTTCATCACAGCCTATGAAGTTTTGTTAAGCAATATGTTACCAGGGAAAAGCAAATTAACTCCCTAGCCCATGTCTACAACTGGTAATGCCCTAGTCATCCTTTTACCCAATTTGTATGACCCAGAACAATGCCAGCCTCAACAATCTGGGTTGGCTTTGACAGTTTATGTGAAAATAAATGTCCTATTAAACTAGTACCCATAAAATTCTGAAACACTAAAAATAGAAAGATTGGGGTACAACTTGAAGCAATATCAGCAGGCTACTGGTTAAGAGTCTTTGGTTAATTCAACCAAGACCAAACTTATTTTTTAGTGGATCATGTTCAGATTTCTCAACATGCCAGTGTCTTAAGACTGAACCCACAGAGAGAGAGAGAGAGAGAGAGAGAGAGAGAGAGAGGGGGGGGTCCACGCTAACTAAACTCAGAAGGACTAAACAGAATTTTATTTATAAACATTTTTTAATTGACGATAGCAATCATGATAATCACAGTGGCCATTTTCCTTAAGGAAGTGCATCTTTTCCCTGCAGGCTGAGCAAATGAGATGCCAGAGTATGAGTAAAAGGAGAGCATAGAATGAAAATGAAGAGAGATATTCAATCTCTAGAAATGTTATTGTATATTTGTGTGGTGGTTTGAATGTGATATTTCTGAGGCCATGCTGGAGGAAGTATGCCAGTGGGGTTGGGTTCTGAGAGCTTAAAGCCTCACCCGACTTCCTGTTCACCCTCTCTGTCTTGTGCTTACAGTTCAATGTGAGCTCTTTGTTTTTTGCTCCTGCCATCAGGCCTGCCACTTGCTGTCAGCTGTGCCTGCCATCATGAATTCCAACTCTCTAGGACTATAAACCAAAAATAAACTCTTCTGTAATTTTTCTTAGTCACGGTGTTTTGTCACAGCAACAGGAAAGTAACTAATACAAGAGGCCATATAAAGCTGACTCTTTTCTCGACTTTGACTCACAGGGACAACTTTCTCCTGTCTTCTCTCTCTTCCATTTCTGTCTTCAACATTTAAACCCTGTCTTCTCAGTTTTAATCCACCTCTTGTCATGCTCGTTTACATGATATAACCACAGAATACTCCCTAATTCACACTTTCTTTTAATAAGAGGTGTGAAAAGAAGGAACTTATGAATACTTGAAAGTATTTTTTAAAATTTTATTACAATTATCAATGCATATTAATGAGTTTCATTGTGATATATTCATGCATGGAAAGCATTTATTAATGATAAGATCATTTGTAAGTTGGTCACTCTTTCAAATGTTCCTTGTTAATACTTCCCTTCTCCATGAAGAGAGAGGCAACATAATGCAAATGCATTCAATTCTGTTGCAAAGCGAAACTGCAGATCTTGCAATGGTGTTCATAATGCCAATGAAAGTGAGGTCAGGGAAGCCACCAGCAAATGAGGACTGCAGAGTTAATCTCAAAATGAAGGTAAAATCAACAGGCAAGGTGACTATATTGCTGTGTCAGAAAAGAATGCTTCAAATATGAAAGAAGTGATATCTTCCAGGATATCTATGAAGTCTCATATTTTCATGAAATGTCCCTCTCTTTGATTATGCTGTAAAAGTCTAATATTGGACAAAGTGACATAGGAGTTGAGTAGTTCCTTCCTCCCACTGTAAGGGTTATTTCCTATGCGCTGATGGCAAAGGACTGATTGAGAAGAGAAAGCACATTGGATGTGTTGAATTAAGCAAAGCTAAAGTTTTGTGTGAGATGAGGTTCTTCAGAAATGAGAACCCAAGGAAAACTGTTTTGTGTTTTGTGCCTAGGTTTGATGAAGACTGGGCAGTTGTGTGGAAATCCAATGTACAGTGATAAATTTAGAAGATAAGCAAGGCCTGCTGCTCAAATGCTTCTGCCAGTGTTGGGCAGGATATTTTCACTATGAGGATCTTAGGGGAGACAGTGGGAACTCACAGGGTGACATCCTTACTTGCTATGGGCCACTTTGGAGGACAAGAATCCTTTTTTTTTTTTTTTTTTTTTTTTTTTTTTGATACAACTTCAGGGGAGCAAGGAGAAGCCAGGGGCCAGGGTAACCCAGAAAGATTTTGTTTCATTTTCAACCCAAACTACTCAGCCAGAACAATGCCATTCCTTAAGACAGTGTGTATCCCAGATAGGTGCTTCATAATTCACAGGCAAAATCAAGTGATGTATTACGAACTCATTCCACAATTAGCACAAAACTGTACAAAACACGTTTTTTTTTTTTTTTTTTTTTTTTTTGCTCAGTACCACATAGGTGTCTTTAGACTGAAGTTAGTTTTAAATTACTTTTTTGAGAATTTCACACATAAGTACATAAGTACATGTTTTGATTAAATACACCCCTCCCTTTCACTCCTACAACTTTTCTCCTATCCCCTACCACCATTCCTTCCCCATTCCATCCTGGTTTTAAAATACACTGAGTCCACTTACTGCTACCTGCATTTAACATTGAGTTTTAGTTTTCAATAAAATTCTAAACAAACCTTTTTTATTAAATATATATATATATATATATATATATATATATATATATATATATATATATTCAGTTTCTGTTTGAGGTAGATTTTCTTGAGGAAGCCCTACCAGTCTTAAGCACAACAGGATAGGACAAAGCATTCATATATTAATGAAGCCGAACTTACCTGGTGGCAGTGTATGCCTTAGTTATGCCTATGAGTGACATGTCTGTATCAGCTACTTTCATGTCATTGTGGTGTGGTCCAAGGCTCATTAACAACTTGAGGGAGGAAAGGCTCATATGGGCTTATGGTGTTGGAAGGGTGAAGTCCATCATAGCAGAGAAAGCATGGGGAGGTCTCTGTCTGTGGCTGCAGGTCACATCTAATGGACCATGAAGCAAATAGAGAAGGATCAGACCCAGGCAGGTAGATCTATAAAGATCCCACAACTTGCTACCTACTCTGGACAGGCAGGCTTCAACTTCTAAAGGCTCCAGAACAGTACCACCAACTGGGGATGTGAATGTTTTTAAGATTTACTTTATGTGTATAAATGATATATATATGTGTGTGTGTGTGTGTGTGTGTGTACACATACATATATATCACCAGGCACATAATACATACATACATTCTGACTCCTGGTGCCTGCAGGGGACAGAAGGGGGCATCAGATTTCCTGGAAATGGAGTTACAGATGGTTTTGAGCCACCATGTGGGTGCTGGAAATCAAACTTGGGTCCTCTATAAGAGCAGCAAGCACTCTTAACCACTGAGCCATCTCTCCAAGCTTCATATATTAAATTTTTATTATTTATTAAAATATTCTAATTTCTGAATTCATGGAGTTAATATTATTTACTTTTGGGTATTCCCTCTAGTATCACTTCCAAAGTATTTTGTTTATTTAAGGCAGAGTCTCACTGTGTAGCCTGAAACACAGAGATTCAGTTACCTCCACCTCCCAAATGTTGAAATTAAAGGTATGCACCACCACACACTGCTATTATTATTGGAAATACTATCATCAGTGTTCCCCAAGACGATGTTTACATAGGAGAGAGATTTTGGAGTCAACTTGGAGGGGCATCTATATCTGAATTTGTTTCTGGCACATAACAGACATGGGACAATGAATGAAATACACACATTCTCTGAACTTCAGTATCATCTTCAAACACTGCACTAGTAAAGACCAGATGTGAACGACATCAGATGTCAGATACTGCAAAGGCATTCAACATGGGAATCAGAAAAGTGCAGGTTATTTTTGTTCCCTTTTGATCTTAATTTGTTGATTATTTTGTATACTGGGATACTTTACATGTGATTTTGCAATGTGAAACTATAATTTCTAGGATATTAAAAAATACCTAACAAAATCCAATATACAAGAAAGCCCATTGTGAGTAGTTGGGCAGTGGAGTCCAAGAGGCTCCCAAAACAATGTAGGTTATTTCTATTGACTTTGATTGCCTCCCAGAGGTTGATGGCTGATCCCTATTCGCAGAAAATGTGCAGAGGTTGGACTCAGAGGACTCAGCTAGGCCTGATCTGAAAGATTCCTCTCTGAGGACTAGTTTTTACATCACTGGAAGACACCGTGCAAGTATTCAAGAGAGGCAAGGAACCCTACCTACCTGGGATGCCTATAAACTACAACAACCATCACCATGGCATGGTAACCCTAGTGGCAGTCATTTCTTGGTGGTAACCAACAGCTCTGTAATGGGACTTAAGGCCCCTCAGCAGGAGGGAACTCAAGGAAACCTAGCCAACTACCCAGGGCTAGTGAGGTCATGGGTCTTAGAGGAGAACCTACTACTGCTACTTTATTAGGCCAACTTGTCCTTACACCCACAGGTGAATGTAGCTCCCACCCTTCATCAAAGGAATGTCCCTTTACAATAGACCAATACCATTACAGAAAACCACTACTTGTCAAAGAACAGTTGCTACATCTACAACAAACCCCCTGCACCCAAGGTTCAGGAAACACCAAGGAAGAATAGGTAGAAAGAATATAAAAGCCAGAGGACCAGGAAATCTGTTGTGAAGTTATGTCTCCTAGAAATGACAGGGAGCATCACCAATGAGGCCTCAGAACAAGTACAATACCAAAAAACATGCTAACAGTGAAGGCAGAAATCTCAGCAAATGCAGGCAACTAAAGAATGCTGAGGAGAACATTTTCTCCAGGCACGAGTTTCCTGATGCTTAGCTAATACCAACTGGTCAGCCCTAAAATCAAGTACAAGCAATACTAAATGGACTGAGCAGGTTATATTTGATATATATACATATCAAAATACACCACATACACACATATATACATATATAAGTGCAACAATAACAAGAAAAAGAGGCCATGAACTTGAAGCAGGGGGCATGGAAGGAGTTGGAGGGAGGAAAGAGAAGTAAATTTAATTAAAAAGCAAAAACAAATTAAAGCATCTAAATATGATAAATGTTGAAAGCATACCTTTTAGACTACATTAGAATGAATTCTTGAATGTCCTATATTTTGAAAGCAGAACTCAAAATGTTACTTATACTTATAAGATTTACTTTGTAAAACTTTTTGAACATTTTTTTTTTGTAGGTCCAGTGCCTGCAAGTTACATGGAGAAAGCTTCAATGGCACTTCTCCAACCCGCTAGAGCAGTTTTTATAAATATATCTTAACTTAAAACCAAGAAACCCAATGTTTTGCCAAGCGGAGCCTCATACAGAAATCTTTTAAGTCCGCCACTCATGGACTTGAAGCTCTGCCAGGTCACTTCCTGCCTATCTAACCATGGTCAATTTATATACTAAGCCAGAAGATCTTCATCTGTTAAGTTAGAGTAATGGGAATTCCTATATTGGGGTTGTCCTGAGTGTTAAAAGAGGCATTCTTTACATATGCATAATGTGTGATAACCAGTCACAAAAATCTTCAAAAGTTAACATATATTTTGTTCAAAAATGTAATAAGCCAGGTGTGGTGGGAAACTCAGGAGGCAGAGGCAGGCAGATCTGTGAGTTTAAGTTCAGCTTGATCTATAAAGTGAGCTCCAGGACAGCCAGGACTACACAGAGAAACCCTGTCTCAAACCAAACCAACCAAACAAAAGCAGTAATAGTAAAAATACAAAACTGAAATTCCCTTGAGCCTTCAGCAAATTATGTGATCTTGCCTTGATGTTGCCTCCTGTATCCAAGTTCTTTTTCTTCTTTTATTACTCATGAATACATCTTCTGCACTAGGCTCTTTCAATGGATTTCTGCCCAAGCCCTGTCACCAGATAGTATGGGGGTAGAGTGGAGAGGGTGAGGTCTAAGAAATTAATGAAAGGGCTTGCTACCTTGCTTTCTTTTTCAAGACTCTGGTCTGTTCCCTATGAAGGCTATTAGTAGTTCAGATACTATTTAACTTCCTTGCTTAAAGTCTGGAGACAGTGACAGCTAACATTTAGTACTTCTAATAGTGCCATTACCATGCTAGGTGAATTGTAAACAGTATTTTGTCTCTTTTGGCAAATAAAGGCAGAGATTTGCATTCTTGTTCCCGTGATGGGTAGGCAGAAGCCTGACTGCCATTTGCTCAAATCATGCAGCCAATCAGTAGCAGCGTTCTTACAAGCAAGACATCAATTATACAATTAATTTTGTTACTTTGACCAACAATCCCTGGCACTGAAGGGTAAATAAACCAGCTTTTCTTCAATCTTAGTAATTTGTTTAATTTCCTTTGGAGAATTGGGAACATTGTTATCAAAGGACAGGAAAGGTATGGAGTCAGTGACATTATGTTCCTCCACTGAAGGTACAAGCAAGTTTCTGCAGTCATTCCGAAAGTAGTCCAGCTTTCGGTGTATTTTGGAGAAGCTTGTACCACACTCGCCATTTAAGGTCAAGCAACTGGGCAATTCTTAACCACGTGCACTGAGCAGGTTTCCATCTCCGAGTTTGCAGAAGCTCTACATCTATGGAACCCTGCACCATTCCAGCTGTCTGCATGACCCCAGGAAGCTACAGGATAAACCTCGTGTAAGGATCGGCTAGCTAGCTGTCCCTTCCAGTCTGTACCCTCTATTCTCTTCCCTTCATAGTCAAGGATGATGGACACTAGTCCCCTAGCCAGGTCTCGGGTTCGGATCGGTGGACCAGAGGGCCTTAGGCGATCGGCGGCGCGCACGGAGGCGCGCGGGCCGGGGCGGGGACAGCGTGCGGCGTCGGGGGCGGGCGCAGGCCGCGTTTCTGTGCAGCTCGCCTTTGTTCTCTGCCATTGTGAAGCACTTCCTCCTCTGGCGCTTCATTTCTGCACTCTATGGGGAATTTGGAAGGGGCTTTTGGGGTTTACTTTTGGGTACGTGACCCCGTCCTGAGCTTGGCCTCTCTCTCGCAGCCCTTTCCCATGCTTGGCGGGGAGGCCGAGTGCTAAGAGCCACTTGCCCCAGACGGATGCGCCGCCGCTCAACCGGCTGCTCCCGCAGGAGGCATCCCAACCCAGCACCGGGGATCGCACCTCCCGATCAGCTGCCGCGGCGACCCGTTTCTCGGATCCGCACGGGGTCCGGGCACCAGCGGCTCCGGAGAGCCCAGCAGCGAGGGTCGGAGGCCAGCGCGCAAGCGAGCCCGGTCGCCCCGGCGTCCCGGGAACCAGCGCTACTGTCGCAGCAGCCCTCCCCGGCGAGCTCGAGCTCCCCGGCCGCCTCAGCCCCCTTATATAGCCCTCTAAAAATAGCTTGCCTCGCACCGCCTTGTAAGGCAGCAGGGAGATCCGCAGTGCGCCAATCAGAGGCCGCCGTCGGGGCCAGGCCCCGCCCCAGGACCCGCTCCGAGTGCCGCATTGGTCCTCAGTGACTTCATGAGCCCCCTGTTTACCTTACATGGTCACACGCGGCCTAATAGACACCCTCCTCCGAGATCCCACGGCTGCGCGCAGAGCCGAGAGGAGGGAGGGAGTTTGGGGAGGGGGAAGAGCAGGAGGTGGAGACAAGAGGAGGAGGGGGGACTACAAACTAGCGAGGATGGGGTGGGGGTGGGGAGGGAAGGGAAAGGGTGGGGGGGAGAGAAGCGATCGCGAGAAAAAAATGCAACCTCCCAAAATAAAGAGCAAAGATTGCATTAGGAGCGAACAGCGCTGCAGATATAGATGGCAGCTTCGTGTCAGTGAGTTTGCGTTCCCCTTCCTGATCCACGAGCTGGAGTGATTAGAGCCCTGGAAGGGAATTGTTACTCCCGTGAAGTCCCCTTTTCCTGGCAGTCATCTGCACTGTACACGCTGGATCCCTCTCATCCCTCTCTCCATCCACCCCACTCACTCGCTCCTCTCTCACCTCCTCTCTCCCTCTCTCCTGCATTGATTTTTTTTTCCCTCTCTCTCTCTCTCCTTTTTTTTAGTTGACTGAAACAAAACAAAACAAAAGGGCCACTGGATGTCTGCCTTCTTGGGGGGTGAGCCAGACAGACTGACAAACAAACAGACCCAGCTGAGCTCGGGGGAGGGTTTCTCCTCCGGTTTTGCCCGGCAGCAGCAGCATGGACGTGTTGGCTAGTTATAGTATATTCCAGGAGCTACAACTTGTCCACGACACCGGCTACTTCTCAGCTTTGCCATCCCTGGAGGAGACCTGGCAGCAGGTGAATGATTTAAATTACTTGTGTAAATCGTGTTGCGGCGGCGGAGACGCAGGGGCTGCGTTGGTGTGGGCTTTGAGTTGAATTTTTAAATTTTTTCTTATTTTCTTAATTTATTTTCGTCTCTGTGTTGTTTAAAATATTTTCTGAAACAATCATATGCGCTTACCTCTCCACCCACCCCTAACCCCTTAGTGTGCTGAGCCGAGCCGGTCCTAGCTGCCTGCGTTTCTGTCACCAACACACATCCTTGCGCACACGTTGTCGAGCTCACTGTCCCCCAGCAGAGACCTGCTGGCGAACTTCTGGGGTTTGGAGGAGCCGGGTGAAAAGGCGGTTGAGCAATGGCTGACAGGATACCACGTCCCTAAATTTAGGAGTTCTGACCTTCTTGGTACTTAAATCAGGTTCATCTATTTCAACTGGTGCTGAGGACCCTCTTGGGGGGGGGTGCACGGAGTGTTTCCCCCAGTTATTTAGCAAGTGTCAATAAAGAACTTGATTTTTAGATTAGAAGCTGAGCTGTAGGAAGAGAAGCCAGGTGACAAAAGATGCTTAAGGACATATACAAGGAAGATGGGAAGATGTATCTGTCTTAGACTGACAATGCATTGTAGGTTTCCCCAGCTAATGCCTCCAGAAAGATCAGCCAATACTGTGCCCTTGTTTTTCTTTTTTGTTTGAGGTGCCTCTCAGGTTAGCGCTACCTTGGACAAAGGGTGGTGTGTGCTCCCTACTTTTGACTTTGTCTTAGAGGACTAGTTAAGAAACTCCGAGGATGCTGAAGGGAACTGGTGCCAAGTTGGCTTGGCATGGAAGGGAGATTGAAGCCTGACTGGAGACAAGTTCACTGGGCTTTGTGAAGTGAAATAAAGAAAGTGCTGGTCAGTGGAAAGTGCTGGATCTGCTGCGGAAACAGTGGTTTTCCCAGCAGCGATTAGGAGCTGCTGAGGGGACATTCTGCAGGAAAGATGGTGGTAGATGGGGGCAGGGCGAGTAGGGAGAGGGGACACCATGGGTGTTTAAAAACTCTACAGTGAGCACTGTGGAAAGTCCAGGAAGACGGTTCGGATTTGAACGCTTGAGTGTGAACTTGTACAGTCCATCCAGGAGAAAAAACCACTTGCCCTTGGGGAGAGCTGTGGGATCCTTGGTGTGTGGCTGCTCATGTAACTTCTCTGCTCAGTGACAGCAGCTTGTTAAGGCTAATGAACGGCTGAGTTTCCTCTGCCAGGATCCAAAGCAGGATCTGCCAGCTTGAGGCTGGGATGTAACAGTTGCTGCTTTAGGAAGAGATGTTTAGCTCATGGTATCCGGAGCCAGTAGCAACGTGCTTGCTCTTCAGACCATGCCATTGTTAGTAGTTGCTTCCCTTGGCTAGAAGCTGCGAGTTTTCCTCCAGGTATTGGCTGCCTATGTCTGTGTGTCTGTGTGGAAGCATGCATTCCAGTCGGAAGACTGGAAGAAGGTTGCGGATGCTGTCCTTTGGTAAACACACAGCCACAGTGCACATATTTCTTTAACGTATCTTCCCTCTCCTTAGCAAGACTAGGTCTTATGAAGGCTCTCTCTACATCCCTTTCTACCTTTATATTTTGCATATAAAGTAAGCTAAAATGTTGCCAGAATATCATTTTGTAAACAGCCTTCTTTTCACACTGTCAGCCCATTGGTGTGGAATCAGTTGCATATTAACAACCGTCTAGACTGGTTAGGGAAGGGAATCTGTTGATTTAGTCAGCCTGCCCCAGGCAGCCCTTGTTTGTGACTAACTGTTAAGCAGTGTTGGAGGGAAGAAAGTTGGCTTTATTTGTTACAACGTTCCCTCCTGATGAATCACACAACTTTGTTTTGGTTCAAGTTTTTAAGGTAGTAAAGCCTGCTTGTGGGGTAGAGGTGGTCTGTTTAGAAGAAACCTGCTTTTCTAGATCTGCCTAGAGAATCCAGAAGGTACAGCTTCAAGGAAACATCATTGGCTTGACAATTAGGGGATGTATTAGATCTATTGTTTCCTCAGAAGCCAGCTCTGCTCTTCCTCTTCCCCTTCTCCTCCCTCTCCCACCTCCCTCCCCCTCCCCTTCTAGAAACCTCTAGCTTGTTTTTTTTTTTTTTTTTTTTTCCTTTTAATCACCAGGCAAAGGAATTCTCACTTCCATCCTCTTTCTTATTTCTTGCCTCAACTGTCTCCAACTGCCATCTTCTCTCATCTTAAAAACCTCTTCCAAGTCCACATGGAAACATAACTTGTGGCTCTCTCTGCTCGGGACTCTGTACACAGCTGCTCTGTATAAAGGTAACCAGGACCTGAGTTCATGCTGATGACAAAACCTTTAGCCTTTATCGCTTCCTCCTGGCCTGTGTCCATAGCCCCTTGCTTCTGAGTCTAAGGGGTAGTGGTGGTTTTATGCAACTATTAGTTCACAATTAACCAGATGGTGAAATGTTGAGACTCCTTTGCTTAAAACAGCTCAAGAAGGTTGCTACAGAAACCCCAGACAGGAGGAGGCTTCCCCATGATGCTCTGGGGTAACCAGATTTTAGAGGTCAAGTGAGGAATCTTTATTAGATGTTTTTCTTAAAGTGAGCAATATACCTGGCCTCAGGGACATCTAGAGTGGGGGTGGGGGGGATCCTGATAATCTAATTTGGTTTCTAGAGAATGGTTTTGGTTGATAAATCCAAGAGTATCTGTGCATTGGAAAATTGAGGAGGGGCTATTTGTCGACTTTGCTTCAAACTCAGGCTACTGGATTGTTTCCTGTGTCAGTGAGCCTGTGACAAAGACACTGATTGTGACAGGACTACTTCCTGTCACTTTGACATGGATTCTTAGGCAGCGATATTCAACCAGAGTTCCGACTCCCAGAATTGTTGGTGTAATTAAAAACCCAAACAGACTTCCCGAATCAGCAGCTCTATGTCTCTGAACCCTAACTGTGCTTAAGCACTTGGCCCTGGTAAGATCACTTCTGCCCATCCTCTAACTGTAAATCACACCATGCTTATGGGCTTATGTGGTCCATTATTTTATTGGAGTCAGCTGACAGAACTCTGAAGCCTGCCAGCCTCAAGCTCTGTGAAAACTTGCAGGAAATATTTCAGAAGCTGTTTGAACAAAAGTTGAAAACAGTCAAGGGCAGGACAGATGCTAGAGTAGATTTTAGAAAACCATTTGATGGTAAAGGGAGATACATTCATGAAGTCACAAGAGAAGTCGGACTCTTAGCTGATTGCTGACTCAGAAAATAGGAAGTGTTTCATAGAGCACCTTCATTTTCTTTCAGAGTCTACGGAGATTCAGAATTTTTATAGATTCTTTATTCCAGGCATGCTGTTTCATAAGGACAGTCCCCATCCACGTAATGACAATGAGTATCATTTGCACTTAACTTTGCTACATGTCATTGGGAAACATGGCATGCTTACTTGAAAACTCTTATGGAATTATGCTCATTGTTAATGCTGATTCATAAATGGCAAATGGGGTCAATTTCAGGCCTCCCTTTTGCTTGGAGAAAATTTTCCACTGCTACTGGAAACAAATAAATAAATCATAGAACATCCTTCCCTCCTCCTCCATTCCCCCATTGTTTTAAACTAATGGCATACTTGGCTTCTGTAAGGACTAAAGTGTCCCCATAACTCTGCAGTTTCATCTTGGTTTCAGGCGTCCTAAAACACTTTTTATGAGGGCTTTTGGTATGAGGCATCTCTAGGGGAAAACCTACAGAAATGGTTGCCTTCCAAGAACAGCTTCATGGTACCGGAGCTGGGATTTGGTCCGTGAGCCACATTGCCTCTGTGTGATCTTGCCTTTGCATTGCCTCCCACAGGCCTGGGCAGCCAGGTGCTATCTCAAACAGCAAGACAAAGCAAACTGCAGGATCTGTCCATCCGCAGGTTTGCCACTGTCCCAATTTGCAGAAAACCTTATCATGAATTAGGATTTCTTGGCAACAGCACCACCCCGGAGAAATTTGTAGACACAAAGGAGCCTTGGCAACCACGTTGAAAGAATAAAATAGCTGGCTTTTTTTTTTTTTCTATGTGATTTGTGTGTTCATCAGTTACTGTAAATCAATTTCTTTATTTGAAACAGTGTCTTGCTAGAAAAAAAATCGGAACTGCCCTGATTCTGAAGATTTTCTTTATAAAGATGCAGTCAACTAAATACATGTGGCTTTAAAAATGAGAGCACATGTGAATGCCATCAATCATACACTTGCCTTTCTGTAATAGATTCGTTTTTATGTTCTTTTAATAGACACATCTTCATGTGGGTTTTGGGACTCTCACACATAATCATTCAGTCTACATGTTTGCGATTCGGTATTTTAAAGTAAGCAACAATCTCAATGCAGATATTGCTACTACACCTGTCATCAGTAAGAGAAAAGGAACTTGCCATTCTTTGTTCTCCATGCCTCTCATACCCATCCTCACCACTGTGAGGAGAGAGGGATGTTGGGGTCCCATCCATTTAAAAGGCAAAGTAGAAGATACAGAGTGACAGCTTTGTCCTGAGATGATTTATGGATGGGCATATTGGAGACCTTAAGTGTTCCAATGTGGCTCTTCTCTCCCTGCCCCCTTCTAGATAGAAATGCCTATTGAGGCTAATTTGCTTCTCCACTTAAATGGCGATAGTTTAGAGAGGGTCGGAATGGAGCTTTTAATAGCCATTCTCTTATGACTCTTCAAATTCTCCCTTTACAGAATCTCACTTATTTTAGCTGTTTGAGTATAGGCACTACAAACTTACTTTGTCCAGTTCCAGCTAGCTCATGGTGGGAGGATACCTGCTCCGATATTTGACCAGTGAGTTGGGAGATGTTCCCATCTGGAGTTTTTAGTTGCCTTCATTGGACCTATTACTGGTGAATGTATACTATGCCTCTCAGAAGTTGGCTCACTTGCTGTAGCTAGCATGCATGTTGGAGTTAGGATTTGCTGAAAGTTTAGGACAGCTCCCCAACTTAATATGAACAACACCAGGATGGTGAGGGTAGGGATTTCAAACCCTGCCAATCCCTTTGTTCTCTGGAATCAGCTAAGCACTTGTTTAGCATAAACAGGTGGAAATGTGTTAGCCAACTCTACCAAGGAAGGAGCCAGAAAACTCTACAGCTACTAATAATACTTAATCATTAATGTTATACATAACATGAAATAAATATATATATACTTATTATAACTTAATGTTCTTACATTATGTATATCATTAGTGATTGAGTTAAGTTATATATACATGTATAACTTAATGTTATGCACAACACTGACAAGCTAGAAAATATGTTACCTACTTATATGCCCATTTTAGAACATCCTCAAGAGAAAACATTCTTCCTGAATCTCATTGAGGAGCCCCCCAAATAAAGTATTGCCATTTTTAAAATGTGTGTTCACCCAAATAGTCCTGACCCTGCCCATTCACTTTGCAATGTAGTCATTTCTGCTGCCTTGGGCTTGTCATTTGGTGACTTAAGAACTTGGTCTGGTAGGCTGCAGTCTGTTTTGTCCCACTTTCCATTGTAGGAGCTCTGTCTGTCACATCCTTTTTGTGCATGCTACAGCTGAGTCAGCAGCCACGATGGGGATATGAGTTCCAAATGTCCACCTGCTTGAAATGCAAATGACCTCCGATTCCAGGGGGAAACCATTCCTGATTGAGCTGACGATAGATCCAGTGGTGCTGTGTGGGACTTTGCTTTTAATAAAATATTGTATATATATATATGTAAAACTATATTAAGACCTATTCCATGGTAAATATTTCATTTCTTACGACCTTCTTCATGCAGATTGTTGTGTTTGAGTCATGCAAAGTTGAATAGGATGCAGATTTGGCTCCACAGTGGCATCATCCCATTAAATAATACAGCAAAGGTTGCCATTGTAAAAATGATCCCTTCAGTGGAGTTTTTGAACACTACTCTGTACCTGTCTGTTTTCACCCATGGGCTTGCTTACTTAAACCAGGTTTGAGATTTTCTCAGCTCTATTGTGGACAAGCCTTTTTAGCTCAGGGCATGCTGGGGGCCAGTGAGCAACAGTGTGACTTCACATGTTCGTAATGTCCAGGAAATGTCATCCCTGTGTGTGTGTCATTCGGAAATGACTTGATGTAATTAATGTAATTAATGTAGAAGCCGCATGCAGTATCTATTTCTGAATATGGATTCAATAACATTTCCTGAGGGTCATCTTGAAAGCCTGGCCTCTAGCTTGTAACAAAGCTAAGAATCTGAAAGTCTGGTAATTTCAAACCTTGAAAGGGGTTCTGGTG
Organism: Phodopus roborovskii; assembly: GCF_943737965.1. Taxonomy (NCBI): domain Eukaryota; kingdom Metazoa; phylum Chordata; class Mammalia; order Rodentia; family Cricetidae; genus Phodopus; species Phodopus roborovskii. The sequence continues at coordinate 11,313,542 of NW_026126460.1, read as the reverse complement.
TGCCCAACTCTGGAGTACTGGAGCTGAATCACTGTAAATTGTTGAGGCCAAAGGAGGTATTAGCACTGATAACTCCAGACCCTAGGACTCAGACCTGAGTAAGTTTCAAATAACTGTTTACGAATATACTTCAGCTCATTTCTCCTTCTACTATTCCAAAGAAACAAGAGATTTAAGAAAAATATTTCTTTTACCTCAGGAACTAGAACAAAAACAAAACAACACACATACACACAAATAAATAAAATCCCATTGGCATTTCCTGTGTCCTAGAACAAATCATAGAATATTTTAGAGAAATTTTGGTTAGCATAATACTCCCACTCTCAATAATCTATAGTGATTTTTAAAAATTAAATATATATATATATATATATATATATATATATATATATATATGTTCTTTTTGTGTGGAGAAGAGGCAAGAGCCTCACAATAATAATGCCACTCTTATAAAAAGTGTTATCGTTTAAGTAGTAACAAATTGATGGGAGGTGCATCCAGATATAGGCCCTTAGAGGCTAGGTAAAAGACAGACCTGGGGTTGATACAGAAAGCAGTAACTGTGAAATGGCCCAGTCACACCTTGCCAAACTAGCGACTACAGAAAGCAATCACATGTTCATGGCAGTCTTTCCTGAGGTCTTTTAAATTCTCTGCAAATTTGGGTGGATGTGGGACTGGGATATTGCATAAAGTTAGACAAAAGTTACTATCCTTTCTAATGGGACGGGAAGAAATTCAGTCTCACAAACAGAATATGGACATTTGTATAGCTGTTACCTCTCCAGGGTCCAGGACCCTCTTTTTGACTGTCTACCTCTTCTAATGGGAGGAGTTCTCTCTGGGAGCTCACCTCATGGTTCTCTTTGCCTTCTAAGAGCTTAGAAGATGAAATTTCTACCCCCACCCGAGTTAAAGTCTTCCTCTGTTGCCTGATCTTCGTTTTCGCATTGGAGATGTGCTACAGGGGTTTTCAGGTTGTCCACCAATTGCCAAAGCTCTGACTTTTCTTATCCCGTCTTCCCTATTTCTTTTGTGAGTGTGGCAACCCTTCTAATGATCTAGCTTCAACTCACCAGCCATCTTTCACTGCTCTATATATACTCTATAATAACAAGTTCTAGATCGGAAGAAATCCTGTGAGTTGAGTATAAAATTAATTTTAAATCTTCTCTTGAGTTGGCTTTGGTATGTTAACCCCTTCTGTCACTGCTCCATAATTGTCTTTGTATCTCAGTATCTTCAGTCACCTTTTGTGGTCAGCTTTCAAACTTCTGGTGTCTCCATATTATGCATAAAATACGTCTAAAGTGTCTAAGTGTCAAGTTGTTCTAAAACCAGGCCCATATAACATTAGCAAATTCCCCCTGCTCTTAAAAGTGGCAAATGCCATCCAAATGAGGTGAGTGGCATTATCTGCCTTTTTTTTTTTTTTTTTAATTTAGGATTATTTTTTCCTTTTACCTCTTTTTCCTCCTTTCCCTTCCAAAATACTCTTTGTCTAAATTCCATATTCTTTAACTTTCAGATGGTTGTTGTATTTCCCAAGAAACTACCCACCTGTCTCCCTTGTCAATAACAACTGCTACTATTTTTCTTTTTGAAAATTTATGTCCAACTCTTTATTTCCTTGTGAATTTTCTTCTTGTACTATTTTCTACTTAGGTTTATTTCTTAAAACAGAGTTGTACCTTAATTATGATTTTGATAGTTACCCTTTAATATTTAACCTGCTAGGTTTCAGTGAGTCCAGGAGATGGTTCATAGTTACTTGAATGCTTATTGTGGTTGTGGTTTAAGATGTAAGTATTGAACAGTGTTTCTCAATTACACAGACCAAGTAATGTCCCATTGGAGGGACTGAGTGAGGCCTCTACATCTGTCAGGCTTCTAGTTTATTCCAGTATGTAGCTTCAGATTTGAGCCATTGATATACAGAGGGTTAACTATCAGTCACAAGGGCCTAATGCTTACATTAGAGCATTTTGTTCCTTGTATAATTCAAATATAAGATGTTTCTAAACCAAGTAGAACAGAGCTGTTCAATATTCCTCAGCCAGCTTTGGTGGAGTGTTGAGGTGTTGAGTTTTGTTAGGAGTAGCTGCCCAAAAGTTGTTCTACCCTCCTAATTTTGTTTTTCCAAACATGGTATATCTAAGGCAATTCTGTTTGGCTCACATTTCCTATGGCCCACCCCAAGTTTGCTTAACCTGGCCAGATTCCATTTCTGGAAGCTTAGTGGTATTGGGCATTAGTATCCAGTTAAGTGACATTTATCTCTGGTAAGTGTGCAGTCTTGAGTTTTCTTCTTAGCTCAGCCTTTGCCTTGGTTTTAAAGGAATATATGTGTGCATGTATACCTGCCTGTCAGATGGTACAGACAGGCATTAGGGACCACATCTCCATTTTTCTTACTGACCACATTGTTTGAAAGTACACTCTGCTTTATGTGAAAAAGAAAAAAAAAATTCAAAGGAGCCATCCTTCTAGTAAGAGGAACAGAAATAAACTAGAAAAATTACTGCTGAGGCTATTCGGGCAAAGAGGCAGCCTCGGAATCCATGGAAGGCTTGACTCTTGTGGTAATGGCTGGGGGCATGTGGTGATATTCACAAAGAAGCCTTAGAAATGCATCTTTCTCAAACTGTGATGTTTGCAAAATTTTATCTCCTGTAGCTTTGTCCTTTTATCTATAAGCTGTCTTTGAAGGGGTATGGTTGGCAAGAGAGACCTCCAGGAGAAGCTTGGGCTCTGAGTTGAAGGATGCTTTTTGGAAAGCTCAACCCAGCTGTGAAAATGGCAATTAGCCATGGAGCAATTGCCCTGTGAGGGAATGCCCACCTGCTCTTGACCCCATTCACATCTGCCTTCCAAGGCCAAGTGAGCAGAATTCAGTGGAGTGGTCATAGTGTTGGTGCTCAGTTTTGGAGAGGCAAAAGGTTTGCTCAGTCTATAAAGGAGTGGAAATGCATAGTACCTACCTCTGACATCTGAGCCTTTGTGTTCTGGTCATCCCGGGACCTTAGTCCCTGCTCGTGGGGCACAGCTCTTCCTTTGGCATTGGAGGTCCTCTGTGAGAAGACTGCACATAGCAGTTCTCCTGTGATCCATAGATAGCCTGCTCGATGTCTGGTTTGAGTCACACTGAATTCTGCAGTCAAAAATTGTTAGCCCTGTGACTCATGGCTCTTATTTTCTTTAATAATGACCAACAGATGATTTACTCCACGATAAAGAGTTTCACATTTGTTTATGAGCATCCTAACAAACAGATATGTCGAATTTAAAAGTTCCAAGGGGCTCATGGCCTCTTGTCGTTGACACATTCGTTCTGTAACTAGGAAGCAGGGGAATATTACAGAATTTCCTACTCAGAGGTGAGAAAATCGAGGTGGAGATGATTAAGCAAGCTATCTTACTGTGGCTGCAAAGTAAACAAGTTGCAAAAGTAGTGGTAGATCTGCTTGCATCTTCCCTCCTTTCATCTGGTTAGTATTCTTATCATCATAAAGAGCTTCAAAATAATACCTAACACATATCAGATACAGTCTAAATATTATCTCCTTTGCTTTGAGTAAACAGTGTGTGTCGTTTCATTTTATCTTCTACACAACCACGTGACACACAGTCTCTGCTTGTCCCACTTCACAGATGGAGTCCCTGTGGATCTAGACATGCAGTGGCTTGCCTAAAATCACATGCCATGAAAGTGGTTTGGCAGCGTCCACACTGTCCTTCCAGGTTTTGTCTGTATACTGACTCTTAGTTTGGTGGGAGACATGAAGGCACGAGTCAAAGATATGGTACTGCTGGACCTGTAACTCCTCTCTGGAACAGCCTGTGCATCTTGCTCTTTGAACTTTGGTTTTCTCCTCTCTGCATGGTCCACATGCTCCTCAAGGTTCTGGCCGTTTTGTCCTACACAAATTACGTGGAGGTGGAACCTCAAGAAGGTCACTGCCGACTCTTGCTCCTTATTTGGAATAGGGAGTTAACTGCTTCCTAAGAGTTGGCTCTGTGACACAGCATAGGGCATATAGCAGTCACTCAGCTAATGCCCCTAGTACTTAAAACTGGAGAAAGGAATGCATTGGACCCAGAGTGACAGTCTTGGAATTTTCTTGGCTTCTTCATGCAAATATCTCACTGTTTCCCTTCCCTTTGCACCTATCTTATTTATAACTTACTTCTCCTGAGTTTTTCCAGTGTGCATTCTCCCCTCCTCCTCGGAGCCAGAATTAGGCATATATAACATAATACAGTGCTAGTTACCACACCTCCCGTTTCCAGCTTACCTGATGACTGAGCTTACAGCAGCTTATGAGAACAAATCAGGTTTTATGAGATCTATAAATATCTCGGATAGGAATTTTATTTCATTTTCCTCCTTCAAATAAGACATAATGGAAGCACTCACGTACAGGAGGGATATTCTTTCTGTGATAAAGTGGGGTGTTTGTGAATAGGCCTTGGAAAAGCAATCATTTGATATGGTTGTTCATGTTGGGGGTTTTCTGTCGGGGAGGGGCCGTAGCTGTGCATACACTGCTATAAAACTCAAAGATTATATCTTGGAATTTAAGGTTTGGTTCAGCACCTATGGAGAGGTTTATTTTACAGAAGCCAGCCTGGTGTGTAAACTGTGTTCCTTCCTTCAGTAGATTTTGAATCTCTTGTTTTCTTTCTTTTTTAAAAAAAATTACATTTTTTTAATTATTTATTCATTCTACATACTGACCACAGTTTCCCAAAGAAACTGGGAGAGTCCCATTGGCCAGTGAGGGTGATGAGCTTGCTCCCTGAAGGCTTCCTCTGTTCCCCTAGTTGCCTCCCTATCAGCTGACTTTGGGGAGGGTGTCCTCACATCCCTCACCTCTTCATGGGCTGCCCTGGGAAGATGTCAGATCACTGCATAGCACTCAGGATGCCGTTTTCTCCAGGATTTAGATTTTCCAAATATGTTTAAGCTTCTCCATTTCCTTAAGATATATTAAACAATACCTACAAATGGAAAAGCCTTCCTCCCTCCCTCTCTCCCTCCTTCCCTCCCCCCTTCCCTTTTGCCTTTTCTTTTGAATAGCAGCTGGAAGGAGCTGTGAGCCCTAGATGTTAACTCATTCATTTTATAGCAGATAAAGTAGCAGCTACAGTGAAGTAGCCTGTGTGTGTGTGTGAGCCTCACTTTTTCTGTCTGTACAATGGGAGTCTTGGGCTTCCTTTATTATTCCATATCCAGGGCAACCTTTGGAAGTTTAGCTACAGATTTAACAGAGGTTCTTTTGTTGTTTCTTTCTCTCATCCCCATTCTCAATAACTCATTTAAGTAGGAAATAATTTAATTTGTTCTCGAAACAGCGAATCATGTGAACTAAGTATGCACAAACCAGAGGAGGACTTCTCCCCTAATGTTATCTATTTATTTATGAATTTATCTTCTGCTTATCTTGGAATCCATGTGCAACACAGTTCCAGGATTTGCCCCTGCCGTGTACGGCTTTCCTTCTGTGTTTCTCCTCTGAAAACAGACTTTTTCTATTCTTCTGTTTCCTAATGTGTACTGTGGGGGTACAAACAGGAGCTAGATTGTCAGACACACAGACAGGAATGTCTGAGGCCACACTGGCTTGAAGCTGTGTCTTATTTGGCCAGCATGCATGTTTCAGTCTTCTTTATACCTTAGATGGCTTTGCACAGGATGGCATCCTCTTCAGTTAACCTTGTCTCCGATGCTCCCATCCCCCTACATTTGTGATCAACATACGTTTGGGTTTGACCCCCAGAGCAGCACTCTGAGGCCCCTTGCACCTCCCAGGGCTTTGGGACAGCCCTGACATCTCCATCACTCTTTCAAGCTTTGTGCATTCACTCAGGATCCATTTTCATTTCTGTTCCAACCTCTCCCATCTTGTTGAATGCCTTTCTTTGGGACTGATTCTGTTTTATAAGGCAATTTCCAAATTGCATCTCACTTTTTCCTGGTCATCCAGGTTCTATTGTAGATCATGGAAATCTGGGGTGGAAAAGACCATCTGTCTCGCCCCTCCCCCGCCTGGCTGAACAGTTGCTCCAGCCTTCATTCTTTATTGGTGTCCGCAACATTTTCCAACTTGGAAAGAAACTGACTCTGAGTTTCCTGAGCTGTGCAGCCTCTTCTTGTTCTAAATGGGAATAAAAATGGAATTAAAACACACACACACAAACAGAACAAAACAAAAAGAACCCCAAAACTCCTCAACCCCTTTAGTGCTATTTATACTGAAAATTGAACCTTAAAATTTATTAAATAAACTTTAAAAAAACTCAAATTTTTTTTTCTCCCAGCAGACATTGCTTTCTCATTAACAAAAAAATGTTGTGACAACTCTGATGTAGAGCATGTATAGAATTCTGCTGACCACTTTCCACTTTAGCTGCTTTTCTTTTTTCTTTTTTCTTTCTTTCTTTCTTTCTTTTTTTTTTTTTTTTTTTTTTTTTTTTTTTTTGTGGAAGTTGACCTTGTGGGACTTAAAGAAGTGATGCTCTTTGTGTAAAAAAATCCCTGTGTTATAATAAAGTGCTTTCAGAGACACAAGGGTTTTGCTCTCTTTCTACCACCGGCATTCAGAAATTGCCAGCCAGGCACTTGGCCTTCACTTTCTATTGCTTTCAGGATGCTGTTCTACATTAGGGGTGCTTAAAGGAATTATCTTTTTATATTGGCTTCCTTATATTACTAAGGATATCACTTTTGTTGCCCAGATGGGATTTTTTTTCAGGGTCATTTTTACCCCCTTTAAAGCAGTCCTGTTGACTTACTTAATAGGAAGTGTCCCCCCTTTTTTTCCTCCAATCTCTAATTATTATTTTTTCTTTTCTAAAAATGCCTGATTGACTCAAGGTCAGTCTGAGCCCCCCTCTCCTCCCTCGCCCCTCTGTGTATGTGTTTGAACAAACAAATGCAAGTGCCATTTATATTACTCTTAAGATTGAACTGCTATTAAAATGTTGCAGAAAATATTTCTAGCAAGGGAAAAGAAAAAGAGAGAAGAAAAAAAGAAATAAAGATAGGCAAGATATAGGCTTGAAAGGTGTCTGCAAAACAGAAACAGAATGTTCTACCCAAGATGTGCTTGTTGACTTTTTCCTTTGGCCTTTGGGCCATGAAACCCAGAGTTTTAAAGATCAGAACTTTAAGAGCTCTATACATTTCATAGGCATCTCTTCTCCTCCCTCTCAATTTGCCGATAACCTGGATGAGCTTTAGGGGTCATTAAGTCTAAGCCAGGATTGGTCTCTCAAGAATTGTGAGTCCCCCTGGGCAGTCATGTAAACACATTTACATATTAGCACAATGCATGATGTGGATTGGCCATGGCTTACTTAGGCCAGTGCTTAGGGGAGGGTAAGTTGTGCTCCAAGGGATTTTGTGAGCATCTGCTAAATAACACAGAACCACCTAGGGAGACAGCTTTATTCCAGTTCCAACTTTCTCTCCATCTTTCTAATGCAAGCAAAGTCAGCATTGATGTAGCTCCTGCCTTTAACCTCTCCATTCTTCTCTCTCATTCTCTCTCTTTCCTTTCGCTTGATTATATCACTAATGCTATTATTACTGTTTTAGATGAAGAGAACACGTTAGAGATCCAGGGTATCTGATTGGCAAACATTCAGTTAAAAGTTCCTAATTGTTGTTTTTATTTTATAGTTGTCCCACATTAATAGACATTTTAAATAAAATCTTTTTTTTGAGTTTTTTAATTTATTTTTTATATTCCAATCCCAGTTCACCCTTCCTCCTCTCCTTCTGCTCCCCCGACTCCCGCCCCCCACCTCCCATCTGCTCCTCAGAGAGGGTAAGGCCTCCCCTAGGAAGTCTACTAAGCCTGTCCCATCATCTCACAAAAACAGCTGATCAGAGCTAGTGAGAGATCACTGATCCAGGTCTGATAAATGGTGAACCAGCATAAGACTGAACTAGGCTCCCTTAATATAGGTGACAGTGATGTGACTGGGACAGTATCTGAGGTCATTGAAAGTGAGTCCGATATCTAACGCTAATAAAATCTTTTTAAACACGTGCAGCTCTAGTGAGGAATGTTGCTACAGGCAGGTTCGCTGATTTGCTAGAAATGTGTGATGGTGGTTGGGGCTGAAGTGGATGTGGCATGGAAAATTTGAGGGATTCAGTCTTGTTGTAAGGATAAACCGAAACAAATCATCAAACTCTATTCTCCCATCTACAGTGGCGGTATTGTAATAATAGGATTGCAGCTATCACGTGACACATGGGGGTGAGCACCTTGTATACCACCACATGGCATCCTATACTGCTGTTTTCTGGGCTGTGGTTGGGGAGACTTTGGCTTTAAGCTTAGAACTAATGTTTCTTATTGACCTTTAAGCCACATTTTTAAATATGTTGACATATTTTAAAAACAATGTGTGTGCATGCGCGTGTGTGCTTGCATGCATGCATAAGTGCATACGTGTGCTCAAGTTTTGCCTGGTAGAAGTGGTGTGTAGAAATGATGAAAGGCTAGGTCTGAGGGTGGAAGTGAGAGCTCTGTTTCTGAAAGTGGACCTGTATGGCTAAGTGACTCATTAACAACCTACTGTCACATGCCGTTCCGTGATGGGAAGATGGGGACTTACCTGGATAGGAAGTCCTGGACTTATTGGGACCTCAGAGCTTGGTTTCTCTGAGAGTCTTGTAAGTTTTTTCTACCCTAGAAGTGAGGCACAGAGCTGCTTGTGGCTGTATGCAATGTGGCCTCTTGTCTCAGCCACAGAGATGACCTTGGTGGTGGTGGTAACTGAAGGTAGGAAGGGAGCACCAGCTTTCTGAGAGGACATTGACCTTGTTTGGAGTTACTGCAGGTAAGAAAGGCTGTCACGTCCACATTGACTGGGCTGGCCAACCCCCATGAAGTCTTCACTGATGAGGCTCATGCTGACAGTGCTTTAGGAGTCAAGTGTCAGTTACTAAGGACATTCTCATTCTGTGTCCCCAAGCACCGGAAGGTGATGTCACTTCCGGGTCTCTGTGAGAGACTGTCTTCTGTCACGAGTGCATAGCAAGAGCGCTGTGTCTATAGTGGACAGTGCTATAGGAGAGGTTGTCTTTGCATTCTTGGACAGTTCACAGATTTTTCTAGATTGACAGGTATGCCCAGGAACCCCTCTTAATCATGTTAGTCTGGTACCCCAAAGAATGTAACCAATGATAGTCCCATGGAGAGAGTGATGTCTTTGAATGGGATGGGTTTTTTTTTTTTTTTTTTTTTTTTTTTTTTCCTTTTCAGGAATCATTTACTACCCCTTCACAGACAAGAAATCCCACCAGTTCTTAGTACTTTCAATGTATTTATGTCAGTTTCATATCTTGATAATTTACTTCCTCTCAGGTCTCTCCCCTCTCAACACCCCTTCCCACATTCATGCCCTGTGTCCCCGCCCCCAACCAGTAACTCAGTGAGTTCAATTTGTACTGCCTGCATATACATACATGTGGGACCACACACAGGAGCATGGACAACCTACCAGGGGGCATTTCCCAGAAGAAAATCGACTCTCCCTGCCATCTGCTGCCAATAGCTCTTCAGCTAGGCTTGGGTGTCTGGTAAACACTTCCCTCCTAGACTGTAATGCTGATCGGCTTGATTTTGTGCAGATAACCATATGAGTGCATGAGTACTTTAGTCCTGCCATGTGTCCAGGAGATGGCATTCCATAGCACTTCTCCCCATCCTCAAGCTCTATCAGTTTTTCTTCTTCCTCCCAATGAGATTCTGAGTTCTGGGGTTTTGATATATGTACACACACACACACACACACACACACACACACACACACACACACACATACACACGGGCAATTAACTATATCAACTTAGGGCTCTGTACTTGGCCTAGTTTGCTTTTTATTGCTTTAATAAGATACTGATCAGAACCAACTTGGAAGTGGTATATTTGGCTTACAGGTTATAGCCCATCATCAAGGGAAGCCATATAACTCCCGGCAGGAACCTAGAGGTAAGAACTAGAGCAGAGACCATGAAGGAATGCTACTTATTAGCTTGCTCCCTCTGCTTGCTCAGTTACCTTTTATTATATAGACCTACCTGCCTAGGTGTGACACCTCCTACAGTGGACTGGGTCCTCCTATACCAATTAGCAATTAAGAAAAAAACACTTCACACTCATGTCCACAGGCCGTTCTAATTTGAGTAATTAGTCTTCAAGTCCTCTCTTCTCAGGTGACCATAGAGTTATGACAGGTTGACAGCTGAAGCTAACTATGACAGCACTTGACGCTCGACAGTCACTCTTCTCACATCTTTGACCAGGTATTTAAGTCTCTTCCCAGTGAAAAAGAAGCTCTTCTGATGAAAAATCAGAGCTACCTAATCTGTGGGCATAAACAAATATTTGGAAGGCAGTCTGACAGCATGAACATTTACCCAAATATCACCAACAGATTCTCTGTTAAGGTATGTAATCTCCCCAGCTATGGGCGCTTGGCCACATTTTACAGTATCAGACATGAGTGGGCCACAAATCCAATCAGAAAGTGGTTGGTTACTTCCATAATTGTCATGCCACCAATGGGCTGGACAGGGTTTTGTAGCATGCAGGGTCCACCCCTGGCTAAGTCCACTGATGATTTTTTTCCTCTCCCAGTCTCCTGAAGAACACCTTCTGGTACTCTGAAAGCTAGCCAGCAGAGAGGAGTTTCCTGTTTATTTTGAGACTGATGTCTCAGTGCCCTGCAACCAAAGAAATCTACTGATTTATTTTTTCTTACAATGTTTCTAAGCTTTATCATCATCATCATTGTCATTATCATTATTAGTTTGTGTGTGTGTATCTCTCTGTGTGTGTGTATGAGAGAGAGAGTGAGAGAGAGAGAGGAAGAGAGAGAGAGAGAGAGCTTGTGTAGGCCATTGAAAACTTTGTGGAGTCAGTTCTCTCCTTCGTTCTTTACCTGGGTCTTGGGATTTTGGTCCCAGGTTGCCATGTGAGGCTTGTGCATAAATAAAGTGCTTTTACCCAGTGAGAGATCTCACTGACTCCAGTTTCTTATTCTTGTCTAAGAATCCAACACAACTAGACAGTGCATGGGAGAAAGCTGATGTCAGCCCTTAATAGATTATGAAAAGTGCACATGTTGTAGGTAGGTAGGGCCAGAAGGGTGCTGGGGTATTTCTTTCTTTCTTTTTTTTTCCTTGTGGTTATAACCAAAACCAAGACATGGTGGGGGGGGGAGTGAAGAATAGGCATGTAGCACATGCTAAGAGCAATAAGCATTTGCAAAAGGGAGGACAGATTGGGGATAGAAGAGAGATGGAGCATTAGCAAATGGAAAGGGTGCTGGAGCCAAGGAGAGAGAGGCTGGCAGAGTGGAAGTTAATGGAGAGCTGGGACCATTGGCTCTAGTAAATGTAGTGTTTGCCCCATTTAAGGGGGAAGCTTACCATTCAACCCTAGACAGGTGCTGCTGTGAGGGATACAAAAATCTGCTGACAGATCTCAGATTTCAAGAGAAGCTAAAACAAAACAAAACACAGCAAGAAAACAGCAGGAGTTTAAGGATTGCAGTCCTGCTCGTTTTCTCTCTAAAACACAGGCAGAATAAAAATGTTGAATGTTCAAATAAGCATTGTGGGCTGGGCCTGGCTACTGGGTGTTCTGTCCGTCTATCTTTTTGGCTTGGGCAGTGTTGTGCCTCCATGTCCTTTTGAAGTGTAAGTTTGCATTTCGGGGTGACATTGGGCAGTGGTACCATCTACCATGACTTTCTTGGTCTGTCTGCTTGAGTAAACAGACTTTAGGCAGAGCCCATTAAAGTCTCTGAAACAACTCCCATTGGTCCAGGCTCTGAATTTCTCTGAGGAGATGAAGTTGGGCAGGGATAGTCCTTACCCTGCTGACCCAGTTTTATTCTGGGGTCAGGAATGTTACAGAACACTTGAGCATGCCACTAGGTTTTTGCCACCAGTATGATTTGCAGGGAAGTGTGGCCATAAATGCTTGAGATAGGGGCTTGATAGACTGTTCATCTGAAGAGCTGTGCCTTTCTCTGTAAACTTAAATATTTGTGTATATTGAAAGTGTAGCTTTGGTTTTAGAGAGAGGATTAAAAGGACTCAACTACTAAAAAAAAGTATGTTAAATGGTTCAGATCAAGTAGCAACATTCCAAGCTCTTAGCTATGACAGTTAACTTCATTTGAAAACAGCTTTGTTCTTTAAAAAAAAAAATAAATAAATAAAATCTATCCTAAAATAGTTCAGAAACTGGCTTGTGTTGGCCCAGGGACCCTGGCCCTGGGACCATAGAAGTTGCCTGGCCAGGGATGGTAATGTTTGTCTTCAACTTCAGAATCTTTGCTCCCCTTAAGTAGGTCCCCTTTCCCCTCCATTAGGGGCCCCTCACTGTGCCTTTCCCCTTAGAGCATGAACTTGCTTCAGTTCTGAAGACTGTTTTGAAATAATTATAGACTCATGAGAAGTTGTTTTTTAAAAAAAGAGTACAAAGAGACCAAATGTCCTTTCTCAGCTTCCTCCAATGAGCCCTACACACCCCTCCTGAGACCTGTTTTATTTTGAGGCATTTCTTAGGAGCCTGGGTGAGGTAAGAGCCCAGGAAAGCCACACCTTTATGAGAAATAAGGGCTGGGGGCTGGGGTGAGTATCGCGGTAAATAAGGATCAGGATAAACAAATAGGCCGAATAGATGTTTATTCAGGCAGAAATAACTTACAACCTAGACAGATGAACACCAGGAAATTCAACCCGATCCTCTCCTGTCCCAGTCACGCCAGAAAGAGAGCACCTTCCCTGGCCCCCTCCGACCTCCTTCCACAGGTCACTTCCGCCCATGGCTCCACCCCCCAATGGGCGTGGTCAGTGCCACAGAAGGACTATCTCACTACAGGTGAGGGTGAAGCTCTGCTCTGCCTGGCCTCTGCACCTTGCAGCTGATAAAATGGAAAGCCAGTTATTTCCCTTCTATAAACAAGAGAAGAAAAAGTAATAAAAACTAAGTAATAAAACTATCTGTTGTGGATGCTGTTGTGCATAAAATTTCAATCTGAAACATAGGAGAATCCTGATTGCCAGTTTGGGGAAGGGATGAGATATAAAAGATCTCGGGAAAGGGAAACTTTGACTAGTTATAACTTTCTGCTCTGTTTAAATGCTTTTGACTTTCCTGTGGGATCATTACTTTTTCAGTTTTTAAAGAGTGGTCTAGGTAATAGAGTGCTTGTGTCTGTGTGTGTGTGTGTGTGTGTGTGTGTGTGTGTGTGTGTGTAAGTCTTACATGTTAGCCTAAATGATAGCAAGATTCTAACTTGGCTAGTAATTTGGACATTAAGACAGCCTGTAATAGCAACTGCTGCTTTTTCAGCAAGGACAAATAGGGACCTTTCCTCTTCCTGTAGCCGTCACGGGCTAGAAACAAGAGCCTGACAGGTGGAAGTCAGATACCAGCTTTGTTATTGATGAAGCTTTGTATAGACCCAGCAGGCCATCAGGTGCAGTCCCAATCTAGCCTCCTCATCTCTAACCACTTCTTGCCCTAGGTTGAGCCACCAGTGGCCAGATGTGTATCATCATCCCTGTCTTACCTGGGCTTCGGTAGAGCCACTGTGTCTGGGCCCACGATATGGGTAGAATCAATAGAAGACAGCTCTCCAGGGGAAGCAGAGCGTGGGTAGGGAAATGACAGGTGAACCATGCATTGACCTATTTCCTTTGCCTTTTTCCATTTCTTTTGGGCAGCGGTGAGTGAAGGGAGTAAAAGGAGTTCTGGGAAGCTGAGTTCCCAGGGTACCTTGACAGACTTTTCTTGTGAAGGTCTTATAGACTCATTGAAGAAGAGAAAGGCTTTGCATAAGATAATGGAGACAAAAGAAGACAGAACTTTCCAGGGGATGTGATGGGAAGCCAGGGGCATTGAGGGAGAGAAGGGAAGTAGAAAACAATGTGAGCAGACATTGCCCTTACTCAGGGGTAGGGCTAGAGGGAATATTTCCTCTTAGTATTGGAGAGAATGGAGCTAATACAAGGGAACAGATTTAAAGAATAACTTTGCCTGAAAGAAAAAAATGGAAGGAAGTGAAAGAAGTATTTACCAGGAACCTTAGTGGGCAGATAGGATAAGCAGAGCTATGAGAAGACAAGAACCCCTGTCTTCTTAGCCTTTTACTTACCTACCAGCTACTTACCTGTTCTTTGACACATTACATCAGAGCAGATATTTCTTGCCTTGAAGTCAACTGACCTTGCTAGAAGAGTCCCTCATTCACCAATAGTGGGTGGTGTGATACATATGAGAAGGATCATACTCACTCATTATAAACCAGTGGATGTTTGACATGAAAGGGGACTGATCTACAGCTATAACTCCGCAGCCCTCCTTTGTTTTTCTTCATCCCTTCTGTGTAATCCCTCCCTCCTTTTATTCTTCTCTTTCTTCAAGGATAGAGTTAAGCTCTGTGCTGTGTGTTGAGGATGCTGTAGTGAACCAGAGTGGCATTGTCACTGCTTCCATGGAGCTTAGTGTATAGAAGTGGAACAAGAAGAGAAGAGAATAAATCTGGAAGAGTGAAGTATCACTGAGACAGGAGGAAAGGAATGGGCTGCCAAGAATGGATGGTGTTCACAGACACATCTGATGTAGCCAAGGAATTTTCCTACCTATCTTTCTGAAACTGGTTTGCCAGAACTTTCCCCAGATGTTTGTAGTTACTACTCTGAAAGACTCTAAAATGGAACAGATATTCTTGCACTAACTCTTGAACACCTACATTTTGAATCTCTTGAGGTTATATAATTTTCTTTCTTGGTATTTAACTGGAGTTTGCATGTTTTGCTAAACAAAAATCTTGTCATTCTCTATATTTTCTGTATGGTAGCTCTTTGTATCTGTTCCAATTATGAGTCAAAACTTTGTATAAAGTAATGTGTCTGTGTCTGTAACTGAACATGTGCATGTCTTTTTTTTTTTTCTTTTTCCCTTCTATGTCCTTTTATCCTAAACAACATGGTGTGGCAGCTAGTTCCAAAGCACTTATACTGTAAAAGGTGGTATAAACAATCTAGAAATTATTTAGAGAGGCCTGCACTCATTTTGGATAAAGTGTTTGAGTAGTTTTTAATGTCCGAGATAGGGAAGTTATTCTAAAAATTAGCCTCCCATATCTACTGACAGCAGAGACTGAATTTACATTTGTTTTACAATAGGGAATGGTCAGGCTTCTATTTAGAATCGAAATCTAGAACTGAGAAGCTGAAGGAGGCCCTGGCTTCATAGAAATGAGGAATTTGCTTGGTCTGTAGGGAGGAAGGGTGTGGGTTTAACATGGATCTGAGAACTTGCTGTGTTTACCTTTAATGATAGTTTGCAGTTTGTAGGCAGGCTTTAGTACTACCGAGGCCCAGTATCAGGAGAAGACACGTGCTTTCGCATGAAGGCAGAAATGAGGAGTCTGATTTCACTGAGTATTGTGAACTTTGATGGTAGCTTTGATCTGGTGATGCAGGCATTTGGATTGGGTCATGAGACCTAACGGAGGGAACAGTGACGACTTGGGTGAAAGTCCTAGGCAAGGTGGAAGTTACACGAGTATAGTGATGCCAGCATCTTGGTGCAGCTTTAGCATATCTTCTCTGCCTTTTGTCCTGGTGAATACAAAACAAGTGGAAAGTATTCATTTTAGTGTTTGAAAGTAACTCAAATCCAAGTGGAAATTTAGTCACAGTGGGATATTTTAGAAATTTATGGCTGTAAATGAATGGATGCCATGCATGTGTGATACACTACAAATTTTTGCCTTAGCCCCTGGCATGATTTTCCCCTCCTTGGCATTCAAGAAGCTACTAAATGCTAGCTCTTTGCAGTCTAGACTTTGCTTGGTGTAGCTGTTCTTGGTGCACTGTAACAACACTTGAACCTGAAGACATTTATTTTTTAAGGGAACCCTGGGTTCCTCTGCTTCTCCTTCAGGGTCCCTGCCTCCCAGGCATTGCTAGCTTTAAATGGGTAGACAGCATCCTCTCTGCGTCTGCCCTCCCGTCATCTAAGCGTGGTGAAGCCCTCTCTCATGATATTGCAGAGCCCATAATACTGCTGTATTGATTTTGCCATCTGCAGTCATAGAGGAGTGTGTGGGGGCTGGGCCTGGAGCATGCCATGAGCTATTTCCAACTCCCTCCAGCTCTGGAGCTTTTGTTGTCACCCTGGAAGCTGCAGCCTGCAATGCTCTCTATCCTGCTTGAGGGAGCTGTGCCTCTGGAGCCCTTCCTAAGGTGACCAGCATCGAACCCCAGCTGTTGCAAACAGAGCCCTTCCTTCATAACCAGGTGCCCTAGCTAGACCTGGATTGCCACCTGCATCTGGAGAAGGGCCCCTGGGAGCAGTGAGCGCCATTGGCTGCCACAGTTGGGTCACAAACTCTAGCCTACAGGAACGGGAGAGGTTTCCTCTTTGCTTAGAAAGCCAGAAAAACATCCACAGTGAGAGGCTACACAAGAAAAACATGCTCAGGCCATGAACCTTTGGTTGGATCTTTGACAAAGCCTTTTTGAGGATTTTGAAGGAAGGAAAGTGTTTCAATGTTTTTTGTAGGGGACAAGTTTTTCTCATTTCAAATTTCAATGCCCCCTTCCACTATGTGTGTTTGTGTATATGTAAATACAAATATATATGTTAAAGCTAATGATCAGGTCAGTGGCTTACTGACAGTTATTTGATGGGGAGACTTTCTTGGCTCATTGGAGGCTGTGTTTAATTTAGCAACATTTTAAAAAATCTGTTTGGGGTTAGGGGGTTTATCTGTATTGACTGCTTACATGTTTTGATTGTATTTTGTGGTTTGTTGTGAGTGCTTTATGTTGGAAGACAAATCTGGAAAAGCAGTGCCTGAGAAGACTGTGAAGACCCATAGCTTCAGAAATAGCACTTCCCTGATTTGGCACTGACAGACTAAAGCAGCAGCCAGGGCCTTTCAGTGAGGGCCCCAGGAAAGCTGAACCAGAGCAGACCAGCCATGTGACCAGCAGCTGAAAAAGCCCTTGGCCTTTTCTGGGCCTTGCTGGTACATTGCTCACTGTTTCTGATCGTGTACCATGCACATCAGAACCCCCTGGTTGGGATATCTTTTCCCAAACACACAGTGTAGCTTTGATGCCTCCGGGCCCTTACTCGTGTGGCTTGTACTTCAAGAATGTCATTGTTCTGTCCTCTACTCTGTCAAAGCTCTCATTGGTCAAGGTCTACCTCGAATGTGACTCTGTCACTCCATTTTCACTGGCCTCTTGAGGAAGATTGCATTGGTTCCTTTACTGTGTTGCCATAGCAATGCATCTGTCCCAAGTACTAGGTACATACATGTTAGATCACCTTCCATTGTTTGTATTTCTAATCACAAATACAACAGCAGCTCCATAGCCAGATGTCCTGGCTGGACCTGGATAGCAAACCAGGAGCATGAGAAAGGACATTGGCTAGGATAATAATGTTACAAACACCACTATAATATACCACAGGCAATCTACAGTGACATACTGAGCTACAGGATCCCCAGAAATCTCTATCAGTGCCTGATAGAATATAGAAATTCAGGAAGTGAGTGTTAAGTTAATTTCAGAGCAGGAAAAGATATAGTTCCTGCCTCCCAGAGACCCACAATTGAGGCAGACACAGTTTACAGTCTTACCAGAAACTTCTTTCTTCTCAGTCATCATCCTGCAGAACAATCCTACTTATCAGGGAGTCTCACTCAGTCGCTTCACAGAAGAACATACAATGAGAAATAAACACCGCTAATCAAAATCCTTAAACATTTTCTTTCAGTTGGAGAATTAATTATGTCTCTGCTGAGCCCACCAGGCTCCAAGAGATAGTTTCAAACCCTCGGACACAGATGGCCCTAGTTAATCCCAGTGGTTCACAAAACAAAGCAAATAGAATGAACATGACAGAGAGATTTGTGGGAAGTGGAAGGATACAGGGTATGGTTCTGGGGTGAGAGGTTAGAGTTGTCATTATGCAAAGTGTACGTGTGAAATTATTTCTAAAAAAAATGTGAAAGTATATAGAATACCAGAAACATATGATACTGAAGTACAGTCATCTAGTTCATAAGTAAATAATTTTATTAAATATGAAAATGTTTTTTATGTAAAATTTATTTTACTGAACAATGACCAATTGTACCATGCACCATGCTTAGCCCAAAAGAAGTTTAAAGCTTCCAGGTTGCTTTGTCATGGTTCCTGCCTGACATCCCAGGCTACCATCTCTGTAGTTCAGCCTCCTGTGCTGAGATGCTTTGTAAGAAAGGGATGGTAGCCAGGGGTGCTAAGTAAGAGCATTAACTGGAACTCACCATGCAGTGTCGCGTGCTCCGTGTTCCTTCCAGCAGCTCTCTCTTCCAAAAGGGTATTTCCTCAGAATTTGGGGGAGAGTGGTTCAGTTCTTCCTTGCCAGGGGCTACCCCTAAGGGCAAAAGTCGATAGCAGCAAAGAACTGTACCCGTGTGCTTGAATTGATTCTTCTTCACTTTGTTTTGGAATAGAAGCCTTGGTTTGGCTCTGGTGGGTCATCTGCTCTTCTCATACACTCTACATTTTAATAGTTTAAACATGTACAAGATTTCAGATAACCTTCTTGGATTTGAGGCCTTTTGAAAACAGTCAACATTGGGTCTTCATTTCCCCCATGACACCAGCATTCTGAAAGTATGTACTGCAATCCAGTTTACCACAGTCCCTACTCCCTCCCTGCCCACCCCAACTGCCTTAAGTCCTTTCACGCATACATCTTATTCCTTGTGTTCCTTGGCCCCTGTTTGTATTTGAGAACTACTGTTTCATCAGGAAGAGGATTTAATGCCTACAGGCAGCAATCCACAGAAATAATGCTGTCTGCCACAGTGTAACAGTTGACTGTGTCTGTGAGATGGGGTAGACGCTATAGTTTCAAGTCTATCACTGAGATTCTTGGAAGCATAGCACTTTTATATGTAGAGGGATCAGAGTGGTAAATCCATCTCCTTTGTGGCTAGCTTCTTGCAGACAGGCAAGATTTTGCCATAAGAAGTTTATTATATTTACAGTCAGAGGATTTTCATGGTATTGAAAAGGATTGTGTATAGCTAGTCCATTTTTATTAACACATTTAGTTTCTTGGTAAAGAAACTAAGGAATAAGGATAGGGTGACTCACTGAAGGACACACAGTTAATTAAGTAAAGGGATCTCTGGTACAAGTTCTCTTGACTTTGGTCTGCATTCTTTCGCTTGCATTGCCCTTGGTTTACATGATTTAAAAAGTGCGGTAGTTGAAAGACCTTGCTCTTCTGGACAGTCTTTCTCCGAAGTTACTAACAAAGATGATCTACCACCATCCATGTCTGAACCACACTCAACTTCATCTACAGTATCCCTTTTCCATGTAGTCTGTTACTACCAAATGACTTCACACAAAACACTACAAAGTTAAAGTTTACATTCCAGGTGGGAAGCAAAAGCAAATGTTTAATGGATCTTTATGTTGGTGGCCAGGAGTTTTACACCAAAGGGAGAGACTTGCTGTTCTTCTTTCCATTGCTCCCATTTCTACTCCTCTTCCTTAAAAAGTATTTTTACACTCTTATTTTTATTGGGTATCTGTGTAGGGTTATGTATGTGCACTTCAGTATACGTGCCCTCAGAGGTCAGAGGCATTGGATCCCCCTGAATCTTGTTGTGATCAGTTGTGAGCTGCATGACATGGTTGATGGGAACCAAATTTGTGTTTTCTCAAAGATCAGTGTACACGCTTCACCAGTGAACTGATGAACCATCTTCTTTGTTGTTTTAATGATTTAATATGTGTGTGTGTGAGAGAGAAAGAGAGAGAGAGAGAGAGAGAGAGAGAGAGAGAGAGAGAGAGAAAGAAAGAGAGAGAGAGATGGATTGTTTTGAAGAGTCCTAGTCTTGCCTGTGTTCTAGCTATGACTTGGTTTTTTATCTGCCAGCTGGGTTTTTTGTTTGTCTTGTTTAGAGAAATGTAAGGTTTCTATAGCCTCAGTAAATCATGGGTTGTCATCTCATAGTGTGTGTTTAAGAATTCTGTAGATAGTCTCCTTTAATAAGCAAAAGTAACCTTTCCATTCACAGGGACATTAACAAATGCCAAGAGTGTACATGTCATTTTTGTTTTTTCAAGAAAACAAGTCGCATGCAAGGAAGAACTTAAGTCCTTGAAGATCAAACCAAATATAACCAAACTTGTAGCAGAGATATACATAATACAAATACAAAGCATCAAAATTCCCCTCAATTTAGGCCATGGCTCTGCTGGGGTCCACATTCCAGGATGCTCAGTGGAGAAAATATGTTTTCTTTACAGGCAAGTTTTATTAGCAGTGATGTTCCGGTATGTGGTTCAGGTTAATTAATGATGTAGTCACCCTGGTGTCTTGCCATGAGCTTTATTCCAGTAAGTAGGGCACTAGGAAATCACATTGGCTTATCTTGCCATACCAAAAAGAATCTGTAATTGGGACCATTGTAATATGTTTCTGTGAGGTATGTCAACAAAGCAGTTTAAGAATTCTTGTATGTATATGGCCTTTGACTAAGAATTCGTTC
Source organism: Phodopus roborovskii (assembly GCF_943737965.1). Lineage (NCBI taxonomy): Eukaryota > Metazoa > Chordata > Mammalia > Rodentia > Cricetidae > Phodopus > Phodopus roborovskii. The sequence goes on along the minus strand of NW_026126460.1, from coordinate 11,292,920 downwards.
ACTATAAATGGTAAGTGTCCTGTGAGGAGGCCTCAACGGGTACGCACATTCTTAACCATTTTATTGGCTGAAATGATTGAGACCTCAAGGTTCAGACCACCCACAAATTCCAGAGGCACTGACCTTCATTGTATGAGGAGATTTGTACCAAGAGCCATCCCCCCCATGGGAGTTTTTTTTATTATTAATTTTTTATCATGGTAATGTTTTAAAACTTAATTTGGGTTGTGCCTACATAGCAACCTTCCTTGGAGGTTGAAACAACAAAGCAACCGGATTGGAAATTAGATTTTCCCCCTTACACAGCTAATGTAGTTCTTATCCCTTTGGGAGTTCCCCTTTGCATGGGCTGATGATTTCACTGAAACTCTATGGAAATTGGTTGAGACAGGAACAAAGGGGAGAGAGGAATGGCAGTGACGATTCAAATTGCTGTCTCTTCTTCAGTGAGAGTCTGGTGTGCTCCAAAGTGCAGGTCATGCGGCGTCAGTCAAGCCATCTAAAGCTAAGTGAGGTGCCGGAGTGACTACCATCCAAACTTCAGGGTCTCCACAGTTGAGTCTTCCTGTCAAGATGGGTTGAGTTGTTAATTTGAAACCTGTACCATCTTCACATGGTTCAGAAATGGCCACACACAATTTTCCTCTTCCTTACATGGAGGAAAACCATCTCTCCTTTTCTTTTTTCTCTTCTCCCAGGGCAGCCTGAGAAAGATTCCTAGTGTCTAACATAATGAACCAGAAAGGGATCAGCTTTGTGACCCAGAACGACGACAGCTTTAGGAAGAGGCAAAGGAAATACATTAAAAAGAATATACACTTGCTGTCAGTGGCGTGCATGCAAACACATACACGCAGTCAAGGAAATCCTGTGCAGATACTGTTCAATATTGTCACCTTCAGCAACTGCTGGTTCAAACACCATCCCCTGTTAATTGAAGTTTGGCTTACTTCCAATGTTTGAGAGTTTGTACCCATGAAATAATGACCTGAAATAAATTGTACCTCTCAGTAGAGATATCTTCTTATGTAAAATTTGTAAAGGGAATGGTGGAAGGAAATGCTTCTATGTTTGGGAATTCTGGGAAAGATGGACAAAGGGGTCAACAAAAGATTTTTCAAAGGATCTCAGCAGTGGGAGAACTCTAAATAGCAGGAAACGGAAGTCCTGAAGACTTCTGGGTTTGAATGGAGTTTTCTACAGGAGGACTCCTCTGATTGCTGTGAGCATCAGAGTTGTCCTTGCCATGGACATCCCATTAAGTGGCAGAAGTGGGAATAAATGATACAGAGTGGGTTGAGCCTCCCTCTGCCGCTATCCTTTCCCTCAGGACAACAGTTAATAAGCACCCGTCATGCAGTTGCTGAGAGGGGTGGGTTTCCTTAGTCGGAGTGGCACCTGAAGTACATGATGCAATGTGGACTGCTGAGAAGAAACAGGCAGGTGTTTTCCATCTGTCTGGAATGGGCATGGATGCGCAGCCAAGGAGGCTTTGTCTTCAGGAGAGGCTGCCTCCTTCCTGTTTGATAGGTTTGAATCAGCAGATACCTTCTAGGTGAAAAGATGGAGCCTCCAGATCAATATGACAGTATTTGGGGATGGATTTCCTGGCTTGGGAGATCACCTCAAGTGTGATCTAAAATTCCCAGTTGAGGCATAACTTCATTTATTCATTCACTAGCATATTGGCCAGAAGTGGGGGCAGGTTTTAAAAGACATTTTGCTGGGATTCATTGGTACATTACAGCCTCTATTCTCTGGAACTACTGTTCTTGTAGGAAAAGTTAGACAGGTAAGTATGAGAACCAAGAGTTGAGATCAGTCCAGGACTTCATAAACACTAAACTGCAAGTGAAACAGGGTAGAGACGAATGGATGGAGTATTTGTCCACATTGCTTCTCTTCTTGGTGTTTTTCCAGAGGCAAAAGAAGCAGGGGGTGGTAATTCTGTGAAGGAAATAGATTTTTCTTCCACTCAGGCACACACTCTCAGGGCTACCCCATGAAATAGAATTGTCTCTCGGCTTAGACTATGAGATTTATTCTGTATTGTAAACATATAACTTTATCCGCAAAAGCCCTGAACGGACATGATGCTTATAGTTAAAGCTTCGTAGGAAATATGAACAGGGACCACCACCCTGTTCCTTGCATTTTCCCAGTGAAGCATTTTTTTTTGCATTCACCGCACTCCTACTTCTCCAGAATTGTGATCACTGATGGCTTTTCGATTGAATCTGGGTTTACTTCATTCATTCAATCACCTACCCACCCATTCACTCATTAATTAAATGCATGAGGCAGGTCACAAGTCAGGAATGGGCCCAGTTGTCTTCGAAGCTCCCACACTAGCTAGGTTTACATTTTGGATACTGATGAGGCCAGTAGCCACGTGGAGGCAGGAAACACAAGATTGTAGCATTCTATAAACAGGATTACTGAGTGTTCCAGGCTCTGAGTTCCTGTTTGGAGGCAGGTCTTATGACACCATCTAGGCTCGCCAAGTCCCTTCCCTTCAGCCCGGTATTGACAGTGAGCCATATCTCCTGCTTCCGACCCTGCTCTCCAGAACTTTCAGTCCATCTATTACTATTTCAAGGACTGTGCATACTTTAGAAGTTCAGTCCATTCTTCCAGGAGATGAGAACACTGAGCTCAGAGAGGTTAAGGTTGCTCCATCATGCGGCCATCTTAAATATTTTATGAAATCAATTCTGCGGGCATATAATTACACAAAATCACAACAGTCCAGAGCAAGGAAAAGCAGCTCAGGGCTTGCTTTCATTGTGCCCTTGGCTGCCATTTTTCCTGGTCTGAGGAATACAACACTCTTCTTGTACCCTGCGTTGTTTTTATATTCTGTACCAGACGTTCCTGGAAGCTGTATTTTCAAAGTATCATCAGCCACAAGATTGTATCTGCCACTGAGAGCCCAGTGGGCTTTGAACCTGTTGTTCTTGGGAAATTCAAGCTGCGAGAGGGAGAGGAGAGCGCTGTACCTGTGAGCTATAGTGCTTTGAGTAAAAGAAGTAATTGCGGGTGTATGTGTGTACTGTGGAAGGGCATGTTTAATTAACCCAACTGAGAAGGATGTAACAGTATTCTAGGAGGGAGTCAGTGAATTAAGTTTACTTTAAAAAAAAAAAAAAATCCCAGCAGCCTGCATCAGTGATCTAGGAGAGGAAGGGGAGATGATGTCATTGTTTTCCAATGTTCCCATCCTGGCTGCTGAGAGTGAGGGGCCCAGGGAGTGTGTGGAGGGTGTGTGAGTGTGTATACAAGGTTTACACAAGGGCGGGGTGCATTCGAGTGAGCTCTAAAACACGATTAATAACCCCTTGTCAGACCTTTTTCTGTGACTGTGTTTTTCAGTAATTTTAGTTTGAATGAGAGCTCTCTAGCCAATTAATGTTTATTTGTTTCTTTTGGCGAGGCACGTTGGGGGAAGGGATTCAGATTGGTGAGTTTAAATTTTTTGTTTTGTTTTTGCATTTTGGAGGAAGTGAGTAGCATGAGTTTGGATTTTCAATGATGTCCCCCCTCCTTCCCCTCTCTTAAGAGGCAGGAGGCAAGACATGGCCAGCTGGTGCCTTGAACTGACACAGGTGCAGAGGCTGTGGGGGGTGGGGAGCCAAGAATAATTACAGGTTTCTGAAGCATCAGGGCTTGCCTGACACAAGCGCTCGTCAAGAAAACTGCTCTTTATGGAAAATTAATGGTGAAGCTGAACACCCGTCAAGCTCATCGTTGTGCTTGGGATACCGTCAGTAGGGAAAGAGGCCTTCTACTAGGCCTGTGGGCGCTGAGAAGCCCTCCTTCCCGAACAGGAACTGTTTGGAATTGTCACCAGCTGTAATAGACTTTTCCTTTTGGGCTATCCCGTAGGGAGTCGTCTTGTTTAGTTTTCAGATCTAGTCCATTGCTCTTGACAGCAGTATATGGGGTCATTTTCTTTGACTCTTCTGTGTAGTAATGACTAAAAGTGGGACATCTACTGAGGCTTAGTTTGGGGCTACTAAGTAGCAAATGGTACTTCCACCTGCTTGACCCTGAATGGTGGCATGGTTGGGAGAGATGGATAGAGGAAACAAAGTGTCTTCTCTGTCTAACCATTGGAGAGCAATGGTATCGAAATCCCAAAGCTGGAATTTAGTTCTGTTCCACCGTTAAGGAGCAATGAGCAATCTTCCTGAGTGCTAACTGTAGACCTTTGGGTTTCAATATGTCTTCAAATGCATTTGACCTCAAATTGCCTTCAGATAGGTTTCCAGATGTTCTGAGAAGTAAGACCTGGAAAAACAATGAAGAGCCTAGCTTAGAGTTCTGTTTGTGCTTGGAGTCCAACTCATTCCTAGTTTGTGCTATTAACTTAAGAACTGATACTATGAGCAGGAGAAAGGCATTCCAGATTGAGGAAGGAGGAAAAACCTAGTCTTCCTCTTAGAACCCCAAACTCAGCTTTACATGAGTTGTGTGACTTTAGTGTTTAATTTGGTTGTGAGGTGTTTGAACAATTTGCTTTGTGCATCACAACTAAAGATCCCTTGGAAGATGAAAGGGATATTTGAGGATGTTGCACATCGTGTACCCAGGGAAAGTAATTTCAAAGACACCATCCTTTTCCCAAGCTTTTAATCACATCTCCTTCCTTCCTTCCTTCCTGGCTTCCCCAAGGAAAAATATACAAACAAATATTTTCTTTGTATGTTGGAAACCATTTGAGGAGGAGAAGCCCTTGAAGAGGTTTTGTTACAAATTTCCTAACTTTCATGATTGTTTAGAATTAAATTAATGTTCACAGCATTGTCTCTCAGAATTTACAAATTACTAGAGGGAGATGTTTTAATTTGGTTTCAGCTCTAGCAACCAGTTGATGTGAGAAAGAGTCAGGAAGAGTGTGATCTTGCATTGCTTGTAGTACTCTGGTTGTTTTGTGGAGTTCAGCAGTTCTGACAGCAGTGTGTAATGCTATTGTACCTATGTAGTGTGCTGTTGATGTGTTGTTGTTTTTTTAACCTAATAGCTAAAACATGCAGTAAGAGATTTTTCCCTATATTGCAGTCTTGCTTACTCTAATTTTTAGCTGAATTCTTTCTTTTCCAACTTTCTACCTTAAGGTGCTGCTGACAAAAATCAAGAAACGGTGAAAATTGTCTTGGAACTGACATTCGAAGCTGTAAGAGTTGAATTAGTGACACTGGTTCATATGCATATTCTGTCCTGAAGTATGCTCAGTGTGGCTATGGTCTTTCTCAACTGACTTTCAAATGTCCAGGCAGTGGAATTCAAATACTTGGAAGCTGAAGCTCTCCCACAGGTTGACTGGGTTTGTCAGTGGTGGCTCTTCTCATCTAGTCCCTGAGAAAAATGGTACCACATCTCTCTGGTTCCTTTTCTACTTTACGATACTAACCTAATTTTAAAAGAGTAGAAATATGTCAGCATCTTTGATCTGGTCTTTTATAAATATTTTTGTTGATTACAAGAGCTGGATGAGTCCTTTCTGGGATGTGTCTGAAGATTTCAAAGCACACACAAAAAGTGAGCTTTGGGCCCTCCCTGGAGAGAGCGAGAGGTTGGTTCTCCTCTATCTCTCTGTGAGGTTCTTTAGGGACTGTGGCACCATGGTTAATAGCACGTGGCAAAACCGCATATAATAATTGGCAGGAAGAGGTTCCCCTGGGCAGCCAAGTACAGTTCACCTGTGTGTAATTACCTGGGTGAACATTCTTACTTGGAACAAAAGTTCACCCCTTCCTTGCCAGGAGTATCATCGTCACCACTCATTAGCATCATCAACAGGAACATCAGGTCAAAGTTGGATCTGAGAGGAAGCACAGCTTTGCAGGTTTCAAAAACTGGAAGGCTGCATTTCTCATTTTTGCATCTATATGATTTTCCTAAAATGTCTTATCTCTGTGTAGGCTTAACTCTTGACCTTTTTAGGTAGGACAAGCGGGATGATTGTGATAAAGAACAGCTGCCAAAGGACCACAAATGACCATTGATTGATTAGCAAATTAGGTATTGATTACTGACCTTTTATTTTTTTGACTTTGCATTATTCCAGAAAAAAAATCATTAGCCAAATGCAATTTCTCCTCCTCTGGTGTTGGTGTTCTTCCTTCCTTCCTTCCTTCCTTCCTTCCTTCCTTCCTTTCTTTCTTTCTTTCTTTCTTTCTTTTTAAATTTAACTTGATAACTTGAATGCACTTAGATCCAAAGACTCCAAGTTACTTGAAGTTACTTGTTATGCTATAGTTATGAAAATGTATCAAAAATATTTTACCTATAGCTGTGTCTCGTGTTCCAGTTGAGATGGAGAATAAACATTTTATGCCCCAAAAGATTTGAAAGGGGGTGGACCCAGGGAGCCTAGGCTGGAGCCTGTACTTTTTGCTTTTAAGATCATAATCTTAAGCATCCAGACATCCCACCAATCTGTCCTCACTTTGATTCATTTTGCAGATATGTTTCATTGCCCAGGCTTGGGAAGGAGTGTCTTTCAACATTTGGCAATCAGCACATTTTCTCAGCACCAGGTTTTGTGGACCAGGCTTCCTGTGGGAGATAGACTCCATGCTGAGATTAGAGTGCAGAACGATTAGTGGGAAGGAAGCTGAAAGATTGCATCAAGGAAGTGAACTTAGGGAAAGGGAAGAGGAAAAATGAGTGAGAAAAACCCTTCAGGGAGGTGCCTTGGGAGATGGTAATGGTTTACCCTCTGGAATGGTAGATTTGGTGTAATTTGTGATACAGTAGACATGAGTGGAACAAAAGCCATTTGGTGACTTTGGCATCATATAACCGAGTGTTTCACATTTCTCTTGAACCTGTGACAGTAACTGTTTACTGCCAGTGTGTGTATGGGGGAGGGGGGTTGATAGACTTGTGTGCTGAAAGACTGAAATTTTCTTGTTCTCCTTCAACTTTGGTTTCTGGAACTTATCATAGAAGCAGAGGGTATGGCAGTAGTAGATTTGAAATCTGTTTAAAATAATTTTTGTTTACCAATTTCTCTCTGTGAAAGAGAGACAGAGAAGGGAGGTTCGTGTCAAGGTACCCATGTGGCAATTAGTTCACTCCTTCCACATGTGGGTTCTAGGAATCAAACTCAGAAATCAGACCATCAGGAATGCTGCCATTTCTCAAGCCCATTTTCTTTCTTCCTTTCTTTTTCTAAAGCCAGGTCTTGGACTATTACCTTTAACAAGCTTGTTTAAATAAGCAAAGGCTGTGAAAGCATGAAGCGAGTCATGAAGGAGCTTTCAGAAGCAGTTTCAGGCGACATTTATTAGGAGACTGGGCAAAGAAGCTGTGCATCTCCAAATTGGGATATCACAGTCTTCACAGAGCTCATCTGTGACTCCTAAATGCTAAGAAAATCACTTAGCATTTGGGGACATTCTTCTCCTTTGCCAAAATTAATGGCTTGTTCAGGATTCAGGCTGATGCAAGGGATCAAGCCTTAAGTTGTGTTGTTAGGTCAGGCTGCCAGAAGCCTCTGTCGCCAAGGTGAGGTGGCAGGCAGGCATAATTTGTGTCATTAAAGTGACATTTGCTGACCCAGACTTTGGAGTTTGGTAGCTGAAGTGTCATCAGGATAGAGACATATGAACTCTATTCAACTGTACAGCCTAGAGATATTACTAGCTTGCTGATGTTTACTCTTTTCCATACCCTCCTTCCCCGTTTCTCTAATATATCTAACCATAGTATAATTATCATTGCCAGGAAATTATCACTGGGGAAAATACCATTAGCTAATTTATATACTTTATTTGAATTGCATTATTTTCCCAATATTGTGTTGGTCTAAGATCCATTATATTTAAATGTCATATCATATTGTCTCTTCTAGTCTGTGACAGCTTTTCAACCTTGCTTTATAGTTTATGGCCATGACATTTGTAAGTGGCCAGTTGTTTTGTGTAATGGATTCTATTTGGGTTTGTCTGATACTTTCTCATAATCTGTAGGAATATCACAGAGTAATGTAGTGCCCCATTGAGCATATCATATAGGGGTGCATGTTATCAATATGACATGTCATTAGTATGTTAACTGTGAACAGTGGTTCAGGTGGTATCTGCCAGCTTTTCCCACTGGGAAATTACCATTTTTGTCTTTGGATTTAACATCTGGTTGGGAGATTTGAGAGGACAAATACCTTGTTTCTTATGTTTTCATCTCTTCAACTTGAGCCTTCATTGATTAGTCTTACTTGGTATCCATACTGCTTTGTTGTTTGTCTCAAGGTGGTTTTTTATTAATGCCAACATTTCTCCATATAAGTTGTAACTTTATATATGGGAAAACTGATCTTTTCCATCCAACTATTTATTTAATCATTCGTTTATAGTAGTGTGGGGTTTTAGTTTATTTGGGTTATGATCCAATTTCCCCCTTATTGTCCAAATCTGGCTACTGAAGACTTTGGTAAATTAGAAGTATGATGCCTTTACTGCACCCAGCTTCCCTTTTGATCAGTCCTTTATGTTTCCTTGTCTTCTGGAATCACAGGATCTTCTAGGCTTAGCATACAGATTTATCCCAGTCCAGGAAACAAGTGTTTTTTTCTGGTGAACCCTGCCTCTTTTTTGCTGGATTATCTTATTTAGGAACAAAAGCCCTTGTGCTTTTGCTATTGGGCAAGTATGCCAGTGTGTATACTTTACATCATATACTCATTTATTTCTTTATAGACCTGTATGGGTACGTAGAATTAATATATATTAAAGTCCATGAACACATAGTAGTGCTTAATTTCTGATTAAACATGGAAGGCATTGTTTAAGGCAGCCTTACAGATATTTACAAATGACATTGCAAATGAACTCTTTGTCTTAGATGTAATCTTGTCATAATGTTCCGTTTACTCATAGCATTTTGGTTTCTATACTCTTGGCAATAAATTCTTTAAACTCATCCTAGGTTCCAGCTGAAAACATGTCTTTTATCTCAGCTTTATTTTTAACAGAAATTACAGAGAGTGGATTTCTCAAGATAGAAATCCCTCCACAGTGACTTCATGGGGTTTTCTGCACCCGGTTGACACTCATGGAAGATACCCTTCAAATTAACAGCCTTTCTGAAGTAGTGCAGAATTTAGAGATGTTGATATTTCCATGTTTCTAGTGTAAAGATTCCAAAGCCTGGCATACTGGGAGCACTATTTTTTAAAAAGCCTTTTACAATAGTATCTAAATGTGTTTACACTATTCCAGCTTCTCAGAACTTACAGTATGAAGGGATCTGAGCCTCATAGCAACCCATTCATTTCTCATCTTTGAATTGAAAACTGTATAAATAGACAGGGTATAGTAAAGCTCCCATCTATACCATCCATAGACACAGCATCTAGGTGTGTGATGTTGATCCTTTCACAGGAGACAGGCAACTACCCCCAGGACATTCAATAACCCATGACTCAGCTGACTTTTGCCTGGAATGTGTCTTCCTCACAAAACTCTAGTTCTCCTCTTTGGGCAAAAGGGCAAGAAGCATTGTGATTGTATACTCAAAGCCATGTTTTAGTGGTCATTTCTAAAATTGCCTGCCTCAGCAAGATGAGCCATACTCAGGGCCGTAATGTAAGCCTCAGTAAATATAAAAGGCTTGATATCTGTAGTCTGTTATTTGATCACAAAGTAATAAAACCAGGAAACAGTAATGGATATGTAGAAATATCTCCAAATATCTGGACATTAACATTCCTTTTACTTGCTCCCAGTAATGCTAGGTTCCTCTTCTGAAAAAACTATAAAATAGTGAACCTAATAGAAACGACTGCGTGAGGGTGCTGGAGAGGGAAGAAGCAAATGTATTTTGATGACAAATCCATGAGAGTAGAGGAACTATACAGTTATGCTCTAGGTTTTTTGTTTGTTTTGGTTTTTAATCTTCATTGGGTGTCAAGGGTGAGGACTTTTGAAAGGTAGAAGAGATAGAATGACCTGTGTACTTGTTGGGTGCCTGGTACTGTACGTGATGGGAAAAGGTGTAAAGGAGGAAGGAGGAGCTTAGCAGTTTCAGGATTTTATAACAAACACAGAAGTGAGTCCACTAGAGTGATGACCGAGGGCTTCAACAGTGGAAAGGAAGTAAGACTCCATAGCAATTAGGTGGAGAAAGAAAGGAAGAAAAAAATGTTCAGTCATAGAATTCACAAAAGGGTCCAACGGGGTAATGCAAATTCTAGACCCAAGAAGGTGGAGCATTGGGTTACTTGTTTCTAATATAAAGTACCTGATAGAACTGAGCCAGGTGAGGCCATGGTGGCACTCACCTTTAATCCCAGCAATCGGGGGGTAGAGGCAGGCAGATCTCTGTGAGTTCGAGGCCAGCCTGGTCTACAAGAGATAGTTCTAGGACAGCCTTCAAAGCCACAGAGAAACCCTGTCTTGAAAAACCAAACCAAACCAACAACAACAAAAAAGAACTGAGCCAGATACTTATTTGGTTGGCAAGTAAAGCATCAGATCTTAGTTTTCAAGTAAGCCTTCCTTGACAAGCACCCCACCTCAGACAGTGGAGAGTTCCTCACTGACCCCTCAACCACTTACAAATACACTTGCCGTCACCTTGCTTTGTGAATCCATGCCACTTTTAGCTCATGACTGTTTATTCTGCAACTACATCACATGGCTCTTAACAATCATATCCTATATAGTATAAATCCGTGAGCCTTGCTACAAGCATACTAGTAATGGGAATGGCAAATGACTGTGGCAACCATTTATTGGTTCCTCGAACTGAACACCAGCTGTGAAGCCCAAAGCTGATTTTTAGTTATGAATCTGTTTCTTATTCAGAAATTCAAAGATTTACCTGGTCTGACTTAACACCAGTTGCTTTAAATGTTAACAAAATAAAAGCCTTGACAGACACAACATGACTAGATATTGTCATCAGAACATGTTCTGAACAGAGTAAATTCCTATAGCCAGAACACTGGTTGGATAGAACGGCTGGGAGGCAGTAAGTCTGGAATGAGGCACATTTTGAATTGCCATTAGCATTTCTCATTTGAAGCCTTTAGAAGTAGAAGTGAGGTGAGTGTACAAGTCAGCAGCATCATTTTATGGAAGAGTTTGGAAGAATAAAATTGAGGAGAACTTTGGAATACAAACTTATTTTTGCCATAAAAGTACTTGTACATCTTGCAAGGATTTAGGAGCACCTTGGTTTAAGAGTTGCTAAAACTTTTTTGTCGGCTATTTACCAAATGAAAGTTTTATACTATGATTTATAATCGTCTATATTCCATAGGTCTTTCACTCACTTTCAAGGCCAGGCTGGGGCCAGGGATTCAGAGGTTTGCCTGCCTCTGATTCCTGAGTGCTGGGATTAAAAGTATGCATCAACACACCTAGTAGTACCTTAATTGCTGTCTTGGAACTTATTTTTACTGGATAGTCAGAGGTGACATGCATTGGTAATGAGATCCATTCCTCTTGCCACACAGTGGAGAACAATTGCATTTGTTATAATGTACTATGGACAGTAGAGGTTTTGTTTTATGTCTCCAAGATTTTATAATAGGCGTTCTATAGAATGATATCCATTCCTTGTGGTCATAGAATCCAGGCCCAAGTCAGGGCTGGCTCTGGCTGATGTCTCCAGAAGTTGCCTCTGATTAAACATGGTTTTCTTTGCAGATCAATTTGGGAAGTTGACTTAGCTTTGTAACTTGTTCAGGTCTGTCCTGCACACTGAAATGGTACCATAAGTAATCTTTGTTCTATGTCCATCTTGTTTCCATGGCAAACCCTAGGGGTGCTTGGAGCATCTTAGCTGCTGAATTGATGGAATTGAAAGAGACTGTGATTTGGGTGTTGAGGGGCTATGGATTTTGCAGGTGTGAAATAGTCCTCTGAGGCTGCAGTTTTCTGTCTACTGCAGTTAGCCCCACTGAACTCTTCAGAAATACTCAGAGTATATACCTAGGCATCAGACTGAAGGGCAAGAGCATTTGCAGACATTTGCCATGAAAGCCTTTACACCCGTTTGCCTCCGGGTGTCCTTTGCCTCTGATGGTTATTTCTCTTCTTCTTTCCTCCACAGACATGCCTTGAGTTGGAACGCTACCTCCAGACAGAACCCCGACGGATCTCCGAGACCTTTGGAGAGGACTTGGACTGCTTTCTCCACGCCTCTCCTCCCCCGTGCATTGAGGAAAGCTTCCGGCGCTTAGACCCCCTGCTGCTCCCAGTGGAAGCCACCATCTGCGAGAAGAGCTCTGCAGTGGACATTTTGCTCTCTCGGGACAAGTTGCTATCTGAGACCTGCCTCAGCCTCCAGCCAACCAGCTCTTCTCTAGACAGCTACACAGCCGTCAACCAGGCCCAGCTCAACGCAGTGACCTCATTAACGCCCCCCTCATCCCCTGAGCTCAGCCGCCATCTGGTCAAAACCTCACAGACTCTCTCGGCCGTGGATGGCACAGTGACGTTGAAACTGGTGGCCAAGAAGGCTTCCCTCAGCTCGGTGAAGGTGGGAGGGGTGGCGGCGGCGGCAGCAGTGACACCAGCTGGAGCAGTTAAGAGTGGACAGAGCGACAGTGAGCAAGGAGGGGTAGGGGCTGACACTTGCCCTGAAAACAAGAAGAGGGTCCACCGTTGCCAGTTTAACGGGTGTCGGAAAGTTTATACAAAAAGCTCCCACTTAAAGGCTCACCAGAGGACTCACACAGGTAGTGGTACAAGTTGGCCGCAGGTCATTTCTTCCTCTTTTGCGCGTTCCCTTTGTAGCGGGATGGCTTCTCTTATAAGAGGTTGCCTTCATGCTCACTGGGAGGCCACAGTGGGGCAGGAGGGCTAGCAAGGGAAGTGAAGGACTCACTTCTGACACTAGGGCCTTAGGTTCCCCCAGAACAGGACATGGGTTTTCCACTGCTTGCTTGAGGGGAGCTGGTTTCAGAGGCAAGGCCAACCCCAGCAGAGAACCAGGCAGTTCTGAGGCGGAAGGAAGGGGGCTCTGGTGCCGCTACACACAGACACGTGTGACATTCCTAGTCCCTCCACACTGGTGTTTGCCATTGTTTTGTGAGTGTGGCTCCACAGAGCTCATCCACATTAGAAGTTGAAGAGGTACCTTTCAAAGCATCCACAAGGTAGCCAGGGTGTCCTAGTCACTCTTTCCCGGCATCCCTGATTTTTTTATCAAAGTCACCAACAGCAGGAGGGTTTCAGAGTTCATTAGATGTGATCATCCTATAATTAATTGGCATCTCCTCTTTTGCATTGTTCTCTGGCGCGTGCTTTATGGAGAGATGGCAGAATTGCTTTTTAATGAGCTTGTTACCGAGAAGTTGCTAAAGTGATTACATGGCTGTGTGTGTGTGTGTGTGTGTGTGTGTGTGTGTGTGTGAGGTGGTGGGTGGGGGAGGGGACTGTATATTTCACTCCCTGGTTTCTGTGCTGATCCCAAGAAATCCCACTGCCTTTGGGGCAGTGGGGTCATTTTGAAGTGAAGGGTTCACACAGAAAAGAGGGCAATTGCCATTTTCCTCATGACTTTTTTTTTTTAAGTTTTGGGGTTGGAGCTTGAGGTGATGTCTCTTCTTGAATGCCTAAAGTGCCGTGAGGAGCAATTACTGGGACTGGTGGTTTGTAAGTGGGTTGCTAACAGCGCCAGCGTATCACTGGTATGGTTCTTGTGTACTGCTTAGGGAGAGTCCCCAAAGGTAAAAGGGAGAGTAAAAGTGTTCTCAGGGTAAAGTAGGTGGTGGCCTGTGAGGTCCGAGAAGTGCCTGGGGCCAGATACGGTGATGCAGGCCTTTCAATCCCAACACTCAGAAGTCAGAAACAAGTGGAACTGTGTGAGTTCTAGGCTAGTCTGGTCTAGATAAGTGAGTACCAGCCTAGTCAGTGCTATATAGTAAGCTACCCAACAACAATAATGCTCCAGCCAAGGTCTCTCTTAGCTCTGATGGTCAGGTAGTCCGTATAATGTCTTTGTGTGACCATAAACAGTTTTCCTGTGCATACTGTGTGAGGAGAAGCCACAGGTTTGAGCCTCGGTGGGACTTGTTCTTTGAAAATAGTTACTCAGAATGAGTACCAAGGTGGAACTTCTTATGCGTTGGCACTGGCTTTGTGGTGGACTTAAGTGCCAAGATTCCTCACCACAGGAAGTTTACTGAAGCAGTCAGGGTGAAGCATGAGAAAGGCAGTTTTGACTAGCAGCTGAGCATGGCAGTATAGTCAAGTCCACTGGGGTTTGAGTCCTGCCTCTACTACTTCCTAGCCTTATAACCTGTGCACATTGTCTTCTCTGATCTCCATCTCCTCATCTATAAAGAAGGATTAGTACATCCACATCATAGTTAGCTTCCAAAAAAAGAGCTGTCTACTTGGCAGACAATCATAGCTCATTAACAAGAGTAGTGGAGTTGTTTTGTTATGGTGGTTTGGATTATGACTCTTGGTCTTGACATTGGTTAGTGATAAGTGAGTGAAACAGCTCCATGTAAACTAGAAAACAGTCGGTTAGCTAGAGCTAAAGAAAGGTTAAGTGTCCTTAACCACGAATCCCAAATGTTCCAAACTCCAAAACACTTATTTAGTGTGTATGTATATGTGTTTGTGGTGGTTGTGGGTGTGAGCACACACATGCCTATGGAGGGAGGAAGTCAGCATTCAGTGCCTCCCCTAATCTCTTCACCCTCTTAGTTATTGAGAAAGGGTCTCTTACTGAACATGGAGCTCACTGATTGGCTAGGCTGGCCAGCCAATGAATACTCAGGATCCTTTTATCTCCACTTCTCTAGCTCTGAGATTACAGACCACAGTATCTATCTGTCTGTCTGTCTGTCTACCTACCTACCTATCTATCATTTATCTCTCTTCCATCTATTTATTTATTGAAAATAGCTTCCTTTCTCATATAATATGTCCTGGTCAAAGTTTCCTGTCTCACCACTCCTTCCACTTTGCTGCTACCTCCCCTCTCCCTCAGATCCATCCATTCCCCCCTTGTTTCCCTTCAGAAAGGAGCAGGCCCCTGAGAGACCACAACCAAACACAATAAAACAAGGTACAATGAGACAAGGCAAAAACACTCACATTGAGGCTCAACAAGGCAACACGATAGGAGGAAAAGAGTCCCAAGAACCGGCAAAAGAATCCGAGACATACAGACTCCCACTGTTAAGAGTGCTACAAAAACACCAAGCTAACAGTCATAACATGTATGCAGGGGACCTGGTACAGACCCATGCCAACACTGTTTGCTGCTTCAGTCTCTGTGAGCCCCTATGAGCCCTGCTGAGTTGGTTATGCAGGCTATGTTCTCATGGTGTCCTCTATCCCCTCTGACTCCTACAATTTTTCTTCCCCTTCTTCCTCAGGGTCTCCTGAGCTTTGAGGGGAGGGACACCATGGACACCGCTTATTTAGACTCTCTCTACATAATGTCTGGCTATGGGTCTCTGCATCCTCTCCTGTTTGTTGCTAGAGGAAATTCTCTGATTACTACTGGACAAGGCTCCAGTGTATGAGTATAGCACAACATCATTAAGAATCATTTCATTGATTTTGTTGTTGTTGTTGTTGATGATGATGTGGGTGCTGAAGATCTGAATCCAGATCCTCATGCTTATGTGGAAAGTATTTGACCAACTTGAGTCATCTGTGCAGACCCTCTGCAATTTTTGTATTTTGAGATCCCTATTTGATACCACAAGAAGACAATTCCACACCTTGCATTTTACACAAACCATGGTCAAAATGCAGATAGACTAACAATGATGTAAAGTATTCCCTTCTGGCTATGTGTATAAGGTGTCTAAGAGACATCAGTAATTTGTTTTTGAACTAAAGTCTTATACCTGAGATTTCCCATTTTGTGTGTGTGTGTGTGTGTGTGTGTGTGTGTGTGTGTGTGTGTATGTATGTATGTATGTATTTCAAGATCAGAAAGTACAAAGTCTGGAACACTTCTGCACCTAGACATTTTGGAAGAATATTCAGCATGCAGTCAAGTGACCCCAATGCTGATTTGTGGATGGGGAGGGATTATGCCATTGGACACCAGGGTGCAGGGTTAAACTGGCCCTGCAAGCTCTGGCCTAGGGAAATTGGCGGGATATAGAGTATGGCTTTCCTCAGATAGTAAAAGAAGCCATCATCATCCATCCTCAGAAGTGTGCTACATCTAGCCTGTCCTGGAAGATGAGCATGGCTGGAAGGAGAGGAGTAGGTGCTGTAAGAAAGAGAAATAGATGTGAAGGAAGGGCAGTGGGGAGAGGGATGGGAGATGGGAGAGGGAATATGAATTAATTTGGATTAAATGGATGGGGATCAGAAGTATTTATTTGGAATTGGTGTGAATGGGGCACATGGGGAACTGAAAATGAAGGCGATAATTTATGTGGCGTGGATGAACTAAGAATAATGAAAAAAGCACGAAGGGTAAAATCAGACTAAGTGCCTCCATAGGGAGGGAATGGGCTGCTGAAAGCGTAAGGGCCAAGGTATACGGCAGTGGAAACTGGGGTGAGAAAGGGTCTGCTTGCTGAGAAAAGCAGCCCAGTGGGCACAGCGCTGACCAAATGAGGAGACGAAATTGTAAAAGTGGACTGTGGCTGGATCCAGGCCAGCCATTCGAGGGTATGGTTCACCTCGAGTCAGTGGAAACCGTTCTGATTTTTCTGGCATTTGGGGATAGAAAAAGAAAGGCCAGAAGGAAAGAGAATTCTGGAGAAAGGAGAGAGACTGGCATTTTGTTCTCTAGAGTTATATATATTTCCATATCTCTTTTATATGGTAATATGTTGCAAAGGAGACACAGTTGCAAAATGAGATGAAATAAAATAAAATGTGTGAGCCTCTGTCTCCTCCACATAAAGACAATACATTGCTGGTGACGTGAATTTGCTCTCATTGAGGAATTTTAAAAATGTTATTCATTTAGTCTTTATATAGATGGGATTTACTAGGCTGGAAAAGATGAGCATTTTTTTTTTCTTTCTTCTGTGGCTGTTTTTGAAGATGCTGAATCCTGTAAACTTTTTGGCCCATAGGATATCAAGAAATGGGTGTTTTAGGTTTTTTTTTTTTTGTAACAGATATTCAAGTTGGTAACTTGAGTACAAATACTGTGTTTTAAAGGAGAAATTAGGGATAGCAGATCCAGGATGCAGAGGCAAGAAGGTGAGGCAGGAACTGGATGATGGGAATGTTGAGAACAGGGTCCGAGTGAAGGGAGGTGTGTGTAAGATGACCTGTACTTTATTCACGTTTTCGGCAGTCACGCCGTTGCACACCTTTGCCCTCTCCCCCCCCCCCCCCAGTCTGTGCAGTAGTCTTTCTCAGTCATTGATTTGCTATGATCATCCATCTGCCTACAACCTACAACTTGTCCAATTACCCTTCCACTTTGATACCAGGAGAGTCTTCACTTCCAGGGTTTAAGAAAATCTCTCTGCCAGGCCCACTTTCAGCTGCACACTCTTTCTTAAGTCCACAGCCTTCTGCACAGAGACAAAGCTGCTTTCCCCATTTCTTCTTGATTCCTTCTCAGAAGAAAGATGGCTGAGGTGGAAATGGTGCTGTGCACACCCAAAGACCTTTCTTGTTTAGCAGTTCATAGAAAAGTGTGTCTATATTCATAACAGTAGACAAAGTCAGGACATGGGTCAGCGATTAGATCTTGAGTTCTGGGTCACCCAGAGGGAGATAGGCAGGATCCTGCTCTATTGGGTGCTGCTTAGAGAATTCCTTCTGTGGGGTGCGTGCTGGAAGGTAACACGTGCAGGAGGGCATAGGTTTTACGTTGGAGAGTGTAACAGGACACTTTCAGCTCATGGAACACTAATGTGAAGTTTGCTTTAGCATCTTAGTCTGCTTTGGAGCAGTTTTAGTTGAAATAAAGAGGTGGTATAGTTTATTTTCAAATGAAAAGATGAATAAAAATATTTCAAACAAAGAGACAAATGTGGGTGTTTGGGAGGTAAAAAGAAATGATTATAAAAAATATACATAGTAGAAGTTTTTTAAAATTTGAATGTAATTTGTTTATTTAACTTGTTCAACAGACACTTTAAAAGTTCTGCTGTGTGCCAGGCATTGTTTACATCCTTTACAAATGCAATCCCTTCAGTTCTCATGTTAAATGGCATGGGACCTCTGTCTTGTGTTACATATGAGAAAATGAAATGACTGTTAGCATCACACAGCTCCAGGATTTGAATCAAGGAACAGTGCTCAGGTCTGAGGTTTTCACTTCCATGCTCAACTAATGACAGAGGGAAGTAGGGTTCATTTTGTTTTTTCATAATCTATTTTTTATTTTTGTTTTGTTTTTCAAGACAGTCATTTCTCTGCATAATATTCTGGCTGTTCTGGAACTCTCTTTGTAGAACAGACTGTCCTTGAACTCACAGATATCTGCTTGCCTTTGCCTCCCAAGTACTGGGATGAAAGGCACGTGCCACCACGGCCTGGTTTATAATCTGTTCTTAAGAGGAAATGGAAAACACAATTTAAATATAGATAGACAATTAAAAACTTTAAATAAGTAGTTACAAGTTAGAAGCACCTTAAATATACTTCTCCTTAGTCACCTGGGACTCAGAACAAGCAAACGGCAAAGCTAGCTACTATTATTATGATCATTATCATCTTCAGCCTTAGGGTTGAGGAGAGATTTGCTTGCAGACATTCCAGTTTGTGTTAAAACGGTAAATATTATTCACTATCCCGGTGGAATAAGAAGGACAAGAAATATTACATATAGGGAAACTGAGATTCGAAGAGGTAAAAATGACAGCCTAGGCTGTGTAATCCTCCTACAGGCAGAATTACAATTTGACCTAGATCTCCTTCTCGTGGGTTTTCATCCTTTGTAATAGGTTGTCTTGCTTCCTTTATTTGTCCCTCAAATGAGCATTCATTGTGGACATTGCTTAGTGTCATTGTTGCTGTGATAGCACACCTGGCAATGTAAGGAGGGAAGAGTGTATTTCGGCTTCAGTTTCGGGGTGCAGTCCACCATGGCTGGAAATGTGGCAGCAGGCAGGTAAGATGGCTGATCTGACTGTGACTGCAGTTAAGAAGTAGAGAGAAATGAATTTGGGTTCTCATACTATCTATCTCCTTACTGTCTGGCACTCCAGGTCGTGGAGTGGTGCTGCCCACGTTTCGAGTGGGTCTTCCCACCTGTCTAATATCTAGGAAATGCCCTCACAGACACACTAGGGGGGTTTTACCCTAAGACAGCTCTAAATCCTGTGAAGTTGACAGTCAAGATTAACTGCCACCTTGCCCCCAGGTGAGAGACATTGTGCCACTGAATGATTGTCAGAGAGGAAGGAAAGCCGTTCTGAAGAATCTTAAGGGAAAATGGATATTGAATGAGAACAAGAGTTTGTAACTACAGGAGGAGGCAGCATGGAAGATTTCCCGCCTAAGAAGTCACTTTTCCCTTTCTGGATGGGTGTTTAGTGATGCCGTTCATGTTTTTAAGTGACAGGAATGTGATAATACACTAATTTATATAAATAGGAGACCTGATTCAAGGTCAGGCGTATCGGCAGGATAAAATTAAATACCTCAGCATCAAATTGCAGGGGGCCTATTGGCCCACTTTCAACTTCCTCAGTGCCTTGGATTGGACTCCTTTGAATTTACACAATGGCAACTGAAATGGGGACAATTTAAAGACATTAAGGGGCCTTTAAGATGCTAAGACACATGACTACTAATGACATTTATCCATGTGTTGAGGCAGAAACTCATTAGGCCTCAATTGTGGGATGGAAAGTAGAGTAAGGGTTAACTGCTCAGTTCACAAGGTGGGGGGTGTTTAATGGTCTGGATTTAGCTTGCTCAGGAGCTTGAAAAGAAGATGCATGAAATGAGGTGGTAGGAGACGACTGATGGGAGAATTTTATGATTCAGAGAAATCCAGACTTCACCACATGATAATCTAGTAATGTGAAATCTCTAAACATTTATGAAGATAAATTTATCTAAACACATGTTGAGTAGAATAGTTTAAACTCAGCACATGCACAATAAGCACATTAATTTTATCATTATACTATAGTAATAAATATAGGCTTTGTGGGACGCCTATTCCAGATGTCCTTTTAATGGGTAATTGGTGTTCACACAGTAAATAAGTATGTTAAAATAAAAGAACTGAGAAGAAAGAAACATGATATTAATCAGTATTTTATTGCTCTACTAGAAGCTCTTCCTCGCCCCATATCTGAGGACATGTTTCTTCTGGAACAAAAGCCTAAAATGCAATTTCATAACAGTGTTCCATTAGGAACGTCTTCTCATGGGAGAGTACAGTCTGGATGGTGGTAGGACATCTTCTGTTATGGGAAGCATATTAATAACCATAACGATCACAGTCTTCCTGCGTAGATATCGGCCTGTTTGAGGGAAGCAAGGTGAAGCTTTGCTAGGAGTAGAGGTTGAAGGATAAGGTTCTCTCAGGAGAACTTGCTGGAAGTGGGCAGTAGATTTTATGTCTCCTGAAGTTGAGCTGTAATGGAGTTGGTTATGTTTGAATTGGGAAGAAGAGTTGAACCCTTCCAAACAATCAGAGGACGGCAACATTTAACTTAGATGTGGTCCTTTCTAAAAAGTGAAAAGATCACATATGAAAAACATCCTTGTAAATCATGTCTTTGGGGGTATGCGTGTGCTTGTACATACATGTGTAGAGACCAAAGGACAACCTCGGGAAGCTGTCTGTCTACCTTGGGTTTTGAGACAGGATCTCTCACTGTGATCTGAGGCAGGCTGATTGGACCAATCTGGCTAGCCAGCAGGTCCCATCTTCCTATCTCTTCCTCCCCAATGCTGGTGTTTTAAGTGCACTCCACCACAGCCAGCTTTTTCTGGGGTGCTGGGATGGAACTCATGGCATAAGTTTGCATAACAAGCACTTAGCTGACTCAGCTGTACCCCCAGCTGTTGTGTGTGTGTTTTTTTTAAAGTTACTGTTTTTTATTTAGAGGGAGGAAATATATGTATATATTATTCTCATAGTAGTTGTGCCATTTCCTCTCTTCATCCTTTCCTGTCCCCTCACTGGTCCAATATGTACCCATACATTTCCTTCTGCTTGTGTGTGTGTGTCTTACTTCTCCAGATCACCCCAGGTTGTTCACCAATTCTTTTGTTAGACCTCTTCCCCGATGTCCTGTTCTTCTCTGTTTCCATTCACATATGTGTTTATACTTATGTCTAGGTTCCCTCAGGAGTATCTGACGGAGTCAGGTTTGTTTCATTCTATTTATTAAATTTGAATCTAGTTGAGGTTATAAGTGAAACCTTGACAATGCATCATTGGGAAACCAGCTTTTCATATACAGTAATTCTGAGGAGCCAATGAAATTGCTTGGGAATCTGTGCTTCTGAGGGAGAGAGTCCTACCCTTCACAGCCAGGCAGTTCCTGTCCCTGCCATAATGAGGGTATACTGAGGGCCCTGGGCAATCTGCTTTCCCCAAAGCCCAGTTCATGTCTGTCTGCCTTTCTTTCTTTCTTTCTTCCTTCCTTCCTTCCTTCCTTCCTTCCTTCCTTTCTTTCTTTTTTTTTTTTTTTTTTTTGTTGTTGTTGTTGACTCCCAAGGTTTTTAATAAAAATCTTTCTTCTTGTACTGACTTCTAAAAAAAAAACCCCACAAAACTATAGCACTGAGGAGGCAGGCGTATCTATGTTGCATTCTAGGTCAACCTGGTCTACAGAGCTGTCACAGAGAAATTGTCTCAAAAACAAAATGCTGTCCTAAGAGTATAGCATATTCCAGGGAAGGGAATGGACTGGTTAGCAAAAATGGCTAGAAGGCCAAGGCTGACAAACCAAGTTTAATTCCAGGGACCCAGACAACACAAATTTTCAGTATCATGTAACAGCTATACAACCTCAATCGTCAATCAGAGGCTCACATACACCCGGAACTAAGATGAGGCCTAAGGAAGCCAATTCCTCTCCTCTTCATTCCCTATCCAAATACCTGAGATGAAGAGCTTTTCCCCCTCTCTCTCTCCTATTGTTTCTGTAGCCGTTCTTAAGTTAGGATCCAGTAGCAGTAAATAAGGTTGATTGGTGGCTTACATGTAGCCAAGTGTAACAGGATGATTTCTTCTTTTAGTTTAAAAAATTCTCAATTGTGGGAGATTAGAGAACTTTCAGAGTCTTTAAGTATGTCGGGGGACATGATGGAAGTATTAGAAATTACTCTACCCCTGCATCCTCTCTGGGTTCTCTGTCTTTTCCTAAGATGAGCTTCTTGCCAGCCTTATGTATATGGACATGGCAATTATCATACTAAATGACAGTGGAGATGTGACAATTAAAGTAATCAAAAATAGCATTTTTTTAACATGCTTGTAGGGAGTTATTCCCCGTTCTTAAACGGCTCCTGTTCTCAGATGCTGCTCTGAATGCTGTGGCCTCTGGGGCTTATGATGGGGCTCAAGCCCCCTGAATTACATAGGAATGCGTACAGTGACAAGAAGTTTACCATGATTTGTTCTGTATTTCTGTTGCCTTGCCTCTTCCAGCACGGTTGAGGCTTAAGGAGGAAGGTGGCTAGGGATTGACCCCGAATTGGAGCCCATAAGCCTTCAGGGAAAGGAAGATCAAGGACTATAGCATCACCTGTTCCCTCCAAGCTTAGATCTAACTCTGTCTAAGCCAAGCCTCTTTGGTAGGCCCTGTTTTCTTTTGCCCTTGTAGCTTCTCCTCTTTGTCCTTCACAGTGTGTCTGCACTTGGGTAAGATCTCTTTTGTTTGTGTTTTTGGAATAAAATGCATTTATAATTTGGACCCCTTTTCTGTTATAAGCCACTCTAGTATTATAACATATACTCAGGTTTCTTTTAGTGTTTTTGCCTTCAGAATACAGCCTCATTTTATCATTGTGATGAACACTAAATATATGGAAATCAGGAAGATGTGCATGCTGTTTTCAGGAACTCATGTTTCAAAAATTCCCAAGTGTATTGGGACAAAAGTTTCACCTATTTCACCAGATGAGCTAAAGATAATAAAAGCTGTCAGTCTTTTTGTCACACCCAAGCAAGTGGATGCTCTCTTCCAACTCTCTTTCCTAGTTAGGCATGCTATGCTTTCTGACATCTTTTTCTGGATCCCTCATTTCCCTACTAGGGGAGTCTGAAAGACTTGTATATAAGCCATTGTCAAAGGAGGACTATCCAATGTTTACTAATGAATAGGACACAAGGAAAAGGTTCACCCTGGTATATATTCCACTGGATATCAACATCAAGTATAGCAGGAAATGTATTTTAGAATAACTGTAGGAAAGTCATATTTAAAAGTTTTCTGCCTTCACTTTGTGTGTTCATGGAGTTGGATGTCACCTTAGTGGGATTTATTGCTTGGTTATGAACTGATACCATGGAGATGGGAGCTTCCTTACAATGGGATACACAGCATCCTTCACTTGCACTCAACTTGTAGGATGGAAATGATTGCTGATATTGAATTCTCAATTGCTCATGAGCCTGTTGAAACCAGTATTGGTATTTTAGAAAGAGCAACAAAAGATACATCTCCCTTCTCTGATATAGGTAATAAGACATTTTATGTTCCTAGTGTTCAGGAGAGCATCAGAAAATCAATATGAATAAATTCAAGTACACAGAGGATCCAACCTCTTCGAAAATGCAGAGCATAGCAAATGATAGGAAGTATTAAAAAATACTTTTGTTTCACTCAAAAGCAAACGCTTGCATGCAGAAAAGGTTTCACAGGTTCCTTAGACATTTAGGCAGAGGGAGTATTGCTGGCTTTTCTTCTTCATTCTTTGTTGTTGTTGTTTAGTGTTTCAAGGCTTACAGCTAAACTGAATTTGAAACTAAATACTGTCATTACAGAAGATTTTTTTTCTGAGTTCTTCCAATTTCTCTGGGGACAAAATAATGGTTGCTTGAAGCAGAGGAGAAACAGTAATTAGGGCAAATAGTAATACTGTGCATGATTGAGGAAAATGTGGGGTGGGGGAGAGAATTCTACAGACAGACTTGTACAGCTTGTTACTAGGAAACCACATCAGCATTAAATACAGTGTGCTAATTGGCTATCCTGATTCTGCCTGGGTACCAGCCTGGGCCTGCTACACAGCTGTTTCTGCTCCTTCTGGTTGCTAGGTAACTGCATCATTTTCCCCCTCCCCCTTTTGTATTCTGGAGGGTAATTGGCTACTTCTGCTCCTGGTGTTGCTGCTGGGTACCAGTCTGGGCCTGCTGCTCTGCTGTTTTCCAGAGGGATTTAATGGGGGAGGGGAGAAAAGAAGAGAGGAAGATATGCTGGCAATTAATGGAGCATAAGTGCAAATTCTACACAATGTCTGGCACCTGCGTCCCCTCGTCCTGCTTTCTCCACTAAACCCTTTAGCTCTGAAAAACACATTAGGCTCTTGAAGTCTTTCCTTTCTCTGCATGCCTTATGAGTATAGTTTAAAAGAAATAAGGCATTTAAAGACCAATCACATAAATGATAGATTGGGTCTTCTTATGAAAAAAAGAAAAAAAAACTGGCAGAATATTACACACTGGCATCTGATAGAGGCACTAGCAGAATCTGCACAAACATTAAAATTTCTGTCACTAACAAAGCAGCAGCTTGAGCATCTCCAGGGTAGTACCACTTTCTCTTTTAAACGGACAGAACTCTTTTTTATCAGCCGCCTTGTTGATACGTGGTGCACAAAGTACAAAACAAAGTGAACCAAAACATAATAGGATTTCTCTGGTGGTTTTGTCTCCTACAAAGTAGTGGAGGAAGGCTTCTGGACCCCGCTGACTCGGCATTGTGGGTTTTGTTCCTCTGATGTGCACAGCACATATCCTTTGCTTAAGGACAGTATGTTGTTGCAGCTGCAGAGAGTCATAATATGTGTTTTGCTTAAGATGATCACTTATGGCAAATGACCCAATACGAAGCAAAATAAATGAAGCCAGTTCTGGGATTCTTAAAAGAGTTTTTTTGTTTGTTTTTTGGGTTTTGTGTGTGTGTGTGTGTGTGTGTGTGTGTGTGTGTGTGTGTGTGTTTGTGTGGTGTGTGTGTGTGAAAAGTATAATTACAGTTGTCATCACCTGTTCAAGTAGAAGTTTCCATTTCATCATTACTGAAATTCTCACTGGAAGTGTGAGGAGTCTTCAGATGTGAAGTCATGCTCCAAGGATATTTCACTTTAAATGGTTGAGAAAAAGACTGTGTAAATTGGGCCCCTGGAAGAGATAGCTCTCTCCCCTGAGAAGGGGCTATTTTATTGAGAAAACTGGGAACATGTTATGTGACTGTACACAGCAATAGTGAGCAAAGGGGACTCTTACTTGACACTAATGGCTGCTGCTGGCTTCCCATCCTAATGAGATCGCCAGGCCCTTTGGAAAGTGCAGCAGGAAAAGCCTGTTGCATATACAGACCCTTCCACCCACCATAAGCTAAGATCAGGCTCTGTGAAATTATTTCTGTTCAACAGGACTTTAAAATCAGTGGACAGACTCACCTTGTGCTAGATGGATGGTGAAACTATGTCATATCCCATAGGCCAGTAGCAAACCAGCTGGTCACTAGTTGCATTCATAGAGCAAGAGTCAAATCTTACCTTTACAGGATGCCACAAAGCAGATAAAATGATATTTCCACTGTCTGCATTAAGAGGACCAATTCTTTTTTTTTTTTTTTTTCTTATTTTACATATCGATCCCAGTTCCCTCTCCCTGTCTCCCTCCCATCCCATTTCCCTCCCCCACTCCACAAGGAGGGTGATGCCTTCCAGGAGGGATCAACAAAATCTGTCAAGTCATTTGGAGTAGGGAGTAGGCCCTCCCTCCTTCAAGAGGACCAATTCTTAATCACTCCTAAGTATTGTACATTGAAAAGATGCAGCCGGTTGCTCATGTGGCCTCACCAGAAGTCAGAATGTTCCTTTTTCGTTTGACAAGTTTGATATTCCAATGGAGAGAATGCTGTTCATTGGAAAGTTTTAGTCATTGTTGGTAGCACATTGCCAGGATAACATTTTTGAAGTGTGTGTTGATTGTCTTGTCCCTAGTTGACTTAAGCAGTATGTGAATTTAAAAAGTCCCAAGGAGTCCTGAGCATTTGTTGTGCCTGGCCCTATTTGCCTTTGTCCATTACTTGGATATGATAATATGGCCTCACTGTATTTCTGACCAAGGAAGCTCATAGGCAGTGGTGGTGGTGGTGGGGTGTCTTTGAAGTCTTGGGTGATTGTGGTTAGTCCCAGTGACAGGTAGACATCAGTACACACTTCTGAGTTCCCTGTGTACTCTCTGAGAAAACAGATTTATTGTTTTGGGTATTTCCATTTCTAAAAATGCAGATATCCAATCAAGTATGTTTTGGAGTTCAGAGGAAGGAGGAATACCACATAGTTGCTTCAGCTTTTCTGTTCTTCTCAGTCTTAAAAACAGGCTTTCTAATTCTCATGCTTCACAAAGCTAAAGCCTGTTACAGCAGGTAAGGCAGTTGGGACATCTGGACAGAGGAATCTGATCACTACTTCCCCAGCAAGGATCAGTGCTAGTTTGTAGTGTGCCTTTGTGGGGATCTTAACTGGTGGGGGGGGGATGCAGCCCTGTGCTTGGGAGTAGAGCTGGATTCTTCTTCCTCCTTCAGCCTTTCAGCTGGACACCAAGTGTTTACTGTCTTACATGGCCACCTTCTCACTAGGGTAGAGACCTACTCAGACACCTTTCCTGACTCTTAAACACTGAGGCTAAAGATCATTTAGCAGGAACAGGAAAGTCAGCAGTTTGAGGGGAAACCGAGGCCTCCTCTCCATGGCTGAACAGCCCACTACTACATGTGAAATCAAAACTCTGATTCCAGCTGTTTGCCACAAATGTGAGATCATCAGTTGCTAAATACAGTGGTTCCCAGCTGAGGGTGGGGGAGAGTTTGCCCTTGGGGGACATCTGGCAAATTCTGAAGATGCCTTTCATCTCCCATCTTGGTGGGGGTGGAGACTGGTAATACTAGCATCTGGTGAATGCAGGCTAAGAGTCTGCTAAATATCCCATGGTGCACAGAGCAGTCTCACAGCTGAGGTGGAGAGATGGTTGCCTGTTACAGCCTCGTCATCTGCTCCCTGAGTTGCTATAGACAACTTGAAAAATATTTCCTACCCACTTAAGATCATCATCCAGGCCTTCCCTTCTGCTTAATGGCCTTTGACAATATGGACCAAATAGATGCATTACATACACTATTATTTCTGTTGAGACTTAGAACATAAGCCATTTCCCCCTTTAGGAGGTGAAAGAAATCACCCTACCTGCTATATGCTTACCTTTCCAGATTAACATTTGTGAACACCATCCTTACTGCTTTTGCTAAAGGCTCCTGACCTGTAATAGTTTGAGATTTTGCTGAGGCAAAGATTTGAATTACACGAGCTTTCAGCTTGCTGGAAGTAGGCCTAGCTGACCAGGCTCTGCATTGCCATGTGGTATTGTCTTTCTATACCTGTCTGCTCATGCGGCGTGCCCATGGGGATTTATGATACCCATTTCCCTGCTATGAAAAAGATGAACTCTTACAGTGCAGAAACAAGAGAGATGTATTTCCAGCCCCAGAATGTTACTTTTATTGAGGAAACGTTGCATTCTATTTGATTTGCTGCTTCAGTACATTTTCTGTCACTCACTGTGGGGATCTACAACAGCACCACAAGGAATATACTAGAAGCATTTGGAATTTGTCGAGAGAACAGAGCTATTTCAGATAAAGACTTAAGTGGGTGCAGTGTAATGCACAGGTACTTTATATGTGCATTTTGTGAGGAGATGTGAATTATGCATTGGCCCTCTTAGCTGTATTCATATGCATAGAAAATAAGATTGTCAGTCATGCTATCCCCAAATACAATGGACAGTATGCTATTGTAATTGTGTGGCACTGTTCTTGCTGCTTGGGCATAATACTGCTGACAGTATTGCTGTGATACATGAGGATGTGGCTGAGTACGTGACATCTGTGGCTTTCACACAGATTAGCTTATCCATTGCCACTTGGAGAGACTGCCATTAGTGTGCTGGCCTCGTGGGGTCATAGTGTCATGTTTTGGATCACAGTTGTTATTGGACCTTCGTTTTAGACCCTGGAGGGAATCAGTAATATTTATCTCGATGACCTATAGATGCAATGGTTATTTAACCAGTTCCCTAAAGCAGATACACCAAAGAAAGGAGAAACCGAGACATCATGACTTGGGCTAGCTATGAGGGTGAGAAGGCAGTTTTGCGCCAAATCTGGGATTGGCTGTTTCTCCATTGTTTTATCACTCATGTATACTATAATGTCCCTTACATCAATCTTTCTAGCTTTCAAAGCTCTCTCATTTAAATCTCACCTGCCTATGAATAACTTATTCTCATACCCATTTTACAGATGAAATGGACAACAGAAGATTGATAAATGTGTTCACTGGTGACTGCCACAGAGCTTGTCACACTAGTTCCCCTTCAAGGCCTGTTGTTTCTTTGGGGGCCCCTGACATCACAGTCTGAATGCATTGGGTTGTGTTAGGGAAAATAAATGACTGACTAGTTTCTGTTCCGTCTCACTCACACGCAAGCCGGTGATCATAGGAAGTATCATCTGGTCCAGAGGGATGACACATTCAGAACAGCTGAGAAAGTGAAATATCTTACACATTCTGTCCATGGGTTTCATTGGGGAGCCCGTCTTAGGTGGGTATTCCCAATTGCAAGCCAGTTTGAAAGATGCAAACAAATGTGAGGTGTGGATTCTTGAAATGGGCTAGCAGAGAACTGGTGGCAGGAAGTATAATCAGAAAATTCTCCCTGGCCCCTTAGTAGCCACCGTCTTTGGTTATAAGGCTGGGAAGTCAAATGAAGATACTGTAGGGAAACTGAAGGATGTGGTGTATGAATGGATCTCATGTAAATTTTTCATTCTGATTTTACTTATTTCGGAGTCTTACTAGCTGTGTTTGAAAGAATTTCTGTTCTTTTATTTTTGCTTCTATGAAAAATAAGAAGTTAGGAATAATTCTGTTCGGTTCTTCCCCACCCCCAGTTTTCTGAGGATCATTGTGGACAAGCTAAATGTCTTCAGAAGAAGAAGCCATGGGAAAATAGAGGAACTGTGTATCCAGTAATGAGCAAAAACACTAACCTGGGCTAGCATGTGCTGTGATCGCTCCTTTGTATTCAGAAAAAGCACCCATTGAAGAATGGGCTGTTCTATACCATTCTGTCTAAAGATTGTACAGGGACCCTGAAACAATGGGCACTGACATTGTCTCCTAGAGATCTGAAGGAAACAAAACAACTAATACCAGCAGACAGATTCCTAGAAGGCAAAGGGACCAGCACACATTACCCCTCAGGGCTCACTCTTCTGAGGACTGTTTGACTGCTTGCCTGTGGATTTCTCTTTGTGTGGTCCTCTATTTTCATGTATCATTGTGTTTCCAAATCTGTTTCTCCCTTTCATTTCATCCTACCTGCCAAGGAAATAAACTGAAGAAGTCATTGTAATTGGCTTGCCCTACCCCCATCTCTATTTAATAATAGAACTTAGCTCATTTGCCATTTGCTGTTAAGCATTTAGAGGACTTTCTAACCCACCCGCATGTCCTCCTTCCCCAGCCCTGCTGCCACAGGTTTTTCTGTGGTTTTCCTTAGTGTCCCTTCTTCTACCAAAACCAGAATGTTTAATGATCAAAGCCAAGGACTGGAAAGAATCCTTTTCAACCAAGGAAAGCCCTGAATGTACCCTTCCTGCGACTGCCATTGTGCAGTTTAGAAGGGCCATAGGCACAAAGCTTATTAGATCAATTACTGCAGGCTCACTGTTAAACTTTTTTTTTGATCTCTTGTGAGACGAATAAAGCAATACTTAGAATTAACTGAAAAGCTATTGCTCTATTGAGGCGTTAAATCTTTGTATACACAACCACATTGTCCAAACACGAGTCCTTTCATATGTGATTTAGACTCGGGCCACTGAAATTTTGAGGTCTGTGGGTCAAGGGCCCATATTGACATGGTTTGAAAAGTCACCTGATAATTCTTGTGTGAGTACTGCTGCAAGGAAGGCTGGGGACCCGTGGAGCTCCCTGCCTGATGCCACATCACAAAGAAGAGCTAGCTGGCATTTGGCAGCTAGCTTGTGTGTGACTAGCGGGGGTAGGGGACTGTCCACGAAGAGAGGCTGCTGTATATGGGAACCAATTGGGAGCACTTGGCAACCACTGAGGCAGGGCAGTGAGGCAGCCTGGATGTGTAGAAAAGAGCAGCTATAAAATATAAACGTGTTTATTATTATACTGGGCCGGTGCTATATAACTTTACACAGTCATATTAGTGATTTATGGCTGAAACTCCATATGGAGGGGAAGCTTGCTAATTTATCCAAATTGACAAGGAGGGCTCTAAAGATGCTCAGAGTGGGAGGAGGAGACGGAGCTAGAAAATGGTCTCCTGAAGCAGCCTTTAAAGGTGGGGGCAGGGACTGCTCTGTCTGAGACTCCTTTGTTCATTTATTTTGATAAGCAGAGCTTGGCTTTAATTATTCATGATAATGCTTGCCCTGGAAAGAGCAGGCCTCCGATGTCACGACAGCCTCAGGCTGGTGTTCGGTTCTCTGTACAGTTAACACTGAAATGTCTGTCCCATTTTTCTATGTGAGATTTCCTGTGCTTTCTTCACCTGAGACCTGAGAACTAGTTTCATTTACACCCAGTGCCCTCTCTGGGGACTCCATATTGGCTGGAGTAGAGGGAAACCGTTGAGTTTCTGGAATGTTCTGAATAAAGTATGGGGCGCAGTTGCCCTTTACCTGTGCTGTCTCACTCAGTTCTTATAGGGAAGGCAGCATTTTTTCAGTTCGGGGGCTTAGGCATCTGCATTAGTAAGTGGGCATTGAATTGAGCTGACCTTGAAGCCTGGGTATGATTGTGAAGCTTGTTCACCTGCTCTACTAAAATTTCCTACGAAGGAAACTAAGAAAGGGGACCAACAGCAAAGATCCCACCTCCTCTCAGCCCAGTGGGTCCCATTTGCTGCACTTTCAGCCTCTTTCCTGGACTTCACATCAATTACCATCATCATTTCCGGCAGCATTCCAAAGCATTTCTTGGCTTAGCAAAATCTGTAGGTAGTTGTTCTGAGATCCTCAGAAAGAAAGCACTTTGGAGCAGTGTGCTATAATTCTACCATCCCCAGGACATCAATGATGTATGCCCCTTGAAGGAGGACTTCATGCATGCTGGCTGCTGCAACCTTATATTTTGATAAGTCAAAAATATTAGCAATCTAATGCTGAATGACCCATCCACTCTGTACGTAGTGGGGCCCTGGGTGACAGCCCTAATACACACCATTCCAACCAATTGCCATGTGTAAGGTCACTGCTAAGTATGCTTTGTATCTACCCACTTTCCCCATCTTTGCTGCTGTGAATGGTAAAAAAAAATTAAATAAATCTAAGTTCTAACCACTGTCTTCTTTCCCTGGGATGCTTGCAGAGCCTTCTAGAATCCTTGCTTCTCTTCACCCAAAACCACTGCCTGCTTCCAGCCATTCTGTGTGGAACGAGTGATAACTTCAAAGGCAAATTCTGATGATGTGTGACCTCCGCTTAAAAGCTTCCAGTTCCATGCTTTGTTCATAGACTGAACTCCAAGATGTTAAATGTGGCCATAACAATGCTTTCCAACAGGAAGATGATATGAGCATCACATATGTAATCATAATTTGTTCTACCCCTTCCAATTAAAAAGCAATCACTTGCCTCCAATTATGAATTCTAACACTGTTTTATTTACTCAACATCTAAAATATAATTTCAAATGCAATCAATATAAATAATCATTGAGCCATTTTGTATCCTTTCCCATATCACCTCTTTCTTTCCTGCCCAATTCACACACTGCAGTCCTGTGTATATTGCTCACTTAGTGGTCTGTATTTCCATTCAGACCACTAACATTGGAAGTACTCAGGGTCTGCTGTGCTGGAGGCTCTCTGACTGGATGGTACCAGTCTGTAGGCCTGTGCAGGCTGGCCCCCGCCTATTCTACAGTCACACTGTACAGCTCCTTGTTGTGTGACAAGACTTTTTCTGGGGAAATTCAACACATGTGCCTAATCACCACAGAGTAGTAGTCCACCAACTTGGTGAACCAATGAGTTTTCTTGAGATTCCTTCCAGGAACAGAAAGTACTCAAAGATAGCTGCATCACCAAAGTGTACGCCAGCGTGGGTGTGGGTAACAACTCACAAAAGCTGGGAACCTGGTGCATATTCCTTAGCCTACAGTCAGTTCAGCAAGTGGGAGCTTGCTCCTGCTGATCTAAGCATCCCCCAGGGCAGCTCAGCTGGTTTCTGCTTCTTCCAGACAGCTGATCTACTCTCTGTCTGGGAATGGCTCTCAACAATCTATTTATTATTGGGAGGGAGGGACCTAGTGAATCTGGTCAGTTTTAGGGACTTCCTGAACCTATTTTGGGTTGTTTACCTCCTATTTTAAGGAGCTTCCCTGCAGGATGGAATGTTTGCATCTGGGGAAGACCCAGACATAAAGACATAAAGCTCTCTATCAGCACACACATTCCAGTGCCCCTCTTTGCTTAGCCATGTGTAGGAGAGGATGCAGCTGGGGAATGAGAGAACCTCACTCCCAGGAAGGAATTTGTAGGAAATAGTTCTTAGCAAGGCTTACAGCCATTCCAGACACAGGTGAAGAACAAACACTTGCTCTGTCATTGGTCTGTGGCTTTCCATTTTTGGTTTACCTACAACTGTTTCAGGCAACAAAGATATTGAAGAAAGTGGGAGTAAAATGGGAAAATACTGATAAAGTTGACATGCCATCTTGTCTAAGAAAAATGAACGGCCTACCTACACTACTACCTTACAGCCAATAGTGTGCACTGAACATAAGACCTAGGACCCTGGAGGAGGAGTTTTAGTCTTTTGCAATTTACATTTCTTTGTTTCTTCATGTTTTCAAAGAACTACAATATGGATCCATCTAAATAGCTCTGACATTATTTCCCACTGAAACATTTGTTTTATCTGAACATATTTCCAAAAAGAATGTAAGTGTGCATTTTTCTCTATTTTAATTGTTCAAAGAGGCAGTGAGGTAGTGATTATGTGTGTTAAGTAAATTAAAGTAAAATTGCATGGTCTGAAATCTTCACTCTTCCCCTCATACTCTAGGTGAATTTGTAAATAGCTTCATCTAGAGAAACAGAGGGGACTCTGTCTCATTGGGGTATATTGAGAGGATTCAAGAGCAGAATATACATAAAACAGCTCAGGGCCTTAAAGGCTACGGCATCTAAAATGTGCCTGATAAATAAATATTAGCCTATGGCCCATCCCACCATGATTTGTAAAACATGACATCCCATTAAAAAGAGGTAGAATTAGGCCACAAGTCTTAACTCAGGGTGACCATTCCAAGTCTGTCTTCAGAGACACATTTCTTGTCAAGTTTGTCTTCTGGGCATATATTTTCTTCTCCCCCACATTCACTTTCATTATTCCCCACCCCCTTCACACAGATGCATAGATATATCAGGCAGAAATATAGATGCCCCTTCAGGGTTTGCTTCTGCATCTAATAGAAAGGGGAAATACATTTCATTGAATGAGGTATATGGTGTGGTGATTTACATGCCATAGTTTAACAATGTTTAGAGTTTGGGCAGTGTTTATGAATACAATGTTTAGCTTATGCTGTGTGGCCCAAATCCTTTGTTTTTCTAACCAGTGCCACATCATGTGTTGAAAAGCTAGAATAGAGAAGGACATCTCTACTGAATGAAACGCCAGTCTCGGGACTTGTCATCGTCTACCTTCACACTGGTCTTTAGATGTCTTAATGTTCCTTTTACTTCACAATAGACCTGTGAGGCTAATGCCAAGGAAGGAATTAGCTCCATTTTGTTGAAGTGAGATGATTCAAAGAGTGCAGAACTCTCCTAGGAATGTATAGTGATTCCTACCTAGAGCTGGGCTAGAACCCAGGCCCCCTGCTGGAGAGGAGTGTCTGTGTGGTATATGTGCATGTGTATGTGTTTTTACTTTCATACAAGATACCTTTCTTAGAGCTGGCAACATGACTAAAGGGGAGGAAAATGTGATTGAATGGTGGAATAATTTTTATGCTAGAGGTCCTGGTCACCTGGACATGTGTCATTTTCATCTGCTTGTTTCTGTTATCATGTGAAATCACTGGGTCCTAAACAGAGCTTTAGTGTTCAAGACTCAAACTAGTTGAGGATTATGTGTGAGATCTTCTTTTTCTCTTTCATGAGAAACCTGGGCTCTTTCTTAGCTCTGTTCTAAGAAGTTGTTCAACACCTAGACTCTCCACTGTGCAGTGTCCCTTCTCCTTAGGGGTCATGTTTTAAGGAATTACTTGTCCCTGTTACTTAAGGTGGCTCCCAACAGGGCTGCTTTCCAGGAATCCAGTTTTCACACAGCTCTTTTGAAAGTGGGAAACAGTGGGGCTATCCCGACCTTTAAAAGTGCAGCTTGAAATTACATTTGTCACTTCTACTCGTACCTTATCAGCCAGGGCTTAGTCATATGTCAGCAAGTAATTGCAAAGGAGCGGAAATCATTTGTTTGTTTGTTTGTTGCTTTTTGAGGCCTTTTGAGACAGGATCTTGCTGTGTAGCCCAGTCTCCCCTGAGCTTGTAACCCTCAAGCCTCTAAAACAGTCAAGTGATAGGTATGTCCCACGCCTGATCAAATAGCAGTTTTTTCCTTAGAGTTTATCAGCTTAACTAAAAGTCAGGGTATTCTTACTGTGGACACGATTAGCATAAACAGAAGCAATAGCTGGCCATATGCTTCTGCCCTAAACATAGTTTCTTTTTTTAGTCTGTAATGCAGACATCCTAATATTGGCGCGGGGTGGGGGTGGGGGAGGTTTTGCTTGTGAAGTGCGTTCTAGTTGCTAGTGCATTGGGAATCAAGATAAATGAGTGGAAGTTAAGCTTCTGAGGTGGCCGATGTTCTGATTGGAAGTTTAATGTACATTTGCATGTTGTGAAAATACAGCACTATTAGAATAGTATGAAGTGAATGCAAAATCACTGACTTGATAGAGCAAAGCATATGGGGTTAGATTGGCCGCACACTAATATTTCTTGCACCTTTCCTCCCTCCAGAATGGGAAGTCAAATTGCATTGACATTTTCTTCCCAGGATGCCTTCATTTTTCAGTAGAAGAATAAAGAGGAAATATTATAGCTGTGGGGTTAGCACTGAGAAAATGTAGGCTGTTTAGGGTTAGGGCTCTGTAGTCTGACAGATTGTATGGGGGTTGCTTCTGCATATGTGGGTGTTGGGTGTTTGTGGTGATTATAGATTTGAGGGGAAGGGCAGGTTGAGTGTGTGTTGGTGTAGATTCCATGGATGGCTTCATCATTGTGTTTTCTTCTTGATGATCCCTATTAGGGAGTGCCAGACAGAGGACAATTGCAGATGGAGGGAACAGTGCTTGAAGAATGGGTGAGAGATAGAGCAGGCCTGTGTGTGAGCATGCGCGTGTGCATGTGTGTGCACGCGTGTGTGTGCATGTGTGTGTGCGCATGCATGCGCATGTGTGTGTGTGTGAGTGGAAGGTCTCTGACCCATCTCTTGTGTGTGTGTGTGTGCGCGCGTGCATGCGTGTGTGCGTTTGTGTGCTAGTGGAAGGTCTCTGACCCATCTCCTGTGTGTGTGTGTGTGTGCGTGCGTGCGTGTGTGCATGCGTGTGTGTGTTAGTGGAAGGTCTCTGACCCATCTCCTGTGTGTGTGTATTTGTGTGTGTGCATGCATGTGTTAGGGGAAGGTCTCTTACCCATCTCCTGTGCATGCGTGTGTGTGTGTGTGTGTGTGTGTGTGTCCGTGTGTGCATGTGTTCATATGTGTGTGTTAGTGGAAAGTCTCTGACCCATCCCATCTTCTGGGTCTAGGAACATTGAGGTGGATTGTTGTTGCCCTTAAAGGGACCATTGGTTTTGTAGTTCTAGGACTATAAACAGATTGTTCAGTATGATAAGTGTCACACAAGGAAGGATGGAGGAAGAAAGAGGGAGAGAAAGCCTACCTGTGCTACTGACACTTCCCAGAGTACAGGCTTCTGAACTTACGAAGGTCATGTGTTGTGTCAGGTTCTGAAAATACAAGTGTCACAAACTGGAACTTTGTAATTCAGTCCCTTGGTCTGGCTGTTACCATTTGTCTGTCCACTCTTAGTGTTGTTTCTCATGTATTCACCCGTCTCCTCTACTATGGTATATCAATGTTGCCTGTCCCTGGGCCTTTTCATTTGGCCCTTCTCTTTGGAATGCCCTTGTCCCTGGCATCCTTCAAATTTCAATATGTCTGTTCTCCTTTGGGGGCTTCTGCTTTAATAATGCTAATGAGTGATAAGGCTTTTCCTCTCCACATGGCAGCACACACACATATTTACCAAACACACTGGACCCTGCATCATTTGTGTGCATGCCTGCCTGATGCTTTCCCCCGGGATTTCTCTTATGGAACCACTCTTTCCCATTCGCTTTCCTCTCTAGCCAAGTAATTGGTGATGCATATTAGAACTAATGCCAGTTCTAAGTGTGTATTGAAGTGAATTGAAGAAGTCTGAAAGTCTGAGAATTGGCCCTGGTATGCTTCCTGTGGAAGATAATACATCTTAAAGGTCTGTGGATCTGGTAGGCAAAGTGGTAACAAGCTTTTACACTATTGGATTGGAGCTGATGGCTGTTAGTATTCAGTATTGGCCTGTCCTTGAGGTTCTGACAGCACATGCCCCCTGTAGTCACTAAGAGCACCACCTGTGCATATTCACTAAGTTCCCTTTTTAAAGGGCCCCGCCTGCCCTCCATACTCCTCTTTTTTTCTCTTCCTCCCCCCTCTGTTCTCTCTCTCTCTCTCTCTCTCTCTCTCTCTCTCTCTCTCTCTCTCTCTCTCTCTCTGCCTTTTTCCTCTCCCCTGCTGCTCCTATCCATGAAGGCCAGTTTTCCCCCCTCCTCTTTCCCCTTTTTATGAACCCTTTCCCTAATTAAAAAAAAAAAATCAGAAATCTCCTCTTGAACTCTGTCACATGGCATCTCTCTCTCTCACACACCGATCTTTCTTTTTAATTACAACAATGGCTGTTTTATGAATTGGTAAGTGTTCTATTGGATTCAAACAGTGTATCTGAGCCTGTATTAGATTGTGAGTAATGACAGAGGCAAACAACAAAACGTCTATCCCAGTGCCTGGTCACACACTCTGTGCTTAGTATTTACTGGATTGCAAGCGTGAAATGTCCCAGTTTCAAGAACACTTTGAATCTCACGTGGGCGGGGAAAATCAGGACACAATATTGTGCCACCAAAGCTAACTATCCCCAGGAACTAGAAGACAGGTGGCCAAAGACTGAAGATGTAGAGAAGACTAAAATTGGGGGGGTGTGTAAAATACTTTAGCAGGGGCAGCATGTGGAAGACAGACATCTTATGAATGCCTGCCAGTGACACTCTAGTAAATAGAGGTCTGGAGAGGTGGTGATATTTAGAGAGGATGGAGACATGTACCATGTCTTAGATATGGTAACTAGCTGACAAGGAAGAAAAGCAGACGGCATAGCTTCATGGATGCCTTCTCTTAATTACTTCAGCAGCAGTGGCGTGGAAACAGCATCTGATGTAGGTTTTCTTTTTTGAGTTAATATTTTCTTAGGCTTTTTACTAAGATAAAATAGACAGTTGATTTATACAATGGAGAAATTCAACCTGTGTGTGTGGTGGGGGTGTTTGACCATTTTGGAAGAGATTTTTGTAGGTTATTTGATGGCTTAACCCTTCGCTTGTTTGACATTTGTCTCTAAAGTAATTAGACCCACACATACTCTATTGAAAGGTAGCTCATCCAGAGGAGGTGTCTACCCTCCATTATCTCTGTAAATTCTCAAATTTGTGCTTTTTAGGGTCTGATAGAATTACATTTTTGACTTGTTAAATTTTAGAGCAAATTATCTCATGAAAATTGGTATACTTAGGCTACATCTCCACCATCAGAGTTGTATAATTAGGGAATAACAAAATAGCATCATGCTCTTAATCAAAACATACTCAGGATGCTGATTCCAGTCATTTTATAACTTCTAAAAGCAGCCCTGAAGTGGTTTTGGATAATCCTGTTCCATTTTTTAAAAATACATATTTCTTTTTCATATTTATAACATACATAATAGAAAGCTAACTTCTCATGCTAATAGTAATTCAGGCTTAAATTATTCAATTTTTAGTAAGAACTAAAGAAACGTGCAGCATATCCAAGACAGTACATTGGGCGTCATCAACTGGATATGTCATTTGGTGGCTGCCACACATCTCAGTTCTGGCTTGTTCTAATGTTATGCCCTCTGAACTGTCCTGAACGCCCCACCGCTCCATGTTCTATGATTCCCAAATATCAGCCCCCTCAGATTATCTTCAACTTCCCAGAAATCTCCTGTGGATGTGGGGAAGTGTCACATGGCCTGCCCTTGCTCAGACTTGGATGTGCCACATTGTTCCTTTTCTTACTATCAAACTCCAATCAAGAATAAAGACTCCTTGCCATACCCACTTGTATGTACACTCTGGGACTGTCAGCCTTTGAAATAGATTGAATCTTTAGGGGGTCCAGACATTGTCTGGACCTAATGAATGTCTTCAAGATTCTTTATTCTTTACAGTTTTTGTTGTAGTGAAAGCCTGTTCTTTAGTCCTTTATGACGATCTTTATATTTAAAAGCAAATCCCAAGGGTTGACCAAAGATGAATGTAAATAAAGCTCATATTTTTAACAATCAAATTCCTACCTGAATATCAGCATGAATGGTAGAAACTTGACTTAGGGAAGAATTATTTTATTAGTAAATGAAAGAATTATCTTATGTATTAATTTCAAATTAGTTCCCATGGTGATAACGTTTTCATGTTGAAAGGAAAAAGATGAATACTCTAGTAACTTTCTTCTTCAAATTTAGCATATGCCTGATCTTTAGCTGTATTGTAACCAGTCATCAGCAAAATATATTAAATTTCCAAGTGATATCAAGTTTTCATTAGATTAATCTCTAAAATAGCTGATAGATAATTTTTAAAAGTAAATTCAGACCAAATACAAACAAAACAGGAAAAATATTTTTGTTAAGTATCTTGGTGCCTTTAAAAAGTAGTAGTAGGTAAATTGTCTCACGTTCATAATTTGAGGACATGGATTACAAAATATGGGTGCTGTTGGGATCTTCATTCATCCCCATCTGCTTTTCTTTTTGAGGGGGGGATTTCTTTGAGACTGTTGGCCTTGAACTTTCTGTGTAGCCAAGGATGACCCTGAATTGCTGCTTTCTGCCTGAATGTGTCAGTGAGTTGACAGTCTTGTTGGAATAACAGTGCTCCTATCCTAATCATTGTGAGATTTCATTTTGCTATGCTGGCAGTATGATGTCCAATGGTTGTGCTTTGCCCAGCCTCACTAAAACATAGTAGAACAGGAAACTCAACTGCAACTGTCCTTGGGCTTGTGGAAGGTATGGTGGGTGTGTCTCCAAGGGTTCCACCTGACTTTCTGCAGTTAAACCTATTTCAGCATCTAGGCTGTCTCCTTGCTTTCATGGCCAACCCAGTTTTCCTCCATCATTTCGAACACAGTCAACAGGAGCCTGACATTTTGCCTCCTAAAGACTGAAGCCACAGGACATGGCCCTGAAGGACTGACTTGTTTGATTCTCTGTATTCTTCTGGCCATGCAGTGCAGGGCAGGGTAAGCCCGAGAACTGACTCAGTTTGCTCCCAGCACTCCAGTGTAAGTCTCCTGAAGAAGCCTGGTGCCTTTGTCCTCACTTGTGTACACATGACAGGGGCCTCTGTTCCCACCGTCCTCTCTGGCCTCTCACATTCCAGATCCTTTGTTGCTACCCCCATCATAGATGGAAGTACCACCTTCCACTGGAGTGGGCTTTGTAGTTCATCAGTCACATTCACCCACTAGGTTTCATCAGGGCACATATGCCAAAACACAGAGAGGACAATGGCAGAGTTGGTTTTCGCCATCCACCTTGTTGAAGCAGTCACTCCTGTTTTGGCAACCATGGTGTGTACACCAAGCTAGCTTCCAGATGAATCTCCTGTCTCCACCTTCCCTCTCATTGTAGAAGTGCTGGGATGACAGATGTTCCAGCACCACATCTAGTTATTTCTCATGGGGTTCAGGAGTTGAACGTGGTCATCAAGCTCCGGGCATGTCTAGGTAGTGCATTTACCCACTGAGTCATTTTTCCAGCCCCAAGAACTCTTAAGTCTTCACGAAGTTAACTGGTGACTGATTCTGTGAAGATACATGACAAAGGTAGAACTCGAATGATCCATTTCCCCCTTTGGAACAATGGTTTCTGAAACATGGGCTAGGAATTTGCTAGACATGCAGATTCCTGAGCCCTCTTAGTGAATCAGACCCTCAGGGTGGAATCAAGCTGTTTTTTCCTAGACCTTTAAGGGACTCCAGTGTTAACTGAAGTAAGAGAACTCCTGCAGTGGGATATTATCTATAGCAAGAGAGGTCGCTATGGGAGATACAAACTACTAAAAATAGTGGTTATGCTGGGCTTCTTATGGCACTTTTATGGATGGATATATATATATAATTTAATATATATGTCAAAATTAACATATATGCATGTTAATGGAATAACTCAATAATACCTTAAACTTTTTGTGGTGAAATTTAATGTAGCCCTATGAAGAGATTAAAGTGTGTGTGTGTGTGTGTGTTACATACATACACATACACACACACACAGAGGGAGGAAGTTTAGACTGTTTTATGGATGAAGTGGGAAGTTGATCATGGTTCCTAACTAACCTCAGTGAAATCTACTTTCTGACCAGGGAGAGACTCCATCCATCTATTGAGAGACCAGAGAAATCATCTTTGAGTCTTTTAATTGAATGAACATTTTATAAATGCTGCAAGCATGTGTTCCCATGCCCCTAACACATGCTGCTGTTTAACCAAACAGAGTTTCCTTCCTTCTACACCTTTACTTGTCTCCACCTTGATATCCTGACTTGAATATCACTTGATCAGGCTCCAGACTCATGCACAGAGATTCTGAAAGCAGGACTCT
The DNA here is from genome assembly GCF_943737965.1 of Phodopus roborovskii. Taxonomy (NCBI): domain Eukaryota; kingdom Metazoa; phylum Chordata; class Mammalia; order Rodentia; family Cricetidae; genus Phodopus; species Phodopus roborovskii. The sequence goes on along the minus strand of NW_026126460.1, from coordinate 11,251,752 downwards.
GTCATAGAAGGGTGACTCAGGCAATCAACCCCATTGGAAAGTCATCCAAACGAGGAGAGGCTGCTATTATATTTGGGGAGTTTGCCATAGCCTTCCAGACAGGAGAGAGAAGGGGAAGAAAGGAGAAGGTTTAAGGTCCACCAAGGTAAAATAACTGAGTTGGACTACCAAATTTCTCTCTCTCTCTCTTCCATCATCCTCTTATAGTTGAGAATTCGTGCAAGTGTATGAGTGTAGGAGAGAGCTTCTCACAGGAAAGAACATGGAAATGTCCACACGATGTAAGGTCATGGGCTGGACATGAGCAGCAACATGGTTGTATTCAGGAGGATGAACCTTTAGGTTGAGTTGGTCATGGGGCGTGTGAAGTTCAGTCCAGAGCAGAATATATGTATGCTACAAAGGCAAGTTTTTATTTTATTTATGTAAAAAGAAGGCTGGGGGGAGGGGTTGTCTCAGTGACAGAATTCTTACTGGGCTTGAACAAGGGCACTCCCAAAAAGCAAAAGAGAAACAAGTTAACTTAATTTTAGCAACATGTGCTACATAAACCAATGGACACAAATGTGATAGCATAAAATCAGTATGAAAATATGTTGTGTCGTATTTTCCATTCCTTTTACAGTGGGTCCTTAAAATTTAGTATGCATTACTTTTGATGGTTTATCTGAATCCCTGTGTTAATCTTCCATTGGTGAATGTAATCCTGCTAAGAGCACATGACATAGTATACTGCTTCAGTCTCTTAGGTCCATCTTACAACTACAGGGTCAAGCTCTTATATATGTTTGAGGATGTGATTTAAATTATTTCTTTTTGAACAGCCATCTTAAAGTAGACACTCAGTCTGTGAAGAGTTCCACTTAGCTAAGTTAACCATTGCTTTGTAGCTGTTTGAAGAATAAATGTAAAAATAGAATAGATAGTAATTTGCATTGTGTAAATGCAATAGCTTAGATCCCAGAACCTGGGAGGCCTTGGGTGAGGGAGTAATAGGTGAGTGGAAAATCAACGTGGAGCATGGATCAGTGAAGACACACTTTATTTCATGTAGTAGCTTTTGGAGATGCTTTCGATATCCTGGCAAAGTATAGCCTTTGTCTTATTTTCTACCAGTCAGACAATCCTTTATTGGAGAAGAAGAGAAACTACTTAAGATACAGCTGGAATCAAAGAGAAACCTGGGCGATTTTCCAAAGCAGAGCCCATCAGTAACTCAGTACTTTTAGACTGTGGTGCCTACAGCCTGAGCTGGTGTGGCCAAGCTTGCAGTGACCTTTGCTGGGTGTTGTTTTCGGTGTTAGAAAAGCTTGTGGCATTGTCTCTCCTGATGATTCAGTCCCTGGGTACCATGCTGGAATCTTTAGTGCTGTGGAGTGGGGTGTGGAAGCAATTGGTAGGTCTTTGCTGATGGCCTCTGCCTGTCCTTAAAGGAAAAGTAAACCCATTGCAATATTCTCCATCCTCTCCATTTCCTAATCTGAGAAATTTCTGCATTCTCAAGACAAGTCCTAGAAGGACTGGAGCAGGATATACCAAGATGCCTGATAATCACATTTCAAATAAGTAAAGATTCAAATTAGTCCTTTCAGAGCTCTAACCGTGTCAAAATACCTCTCTTAAGACATGGATTTGAAATGACATTCTGTAAATCAGGAAGTAGACTTAGGAAATCTGCATGCACAATGCGCACTTCCAAGGGTCTTTTAAAAATCCTTGAGTGCACGATTCTGCTTCATGCTCATATTTCATGCTACCATCTGTATCGTAAAGGTGAACTTGAAGCCCGGTGCATCTGCTCCATCAGGGATGCTCTCCACTCGAGCCCCAGAGGCAGCCTTTATAAATGGGCTTCATAAGTTGATGCACTTCACTTTCCAGGGGGCAATTGCTCAGGATGCCGAGGTCCTAGGTTTGAGACGAAGGTGGTCAGGATTCTCTTTCTTTAGGCTCTAAGAGACAGGAAGAGATAGAAATGACCCCTGATGGTGAAGGAATACATTTAGTCCACTTCCAAGAGGAATGTCAGATTTAAACAGCCAAGCACACGTTTTACCTCTTAGGCAGGCAAGAGTTGTCTTGCGCCTGTGTGGATTCCAGTGTTTACTGACAATGAAGATGCAGTAGGTTTGGAGTATTTATTGTTGTTGTTGTTGTTGTTTTAGTGTGTTCCATGGGGAGGGGTGCTACAGGATGCTCAGGGCTGTTACCATTGCAATGGACAAAATAGGTGCTTGCCTGAAGCTTGTCAGTGTAGCAGAGGAAGGGGACAGAAAGCATGCACCAACATCATGCCATCTCATTTCAAAGTGAGTAAGTGCTGTGGATAGTTGGACAGACTGCACTTTGTCTCTCATTTCACAGCTGCCCTTGAACTCTGCATCCTGCTGCCCCACCTCCCACATACTAAGATTACAGTGTGTGCACTGTGTCACCACCATTCACCTGCTTTTTTACAGAGGCTAACGAGGGTGGAGTTACTTTGAAAAATTAAACGAAGGAACAAGAATGTTCCAGGCATAGGGCAAAGCAAGGTCAGACAGAGGTCCTGAGGTAGAAGTGCATGAGAGAAGATCAAGGAAGGGGAGGTTGGTAGATGAGATGAGAAAGGTAGCCAAGCTTCAGGTCGTGCTAACTGCATACTATGTGGCTCTGTAGACTTGGGACTTTTTTTTCCCCTGAGAATGATGGGCAACTATTAAACATTTGTATTTCATTTTAATATTCTTTTGAGGTGGGATTGGTTGTGGCAGCCTGGTGTAGTCTGTTGTCACCTTTCATAGAAAAATGTTGTGTTGGGGGGGGGCAGTGTGCACACGCAAGTGTGCTCATATGTTCAGATGTGTATGAATTTGCATGCACATGTGTGTGCATGCATGTGAAGTTCAATATTGGGTATCTCCTGTTAGTCTCTACCTCTTTTGCTTTGGGGCAGTCTCTCACTGAACCTGGAAGTCACTGATTTTGCTAGGCAGGCATCCTGTCTCCACCCACTTCTGCGTTTATAGATGTGTGACATAATACTTGGGTTTTTTTTTTTTATGTGGGTGCTGGGACTCCAAATTTAAGTCTTCATGCTTTTGTGAAGAGTACTATACCTACTGAGCCATCTCCCCAGCCCTCAGAATAATGTTTTCAGATGCTTTAAACAAAATCCATGGAATATCAAAGAAGCCAACTGGATGGATATATAATATGTCAAGGTGCCCTAAAAGAGACACATGCTGTGATCTGAATTTTCAAAGGCTTCTGTGCCTGCTTGAAGAAGAATTACACTGTAAGGGCCAAGAATGGAAGCAAACCAGTAGCTTGGGGCTAGAGCAGCTGCTTGCCTTTTACCTTCCAGGACCCTGATCTCAGAAGCTGGGCTGTGCAACTCCGTCTTTTTGAGTGCATGGGAGAAAAATGTATGACTTCTATTTATATTTAATTTACAATCTTTTTGAGTGCAAGAAGAATAATGTATGACTTTATTTATATTTAATTTGCCCTCATTCTTTTTAATGATTGCTCTATTGAATATAGGCTTTACAATATCTTAACATGCTAGGACTTTAGTACATTTATATAATTCATGAATAAATCTACATGTATTTAGGGTGCCTGGCCAGAAAGTATTTATGGCCGTGGTGTTGTTTGAGCTATCAGCTCTGGCGATCGCAATTTAGGGAGAGTAACCCTGTGAGAAGCAGAGAAAATGCCATGCGTTTCAGCTCCGTTTTGTGGGAGCACCTGAATTCTTGCTGCAATTCAACCCTGATAAATGTCAGTTGTGTTTCTCAGCACCCTTACCTCTTCTGAAGAGCCCTCGTGGAGCTGTAAATCACCTCTGAGGTGGCATGTCTCCCCCAGGGAAACAAGTTTCTTGAGGTGATTGCCAGGGAAGCAAAGTGGTTCTTGATATTCAACCTGAAATCTGGAGGCTCTGAAGGGTGCTCTCCTTCCCGAGCTGGGAGCTGGCCATGCAAAGCCACCTCTGTGATGTGTGCACCTGCATCTACTCTGTGATCCACTCGGCACTCTGGACCTAATGCTTTAGATGTCTCTTAATCTGCCTGTCTCAAATGCCCTCTCCTAGATGTTTTTGTTCACTCTTGGGGGTGCATTGGGATGAATGGCATAGCCGTTCTAGATGTCACCTGTCCCGTGCTTCATTTTTATACCCTGGAGGAGCATCTGGTGTAGACAAGAAGGAAGTCAGGGTGAAGGAGAAGGTCCAGTGGGGAGAACTGAGTTACATCTTACTTAGTCCACTCACAGTTGAGCAGCTGCCACTATCCCTCCCATCTGTCCTCCTCCTTCCTCTTCCTTCTTCCTTTTCTTTCCACTCCATCCTCTTCTCCCTCTCCGCTCCGTCATGTTGTGCTATCCCATTCTCTTCCTTACTCTCTTCCTCCCTCTTTTATTTGCTCTCTCCACTTACCTGCCTTCTCCCATCTGCCCCCACTTCTCTCTTTCTCTCTTCCCTGACTTCCCCCTCCCACCCCACCCCCCCACCCCCCCACACACAGGGAAATTCCCTCTACAGAAAGAAGACGAACCCTTTCATGAAGTGCGCAAAATCTCCCATGGGTGAACTAGTAGGATAAGAATTCATGCCTTTTGGGTTTCAGTGGGCCCACACCTCAGATCTGGTGGGGTGTTGCGGATCTACGTGAACCACACTGACCATGGTGAAAATGCTAACAAGAATTTTACAGACCTGCCCCACCAGTACAGATCAGTTTAAGGATCTGGGCCCAGAATGTGGACGTACAGCAGCCTAAGTTCCCTGCTCCTGAATGAGAAGGCATATTCCCAACTCCATATGTCTTTTCTGCAACTCTGGCCTCTGAGTCCTGTGTTTAGGCTCAGGACATCCTCACTCTTCTCCCCAGCAGGGAATATCCTATCCAGGGTTTCATATCCAGGAGGTAGCAATCAGGTAAACCCAGCACTGTTTGGTTTTCTCTCTATATATATCTATATCTATATCTATCTATCTATATCTATATCTATCTATCTATCTATCTATCTATATATATATATATCTCCTCTTTCCTCCTATACTCCCAATACTCCATGTATTCTTGGTTCCCTCTGAAAGGCATTCATGTCTTACTCCTCTTTCTTATTGGGTCTTGCAGGTCAGTGAGTTCAGGGGGCACCAATTTAATGAAATAACAATTTCAAGCATGACTGGGTGGTGGTGGCACACACCTTTAATCCCAGCACTCAGGAGGTAGAGGCAGGTGCATCTCTGAGTTCAAGGACAGCCTGGTATACAGAGTGAGTTCAAGGACAGTCAGGGCTACATAAAAAAATAATAATAATAATAAGTAAGTAAATAAATAAACCTTGTCACATAAAACAAACAAACACAAAACAAAAAAGAACTTCAAGCATGTTTGATTTTATTCAGGTTGATACAAATGGAGAATTGTGAGAGCTTTTATAGTCAATGTCAAAGGGAGGAAAAGATGGAAAGAAAAAACTAAGTGCTGTAACTGGGTAATGTTTTCTTAAATATTGTATGATGGGAGACGTGCAGAAAGATGGGTGCATCCATTGTACTTTGCATAGGTAGCCTAAAACTCTGTGTGTGTGTGTGTGTGTTATGCAGTGCTCTTGTGGCTGCATCTGTGTGTGCGTGCAGATGCACGTGCAAATGTATGTTCATGAATGTAGAGGCCAGATGTCAGCATCAGGTGTTTTCTTCAGTTGCTCTCCACTTTGGTTTTTGAGATAGGATCTCTCTCTGAATCTGGACCTCACTGGCTTGGCTAAGCTAAACAGCTGACTGGCTTGTCTTACTCTCTAGTGCCAGGATTCCAGGTGTGCACAGCTGTAACAAACTCTTTTACATGGGTGTCGGGGAAGCTTATTCGTGTGTTTATGCTTATACATCAGGCACTTGAGTGAGCCATCTCCCTGGCCCTCCAATTGTGTATTTTTCAATAATATGAGTCTCCCATGTGCCGCTGCTGTTCTAATTAATATGTAATATATAAGCCATGTTGTTAATTTTTACAAACCTATTGTTATCTCTGAGAAAACAGGAGCCCAGAGAACTTTGTTAACTTGCCTCAGGTTATACAGCCATTCAAAATTAATCAGCCTTGCCTGTGGTCAGACGTGGGACCCCAGGAAGGTTGACTTTGGACCCTAAATCATTGTGCTCACCTGCTTGTCAGTGACAGGGCTCCAATGTCATGATTTCATTTGGGGCTTTAAACATTATTTTTCTACTTAATGAGGACCAGCTCACTGTATAGTTAGAAGGATAAATATTTGTCCTATTTGATGACAAATGTGATGGGTTAAAAAAAAAAAAAAAAAAAAAAAAAAGGCCCCAGGCAATGTCACGTCATGCACATTTTCTTACATATTCCTCCATCTGTATTTACTCTGTGAAAAGGTCACTTGAGCACCAGCTCTCCGAATTCATGTTTCTCAGCAGCTTCTCTGCAGCTAAAACCTGCTCTACAAATGGACTTCTAAAATATTTTGGGGTTATGTATATTGTGACCCAGTATGAACACTCTAGAAGAACCACTGAGTCATGGGAACCTCTTAAGTAGGACCTCTGGGAGGTCCCTGAATGCCAGGAATTGGGAAGTGTTTTTTGTCTTTCTCTCAGTTGATGGTCCTGCCTTCTGTCCATCCAGTCACACTGGTTCTGGGAGGCTAAGGTGTTGTTTCTCTCTGGCTATGGTTTGTGATGGAAGAGGAGGGGAAGGAGAGACAAAGAAGACTGAAATGGTAAATTACTGTAGGTTCTTGAGAAAAATAGAATTAGAAGCATTTGTGGTTCAGATGAAAATAGCACATTTCCTTTCTGCTCGGACCATGGGGCTCAGAGTGCTCCGGGGAATAGAAAATAAATAAAAATTGATTCCTCACCAGTTGAAGGAAATGCCCTGACTCTGGGAACTGAAATGACAGCCCCAGCACTGAAGATCTTGTAAAGCCATTTTTGAAGGTTAAAAAAAGGAAAGAAACAAAAGAAAACACACCACCAGGAGGCTTAAAAAAAAAAAAAAAAAAAAAAAAAAGAGGCATGCTCGCATGCTCTATTAGGGAACACACAGACTACTTAATGACCTGAGAGGCCATTTTCTAAGACATTACCAGGCAGCAGAACCTGAGCAGGCCAGGTGTGAGAGCCTTCCTTGCTGACCATGGTCCTTCTGTGTCTTTTGCAGGTGAGAAGCCTTACAAGTGCTCATGGGAAGGATGTGAGTGGCGTTTTGCACGGAGCGATGAGCTCACAAGGCACTACAGGAAACACACAGGTGCAAAGCCCTTTAAGTGCAACCACTGTGACAGGTAAGGCAACATAGAAGCTGTTGGACTAAGGAGGGAGACTGTGCGGTAGGTTGGAGGCTGGTCCACACATACTCTGGGACTAGCCACAGGCCTGGTTCATACCCAGCTCCAGTGCAGTGTGGTGGAGGTTGGTCCACGCATATGATGTGGCACTAGTCACAAGCCTGTCTCATGCCCAGCTCCTAGCAATACCTTCTACTTCTCTATTGCTTAAAAAAAAAAATCGAGAAGATGCTTTATTCTTTCACGTATAAATTCAGGTTTTTGATTTGGTTGAACAGTATTTACTCAGCACTGGCCTTGAACCAGTGCTGGTCACTGGGTACAAACAAGACGTCAGACATTGCTCCTCACACAGGTAAATAAGGCAGAAAACTACAGTATACAGGAAATGGTAATAGAATATCTCATTGTAGCCGCCTATTCTGATCTTTTTATTGTTGTCCATACCACCTTTCCTCATCTCTCACAGTGAAGAGAAGAAAAAAAAATTGATTAATGGGAGGCAGGCTTATTTCTAAGACTTTTTTTTTTTTTCTAATGCATTATTGGAAATGAGTTTACTAAAGGAAGGGCCTGTTCTTGGGGCATCTGGACTATTCCTTCCTCGATGAAGATATGCTCAAGGGTCCAAAAATGGCAATACTCTGCAAACTCACTCTGTAATTTAATTTCAAACCTTCAGCATTTGATAGTGGAAGGATCCCGTAGCAACAGATAGTAGCCGAGTAATAGCATCTGACAGTCCTGGCATTATCAGCCGATAAACCCCAAAATGGAGACTCTGCAGGCCAAGGTGAAGGCAGGATTAGGTTTAGACATAATCAAATAATGGGCTTGCATCTGAGCATGTTATCCTTCTAATCCTATTTCTGTGTTTAAAGGGAAGCTTAAGAAAATTAACCATCTTTTTAATGCAATACTAAAGGTCTCAGTTATGTTGAGAAAAATGCTTCTAATACAATAAAAGCCCCTGAAAGCCTCAGGGTTCCCCGGCTTGGACAGCAGCTTGCAGGATTGGGGGGGGGGGGGTAGCAGGATGTCCACAGAGGCCTGGCCACCCTTGGGAGGAAATGAGATCTCTCTCACTTCCTGGCTCTCCCAGTCCCTGTACTCCACACCTGCATCTCCCACTGGCCAGGCCCTTCCTCTGAGGGTGTGCTTGCTTGGAGAGTAGAGCAGGGATGGCTAAGTCCATGTTCTGCCAAGTTGGCCTGGTGTTCTTTTGAGATGCTTATAAAGAACACTTCTGTTTTTCTTCCCCCATTCTTCCTGAAGAGGATATTTCCCTCTTATCTTCATCCTATGAGAACTAAATAAAGACCCCACGCCTCCTGGAGTGCAGAGATAACACCCCCCCCCCAGGCCTGAGGAAGTGTGCCTCTAGCAACTATTGTCCTCCAGTGCCTGGAGAGCTGTGTCTGCTACCCAGGAACACAGCCCTTGTTCCACACCCATTCCATTCCCTAGAAGGCCTCTGCAATGCAGTAGGCTTTATTCCTCGGCGTGTCCTCGTCAGTGTCGCTGTGTTTGACACCATCCTTAACCTCTATCTCACATGACCCCTGGTCAGTACTCCTCAGCCCTGGCTAATGAAGAAGCCTATAGGTGTTGGCTCTGCCCACAAGCCTACGAAGAAGAGCTTCCCCCTGTTATTAACTGGGATCAAGATGAGGTACCCACACAATCCACCCTATCTCTGAAGGGTGTTGAGGTTGTGACTTGGAGAGCGTGGCGTTGTGGGTTGTCCTAGTGCTTAGAACTAGATTGTGAGCACTTATGAGGAGATTGCTAAGTCAACCCCCTGAAGAATTCCTGACTTGGAGCAGCCGACACATTAGCAGTCAGTCACCCACTCAAGTGACTGATGTGGAAAAATATTCCAAGCGTCTTGGGTGTGGAGGAAACAGCAGTGATGGGTAATCTGGTTAGTCATTTGCTTTGTTTTCCTCATCAAAATAACACCATGGTCTTTGGAGATGGAAGTTGCTATATGGATGGCACAAATTCTGTGCTGTGATACCTAGGGAAGTTTGAGTAGGCCAGAGTCCCATGCCCCTAGGTCAGGAGTGCATTTTCAGTATCAGGAGTGAGGGCTGGAACTCGCTAGTGTCTCATGACAGGCAGTAGCTCTCATGTCACTGTCTGGGGTGCTAAGAATAAACAGGTCTGGGAGCTGTCGTGAGGCCCCAAAACAAGGGCTGCAGTGATGGGGAGCTGCCATTCCTTAGGAGACTTTGACCTTTGGGAACTGAGGCTGTCTACAGCTGGTAGCAGGGGCCTGTGTGCTGGTGGCGTCACAGTGTGTGTGAGTACACTGCTGCCTGCCTCAGACTGAGCAGTCAGCCCCCTTTCTATAGAGGCTAAATGAGGTTTAACTTCCCCTTTCTTGAACACATACCATGTATAATGTACGCTTTTATTTGTCTGTGTGAGTTTTAAAGATACATGAAGTAATTATATTTATTTGTTTCCTTTGCTTCCTGCTTGAAATTGTTGAGTGTAGTTTTTATCTAGAACAGTTGTACCTGACCATCATAGGCCCATGGCTGTCATAGACTGGAGCTGAATAGCTGTCACGTGTTGTGATGATGGCTTTTCTACTGTCCCTACCATTCCCTGTTGCCTGTCCAACATGAAAGCAAGTCATTTGCTGTCTAGTATGATCCTACTTTCTGTGTCATTTCCTCTCACAGGGGCCACCATGTCTTCATATTTAATGTCGTATCGTAAGGGGAAAGAGCCAGTCTAGGAGTGTTCTATGTAACATCCTTGGCTCGGTGCACTTCCATACTTTCCCCTGCCTGGCCCCTGAAGACACTGAGTCTCATAACCTCAGGCTTCCGGTTCAGGCTGGAGGAAAAACCAGTGAGGTGACTATACCACTTCCTTATCATCAGACAGAACCTACTGTAGCCCTGCAAGTAATCCACGCCAGAGTGTCACAGCCAGGAGAGCATAAGGCTACAGATGGTGGTAAACAGGGTTCCAGTTCTTCTACGGGGGAAAAGGCAGAATAGCACTTCTCCCAGCAGGCTATTAGAATCCAGGTGGGACTGTTATCAAGGTGGTCATGAAAGGTCTTGGAGAGCTGGGAGGGGATGTTTTAGTATTTATAGCAGTACACCTTTAAGTGAGAAAAAGTGTTAGCTGGGTCTCAGCCTCCTAGTTCCCTGGAGGGTTGTAGTTGGCTTAACACACATTTCACTTCAGAGCATCCTGACCATAAGCAAGAGAGTAATTGTAGGTTTAGACTAGTCCTCCATAATGTACCAATTTCAATCAATAAAGACCGTGTTATGTATAGTCATTAGGCTGTTGTGTCATTATGAATACTTCTTGGGGTATAGGACCCTTAAAATGATTGGATTCTGCACTTCTAGATGCCCAGTTTATCTAATTCTCTTTCCTATTTCTATGAAGAACTCAGTAAGTATAAATTGATAAATATACATTAATCTTGACTAAGTACCTAACCTGGTATATTAAATTTGAGTGGAAACGTTAATGGTAGGGAATCTGGTCTAAGTCTAAATATCAAACAGTTCCTGGAATTTGAGCAAATTAAGATGCTTGTTTGGGTCAGTTGGCACGCAGTTGTATTTCATAGCAGGCTAAAGGGCTTGGCTTTTTTCCTGAATAAGGTTGAAGGATAAGGGTAGATAGTTGAACATATGAACATATATGGCTAGATATCCTGCCACAGTAGAAGCAGAGGAAAAGCTGAACACATGTGACTGTATAATGTTCTACACCAGGGTTACATTCCCAGGTTCTGAGAAGGAAAGCAAAGAGGCTTGACCCTCTGCCAAGGCCCCTCCTTGTCTCACCAGTTCAAATGCCCACATACCCTGGAGGCAGACAGGATTCCAAGAAGCTGCTCTATTGTTTTCTATCAGGTCCTAATTCCCCCATAACCACTGATCCTCTCGGTTGATGTTCTGGTTGTTGTGGCAACCTGTGACCACAGAGGTCTCGTGTTTAGTGTTCATTTACACTACAAAATCACTCTCTTGCCAATCTATAGCTTCCAAGTTCAACCTAAGTCTATCTTGCTGGGCTATGGTCAAGGTTCTGGCAGCCTGCATTCTATCCTAGAGCTGTTAGGGAGGAGTCTATTTCTTGCCTTTTGTCAGGCTCTAGAAGCTGCTCATACTCATTGCTTGAGACTCCAATCCTCTATCTTCAGAGCTGCCTTCTTTCAATCCCCTCTTCCATTTTTAAGGACTCTGCCTTGATGATGGAAGCTTAGAGTCTCTAGAAATGGTATGGGCATCCTCTAGATGCTAGAAAAAAGCAGAGAAAGGCGGGCGGCCAGGGAGAGTTGAAGGAAGAAGGGAGAGACAGTGGGCCCCACAACAGAAAGGAATTGTGCAGGTTAGAAACTGAATTAATTCCCTGAAGACTATTTATCTGTGTCACTATTTTACAATAGATCAAATCTGTTTCAGAGTTAGTTCAGAGGGATTGTCCAGATAGCTTGTTCACTCCAAGTTAGGGCCTAAAATAAGCTAGTAGGGATAGGATTGTTATTCAGGCATTGTTGGGTTAGATTGTTTTCGGCTGTAATTTTCCCATTCCACAAGTTTTTCATTGTCTTTTTGTCTTATTTATTGTCATCTCCTTAGGTTCTGTTGTGCGTGTGTACCTATTTAAGGAATGGGCACAAACAGAGGGTGTGGAGACTCTTGGGGTCAGGGGACAGGGTGGGTTTGTGGTTTGTTTGTTTTAAGAAAGAACAAACACAAGGAAGTCTTGCTTTGGACAGGAAATTCTGCAAACCTGAATGGGTGGCTTGCTAATGTCTGAGCAAGGGTTCTGAGTCATGGGGCTATCTCAGACTACAGGGATACCTAGGGATGCTTTCATAGGCAAGGCAAGGGCTGGCATAAGGAAAAAAAAGGAGAGAGGGTCAAGCGTGGAGGTTGCTTTACATGCGCATAACTGGTACTCCAGCCAGAACTCAAGATTGCACACTGTTGGAACGTGGAAATATTACATTAGTGATGAGATACAGAACCCTGCCTTAGACTGCTGTTAGTGTAAAAGGTTATTTATTCACAGATAACTGTCACAAATGGAATTCGGTTTGTCTTTAAAGCTGGCTGAACCCAGGTTCTCAGATACCATCAAAATTGTTTCTCCCTTTCACCCCTTTCTCTGCCCACTTCCTTCTCCAGCAGGCTTTCCCACAGCTGCAATATAGGCACTAGTAGCCCCAAGCTCATCCCACACCAATTTAGTATTCCCAGTAGAAGCATGTCTCTCTTCCGGTAATTTCTGCAGCTCATAACTGCCTCTCTTTGGCTTCTGTGGGTCATGTGACTGTTGCTTAGCAATCACAGCCACCATAGCTTTCACCTTTGAAGGGAGGTCAGCTTTATACTACTGAGAACGTAAAAGGGTTTCTACCCAAGAGACTATCATGTGTCTACTACCAGTAACGAGGAAGAAAGATGACCATAACATCTGCCGAGGAAGGTGCTCCATTATAGAACTTAAGCATCAAGTGTTAGTCCAAAAGACTCAGCCCTGGTCTCTATTCCTCTCCTCCCACCTATGTAGCCTCAGCCCAGCTCTTTAGCACACAGAGAAACAGACAGATGTGCACACACAGACAGACTGATTCACCATGGAGATGTCACTAGCATAGTGTTGAGGATACTCTGGCACAATGCCTATACACTAGAATATACTCAGTCTGTGAAGGCCCTTCTGTATTCTTTGCCTTGACATGAATGTATTGTGCTTGTTATGAGCCTGTGGGAATTACAGGTAGTACAAGCTTTTGTTGTAAAGCTTGAGACTGCAATCTGGATGTTGAAACATCAGTGCTCTATCTCCTACCTGATGATGCAGGCCAGTTATTCGTTACTGTATTTACAGCATGTGAGCATGATGTGAGTTTTGCACATTCGTTCCATCTTAGATAATTACAGTCGTAATCATAACAGTTAATATGCATTGACATCTTACTCCGTGTGACGTGACATTCTAATACTCGTTTTGTTTAATCCTTTAAGCAAGCCTATGAGAATGCTTCGAGCATCCCTGGCAGCCACACAAGTCCTGGGAGAGTTAGGGTTTAACCCTAGCTGACTCCTCAATCACACGTCCTCATCCCTCCATAATGCATGGGTGCCACCTGTCTTTAAGATGGGTCATTGGGTAAATCGACAGAAGTAGCTGGACCTTTCTAACATACTTGTTGTTTATTGTTCTAGGTGTTTCTCCAGGTCTGACCATCTTGCGCTACATATGAAGAGACATATCTAAACAAAACAAAAGTAAACAACAACAACAATGAAGACAACAAAACACCATAAAGGCCAGAGTTGCCATGGCATCAGCCAGTGTTGGAAGGAAATGCCATGAGGCAGAGGGCTGGACTTCAGGCGGGGAGGATTGCCTCGCAGAAGAAAGTTCTCGCTTACAAACCTCTGTGTACATACATGTACACGCACACGTACACACACCCTCACACACACAGACCCACACACATACCCACTGTCATGCACTCAACTATATTTAAAGTATATACGTCTATTTCTTATGCCTTGTCCTAGCCAGATGGTAGAAGACGAGGAAGAAGGAAGCCAGGTGAACTCAGCAAGGCGCTGGCTGCTGACTCCAGCACTATTGGAATAACTTCCAGCTGTTGCCAATGGAAAAGATAAAAAGCAAATGGATGTCTCCACCGTGGCCAGCAGTATGAGGGGCTTACAGAACTTTGCTTCTCAGTGCAACTTGATAAGAGAATCCAACATCTCACGGTTGCATATGTGTAGCACTAATATTTCTTTTTAAATAGTTGGGGGAAATTGACCTAGAAAACCAAATTGCAGTTTGGTAGCCAAACTTAACTCCTGGTTTATTTGTCCTTTGTGTGTGAAAAGTCCTGCTATTCCGTGCGTCACACTTCCTCCCAGAACTGTCGGTTGGTTTTGGTTCTTCTTAGGACCATTGAGATCCTTTGAGCCGGTACCAACGGCCTTAGTGGCGGCAGACTATGGATTCACACCTTACACCTTTCTGGCCTGCATCTCTCTAGACTTCACTCTCAAGGGAGGAGTTTTCTTTTCTTACCTTTTTGACTCTCGCACATCATATGCACTAGGGATTCTGGAAACTTCTAGCATGACTGCAAAGTGGCCAAGAGAATAAAGTCCTTGATGATAAGTCACAGTATACCCCTTGAGCCTCACCTTCTTGCCAGTGCTAGATTTTTTCTTTTTAATCTCTCTGATTTTTGCTAATGGAAACTTGAAAAAAAACAAAACAAAACAAAACAAAAAAAGCTTATTTGGAAGCTTAAATGTCTTATCTTTTCTTCATGGACTAAACCTCTCCAGGACTCTCTCGGCACCTGGATGTCCAGCTCTCGAAGCAGCCAATCAGACGGGACATCACAGTTCACTCATCCCTCCTTGAGGCATGATGACCTCAGCTCACAGTGAGCAGCCACTGTGCTGTGTCATTGTTCCCCTATAACCAGTTACAGCATAGATGTCGCTAGTCTCAAAGGGCAGCTGCATATTTATTCTAACTCTGGGTTATGACCTGACAAAAAGCCAAAAATATCACTCTTTCCAGGAGTCGGGGGAGAGGGGGGATCTGAGGATGCCTCCCAAGTCTAGAGGCTTCACAAAACATCATCCCATCCCTTCTCTCTTACCCACTGAGCTCATGGTACCCACTTGTTAAATACATGCTTCAAAATGCCATTGTGGGGATAAGGGTTGTCTATATAGGAAAGGATGGAGGTGTCTCTCTTGTGATGTGTCTAGGGGTTTGGGAGGACTTTCTTTAGGGGAGAGGGAACTGGTTCTTTTGGCCAGACCCACCATGGCTTGTGACCGAAAGCACCCAGGATCAACGGAGGCCTCATATTTACCCTGAAAGCTGACTCTAAGGGGAATTATATTGCTTACTTGCATTTTACACACATACATCCAATGTTGGTTTTTATCTTCCCAAATTCTTAGCTAGCTGGCACTGGCCTAAACTCCAAAGACTGTCTTTAGGACCATTAAATGTCCTATGCAAGTAAGCGGGGTGGTTATTAGGGCAGATTGTATATTTTGTATATTCTGGGACCATCCCTTCAAGACACGTCTAACAAACAAAAATGGCATTTGGTCCGCTCATGGTTGCTGCTCCTTCATACCAGCTGGCTCCCTCCCGCCATCCTTTGACTGTGTGACTCATTGACTGTTAAAATGCGACCCCATACACATTTGGGACGCAAAACTGAAGTCTTTTAAAGGAAATAATGAATAATAATAATAATATAAGCAACACAAACACATAATGACAGCGACCTTCAAAGTCCTTGGCACTTGGGTTCTCAGCTTCCTGCAACTTTTGTTTCACTGAAATGTTGAATCTACTCGTCTGAGGGTGAAGGGACCTCCTTGTCACAAATGCTATAGCTTCCAGTTGGACACTTGGAGCATTTCGAGGTCTGGCCTTTAGAATTTTTTTCTTTTACTTCCTTTTTCTGTTTTCAATTTAGACCAAAAATAAATAATACAAAAGAAAAGAAACCACCCTAAACACACAAACACACACATACACACACACACACACACACACACACACACACACACACACCCATTTGCTAGAAGCAATTATGTATATGTTAGTTGGAGGGTATTAAAGAAAAAAGAAATCTGTTTTATTCCAAAGATTTAAAAGTGGACATGACTTATTTACTGGAGCACTGCTTGCTGACAATCTCATCTCTACTACATTTGAGTGCATTTTGCAGCCAGTCCATCAGGGCTCACCATGGGATTTTATTTGAATGTGTGGTGCATCCTTTTTGGATGAAGGATGTGTGAGGGACCTTGAACCTCAGTTGTATTGAACTGTAGCGCCTCCAGTCAGTGCACTAGATGAAACTTTAGACTACCCAAATTCTGTTGCTTTGTCTTTTTTTCCCTTCTGCAGCAGCCTCCAGCATGAATGCACGCACACGCCAGGGATGGCATTAAGCCATGGCTGCCACGATTCACAGGTGTTCTCTCCCAGGCTGGGGCTGCTCTTGCTCTCAAAATGTTATTATGAAGGTTTATAGTACTTGATTTAAATTTTGTACTGACCAACGCAAGGCTCTATTTAAAAAGAAAAGGAAAAAAAAAAGAAAGAAAAAGAAAAAATACGAAAAAGAGTAATCATTGCTATTTGTCCCTCTCGTCATCTGTGGTTTCATTTGAATGTGGCAGAACAAAGGCTTCTTGGTCCTCTTTGATGTCTGAAATGTTTGGTGATTTCTCTTTTGTATCAGTGAGGTCCTTTGTGATCTGCTCCTGTCCTCTATTGGAGCAGGGTGCACTGGGATGCCATGACGGTGCTTGCTTGCTTCAGAGTCCTTTGTTGACTGTGGGAATTGGCCTGAAATTTGGTGGGTGCTAAGCGCGTGGCTTTAAACTTGTTCTTCTCTAGCCCCAATGGACACCTGTGGAGGAGAACCAGTCCACAGCGTGGGCTGGGCAACCCTTGGACATTTTGGAAATATGTTTGTGAGAAATCATCTGTCCTTTCTCAAATGGCAAAGATGGTCTCTTGGAGCCTTGGGGGGGTGGGGGGGGTGGAGAGCAGGTTTTCCAAGAAATAACCTCAATATATATTTTGCTCCCAAGAGGACTGGTTATCTAGGATGATGTAATGGATATTTGAAACACGAAATCCCTTTCACAGTTTATGACATTACCTCCTAACAGTCCAAGGGATCACAAATTTGAAAGAGCAAGCCTGGCATAGTGTGTCATAGGCTGTCCTCTTGAGCACTCTATCCAGGGTCCAGAGTTGGCTGTGTAGAAGATGTGTTTCTAAGCCACTGGCGACTTCCTTTACTTCAAGTTTCGCCTCTTTCTCCTCCACACGACAGTCAGGGATGTGGAGACCTGACATCATAATGCTGCTCCTTGCTCCTGGCCTCCTGTCCCACTGTCAACTCACTGGCCCAGCTTCATGGCTCATGGTGATGAGCATTTTGTCCAGAAAAAGAGAGAGAGAGAATGTTTGGATTCCATGATAAAGCTGCATTTTTATAAAAATATTGGGGACCCCAAAATGAGCTTCATGCTGGCCATTTCCCGGTTCTTTTCCAAATTCCTTCACAAGCCCTTCTGCCAGTCCTCTCTCCCTGCCATCACCTCCCCACGTGCGCCTCCTCTACCCTCTCCCATCTTTGATTGCCTGATGATAACAGGGTAAAAAGACAGTCAACCTCATGCCTGATGAGCAGAATGGATTCCTAGGTTTTCTTTTTGGTTTTCGTTTTGGAAAAATCTTTGAAATCAGAGAAGAGCTTATTTGAGGACTTGAATTTGGGATAAGCTTCCAAATGATCCATGTCTATTTGTATCCAAGGGAAAACAAATGGTTGGGGTTGGGGGCTCACCCATGCATTCAGAACATCCTGCCTGCAACCTCCACTCCTGCATCCCATGGGAAAGCCCAAAAGAAACAGATTGCCAGTGCAAGCCTCAGTGGTTGGTTTTAATAATTCTGAGTGATTTCCTCTCTGGAAGCCACTTTATAATGTGAAAGGAGGAACTACTTTTATCTCCTCAAAAGGGCAAAGGTAAGGAGCATATAACCCATCAGAGTACACAAATCAATCTGCTTTCTCCCTTCAAAAACAAGAAAGCAAAAGACCTCTGGTCAACATATGGCTGAAACCTTACACCCAGAATATTGTCCAAGTGAAAATTCAGTAAGTAGTACCTGGCTGAGACAAATTCATGAAAACCTTCCCTCAAATTTTCTACAAGTGGCAGAAGTTGGTGCAGGAGGATAGCTAGTTCTGAGTGTCCAGGTTGCATTTTGGGAAATATGGGTGATGCTTAATTTGGAACTGGAGGGCCCGGCCTGAGTGTACTTTGCTGCCTTTGTGGTGGCCTGGGGTTTTTTGCTTGTTTGTTTATTTTGTTTTTTGCTTTTGTTTTTCCTTTGAGGATCTTTGGAAGCATTTGAAATGGGACAACAGAAATATGTCAAAGGAAGCAAAATCTGTTCCTATGTGTCTCATGACTAATGCCTGAGGCTTCAGGGTTTCTTGTTTTTAACAATTAAATCTCCTCTCTTGGTTCCTCTAACAGATCCCAGAAGGGGGATAACTAAGCTGCAATTAACTTTATGTGCATCTTACCAATATAGTACTGTATTCTTCAGGGGTTCTGTATTTGCTTGTAAGTCCTCGAGAAACAGGTATCCAAAATGAGAGTGAAATCAAGGCTGTTGCTTCAAAAATATCCCAAACAAGATACTCTTTCAAAACAGGGCTCCCTCTCTGTGGTCATGAGGGAAGGTTGATATGTTCTTGGTTGGGGACCGTTTATACGATTTTTTTCAACTGTGAGCTTTGACCCCAGCTTCTGTCTACTGCCATAAAAAGGACCCCATGTCAGAATAATGAGGGTGGTGTGTGTGCACACACCTTTGTGGGTGTGCATGTGTACCTACTGTACCTTCACAGAAGGAAAACAGGCTACTGAGGTATAAGAGGGGTAGCCACCAGTGCCTAATCTCTTTGGGGGGGATGAATGCTTATAATGCCAGTATATAAAATCCACACCACTGGGAGTTAGTTCCATGTACAGGGGAGGAGCAGTGGGTGGGGAAAGGGGATGTTTTATTCCTAGCCCTTGGGACCAGAGGCAGAATAATTTCTGTAAATCGGGTCCTGAAGATCTGGGGGCTCATTGGTTTGTTCTTTGTTTTTGCTTCCCAGCATGCATTTCCTAACCCAAGCTCAGTTTGATTTCTTCCGTTTCCACTTCTGCTCCATTCCAGGGAGGGAAAAAAAGTTCCACCTGTTAGGGCCAAGATCTCCTTGCTAACACAGAGACAAAAATAAATGTTAAATGTCTTTGGAGCCTCCCTTCCTTCCCTCCCACCACCCGGCACCCTCATGCCTGCTCAGCTCATAATACATGGCTCCACAGCCACCATCATTTTCTTTCTACTCTCTATTACCCTCTTCACAGTTGCTTGAAGAAATTTAATTTTGCACTATACATTTTCGTTTTGCCGGACGTGTCTAACAAGCGTGTTTGGAAAGACTTGCCCCCAGCCCCTCCCCTCCCCCCACCTCCCCGTCACATTCTCTCAGGCCTTCTCTGGTATTTATAATATATCACAGAAGTACCCAGTCTTATAGCCCTCGGTTATGCCTTTTTTTGACATTTTATTTTTTTTAAGCTTTTTATATATATATATAAATATATTACTTTGTCAAGTTTTTTTGCTGTACAAAAGTCTTAAGATTTAAAACTATTATTTGTATTATATGATGGTGGTATGTTAATGTTACAAAATTATTAATGAAGAAAAATTTATTTTTGTTACTGGTCTGTTTCATAATTCTTTTTTAAATTGGTATATTGTAAGATATCTATGCAAAAATGTTATGTGACGCATTTTTATTTAAGAATGTAATATGTGTAATAAACAGTAGAATGTGTTTGGCCTTGGGATGGCTCACTGTGTTTCCCATCAGCTCATTTCATTAGGAGAAAAAGTAATCATCCAAGAGGTTCAAATGTGACCTTCATACTACTTTTCTTTCTTGGAGGAGGGGAAGCAAAAGATGCCCCCTCCCCTCTGTGCACATACTTCATGGTTTCAGTGAAGTAAAAGAGAAACAGCAAATGGTTGGAAGTTATGAAAAGCAATATTTTAGAATGAGGTCGGTTATAGGATGCTGTTTGTTTAGGGAGCTGGGAGAGGCTTATGGAGAGCGGGTTATTTGATGAAGGAAACGGGGCAGTTTGCTCTGTGCTGCTGTTAACCAGAGTGTGTTTGAAAAGGATCATCTGAAGCCGTTTGTGGAAAAGGGATGAGCGGGACCGGTAAAGGGAATCCCTGAGGTAAAGATGGGGCAGTATGTACAAGAAACGGTGGACAAGAAAGGGCAGGAAATGACTAAGCAGGGCCGGAAAACTCAAGTGGCTCCACAGAGCAAGTACAAGCACCCCAAGAAGCAGAAGAGAGGAGAGATCTGAGAGACTTCCCAAAAGGAAGAGATTACTAACATGGCTTCTGCACTGGGCTTCTAGAGGGAGCATCAAGGTGGGAAGCAAGGTGGAGGGTCCAACTGCCGGGATCCCGGCGTCCCTTGCCCTGACATTCCCCCGGGGAAGCAATATTATTAACTGAAAGCAACAATAAACACTCTGTCCCATGGGACACACCTCATGCTTTAGGCTTCCTGAAATGAATAAGATGGCTAAAATCCTCTATCCCTTGTCACATAAACCTGAGGAGAAATTTCAGTAAGTGCCCGCAGTAGAAACCATGAATACAGGGACTGAACTTGCTACAGGAGAGTAGGCAGTGCTGCCTGACAGTGGAGTTGAGGAGTGAGGTGGGAGCAACTAGGAAAGATGGGTTACCTTGTTTTCCACGTCAAAGAACAGTAAGGGAAACAGCAGGTGCTTCGGGGATAGAGAATGGCTTTTGGAAGTCTAATCCTCACCTACGCAGGCAAGTGGCCCAGAAAGGGTGAGAGGAAACAGTTGAGCCAGACATGGGCGCTAGAGCTGCAGGGTTCCTTAGTCCCTAGCCTTCCCGTAGCTTCAGAGGGTGAGCAATTGAATTCTCATAGCCAGAATCATTCTCTAGAAACGTCTCTGAGCAAGAAGGGGAAAAGATAGCTTTGCAACATTACCTGGGACAAGGCTTGCTGCTCCACTTCCTTGATTTAGGATAAGGCATCACATTGAACATTTTAAGTGGCTCACAACCTGCTGTCTGCTGGGGTACTGACAAGAGGGTAAATCCAAACTACACAGCATAAGGAAATGAGATACATTAAGTAGCACTCTGGATGACTGCAGCAACCTTCTTTAGAGTCCGTTTTTTGCTTAGAATAGATTGAAATGTGTATAACCATATCATAACCCTTAGAACATCCTTTTTAAAAATTTCATTTGTCTACCTGTGTGGTATGTAGGAATGGGTGTAGTGTATGTGGAGGTGTGTGGTATATATGCAGGTGTGTGTGTGTGTGTGTGTGTGTGTGTAATGTATGTGTAGTGTGTGTGTGTGTGTGTGTGTGTGTGTGTGTGTGTGTGTAGTGTAGTGTATGTGGAGATCAGAGGACAACTTTCAGGAATCAGTTCTACCATGTGGGTCTCATAGTCTCAGAGTCTGAACTCAAATGATCAGGCTTGGTAGCAAGTGCCTTTAATTGCTGGCCCCTGAGCATTCATTTTATGCAGTATAAATTTTGGAACAGCTCCAGTATCTGGGTTTTGCTTCCCTGGCACTAGAAGGCTGTACTTTATGTAAACTAGTAGTTTTACTTTTTCTTTCTTTTTTTAAATCTTTGTCCTCCTTGGATGTGGCAAAGTTTTTGTTTGACATTTTTCTAGAAGTATTTATCTTCTTGTGAAGTAGCAGATCAGATAAGTGAGATTAGGAATGTCTTAAACAAATAAATAGTTGCAACTGGAAGGCAACAGTAGCCTGAGAGTTGGGTCTGACTCTCCTTGAACGGGAAGAGTGTGAGCTTAATGGAAGCTGCAATATGAGTTTGTGTATCCAGTTGAGAATGTTGGCCTAATGCTAAAAAGTCTCAGAAAACGCAGGGTTCAATGGAATTGGTAAATAATTTAGTGGTTTTTAGCTCAGCTTCCACTTACAAATCGAGGGGGAGATAACTGCCATTTTTAACTAAAATAGGATTTTGAGGCTCTCTACAAGTGGCCTGGTTGATCTACGATGAGCCAATTTCATCTCCAATTCTCAATGTTTCATCTGGTACTTTTAAAACTGTCAGTATTAACTGGTTTAAATTTTATTGCCTTTTTAAAAAGTACATCTGACTTTGCTATAGCTATATATACAATCAAAGCATATTTTAAAATGATGAAATGGTCAAAAGAAAGGCAGGAAGGGAGGAAGGGAGGCAGGGGGGAAGAAAGGAAGGTGTAAGAGAAAAAGAGGCCAAGAGTCCAGCAATCTGTCAAGACTGTATAGATTGCATAGACACTATCCACCATCCCAGCCATTCGCTCTCTCAAGTAGAGAAAATTGTTACACTCAAAGACAAATACTGCAGGGTATCATTTATAGAGAGAATCTTAAAATGTTGAATTCATAGAAGCAGAAGACCACCACAGGCTGAATAGGGCTTACAGCAAGAGATAGTGGTCAAAGAAGACAAAATTTCATGTGGAAGAAATAAGTTCAGTAGATTATTGGACCACATACTGACTATAGCCAATTACATTGTATTCTTTTCTTAAAGATTTATTTTTATTATCTTCTGTTGTGGGGGGCATGTATGTGTGTGTGTGTGTGTGTGTGTGTGAGAGAGAGAGAGAGAGAGAGAGAGAGAGAGAGAGAGAGAGTGTGCAGGCTCCATGAAGTCCAGAAGAGGGCACTGGATCCCCTGGAGCTGGAGTTTCAGGCTGTTGTGAGTTGTGTGATGTAAGTGCTGGAAACATAACTCAAGCCCTCTGCAAGAGCAGCGATCATCTTAGTGGCTAAGCCATCTCTCCAGTCCCAAATAACCATATTCTTTGAAAATAACAAATAGACATATTCTCATCATATTACCCAAATAAATGGGTAAGTATATGTGAAATAGTATGTTAATTTTAGATTGATTGGTCTGCCATGCAATTCAAAACATCACATTCTACATTGAATATATACTATTTTTGAAAGTTAAAACGATTAATAAAAATAAGTAAAGGGACTAGGGCCTGACGAGGATACCTGGTTTTATTGATGCCACATTATACATATGACAGAGGTGACCATTTACATTCTGTTTCACTGCTTTAGGGAAACCAAGAGCAACTTTGATGTCTCATATCACACCAGGCAACACTGATTCCATCTTCTTGCTTGCTTCCCATTTATCATAGAAGGTTATCCACTTGAATCAAGAGAAGCTCAGCGAATTCTACCTTGCCCAAATTCATATAGCATGTTCTATGCATTCCAATGAAGTCATCCTAGGGGGTGTTGATAGGCAGCCATGTTCTACCGGTCTTGACTATAGTCCTTCAACTTGAGCTACTTGAGTGTGACATTCAAGAGCCTTTTGATATCTTTGCTCTATTTCCTTAGTGATTTCCTTCAGATTAGTGTGCTGTTTAACCATGAAGTCTAAGTTTTGGTTTTTTACTGAGCAAAACTATTCCCAGATCATTGGCTTGATAACTATTTTCTTTTGAAATATAAACGAAATAAGTAAATAACTCAGAATATAAAGAGCCATCTTTGAATTACATGAGAATGCCCAGTTGCTGCTGTTGGTACTTGAGATGCACCATTTGTGGCCACTCTCTGAGGTGCCTGCTGCCCCGTTTCTCTTTAGCTAATTGTTTAGTCCCTGTGCCTCTCCTTGGAGCACATTTCAAATTGAATCTAGAAGTAAGTGCATATGAAGATTTAATAAAGAATGGCTTGATGCCTGGGAAGTCACTTCAGGATGCAGGCTCTTGCAGCCTCTGTGGCTTTATTAGTGAGGCAGATGTGCATGCTCTGCCTCGCTTCCCCACCTTGGAAGACCCATGTGTCAAGACATTCTCACGGAGAGTTCACATGTAGGTTGTGCTGTTAGCCTGGGGGTGGAGCTTTGAGTATGAGGCTGCAGCAAATTCTCCTTTACTCCTGCCCCAGGGGCGAAAGTCAGTGCCCAGAAAGCACTGCATGCTGGGAGGCTCATTTTCAAAATGGGCTACCTTCACCCCATGATTGCTGGGTTTCTAGCCAGCACCTATACCCATATGTGTACACAGGCACATAGCTAAACCATGTTGCAGATTCTTCATGTCCTAGTATTAAATATTTATACTTTGCCTAATGTCTTTCCTATTTTGTAACCTCAACTAAAAAGAGGCAACTCTGTCTTATCCATCCTTAATCTGGATCCAGCTTAATATAAACAAGTTTGTCTTGAAAGTGTTTCAAGCACAGAGACACTGAAAGGTATGGAGGTTATAGATAGGGGGAGAGAACAGAAGTAGTGGCCTACTTTGGAGGTGTAAACTGCCAGGCCGGCTACACTTTATCCATTACTGCCAGGCCATGGGGCAGCCAGGGGATCAAGGGACTGAAGCAGTATTTGTCGACAGTAAAGTCTCCCATGTGATCAAAACAAAGAATCTCTAGGAACCTGAGTTTGCATAGCTGATCTCCAGGAACAGCTACTAGTAACTGGGTCATCGCTAGATGAATAACCGTGGAAACCATATATCCCTATTATGCGGCTGGGTTTGATTCTGCTCTTTGAAGTGACAACTTCCAGTTGAGTCACTTAGGTAGAAAGTCACCAGGTGATCCTGACTGATGAGGATGTTTGAACCATTGGGCTATATTTACAGACACACTGTGGGAGACTCTAAATAACATCAGAGCCAAAGCGGTGATGGTGAATTTTCTGTTATCCCGTGGTATGTTCTGTTCTTGGCATTAAAACTGCAACTATTTTAGAAGTATGTGAGCTATGGTTACAGAATCTCTCTAGCCAAATAATCCCAACTATTAGAAATGAGATGTGCAGGCAATATTTCCACACAAGAAGGTACACAGTACCTGATAGCAATACTAAATAACAGGCAGAATTTAACGCCTGTCTTTGATTCTGGGGACCTTTAGCACCTTTTGCTCCCCATCTTGGGATCCTGTTCTTTGCTTGCTGTTGTTTCCTTTTCCTTTGCGTTCATTCTCTTCTTCTGGCTTATCTTTCTCACCCCTCTTTTGTCCTCTTGCCTGTTGTGATAAAGCGCATGGGGGACTTTGGCGGATTCCATCAAACTCAGTCTTGGGACAAGCACCTTTATCCAAGCCCTGCCCCCATCCCTCTCTGGGTCTTTTCTGAGCATGAGCCTCGATGGGCACGGTTCTTTGAGGAGATGCACTTTCATTTTGTTGGCTTTGTTCCAGTCCTCATGTCTGTGCTTGGCAGCTGATGCTCTGTGCAGAGATGTGCTTTAACAGAGCCATAGCGGGGTGCAGGAACACTCAGTCTGAAGGTCTTACCAGGTTGGGGGTATAAGATCACAGTTTGGCCCCTTCCTGGGCTGCAGAGGAATCAGTGGTACCCTGTCTCTCAAGGTCTTAAACCTTTGCCCCTCTCTTCACCAGAAGAAACCTAAACCTGAGTACTTGAAAAGAACCCCATGTTAGGGAGAGCTGGAAGTATGTCTGTCAACCCAGTATTTTGAGCTAAGTCCAGTTCTAGATCCAAATGTTCCCAGTTAGGACTACATGTCACAGTTGGAGAATATGGGCTTCTCTGTATTCTGAGAAAGCTGCCCTAAAAATAACATCTCTGGAAGGCCCAACAGAAACACACGAACAGAGAGGCATTTTCAGGATTTATGGAAGTTCTTCCTTAAAATGTTTAGATGCAGGTACTTGCTTCTCCCCTTCATCTGACCTACAGGACGGAGACTGGGTGGCTTGGGGAACAGAAAGGGCACGCCATAAATCTGAGCTAATTTGAAAAGGGAAGGATGAGGCAGATATGCAGTAATCGATAGAGCAAAACCTTGTTCTGTGGTCAGTGTTTAGTGGCCCTGCTGCTGGAATGTGATCGCGCTGATCCTAACCCTGAGCCACCAGAGGTGACATGAGTTCACAGAATGCCCTCCCTCCCTGTGCTCTTCGAGGCACAGATTCCTTAGTTTCCCACTAGAGAAAACGACTATGGATGAGCCTCTGCGTCTTCACTTTTTATTCCTCTGCATTTTTCCCATAAAAGAGGAAAACGACCAATCACACCCTCCCTCCGCTCCCCACCCCCACCCGGCCGCCACGTTTGCAGGACGGAATGTACGAATTCGAAACATTTCCTCCTGAAAAATCCTGTTGGGAGAACAAATAGGGAAAGCAAAGCCACAATGAGAACAGGGACTCAATTGTTCCTCCACTGACTCAGCCCTCCTGATGCCTTCCTTGCCCTGCCGATGCTGATGGGGGGTGGGGGATGGGAGAACCAGGCAAGAGCATGCTTCCTGGCCCTGGAAAGGAAATAGCATAAAAATGCTTTGACTGAAAAGTGAGTGCACTAATTGATTGTTAATGACTGTGCAGCCCTAAATGTCTGGAATTTGGTTTAGATTCAATGTAATTTGACATTTGCCAACCATTATTAAATCCCTTTGATGCTGTCCCTGTGCAGCCGTGATGAGCAGCTGATTGGCTCTGGGGGATGGAAAATGCAACCGGCTGGGCAGGGAGTCAACGGGTATCTGGAAGTCAGCCATCCTCCCCTCCCCCCTGGGTGGGTGGCCTTCCCCACACCCTGTCATCTCTGCTTCCTTATTTGTCTGCAAAGGGGCATCTTTTCCAGCACCTGTTCACCCGGCACTGAGCAAGGCAGCCTCTGTCCTACTGCTTTTCGCTGAAGTGGAAGTCATCCTGCCCTTTCTAATAACAAAACGCATACTACTGTTGTACCAAGGGTCAATAAAAGATGCAGGGATGGCCGTGCAGAAAAGCTACTGTGGGGAAAATAGTACCTATGGGAATTTGAGGATGCTCTCTCTTTCCTACCTCCCTCTCATTCTCCTCCTTCTTTCCTCCCTCCTTCTATTTCTTAATTTCTATTGGTCACAACACCCTTGGTGCCTCATCTGTTGCATATGATGCAATAAAGCTTCCACCACAATTGCTCCCCCCCCAAAAAAAAACAAACAAACAAACAAACAAAACTCCTTCAGTTTCTTTCCTGGCATGACTTATCACTTGGCTGCCCCACAGAAACTGGGAGTCTCTGGGTCTGACATTCCAGTTTCCCAGGAGAGAGAATTTGGTTGTCTAGGTTCAGGGCTATACTTCATCGCTGGCAAGATGCATGTGTTTGTCCTTCTAGAGCTTAGGTAAGCCATATGTAGGCAAAACACAAAGGATATGGCACCCATGGAGCCTTTTGCAGGGCAAGGCACAAGGCCTGCTCTTTCATCTTGATGTAAACTATCCAAATACTCCATCTAGCCTTACAAACAGTTCAGCCTTCCATGACGGTGCCCACTCACCTTAGTAGACAGGTTGGTTCCTCCTCATTCACGGAGAATGGGAGAGTTCTTCAGAGCAGCTCTGAGAGCCAAGAGCAGAGCACAACAGTGACAGAAAGCTCTTAATTGCATTCCAACCAGAACAAAGCTTCCTGTCCTTCTTTCCTCTGGTGAGACAGCCTGATAGGGCTAAGTAAAGGCTCTGCACTCACTTTCCTAGCTCTCTGGATGTGCCTCTGGCGAGCTGTGTGCCCTGAGGTCCATCGCGTGGCCTTTCTGGACCTTATTCTTTCAGCTGTGCTTCAAGTGAGAACAATGAACCTGGTAGGAGGGAGATACCCTGCCATTTCCTCTCCTGCATCAGATCTTTTGAACTATGCTTTCTCTTGCAGTTTGGAATTACTTCCAAAAATATTTCAAGATTAATTTTTACAAGCATTGAGGAGCTTTGAGCACACGCTAATTATGAATTATCTACCACCTATACCGTTCCAGACTCTCTGGGCTCTTTCAAGACCTTTGTTTACAATACTCACCTGAGCCCATGCAAGTGAATGACAGTGCATCCTCCGTGAATGCTGGGACCGTACTCATGAGCATCATAAACAAATCTTAATACTGCAGGAGGGTTTCCTAGTCCATGTATAGCCCTGTCACAGTCTCTTTGCCTGGTCATCTTGGTCCCCAAACACAGTGTCTCCCCAATTCTTCACTGAGTCAACCTAGCAGCTGATTCATTCACACCCGAGGTAGGTTTGACCCACCCTTTCTCCAGTGACTCAATCCCCGAAAAACTAACCAGTGTGTTCTCAGAAAACGGAACCTGGCTGGGAATGTTTGTCATTTTCTTAGCTAAGAGGTTTTTTTTTTTTTTTTTTTTTTCCCATGTTGGACCTCTGATTTCCTACAATTCTTGGACAGCACTGGGAGGAAGAGGGTAGGGAAACATGTCCCCCTAGAGGGGCTGTGGTTAAGTCTGCTCCTTTCTGCTGGGACTTCCCTTCAGGGCTACAGCAATCTGGGTGCCCTGCCCCAGCACTGCTGTGCCACCACACACTCTTACACACAGGAGGGCAGTGTCTTTGATGGTGTATTTTTAGATGATCTGAACAGAATCGTCCCTGCATCTCTACCCCTCCCCCAGCAGCGTGACTTTCCGTTTACTTGCCTGTTCAATGGTCTGGATTTCCTTCCAAATAAAATGTAAGCAAACCCAATGCACTACTGTGAGAAAACGGTCCTGCTTTGGATGGGAAGTGGCTTTCAAAAAGAAGTGGTAGGGATGGAAGATGAGAAAAAGGAAAGACACTAAGGGTTCCAGCAGCATCTGCATGCTGAGCTAAGAGGATCTTTGGTTTTTAAGTGTGTGTGTGTGTGTGTGTGTGTGTGTGTGTGTGTGTTTCAAGACAGGGTTTCTCTGTGTAGCCCTGGCTGTCCTAGAACCTGCTATGTAGACCAGGATGCCAGGATGGCCTTGAAACTCACAGAGCTCTCTGCCTGCCTCTGCCTCCCGAGCACTAGGATAAAGACACAGACCTCCACTGCCCTGCAACTTACCCTCTTTTTGAATCAGTCTCCTCTCTCTCTCTCTCTCTCTCTCTCTCTCTCTCTCTCTCTCTCTCTCTCTCTCTCTGTGTGTGTGTGTGTGTGTGTGTGTGTGTGTGTGTGTGTGTGTGTGTTTGGAGCTTACCTTTTCAGCTAAGCTGGCCGGCTGGCCAATGAGCTCCAGGAATCCTCCGGTCTTTGTCCCCACCCCTTCCCCAGTCACAAATGCCAGTTTTTTTCATTGGGTGTGATGCGATAGATCTAGACTCAGGTCCTGCTCATTCTTGCCAGGCTAACACTGTACCAACTGAACCATCTTTCCTCTAAGAGAAACCCGATAGTGACTGTCACAAACCGATCACGGTGGCTGTGCATTTACAGCTATGACAGAACATCTGATTTCATTGTTTTATTATCTATATTTTAAATAATAGTTCATATGGCAGGTGACTAGGAAAACAGCCATTATTTAAGCCTATCTCCCTCACACACACACCCTTTGTTTTTGAATGAGGACACACTGAAGAACAGGGAGCTCAGTTACCTGGGCCCTAAAAAGGAAGCCCGTAGAAAAACAAAAAACAAAAATCATTGCTAGTCTAATAATTCTATTTCTCCTCATAGTCCTGTCCAGCCCATTCCAAGCAAAGTTAACACAACTGTGAGAGGTTGTGCAAAGAATTGTGTCATTTAACAGATGTTTATGTTTATAATTGAGTTCTAATATTCTGGAAGTTTGCTTAAACAGTATATTCTACTGTATTTATATTAAAGCAGGCAGCTTCATTTTACAAGCTAAAACACAATTAGACCATTGTATTTGTTCTTTTACAAGAGGAGGCATTTTCATTTGGAGTGTATGACACAGGAATTGGGATAAGGATTAATTAATTTACTAATTTAGCTAATGAGTATACAGTAAGCTAAAGATTGTGCTAAACATTGGGAATTCAAAGACACACAGGGCAATTTGTATTAGTTAGAATGGTGTGTTTATATTTACTCATTTGCTTTTGGTGGTGACGGAAACTCAACATGAAGAGGCCTTGCACAAAGGGGAGTTCATTATAAGTATCTTAACACATGCATAATTCATTACAGGAATATAGGAGTGGAGTGTGTCTTCTAGAACCATTAGACTAGGAACTCTTCTGCACTTCACTAGAGATTTTGACTTCATATCAGAAAATGTGGTTGCCATAGCTCTGAAATGCACCCCGTCAAAGTCAGAGCCACTGACTTCCAGTTCTTGGTGACAATACTGCTATTTCCAGGAAAAGCCACTACTGGGCTCTGTTTGGGTCAGGAGCTCATGCTATACCCATTGGCTCTATGTCTACGGGCAGCTTCCTCCTCTTCAGTCAGGGCCACACCCACAGCCAATCAGCAGGAGCCAAGTGTGGTTTCACAAAGACACAAGACCACTATGAAAGAGCCTGTGATACCCACATGAGAGCTTCATGAGTATAGGTGGGAAGTTGCTGTTTCTGGAAGGGGCATCATGGAAAGATAACCCTGGGATCATGAGACTGTGTGTGTGTGTGTGTCTGTGTGTCTGTGTGTTTACCTGCACATGTGTGTGTAGACGCTAGAATTCAACCTCAGGCAGTCTTTCTTTGGTGGTATCTACCTTGGTATCTACAGGGCCTCTCAGTGACCTGTGGGTCACCTATGAAGGCCAGGCTGACTGGGTACCATGCTTCAGGGATCTACATATCTTTGCCTCCTCAGGACTAAGATCATGCACACCACCACACCTAGATTTTTCACACGGGCTCTGGGGCCAGTACAGAAAGCACTTTGTCAGCTGAGCTAGCACCCCTACCTGATGCTGTGATTTAATGTGAGTTTCATGGGAGACACATAGATTTACTTTAAAGAGAGAAACTGCCTTGCCTAAGGAAAGGAACTGGGGAAGGTATACAGAAAAAAGTGAACTTCCTTCAAGTGAGCCATGAAATAGGAAAACAAAGTCCGCAGGGAAAAAGCATTCCAGGAAGTGGGAATACCAAGCATGGGAGCTCAAAGGCATGGAAATCCAGCACAAAGACACACAGAGAAAAAATCAAGAGGAAGAACAGAGGTCTGCCCTGCCCCCGTTCTTTTGACCTATTTTCTATGGAGCCAAGGAAGTTCTGAGGTAATGGACTATATCACATAGAATCCACTGTGATAATATGCTGGACATTGTTTAATGTTTGTGGGATACCCCAATAGGCAGACTGGACAGAGTCCCTGGCCAACAACTGAGGAAAACAGTGTGTGAACTGTTAGTTAAACATCTGGTGCAGTACTACAAAGGAAACAGACAGAAAATGCACTTGACAGAGAACCTTAGGATGGCTAGAAGAGGCTTCTCCAAGGCAGTGACATTTGAACTAAGCCCTGAGGAGAATGAGGACCCATGAAGAAAGGCACTGTAGAGCTGGGAACAGGAAGCAGGTCTCTATGGCCAGAACATGGAAATGAGAGGATATCAGATTGATGACAAGTCAAAGGGGGCCAGTAGTTCCCTGTTGGCAAGGGGTCACACTAAGAGCAAGAAGGAGCTGGGCCACTGGAACAACAGCACACCCTTTCCTGACTTTCAGGATGAAATAAGCATCCATGTCCAGCCAGTTCCTTAGATAAAAGACTGAGATGTTCTTGCTTCCTTAGTTTTCCCCTCCTGCCCAGTCAACCAGTGTCAAGTTCTTGTTCTCTAAAACAAACCTAGAGTGTCTTGATTTCTTTCTGCCTTCATCTATGCTCTGCTCTCTTGTCTAAGCGGTGGATGATGTCTTAGATGCTGTAGATGCAGCCTTAGAGAGTATTCTACTCTCTTGTCTAGGCTATGGATGCTACCTTTGTGCGCCTAGTCCATGCTCCACTCGGAGGGGTGTCTAAGGCAGAAGCTGGGACTGAAGGTTATATAAGGTGACAGACACACCAAGGGCACCATCACAGCACTTGGCTTTTAAAGTGTTTTCCATATGTTTGATCATTTAATTTTTTTTCTTTTTTGTAATCTTCCTGGTACATTTCAATATGACAAAGAGATCAAGGGATTTTGGACAGGAGACTTGAATTTTATGTCCTAGTTTGAAAGACACGTGGCCTTGGGCAAGCCCTAATTTCTTTCAGCTACAAATCCCTTCTTTGTGTGTGAGGATGCTGGATACTTATCATTTCATTCCTATTACACAGGGCTTCAAATAGAAGTGAAAATGTTTGGCAAGCAGAAACAAATTTTTACATGAGCATTTTATTATAGAGCACTGGGGTCTTTAGCTTTCAGCAGTTCCTGATTCTTAAACTTCAACCTATATGATGTGTAGCTCAATTGGTCTTTCTGCTAATATGGGAACTAGTAATTCTCGTTCAAATATGGAAGCCACTAGCCTTTGTACCATTGTATGCTTGAAACATGGCCACTGTAACTGAGAAACAATGCTTATTGTGTTTTCTTTTTTTTTCTTTAATCAACTTAAATTTAAATTATCGTAGGTTCCTAGTGGTTGCTGAGTAACCAGTACAAATCCAAGCCCTCAGCATTCTTGGGGTCCTGGTCTATAAGGCAAGGACCTCCCAGGGCCTTTCAGCTATTCTTCAGGGTACACAGTTCAGAAGCAAATAAGCCAATTCAAATACAGTGAGGGATGAATCCTTAGCCAGGTTTCTTGCTTTTGAGTTGAATATAATTCTAGAGTCTTTTTTAGGTTCATAGTTGGTTTATGTATCAACAAGAGGAAAGACTTCAAAACAAGAGTCTCAAGCAAAAGGCAGCCTTGGAAGATCAGCTGCCTAAGAAACAGTCTCCTGGGAGTTATATTTGAGCATGGAGTTGTTCCCGATTTAACAGTCTTTCTTTCCCATTAGGAAAAATAGCTATGGAAAACCAAGAGTAGAATTTTAAAAAGGGTGTGTGTGCCTAAGCAGGGATTGATTCATGATGGCCACTGTCTCGAGATCACAAGGGGCTTCTCTAATGAAGTTGTCAATATTTTGTTGTTGTTGTTGTGTAGGATTACATTCCTATACCTGGGTATTTAGATCACAATGGACAAATTGACTGAGAAAGGAACAAAAAGAGTGTAACGTGGTTGAATTGTTTAGGAGAAAGGAGGAAGAATTCAGCGGAAAAGAATCAAGACGGTGGAAAAGACTAGCAAAGGGGAAACGCCGAGATCTAAGAATAGCTTTTGGAGGGGAAATGAATACAGAGATGAAACCAAGAAGAAGGAGAGAGAACAGATTGGGGTGGGCAGGGTGAGCATCAAAGACATTGCAGCTCCATTTGTGAAAAACTTTCTCCCTCCCTCTTCTTCCCCCTGGAGTGTGTGTGTGTGTGTGTGTGTGTGTGTGTGTGTGTGTGTGTGTGTGTGTGTGTATGGCGGTGGGGGTGGGGGTCAGCTAAGGAACAAAAATAAAAATGGCCAGAATAAAATTACTTTATAAAGAAAGATGGGAACAAGTTAATGTGGATAAAGAGGAACAGCTGCCACTCCCTTTAATTAAGGGACTATTAATGGAACAGGCAGGTAGCCACAGTGAGCCTTTGCTCCTTCAGGAGCTACTGAAATTCCAGGTAATAGGAATGGAAGGCTGCAAAGTTATGAGAACAAAAGTGGTAAGAATGCTAATTTAACTGATAATAATATTATTCTTAGTATAATGCTTGGGAATTTTAAAATCACACTAAATAAATTTAAATGACTCTGGTTATCATCCAATTATGATTGTTTAAATAAAGTAATATAATTAAATGCAAAAAAAGTATTTTAAGCAATCTCTCTCCTGTTCTGAATTTTTCTTTTAATGGTTTTCTGTTTGATTCTGAAGTTATGACTGGAGGTAATACAAACAGATGCAACTGTGGAGAAGAGAAAAATAGTAAAGATAGTTTCAAAATGCATTATTATTATTACTATTATTATTATTACTTTCTCCTTTCCTTATTCCATTTTCACAATGGTTAAGTTTTTTCTTCATATACCATTGGTTTAACTTCAAAACAAAACAAAACAGAACTGTGCCCATGATACATGGCAGCAGCAACTCATAAATTCATTTAGGGTCATGGTTTCCAAGGGTGCAATCCTTCATGATAGAAAGCCGGGGGGGGGGGCATCTCAAAACAAATAGTGGTGAACCAGGAAGCAGGGAGCAAAACAGGAAGTGGCTGGGGGTAAAATCCCCACAAGGATCCATGCTAGACTTCTGCCCACTGATCTACTTCCTCTAGCTAGTCCCCACCTCCTAAATTTCCAGGGTTTCCAGAACAGCCTATCTGCTGGGATTGAACACTCATAACTCAAGCCTGTAGGGGGCACTTCACATCCATAATGTCCAATTTTTCCCTTCATCTTGGTCTTCCCACCAAGCAGGTTCTCTGACAAGGCCTCCAGCAGGAAACCGGTCATACAGAGGCTCAGTTAGGCAAGCAGGCTTCACAGAAAATGATCTGTATGGTGGACTTGAGCTCTGTAGAACATAGATTGGCGGCCTCGGCCTTATCACTCACTGCCTGGGGTTGCCACCTGCTTCCTTTATGGACAGCCAGTTCCCAGCTTCTTCTCAGTTGGACTTACAGCCTTGTTGGAGGGAGTTTACGAACCTCCAGGTTTATTTAAAATTATTTTTTCTGATAAATATGCAGCATTGTAAATTCACTTTTAAAACCACAGAGAAAGTTAAAGTTCTTAGAACCTATATAGAAAGTCACAAACCCAAATTATTGCACCTACTTTAAAAAATTAACATATATATTAGCATACATGGTATCTTATCTGTGGACTGTCTGTAGGATCCTTTTTAAAAAGAGTGTGTTGGCTACATTCCTATACTGATAGTCCGTGCTTCATTAACTCAAAGATGCCTGTAATATTAAAATTACCTGCCCACTGTAAAGAAGAAGTACTGCTGGTTATCATTGGCAGAGTCCTTTAACTGTAAGAAACTAATTAGTCAGGGCTGGAGAGATGGCTCCGTGGTTAAGAGCACTGACTGTTCTTCCAAAGTACCTAGGTTCAATTCCCAACACCCACATGGTAGCTCACAGCCATCTGTACCTCTAGTCTTAGAGGATCCAATGGCCTCCTCTGTGGGCACAGCACATACATAGTGCACAGTGGAACAGGCAGGCAAATCATCATACACATACACATACAAGTAAATAAATATTTATAAAAGAAAAGAGAAACTAATTCATTTCAGAGATATTATCACTAATTTATAAAAATTATCTTATAAATGATAAGCTACCCTCCAAAAAAGAACAGAAACTAAAATGTCTCAAAGATATTATCACCAATTTATAAAAATTATCTTATAAATGATAAGCTACCTCCCCCCACCAAAAAAAAGGACATTTCTGTTGTTATCAAACTTCTTTTTTGTTTTCTTTGCTGTTTGGTGGCTGGACCACAAAATACTACACAGCTAAGGCTTTCCTTACTCTGTGTTCTTCCTCTGCCCCCTGGGGCTCAGATCGAAGACATGAGCTACCATGCCTGGCCTTCATGGACTTTTAAATGTGCTATCTTTGCACACCTGTCTGCATTTCCTAGGGTTAAACTCCTGAAAACACAACTGATGGAGTGCAAATGCAAATTAGCTTGCTTCAGCCGTTCCACAATGTGTATGGATTATATAGAGACATCTTTTGATGATTAAAAAAAAAAAAAGTATTTAATCCCAGCATTCAGGAGGCAGAGGCAGAAAAATCTTGGTGAGTTTGAGGTACACCTGGTCTACAGAGCAAGTTCCAGGACAGCCAGGACTGCTACACAGAGAAACCCTGTCTGGAAAAACCAACATAGATAGATAGATAGATAGATAGATAGATAGATAGATAGATAGATGATAGATAGATAGATGATAGATAGATAGATAGATAGATAGATAGATAGATAGATAGATAGATAGATAGATAGAATGGTTACTGATAGGCCTGGTAGACTAAAGTAATGAATCCTGCCGATTGTGAGCAATACAGTCGCGTGGTTGTCGGTTGTGTTTTAAAATGCAGGACTCCTTAGAGCCCTTTACAACATCTGTGTAAATCTAACTACTACTCAAATAAGAAAGCATCCAAACCACTTTTCTCATGTGTTGTTCCTACAGTTCTTGCTTTTTGTCTTGGCATCTTCAGGACTTTGAGATAGTGATGCCTGCAGTGGATTTCCTGACCATTTTCAGGGAGCCAACCTCAGCAACAGGAATATGTTTGAAGATCTACTTGATCGCCTTTTATCTTGCCACAAGTTAAGGACAAGGTTCAAGGGTTGGTACCATTTGCAGGTGACAACAATCACAGCACCAGTAACTAGGATGTGCTCCGGGGCCACTTTCCTAAGCTCTTTTGTTCATTTGATTTGAAGTTGCTGAAGGCCTCCTGGGTACTGAACTGTGGGAAGGGAGGATAGCCATGAACATTCCTGTAATGGGGGAGAGAGGTGAGATGCGCCACATACAGAGTCACAGGAAAACAAAGATTTTTGGTTTTTATGAGACAGGGTACAATTTGGTAACAAATGTGTAGACATCGAGTCCAGAATTTGAATGTGATCTGGAGACAGAATCCCCTCTCCCTCTGAAAGGGACCAAGACAAATTCTAATTTGCCGTGACCCTCTGGCAGTACAAAGATGACTAATGTTCTGTCCCTTTACAGGGAGCATCTGTGTCCTGAAGTGTCCCTCAAGACTTATAAGGCACATCAGCAAATGCTCGATCTTTTCCTGGAGCACCTGAGGCATAGCAGTATCTCTGCTGTCCTGTATATTCTATAGGGGGGGCCATGGCTACTCAACTCTAGGCTTAGGCACACAGATCCGGGATGCTAGAAGCACATGACCTGGGGGCTGCCATTCTAAAAAAGCAGGGGTTCAGGGAACACATTTCCATGTCCAGTGGTGTGGAAACAAAAGTCTCACCCACAAAGCAAGCTTCTCTGTTCATCAGCAATTCAAGTTTGTGGGCATGTGCTTCCCACACCAAATTTCATATGAGAGGGGGAAGGAAAGATAAATGGTTCTTAAAAAAAAAAAAATACAGAAACAGTTCCTAAAGGCAAGTTCACCTGGCTTTTTAGAAGCACCACACTGCTGTCTGACTACAGGGCTCCAATCTAATAAGGATGGCAAGAAACAGAACACTCATTTGCCCAAGCTGAAAAAGAACACTTGCACCCGCCCCAGGCCCTGCAAGGCAGGGCATATGTTTGTAAATAGCATGCAGGCTGCAGACCGAGGGTGGAGTCCAGATGGGGAGGCAGGAAAGACAACTGGGCATAGGCGTAGTTCTCAATCAGAACCATGCACCAGAACTCCCCCGGGCACTTCAGCATACACATGGGCCCCAAACATACCCCAGACTTCCTGACTCAGAGTCTTGGGCCAGGTTGAGCTTTATTTTCCAAGATTCTTCTAGTAATGCAAACACACTCCTGTGGTTAAGAATCACTAAGCCTGGAAAGGTCAGAGAGGGCCAGGCAGCCTCATTTCTTATGTATTGGGGCTCCTGTATAATTAAAAGACAAAAAATAAAAACAGAGCTTTAAAATTACACAAGTAGGTAAGCACATTTTAGATACTATAACCTGTGTCTACAGCCCTTCTAATCATACCAGTATAAATGGCAATGCAGTTTAATATCACAAGATAATTAAAAGATTTGTGGAAATAACTCTTAGAAACCCTTGGTCAGGTGATGCAGAAATGGACTGGAAGTTTGATGCTGTGCATGTACTTGGTGGCTTTGTTCAATCTTATCAGGTCCAACTGAAGGACGCCACCTCACCTGGAGAAGTGATTAAAGTGTGGTGATGACCCTGTCTTCCTTTGTTAATGGGAATTTCAGGTTTAGCATCACCTCGTGCCCCTTTCCATTCTGACCCCTCAAGCATCCCTGTTGTGAAAGTCCTGGGTTTCAGCTCTAATGGTGAAAGACTTGGCCTTGAGAGTCAATAGTAATCCTTTTGGAGATGACTGCGTTCCCTCCATGGGAAAATTAATACAGATGTCAATGAGAGCTGCTCACACTGGATGTGCTCCTGTTATCATTCAGGTTCTGTGTTAAGGTCAGACAGTAGGTTTTCCTTTCCCACCCCTGTGGTCTGGATGTGATGTCTGAGAACATACAACCCAAGAAAAGCAGCTGGTCCCCCAGTAAAGGTGTCCTATAATTCCTGTCTCAGTGATGATGATGGTGTATCTCTGTTTGGCTTTCACATGACCATCACTGGTCCCCCGGTTCAGGTGCCCTACAATTCCTGTCTCAGTGGTGATGATGGTGTACCTCTGTTTGGCTTTCACATGACTATCACTTCTATTTCACCCAGGTCCTAAACTGATGGCACCAGACACAGCCTTCAGATTTGGTGGGCAGAAGTACATAGAACAGGAGACACAAAATTGCAAAGTGAGCTGAGCTACAGGCTAGTAGGAAATCTTATAAGGCCGAATGGCAGATCTGGCCCTTGTGGGGACAAAACTTGGCCACCTGCTCCTCTGCCTGGAACCTTTCCTTTCTTTCCACATCTTGATCCTTTGTGAATTCAATGCACTTATCTTCTCATTCAGTGATGTCTCCTCTGAAAGAAATCCCTCTATGGGTGACATGTATCCCTAGCCACATTCTTCAGGGTGTTCAAATGTTCCTCCAGGCTCACCCAATAGACACTCACCTTGCAGACCTATGGGAGAGCAGCATTTTCGTCTTTCCACTGCATTATCTTCCAGACAAAATCAAGAAGGCACCTCTCCTTCTGCTTCTGCGTATTTTCAGGACATCGGGACATCTGACTTCTGCTCTCACTGAGCTCTGGCCCTGACCTCAACATCACCAGCATCCCTCAGAGTACTCAGCTCCTCCAGGCCTTGCTGTAGTAAGTCTTTCTCTGTACTGTCAGCCAGCTCCCAAATAAGAACATGAAGACTTCTTAATTATGAAAGCTTGGCCATTAGCTTAGGCTTGTCCCACTACCTCCTCCTCCTCTTCCTTTCTTTCCCTGGAAATACCACCTATACCTCCTGCCTAGTTATTGGCCATTGAGCCTTTTATTACACCAATTACAGCAATACATTTCTCACAGTGTGCCAATATCCCACAACACCTGCTGTTGTTGTGAGATGTTGAGCTCCTGGTCTTCTGCACGTTGCTCTTCTTTCTCTGCTCCACTGCTCTTTGGAACTGTTTTTCTTCCTGATTTCTAGATGTTATGATTTGTAAAAACCCTTCCTACCTCTCCCTTCTATGGCCAACTCCATCTATTCCTACTGCTTTCCCACTTAATGCTATAAATGACTCATCTACCTGTCCATCTCATCTCTGCTCTGGATTGGTCTTTCCTATTTCCTCTGTAAACTCTTCTACAAAACCACATCTTCTACTTTATAAGGATTAAACTGATCACTTTTCCAACCCTGAAACCAATCCATTTTTTTCTCCCGTAAGTCCCCAAGGCTTATCCCCTTCTCAGTCTTGAAGCAACTCCAGGTAGTTTCAGATGTGCATGGATAGAGAAGATCAGACTCATCTCTGTGCCATTTAGGGACCAGGACATGGCCAGGTCACAAAGATTCTTCCAGCTTTAATACGTGGCATCCAAAGATGTCTCAGGGGTTGGCATCCCAAGGGCAAGAGGAAACATTGTATTGAGAATCCTGACTGAAAATATGTGTACACCGGGCAACGTGGACAGTGACACACAGCATTGTGTCTGCATTTCACTGGCTAAATCTGGTCACCCAGACTAATAGCAAGGAGCTAGCTAATGTTACCTCGCCGCAGGTCCTGGTGGGTTTTAATGAGTGGCTGCTGGTCTCTAAGTTCCCCTGAAATCTGTGTTCAAAGCTATGAGGGGAAGTTCCCTCTCTCTTTAGCTCCTCCCCTTTCTGGTTGATCATAGAGCCTCTTGGTCATTCCTCCATGATAACAGTCACCATATCCAGCCTCATGTTCCAATCCTTAAACCTCCATCTCTCAACTCTTATCATCTTTCTAACTTGACCATCTAAACTAGGGCCCTTCTCCTTCTAATCTCTCATTACCAAACAAAACCTTCTCAACCGACGCATTCTACATACCAGGTTAAACAGCAAGGGGGAGATGAAGAAATGGGTAGATTTATAATTCTCTTGTCACTTGCTTATTGATGCCTGTGATGGGGAAGAGCAGGGCACCAGGACATATGTGGAAAGGACTTCTCCTTCTCCGACCATTCCATGAAGCAGGATACATGCCTGTCTAGCTCACTGCTCCTCACTGCCCTTTGGGTAAGTTCCCCTCGCTATTTCCATCAGTCACTGCCTTCATGCTTAACTGTCACATACATGTATGCACATGCTTGCTGTGCTTGTGGCTCGTCTCACCAAACTGGGTGCTCCACGAGTACAGGGACTGGGTCTCATTTGCCAGCAATGTCACCACAGAGTGCAGACCAGTGCTGACACGTGGCAGGAAGGAGGCTAATCTGGGGGTCAGATTAGCTTTCTGAGAGAAAGGAAAATTTGTCAGGTTTGTAATATGACAAAGGAGATAGGTGGGGGTAAGTACTTGTTTGAGGCTAGGAGGGAGTATGGCTGAGGTTCACGCTTGAGGAGGAAGAGAGCAGG
This sequence comes from Phodopus roborovskii, assembly GCF_943737965.1. NCBI lineage: Eukaryota > Metazoa > Chordata > Mammalia > Rodentia > Cricetidae > Phodopus > Phodopus roborovskii. Next base: position 11,211,315 of record NW_026126460.1, on the reverse strand, counting down.
GACTGGAAACTGATTTCAGTAAAGCGTGTGTGTGTGTGTGTGTGTGTGTGTGTGTGTGTGTGTGTGTGTGTGTACCGATGAGAAGCCACAGGAAGATCCAATTAGAATTTTAGATCTGTGCTGCTCTTTCTAGAAGTGATTAGAGGAGAACAGGTTGAGGCTGGACAACCTGGGAGAACACAGAACAATCCTGGTAGTGTGAGAAAAGCAATTCCAGTGCATTGCACACTGGTTTGCCAAAGGTACTGACTCAGGTGATATTGCCCCTGCAGAGAAAAGCCTCCAAAGGGGGAGCAATGCAGGAATTCTATAAGGTCATATTTCTAGCTTGGCTGACTTTCCAAATTAAACCATGCCTCCTCCTAGGGGCTTTCCATGACTGACCCTTTCTCCAAAACCATTGTAAACTGTCAGAACTAGATAAATCCATTTGTCACAGCATAATGGGCCTCTATTTCTGAACATTTCTGTTTATCCCGATGTTCCTTCAACTTCTAGCATTGAAAAAATTTTACTTCATTACAATACTCTTATAGGAACATAATCTTCAGCACACTAACCGTATGAGGGTGTCTGTCTCTGATTATGGGAGCCTTCCATGTATATTGGAGTCTTAAGGGGTGGGAAGGCTTAGCTCAGTCTTCATGAAAGCTTTCTCCTCGGGCTGTTTCACAGCACAAATGTAACCCATGGCTTTACTTCAGTTTGCCGAATCATTTTTGATGGAGTCTCTGACTTTCCTAGTGAGAGCATTAAGGGAAAGAGTACTCATGCTCTGCAGACAGGGCCCTCCTGAGGGCCCTGAAGTCAGATTCTACTCCCCTGTAGATCAGGGGTTCCCTCTGCCTGGGGACTTCTCATGTGTCCCCATTCAGGGTACTCCAGCAGGTCTGCTATGGCTTAAGGGAGCACGAGGTCCTTTGTCTGTGTCTTTGATTGACAGGCTCATAGAGCAAAGGTAACAAGGGGCCATGTTTTAGTCCCAGCTGAGGCTGGAGGGCTGCTCACTTCTGAAAAGGAAAGTCTCCTTCCCCTCTGCCTATCTCTTCCTATTTCCACCTCCAAACTCTAGAGCACCAAGGCCAGCCTTACAAAGCAGGGGAAGAAGACAGCTGCAGAGGGCCCAGTGGGGTTTTCTTTCTTAAGTGCTTGTGCTAGGAGGGGGAGAGGAGAATTCTGTTTGGAGGCAGCGGAGTAATTGACACCTGGAAAGCCAGTTATTCACAAACTCCAGGAAGTAAAAATGAAAAAGCCCTTTTGTACCAAGCCGGTGTCTCCCCTGTCAAGGCAGAATATGCCCGTGATAATTGCAGCCAAGGTAAGGCGCTGGGTGTTATCCTCCCTCCTTTGTCTTTCAGATCATGCCTCAGAGCCTTCTGTTTTCTCCATCTGCTAGTCTTCTTTTTGTTTTTAATAATAATTACAATCACAGGCGCTTCTGTTTCACAGAACTTTTCTTTGGATGGCTTCCCTTTCCATTTTAGGAGGCTGTGTTTACACGCACGGGCTCCCCTTGCCCCTTTAAATAAAACCTCCACCCCCAATATCTCTTAGGATGCAGCATTTGAATCAGGACCATGTCTGCAGGCTTTGGGGTGTAAAAAGCTGTGACCCTCAGAGCTAGCACAGGAGGGCGTTCGCCTGTTATAATAGGAAGATAAATATGAAAACCCACCCCGCCCCCTTTACAGATCAAAATGGAAATATCTGCCAGTGTCCACCAGACACAGGTGTAAACTGGATTTACTTGGAAAGGTCACCAAATCGCATGCTTTTTTAATATATATATATATTCAAAAACAGTGTGTGTGTGCGTGTGTGTGCGTGCATGTGTGTGTGTGTGTATGTGTGTGCGTGTGTGTGCGTGCGTGTGTGTGTGTGTGTGTGTGTGTGTGTGTGTGTGTGCGCGCGCGCGCGTGTGTGTGTGTGTGAACTCAACATAAAATGCAATACAAAGGGCCACGAGGCAAGCCATGTCAGTTCTGCTTAAGAAGTAGTAAGTAACCGACCAGGCTATTTGAATTCTGAATTCTCTCTCATTGCCCACATCTATGGATAGGATTGACAGCAAGGATCAAATGGAAGAAACTAGGAAAATCAATGAATTTTTATCCATCACAAACCAAGTAACTGCCTGTCCCTGGGGCAATCAATAGTTGACCATGCTTTTTTTTTTTTCTTCTGGTTACACCCATACCTCTCAGCAACTCGGAAGCTTGCAGGGTCTCCCTTATGCCTGTCCTCAGAGGCCCAGGTGGCATGCTAATATACTACATGGCCATTTTAGATTGTGTAGTTGGCAAATTGTCATTTCATTTTCTCAAAACTGGATCCTGAGAGGAACATGAACTTGATCCATGCCATAAATCAAGTTCTAATACCTGGAGAGAGTCTTAACCCTTTTCTCTCTTGCCAGTTCTCTCCCCTGTGGAGCTCTGAGCTCTGCCTTATGCCTTAAATACTATGGAAATGATTCAGACTCAAAGAGAGTTTTTTTTTTTTTTTTTTTTTTTTTTTTAATCACTGGGTCTCTAAGGCAAACCATAGAGCCCACACTCTATGTTTACATATGGAAAGAGAAAGGCCAAGAAGGGGGAAAGGAATGCTTTGACAAGCAGTCTTTAGTCTTCGAGATAAATAAATAAATAAAGAAAGAAAGAAAGAAAGAAAGAAAGAAAGAAAGAAAGAAAGAAAGAAATCTTATGGAAAAGGAAAGGGAAGCCAATGGGAAGGATGCCACCCGGGTTTAGAAGAAACTCTCCCTTTGTTGATTAAGAAGGTTTCTTCCTTTTGCTCTTATTAATTTCCTCTGCCACTCCTCCCTCAGCCTTTAAGTGTGAAGAACCTGTTCCACAAGCTGAGCACCTTCTGTGGCTCCATCAGACACAGAACTCAGTGGCCCAGAGCACACTGCAGGCTCCAGGTCACACAACCTGTGTAGCAGGCTGTGTGCAGAAAGAGGCTTGCCATCCCCTCAAAACCTCCCAGGAAGGCTAGCTGTCTCCTTAGCAATCAGCATTTGTGCTTTCCTGTATCTCGAACTGTAGAGGTTAGGTGCCCAATCTGCATATAAATTTTAATGCCCTCCAAGGATTAGAGTAGAGAGAGCAGTGTTACTCCAAAACGCACTGCCTGGAGTCTTTATTGGCCACTCTCTTCAGTCCCTATGCCTTCTCAGCACAGTTGTGGGATGCCATCACAGTCTTCAGAGTCAGGATGACACAAAATTGCTGGTTATGTTTCTTGTTTGTTTGTTTGTTTTTGTTGTTGTTGTTGTTTTGCCAACTTGGAAGAGGCCACCTTAATTGAGTGATTGCCTCCATGGGATTGCAATAGGCAAGCCTGTAGGGCATCCATCCACTGTGGGTAGTTTCCCCCCAGGGAGGTGGTCCTTGGTGGTATAAAGGATCAAGTCAAACAAGCCTTGGAAAGCAAACAGTAAGCCATGCCCTTCCAGTCTCTGCTTCAGTTCCTGCCTCCAGGTTCTCCCCTTGAACTTTCGACCTGGCTTCTCTCAGTTATTGACAATAACCTTTAAGGTGCCATAGACTCTTTGCTCCCCAGTTTCTGTTAGTCATGATGCTTTATCACAGCAAAACTAAAAGCAAACTAAGAGAAAGGGGGTAGGTTGTAAGCTAAGGGCTCTAAACAAATGTACCTTCAAAGCAATGGGCTGGCTGACAGCTGTTACCTGTATGACCATGGCCAAGTTACATAAACTCTCTCAGACTCAGTCTCTCCATTGATTAAAAAAAAAAAAAAGATAAAGAGATAAGAGAAACACAGCAGTGGGAGGAGCTGAAAATAATCAAAGTGCCCTATGCATGTTTAAAAGCTGTCATAACAAAACCCATTATACTATACAATCAATCCACTCAAATAAAAGTGAATGGACCTGTTATTTTGTGCAACTAATATGCAATAAAGTTTGGGAAATGAGGATTATCATTGTGATGCTTAGTTCACAAGGCTTTGAGAGGGTTGGAGGGGCAACCGTGAGCTATATTCTTGGTTATTGCTACTGGCTGCACCCAAGGACACTGCAGATCCCAGCTGAAGACTTACAGATGCTATTCCTGTTGTTTCCCTTCTAATAATTTTAATTTTTGATGAGTTGACTTGCAACTTGGTTAAAGACTTAATCTGGATCTCTGTCAAATGGACAGCATAGTCTGAGTGTGATAGGGTCAATTTAGAAAAAATGACTCCCCTCTAAGCACTTAGCAGAGGGTAGTTAACATCAGAATTCCCGGTACATGGGGTGGAAGAGAGGGGAACCCACACAGGAAGGGGTGATTCAACTCAGAAATTAACCAGAGCAGAAGCTGCTGCCCTACTTAGGTCCAGAGAAGCCTAGGGAAAGGCAGGGTTATGGAATCCAGCAAGGGACTGCGGGAAGGCAGCTAGAGCAGCAGAGGCCACACCACCATTAATGTAAACAGATAGCTAAGGCGACGGAATACCCAGGGCTCTCCTTCTCTCTTGCTCTGGGACATCCTCACTGACTAACCTGGCCTGCTGATTGGTGATGGAGAAGCTGGGGAAGTGTGCAACTTCCTTGGCATCAGCAAACTCAACAGCCGTGGGTTTCTACCTGGAAGCCCTTCATATCTGTGAGGTTGAGTGACATACTGGATAGCAGAAGGAAGCTACCTAGACCTGGGTTTCAGTTTTCCCCTGGACTGGCAAAAGAAATGGAAGTTTGAATCAATGTGATTATATCTGAGGCTTCTTTTTCTGCCCCACCCCCCAGAGTTCTTACGTACAATTGTTGAAAAAAATTCACAGTGATAATTGCTTTGTCTGGGACAAAAATAGCTGACAGAAATGACTAAAATGAGGGGGAATTATTTTGGCTCACAGTTCCTAGAATTTTAGTTCATCTTGGAAGCTCATCTCAGTCTTGATTGTGAGAGTCTCTGGTGGTCTGTCCATGTCTCTGGACTCAGAAGCTGAGAAAAAGGTAGGGACCCGGGCCAGGGATAATTTTCAAAGAAACCCTCTCCTAAATCTCCCAAAATAGTGGCACCAGCTGTGGAACAAACATTGAAAACATGAGCTTGTGTTGGGAGATTTCAGATTCCAACCATAGCACTTGCCCAAAAGCTCCAGTCTTAACTTATCCATGCGGGCTCTATAAGGTTTTGGTGCAACCATTACTGTCCATGTAATATTGTCTTTGTGGAAACCCAACAATGGGAAAACAACAAGTACCTTTGCCTTCTGTAGAGTTGCTTTCACGGAGGGCTGTCTTCCTCAAAAGTGTTCTCAGTCTATCAAGATTCAGGCTGATCTCTGCTGACATTGCCTAACCAGCACCGTGGCTTCATCTCTCTGTCCCAGACCATAATACTGTTTCTCAAAAAAGTTCTGGGCTCTGGCTCTCTTCCCAGCACAGGATGGGCTCCTCAGCCATTTCATTACCAGAAATTACAGCGATCATCTGCCTAACTGGGAACAGCATTATCTGAAACACAATTGGAAGTAAACGGAGAGTGTAGGTGGCCCCGTGATAGCTAATCAGAAATGTGACCAGCTGGCACGTCACATATGAGAAACATCACAGGTTGCTCTAATTGGTAAAAGCACCCTGGTCGCCACTCATGCAGCTGGAAAGAGTGAAGCAGTTATAATGTCTTCAACATAGGTGTTGTGGTGGGGAAGAATAGAAGGTCTGAAATCATCGGGGCTGAAGACTGTGAAGTTGGTATTTTCTTTCTTTTCTTTTTTTTTTTTTTTGACATTAAACTTTTTTTTTTTTAATTTTATATAACCAAGTCCATTTAAATGAAAACAAACATTTATAGACAATATTTGGGAATTTGGGTGTTGTTCTTTCCAAACTACTTCCTGCTGGTAAGGGGCGCTGTCATGGGGGTTTGGAAGAAGATTCAGAAATCCTGGCTGTAGTCTGTCAGGCTGCTTTGTCCAGCTGTTTTGAATGTAGGATCACCTGGTACTCTGTTTCAGGTGGTCTGGCTTGATCAAACCACATTAGTCTGGAAGGAATCCACATCTTTTCATTTTCTGTGGAGACAAAAATAGAAATCCTTTTCCCTAGTAACTTGTCCTTGAACTTAAATTTTGGAGTCAAAGCATTTTCTTAAATTTAATTTATTATTTTACATGTCGATCCCAGTTCCCTCTCTCTCCCTCCCTCCCTCTCCTCCCGCCCTCCCTCCTTCCCTCCTTCCCTCCCTTTTACCCTCTCATATGCACTCTAACCACCCTCCCCTCCCATCCCCCCACCCCAATTCCATATGTAGGGGAATGCCATCCAGTTGGGGTCATGTAGATATGACAGGTCCTGTGAAGTAGGGACTAGGGCTTCTCTCCTGTCTCTAGATTAAGGCAGTTATCCCTCCATGGGGATGTGTTCGCAAAGTCCTTTTGTGCTCCAGGGATACATCCTGGCTCCACTGTCTGAGGTCTCTTAGATTGCTCAGTCCTTCTGGCTGAGACCCATATTCAGGGGGGCCCGAGTCAGTCCCATGCTGGCTTCCCAGCTGTCAGTCTGGTGGCCTGTTAGCTCCTCCTTGTTCAGGTAAGCTGTCTCTATGTGTTTCTGCCGCCTCGTCTTGTCCTCTTCATCTGCATCTGAGTTCTACTTCTACTCAGTGTTTATGTATGGGTGTTTGCTTCTGTTTCCAACAGGCATTTGTTGAGGGCTCCATGGATAAGTTAGTTGTTGATCTCACTCTCCGGGAAGGGCATTTATGATAGCCTTTCCACGGAAGCTCAAATTGTTAGTTGGCAGCAGTCTTGTAGTTCTCTAGACCTTTCTTTGTGTTCAATTTTATCTTCAAACCAATATTGGCTCCCTCTTTTATGTTCTCTCTCTCTCTTTCTCTCTGTCTCTCTCTCTCTTTCCTGTCTTCTATTCCTAACCAGGCTCAATCTCCCTGGTCGCACATGTTTTCCTTTCCTCCCCCTCGTTTTCTCCTACTTCTCTCTCCATTCGCTGCCCCCCCACTTCCCCTGAGCTCTGGGGGAAAGTTGGTATTTTCTAAGACACCCGTGCACAACAGTGATCTGGTCTGACTCCAAGTCAAGACAGGAAAATAATCTGAAAAATGGGACCACTCAGATCCAGAATAATACCTGGTAATTTAATGTGGTATCGGGACACACACTTGAAGGAAATAAAATTGGAGTAGTTTCCCCAGAAGAAGCCAAACACAAGGGTCAAACTGTTTGTGTACCTGCAAAACAGGTACCTGCAAATCCAGATGAGTCATGGGGGATGTCCTAGTCTAAGGTCTTTGATGCTGACAAGACAAAGTCCCTTCTCTCTAAAGCAAAATAAACATTGAGAGAGTTATTGTATACTTGCTTGCCATGAGAACAAGACTGTCCCAATGTGTGTTGTATGTGGTTACCATTGCAATAATGAAGCCCTATGATGGTAGGAGTTTCATTGAATGTTTTATTTAAGTTAAATGAGACTGAGGACCAAATGGTGAGACAGCAAAGTGAGCTGCCATATGTTATGTACTGAAGAACAGGAATAAGGACCTTGACTGTCAATGGCTGTTGGTATTCTAGATTTTGTCTCTTCAGGCTCATGAGAACAGGTAAAATTGTACCATGTGGCAGCTGTTGGTTGCAGGAACCAAAAGGAACATTTCTGGACAATAGCGATGGCTGGTAGGTGAAGCCAGGCCTGTGACCAGAGCAAGCATGAAGAATAATAAAAAGAAGAATTAGTTTGTATCAACACTCTCCATGCATTAAATAAAAGAGACATGTCCCCAAATGAATTGCAGCATTTGACAATGATGTTCTAGGAAAAAGAGCAAATATTGACACTTCAATAATGTTTGCCCAGCTATCAGTGAGTGGTATACAGCATTCAGGGTATCTATGTTACTGGAATCAATTAGGAAAACAGAGAATTGATATCCTCCATTGAGAAACATATGGTAACTGCTGACATTACAGATCATGCTGCCCCTGCCAATCATTTCTGAAGTCATAGGGCTTTCCACACTGCCATCCATGTGTGTAAGGACTGAGAACGAGAATATAGTCTTACTTCAGGTCTGCCTACTGCACACTGTTCCATACACACATCCCTCCAACAGGCAGTTTCCATCCCCTGCAACTAACCCCTTCTTACCTCCCTCTATGTCCCCTCCCTCCTCCTTGCCTTCTTTTCTCATTCCCTCTGCCTTCAAACCCTTCTGCCGTATCCCCTTCATCTGCCTAATTGGTAACAGCATTATCTGAAACGCAATTAGGAGTAAACAGAAAGTGTAGGTGCCCTTTGATAGATAATCAGAAATGTGACTGACTGGCTTATTCTTCCTCTGTCTTGTCATCTCCTTCAGCCTTTGCTCCCAGTCTCTCCCCCTTCTTCCTTCCTCCCCTCTCTCTCTGTTCCTCTCTCTCTCCAACTTCCTGCCTTTCCCTTCCTCTCTCTTCCTCCCCCTCTCCCTCCTTTTTCGTTCTTTCCTTCTTCTCTCCCTCCATTTCTTGCTTCTTCCTCCTTCCCTTCCTTCTCTCCTTCCTTCTTCTTTCTCTCCATATGTCTGTACACATTTACAGAGACCCCTCTTTGTTATAGAATTATTATTTTAGAATGGGAAAAATCTCTGTTGGAAAAGGAGGGAGGTTATGAAAAATAAAAACCATAAAGTAAAATATTTTCATTGAAACTTTTGGTATAGTCTTCCATACAGTAGATCCAAAATGGAAAGATCTGAGATGTACAAGAGTTCCCTCTTGTTAAAAGGGAATATTCTAAAATACCAAGTAGGTGCAACCCCATTTTGTCCAAAGCCCTATGTCGTTCCTGTATGCATGTGTGTAACTATTACATATATGCACATGTAAATATACACACTGAATATATAGTATATAAGTTTGTATACATCTACTATAAGTTCTAATTTATAAGTTAAGCAGAGTAAGAGATTAATGATAGGAATGAATGGTAACAGAATAATTAATGGCCTGCGTAGAAATACCAGCCACATTAGTTGCAGCCATTATTAAATGAAATAAAAGGTTCTTGAGCATAAGTCTTGTGTTACACAGGACAGTCAGTCTGATAACTGAGACAGCTCCCAGGGGACTAATGGGTAGATAGTGCGCACACACTTGCAGGTATGCTGGACCATGGTGTCATTCAGGAAGTAAGAGGCAAGACAGTGTGAGACTCCATCGCAAATATAATGCAAACATTACACATTGCTAATTTCCAGAATTTTCCACTTAATAGTTTCAGGTCACGGTTGACAGCAGGTACCTGAAGCTACAGGAAAACAGAACCTCAGGGGTAGGTCAGGTGGATATTTAACTATGTTTGTTCTCTGCTCTCCTGGGGAGTTTTAACTGCTCCTTGGTCTCTGTTTCTTAGGCTGGTTGCTTCTGTTTTCTTTCCTTCCTCCATCTTTTCCCTTTCTCCCTCTCTGGCTTCCTTTTTTTTTTTTTTTTTTTTTTTTTTTTTTTTTACAATGCTATTGGCCAGGTGCTAGTTTCTAATCGGCTAGCTCTGTCTTAATTATTAACCCATTTCTATGTATTTCCACGTGGTCTTACTGAGAGAGTTGGAATGGCAGTTCTGTTCTCTCCAGGCTCTCCATCTTGATTCCTCCTATCTACTTCCTCTTTCCTCCTTGTCTTCTAGTCCCACCTGTCTTACTTTCCTATTGGCCAACAGTGCTTTATTTATTAACCAGTATGAGAAACATATATACATAATGACATCTCCCATCAAGGAGGAAATGAATGATCTCATTAACGGTGGATGAAGAATGATGGGTAGTTAGCCCTTCCAGTTGGCCTGGCTTATGTGAATGTTAAACTACAGGGAAAACACAGAACTATAAAATCACCAAAAGGCTGTGGGCAATGTCTCCAGTTTCTTCTGAGGTTCAACCTTAAAATCCAAACAAACATTCACAAGCTACAAGTTCATTCTAGCTGAATTAAATGAATACAAATTTTAACATTTTTTTTCAGTTTGTTTGATTAAAGTACAACTAACTCCAAATAGAAAACAATTCTGTTTTCCTAATTCCCCAAAAGCATTAAGACTGAAAGGGGTCATATGATTTGTCAAGTAAAATCCCCTCCTTGTTAGGATAGATTCTAGAGATATCATGTAGTCCAGAGTTTACAGGAGAGCTAGGACTCCAGAATTAGAGGACTCTTGACTCTTGGTTCAGAATTGTACCCCAAATACAATCAGTTTTCACATATGAGTCTGTGTAAGGGTCCTGGGTACCTGTTAAAATGTAGGTTCTGGGCCTGGCAAGATGGGAAAGTTGGTGAAGGTGTTTGCTACCAAGCCTGACAACCTGAGTTTGATCCCTGGAACCCATATGGTGAGAAGAAAGAACCATCTCTTGTAAATCATTGTCTGACATCCACACATACATCATAGCATGCACAGGTCCTGCTTCCAAATAGATAAGTACATGTAGAAACTATTTTTAAAAAGGTAGACTTAGGGGAGACGGCTCAGTGGTAGAGTACTTTTTCCCAATGTGTGTGAACTCTGGCTTCCTTTTTAATACTTATCTAAATGTCCTGTTTCATGAAAGTCTGTAGCCATGAGAACTCCACACAGTGAAGACTCCTCTGTCATTTAGCTTGTGTTATTGTTGTTGTGGGTCTTCTCTCCTTCCGGGACGTTTCCTCCTTCCCACTCTCCTGCCTTCTTCCCAAGTAGATTTCATCTTGAAAATAAGGATATAGTCACTTATCTCACATTTTTTTAATAGATTCCCTACATTGAACATACCATGGGGCAGGTAGGAGAGGTTTTAGATAATAATTATTGACTCAAACCGAAATGTTTATGGCTTAAGTTTGTTGAGATGAGTTTGTATTCTTGATTGCTGTCCCGGTTGTCATATTTATTCATTGTGTCTCCAGGAAGTTGAGTTTTTGAAGTTACTTTTAGTCTTGGACATTGCCTTCAGTGTACCAAGTCTCATCCCAGGAAAGGCTATGCATGTTCACTGCAGCCCAGCTGGATGAGGCTTAAAGACAGAGTTCATGAATCCCTGTTGGTAAGACATAATTCTAAAGAATTATGGAGTCTGGGGAAAGCCCAGGTCCTCAGCTTTTGGGGATGGTGAAATTTTGTTATCTTTTTTCTATTTTTTTTTTTTTTTTTCCTCTTGATCCTCTTTCGTGCCAGGGAAGGGAGTGTCTGGGTGTTACTGGAGTAGGGGTGAGAGGTTAGTGTAATCCTTAGCCTGCAGGGCTCAGGATCACAGCTTTGGCCAGGCAACCTCCAACCCACTTAGATGAAGAGGGTTTTCACAGCAGGGGGTGGTACCATAGTGATAGCAGGGTTGCTAAGGATGTCATTATCACTCTGATTGCGGGAACCGGTGAGTTAATTGGCATGACCTCATTCAGGTCCTCGGGGGCCTACCTGTTCACAAATTATAAAGGAGACAAAAAGTTGATCTTTTTATAGCGTCAGGAGGCAGCACCTGTTAGCATTTAACAGAGCATTTGAAAGAAGCTGGGGTACAGCACTTATCTGTCCACCTGTTACCCGTTTCTCACCCTGAGTTATTTCCCTTTCACTGAATAGTCTCAAGACAAAACCTTCTAAAACTTTCTTCCTGGCTCCCTTTTCCTTTGTTCCCTCTGGAGGAAGTGGGATTCTTTTTTTTTTTTTCCTGGTGGGAAAATCAGCCATTAAACTGAGGAAGCTTGAGGACATGAACTGAAATGTCTTGGAGGAAGAAAAATAGCACTATGAAGATGAAAAAGAACCGGGGATAATGGAGATTGATCGCTCGATCTATCTACGGCCTCAAATAAAACTGATTGGATTTAGCATGTTAGGTTACAGTTAAAAAGCTTCGTTGTTTCGGTTGGGGTAATACAGTTTCAGATTTTCACAGGGAGCCATTTATTTATTTTTGCATTTGTGAGTCATTTAGTCATTCCCTTGCGAGTGAGAATACATTTATTTCCCTACTCCCTGCTGTTAGGCGTTCTATTAATACCACACTAGTTGAAATAAATGGAGCAGGAGAAACTGTTTGGTGGTGAATTTGTTTTTCGAAAAAAAATTTTGTACTGCTATTTTGGTAAGTCGGCTTTCCAGCCCCTCCTGAGGTTTAAAGAATGATAACTCTCCTCACCCTTTTGCATCTCCCCACTCTGCTTCTGTTATATTTTTTTTATTATTATTTATGTATTTACTTTTTGTTTCAATATTGACAGCACCGAGGCCTTGCGAAGCCTTACAACCCAATAAGTGTATACAGGAGAACTAGCCTGTGGTAAAATACCTGATCACGCAGTCGCTTTACCAAAAACTACTAACAAAGTGGCAGTTTTCTTAAGCCCAAGTTTTCTCGACATTCTTTTGAACTGTGCCCCAAAGGGAACGTCAGTTTAATAAATGAGCTGGTTCTGCAGGTGGGGGGGAAGTGGCCACCAGGGTTTTAGGCTGTGACTGTGTTCAGGCCCAGTATGCTCTGCTCATGCGCCCTCGCAGTACAGCTGAGCAAAGTATACTTCCCTTGTTATTCCGGATGGCTAATTACTATCAGTAATTGTTTGGGGGCAATGAACACAATATGAGATAGAGACTTGTTTTGGGGGGTTTATTATTACTGCGGCTGCTGCAGGAGGAGGGTTGGTGAAGTACATCAGCCCAGCAGGATTGCTGGCCGGGAGCACCTGTTCAGAAAAGCCCCAGAGGATTGCAAAAAAGCTCATGAACCTGGCACTGTCTCTGCCTGCCGAAGGTCAGGCAGATCACTGGGCCTCAGCTTTCACATCCTTGTCTGCTCCGATGAAGATGGGGGAGGGGAGAAGAAAAGGGGGGGTAGTTGGAAGTGTCTCTCACTGGCCGGGGGGAGGGAAAAGGGGCTGGCTAAGGACATTGTGTTCTATTTGTTCCTTTCCCGGAAACCTTGAGAAGTGGCAAAGAAATAAAGAAAAAGCTTCTAAGAACACATTCTCTCTCTCTCTCTCTCTCTCTCTCTCTCTCTCTCTCTCTCTCTCTCTCTCTCTCTCTCCTTCTCCTTCTTCTCCCCCTCCCTCTTCCTCTTCCTCTTCCCCACCTTGCAATAGAGTCAGTTAACAGCAAAGATAATTTATGTTTACGCTTAAACACCAACTCAGGAGTGTAATGTGGGGACTGAGGAAGGAGTGAAGGCAATAATCCTTCATGTATCAAGTATTTGGCTTCCGTAAATTATGTACATACAAGTATACAAGTTGGTATAAACAGGCATCACCCGAAACTGACCGACAAGGCCCAGAGAAGCAATATGAGTCCTCCAAGGTCACAGGTCACACATTCAGGGGCACAGAGACCAAATCTGAGGTCTGTACGGTGAGCTGATGTGTCCCTGAGGCTACAGGGTGCTGAACAGGTGTTGTTAGATAAGGACAGATGCTGGGAGCCTGTGTGGCCTCCTCCTCCTTCCTGAAGATGCTTGCTTCTTGGCCAGGGAGGTGAGCTTGCTGATTTCTTACACTTTGTTTTATGAAACCAATAAAGCCAAGGGAGTGAAACTCTTTCCTGGCAGATCTGGGTGTGTTCTAATTGGTCTGTAGATGAAATTCCCGTTATTGCCAGGGAGAAATCCAACCACTCCAACCCCTGAAGGTTACCTAGTGTAGATTTACAAGGCGTAAACAGGAACAGGGGTCAAGGCTCAGCTTCCCAAAGCCATTTTCTTTGATTGGGGTGGGGAATGGAGGAGTTTTTATCATTTCTTTTCTACCTACTTTCTTAAAATTTTCATCAAAGTTCCTAGACCTCTCAGGTCCTGTCCCCTTCAGAGGTGAGCGAAGACCTGCTCATCCCTCCTGCTGGCTGCTGGTCTGGGGTGGAGGGAGTTCTTTTTTTTTTTTTTTTTTTTTTTTTTTTTTTTTTTTTTTTCTTATTTTACTTATCGATCCCAGTTCCCTCTCCCTTCCTCCCTCTCTCTCTCCCTCCCATGCCCCCACCCCCCCATCCCATCCCCACACACACACTCCACAGGGAGGGTGGTGCCTTCCAGGAGGGGTCAACAAAATCTGTCAAGTCATTTGGAGTAGGGACTAGGGCCTCTCTCCTGCCTCTAGGTTATCCCTCCATGGGGAATGTGCTCCCAAAGACCTTTTGTGCACGAAGTTCTAATGTTTGCTTGTCCCAGCCTCTCAAGGTTGGTTAAAGGAAATGAAACAAAGCTCTTCTAGCCTCATGCCCAAGGCCACAGTGACTCTGCACTATGCTGGGGCCATGAGGGTAGTGTTGACTGGCTATGGCTCTCACAAGCAAATATCACACAGTAGTGTTGAAAGGCCTGTGCTTTGGTGAACTCTGCCATGCAGTAGTAACCAAAATTAACTGGAAAGGGGGAAGAAACAATATAAGAGTTTTATTTCTTACTGTTCAAGGGCTGGTGTTTGACTTGGCTCAAATCATTGCGTGCGTAGGCTCTGTATCTTGAACAAATTATTGCCCCTCTTTTGCTCTTTAGTTTCTTCATCTGTAAAAAGAAAGGATAAGACTAATACCTAATTTGCAAATTTAATATGGGGACTCTATCATGTTATTTGTGTGATACATTTGCAGAGCCTGAAATACAATTGGTATTTAACTAACATTAGCTGAACAGCCTTCCTCCTTACACTCCCCTGGTATTTCACTTGACCCATCAAATTGTATATGTGATGATTAGGATTCACTGTCCACTTGACTAGAATTGGAGACCTAGGAGACACACTTCCAGAGAGGTGTGCTGGAGAAGGAAGATTCACCCTTAGTGTAGATGGCAACACCCTGTGGGCTGTAGTCTCAGACTGAATAAGAAGGGGGAAAAGAAGAAAGGCAACATAATGCCACTGTTCATCTCACTTTCTCCTTCCTGGCTACTGATAAGTAATGATGGGGTGTCTCACACTATGCCTTCCCAGCCACAATGGACTGTATCCTCTTAAATGGAAACAAATAAGCCCTTCCTTCCTTAAGTTGCTCTTGATAAATGTTTTGATAGAGCAATGAGAAAAGTAAATGATACAACATAAGTAGAGTTTGAGAGGGAAATAAGAGATAAAATAGGGCTGAGGTTTTGTTTTTGCCTGTTTTTATGGTGCATTGTTGATAATTTTTTTCTGAACGGTACCCATTGAAGCTGTGGAGAGAATGGCTAATGAATGCAAACTGAGATAATTAATGGGAAAGGAGGGAAACTTGCTTTCCAAGTTGATTTCCTGCCTGGTTTAGGATAAGATAAGACCATATTATGGATTCTAGTACAACACGAAGTGGGTTATGGGTTTGTCATTATTAAATAATGTGTAGCCCCACATGTTTTTAGTGTTATGGCACTTTTGTGGTCAAAAATAAGGAAACCTGTTTTGGTGAGGTCTAGGCAGGCTGTTGTCCCATAGCTAGAAGCTCCTGGCACTAGAGAAGGAAAGCTGGAGCAGAAAAGAAATGTCTGAGCTTGCTTGCATATGTCCTAGGTTCATCTTCTTATGTGAAGCACATCTGTTAGAGCAGACTGCAGCAGGTGATGGCCCTACCACCCACCATCACTGGAGAAGTCAATGCAGAGGTCAAAGAGGACACTATGGAGGACAGAAGAGATAGCGCAGTCGGAAGTGTAAAGACCCAGGTTTAGATTCTCATGACGCATGTAAAAATCCCTAGCCTATTCGTACACACTTGTAATCCTAGCAAGTGAAGAAGTGGACTAAGAGCAGTCTTGGAGTCTGTGGTTAGCTAATCTTGCCAAGCCAGTGAGCTTCAGGCTCAGTGGAAGGTTCTGTCTCATAAAGCAAAGTGAAGTGTGATAGAGAAAGAAATTGGCCTTGGCCCCTGGCTCCTGCATTCACACATGTGCATGTACTACACATGCATGTGCACACACATGAACATACGTATGCCATGGAAGGGGGAGGGAAAGAAGGAGAGAAGAGAGAAAAAGAACATCATGAGAAGGTGGACCCTAGGGTGGAGAGTTCAAAGCTTTTCACATTCTGGCAGCTAAGTAGCCCCAGGTGCATCTTTGGGAAGAAAGTTGGGCCACAGACACAGCCTCCCTCCCTGACAATAGGGGAGGAGGCAGCAAGAGTCTCAGTCAGGCCCTTGTTCTAGAGAAACTATTAGGAAAGCTTTCAAGACAGTGGTTTGGGCCCTAGCTTAGGAAGCCAGTTGCCAGTGCTGGAGAACAGGTGGGGACCAGATCTGCAAGCACAGTGAAAGAAAGAATAAGCATGTGAGACTTGGGAAACCAGCCATGACTTCAGATACAAGCTCTGGCTAGGTTAGTGCCACAAATCCCCTCCACAAGCTTGTAAGTAAGATATGGTTATTCCCACCATCAGTTTTCAAAGGAGGAAACCAAGACGTAGGGAACAACATGCCTATCTGGCAGCAGAGCCATCCCCAGTCTCTGCTTCAAACTGCTTCTCAGATCAGAACCTCCCCCACAATGTCTTGTAAGGACTCTGGTGCCCTCAAACCTGGGCCATGGCTGATCCTGCAAGAGAGATGAAGAAGTCCCAGCTGGGGGATAGGAAGAGCTCAGGATTAGGGATTAGGTCAGATCTGACACTGTGTCCTAGTGTCCCTTGAGGAAGAGCATCTCAGCTCTTCCTAATAAATGTCAGTTCATACTTCAGTCAGGGGCTACATCTGTTCTAGTTAGGACCTTGGGGTTTTGGCTCAGCCCTCAGTCTTAACCCAAAGATGCCCCTGGGGAACATGGTAACTTCTGATACTGCCTACACCAGCATGAGCAGATGCAAATGCTCAGCAGTGCAATAGAGTAAAGTTCCAGAGAGAGAGAGAGCAATTGGGCGTTGTCTGCATACCAATGTATACCGCTGTCACTGAAAAATGCTGTGCATCGATTGAGGGGTTGCTGCATGGTTCAGACAGGCCACTCCATCTAATACTGATGGCACATCAATTTCCTGGGCTTACTATATGTAGCCAAGTATTGAAACTAGGTGGCTAAGAACAAACAGGTTAGCCCACAATTACGAAAACTGGAAGTCTACAGTCAAGAAAATGCCAAGGCCAAATTCTTTTTGAAACTCTTGGAGAAGGACCCTGGCATGCCTCCTTCCAGCTTCTGGTGGCTTTCCAGCAATCTTTGACATCCTGTGGCTGGTAGGGCCATTCCTTTAACTTTTATTTCCACAAGACATTCTTCTGCATGTCTATCTCATCTTGCACACTTGCCCGTGTCCAACACTCTCCTATTTGCTTAATTTACTGTGGTGTGGGGGACTGAACTTAGGTCCATGTGCCTGCTAGTAAGTACTCTATCCCTGGACCATATCCACAGCCTGATTTCTCCTTCTTATTAGGACACCAGATGTATTAAAATATAATTCACCCAATGACCTTATCTTAATGTATATAAAGATCTTATTTCCAAATTAAGCCACTCTGGGGTTTGGGAGTTTTGGACCTTTAGGGGAGTGCAAGTCAACTTATAACATACAGACTCTATCCCATAAACGCTTTCTCTTCTCCTTCACACACAAGGAAAACAAGGCTCAAATTCACTTGTATAATGTGGGGTGTGTCAAAGGTCAAAATGAGCCTAACTTGAAATTCTGTACTCTTCCGGTCCCCATCACACGGCCTTTTCCACATAGGAAGATGTTTCCTCAGTTTCTTACATGGTAAGTGAACTTTTCAAGAATGAGTGTGTTTGCTTTGATGGTCTCCATCTAGCTACTGGTGCTGCTTCGTGATCCTCCTGGTCTTGCTGCTAAATAAACATGACAGGAAACCTACACTCTGCAGGGGAGTCCTACAGCGATGTCTTCTGGGCATCTCTAAGAGTGGGGTTCGGGTGCCCTAGACTCCTCAGGAGAAGTCTTCCTATTATATGAACAGCAGGTGCCATATGATGTATTTACCTCCGGAAGGTGTATTTGCTGTGCAGAGTCCGACGTGGAGAGATAATCCCATGTTGGCACCTGGTACCTCAAAAGGAAGTATGTGGCCTGAGGCGACTCACTTAACCCCTCAACCTCACCATATGGGACCTCCAGGAAATGATGTCTGCTCACTCTCTGAAAGCATCATTTTTGTGGCCTTTGAAATAGCTTAGAAGGGGTTTGGCAAGTAGAAATGCTACATTGACACCGGTTAGCTGAAAATAATTGATGTTCATAGAATAGTATTCTTAGGGAGTCCAAATTTCTCACGGCTTATCTCCATTCCCAAGCCCCTGGAATTGGAAGGCTTGACCTGGGAGTGGGCAAAAATTACCTCTTGCTGTTCTTTTTTCAGTGCAAATCTGATCCTACCTGAACCTGAGCACTGGGTTAAGGGAGGTGGGGATTAACTCCCATCAGTCTTTTGAAAGGGAATGTGATTCCTTATCAACATTCTATTTGTATCCCTTCTTTGATAAAATGTAGCACGGCTTCTCAGGTTCTCTCCTTTAGATTTTCTGCCTCCTCCAAGTTATTTAATTATATCGTTTTTCATGATCCTTTCCAGTCTGGCTTTCAGATATCCATGTAATTATCAGATTAAGTCCCATGTAAAATCCTTGTTTGTGGTTTTTCCTTCCAATATGCTAAATATACATCTAGTTGCAAAGAGCTGGCACTAGTATTTAAACAGCCCAGAGTAGAAGAAAGTCAGATATAAAAGTCTGCTCCTGTGTTAGAGCAGAGGCTTAGGGGACTCCTCAAAGGTAGAAAGAACACTTACCTAGCTCCTATGGGACCCTGGGTTAAGTCTCTAACCCTGAAGAGAGCAAGCAGGAAAGTGAGAGCTAGAATGTGAACCCCAAACTCCAGAGCATTAGATAGTGCCTCCACTGTGTCTCTGCTTGGAAGACCACCACTTCACAGCATGGCTTTGCACAGCCAGTCCTATTTATCTTTATTAACAAGCAGCATAGTGACAGCTTTAAAATAAGGAGGCACATGGAAGCCCATTGCCTCTAATGAGTAGGAAAATAACTCGTTAAAATTAGTTGAGGTGCCACCTCAGATGCCCTGCCTGAACTTCTACTTGCTGAAGGCTCATGCCCTTCTCAGTATCTCTAGCACTTTAGAAAGGAGATGGAGAGAGGTCTGGAGCTGCCGAACTTGTGTAAGAATGTTTTTAGGCTGCTCATTTCCTGGCAATCAGCTACTTGGCCAGAAACGTAGCTATTTGATAGAGTGTTTTAATCCTTGCATCATGGCCACTGAATGAGAACAAAGGGAAAACAATTTCACTTACACAAATGCCATTGTTCAGTCACTCATCTGCAGCAGACTTGTTCACACCACTAGAATATCCTTCTGGATCAGCAGTGTCCCACTGCTGCATATAAATGAACCGCAAGCCAAGACAAATCTATAAATGGCCTTGTTTTCCTCAAGTCTTTTGTGCGGGCTGCTGGTGGACTTCTTTGGGAACTTGTAAACGAAGTTTCCAATCACAGCACTTTTCAAAGCTGTAGAGAGAATTGTTTGAGAAACACAAACAATTGTTTATCAGTATACACACCTAGTAGCCATGGTTCATAGAATGCTGCTATCCTTGGAAGGCTCCGTTGGTCTTTGTTTTGTTTTCTCTTACTATATTAGTAATTTCTCACATTGATGTAACATAGCGCCTAATGAAAGCAACTTAAGGGAAGTGACTTGAAGGCCTGATCTTGAGGCAGCTTGTAACATTGCGTCCTTAGTCTGGACATAGTGGCTAGGAAGTGCTTGTGCTGTAAGACTTCAAGACTACTTCTAATGACCAATCCATTTCCAAAGAAAGACTACCTCGACTTCACAACGTTCTAAAACTGTACCAGCATCCGGAAGTCATGAAGCCATGGGAATGCTTCACATTAAAACATGTTTCTACATTGGTCACCATCCTCAATACTCTCTGGCAGTTCCACCAATAACGTTTCATAGGTATTTTCAACTCACCTTCAGTGCGTTTATTTAGTATGTATAGAAAAATGTATACTGCTGTTTTATGTGTTTCATATACTTTTGAAGATAGGGATGTGGGAGATGGCTCAGTGGGCAAGAACATTTTCTGGGAAAACAAGACCTGAATCTAAATCCCCAGAACTCAGATAAAACCTGGCAATGGCATGGATGTCACTAACCAAAACATTGTGGGGAAGGGCTAGGAAAGTTCTAGAAGTCTGTTGTCTAGTCAGACTAGCTGAAGCAGTTAGCTTCAGGCTCCATGAGAGACTGTCTTAAAAAATGTGGGGGCTGATGATGCTAAAACATCTTGCTTTGGTGTACACAGACATAGATACAGACACACACATGCTCACAGACACAGACCTACACACACACACACACACACACACACACACACACACACACACACACAGAGAGAGAGAGAGAGAGAGAGAGAGAGAGAGAGAGAGAGCGCTATGGCAAAGGTAGAAATCTCATTATTTTTCCTACTTTCTATCCACAACCACACTTTTGAGAACTAGACATTCTTCTCAGTGATATTTGGTGTAGTGCTTCTGAGTCTTGCATTACTATAGCGTTTCTGATTTTCCCATGCAGCACATTTCACATAGTCACCACCCTAGTAGATATGTAGGGCTCCCCAGATTCTCTAGTAGATACTTAGATGCTTCCTAAGTGTGGTACCTTGATAATGTTATAATCCTCTCTGGCTGTGCTTCCTGGTGGGTCTGAGAAGTCTCTAGAACACACTCCCTGGAGAATTTCTGAGTCAAAAGGGTCTACTCACATTCCATTTCACTAAACACTCTACAGGATGTTTTCAGCATTTTTAATACACATTAATGGAGAGGAAAACTTCCCCATATCCCCATCAGCACTTCCGGATTTTTCTCAAGCTGTGGGTTCATTTTGCCAGGATGATATCTCATTTTGTAAAAAACACAATTCTCTGATTACTAACGAGTAGGTGTGTCTTTTGTGTACATGGTAGCTGTTTCAATTCTCCCATCTGTCAGTTGCCAGTTCCTGTTATTTGCCCATGTTTTTGTTGTTGTCATTTGGGTTTCCTGCCCTTTTCTTTCTTGTTTGCAAAGTTCCCTGTGTGTTTAGAGATCGATCCCACATTGCTTTGATAAGATCCTTCCCTAACACTTTGCTGATTTGTCTATGGATAAATGAAAGTCTTTTGTCTAGCTGTGTTCCAAACCACTATTTTCCTTACTCATACATTTCCATAAACAGCCCTCATGCAAACTCATGGTGTGTCTTTTCTTCTGCTATGCTACCTATACTTCTGGCATCAAAGGCTGGCTTTAGTATGTTAAGAAGCACATCACAAAGGCAATAGTAACAGACTATGTTGTTTTGGGAGTTCTTAGACTTCCCTGACCAGCATGGTGAAAAGGGGTGCCTCATGCCAGGTGTCGCTTCTGTTAAATGGTCTATGGCTCTTGGGGAAAGCACTGTCTTCCCAAGTGCCATAACTTTACTTCAGCTTATGTATATATATAAATATATATATACATACACACACATATATATGTATACATATATACACACATATATACATATATATGTGTGTACATTGATGTACATTGTATGTTATTTTAGGTAAATATAAAATAGTATGTTTCTTTAAGGTTTTCCAAATATCCTTAGTGTGTTATTCATCCCTTCTCCCTCCCTCTCCTATGTTGACTTCTCTCCACCACCACCCCGCCCCCCCACCCTGCTTCCAATTAAAGCCCTCGATTCCCCAAGCCCAGGTGCAGCACTGAGACAGCTGCGGCAGTGACTTCTGAGAGGCGGAAGGATACTTACAAAATTTACAAATTCGAAACATTTCTGTACTTGCTTCTGCTTTACTCCAGTTCTCTTGGCTATTAAAATATACCCAAGTAAATATACAGTCGTCTGACTAATGTCTTTCTGTTTCATATCTGCAGTTACATACATTTTTACTCCTGATGTTAACTCACTGCACTTCAATTCTTTTAACCAAGAGCTCTCTTCACACTTGTACACCAGCAGTCTCTATTCCTCTGCAGTGTCCATCACTTCTGTCCCCAGGGCTAAGGTCCATGTTGTGGTGTCATACATCATAGGTGCCTGTAGTGGCCCCATGTTGGGCGCCATATACGGGAAGCTGTCTTTGCCAGGCTACAGTCAGATCCAATGGAGTTGCTCCACGTTCATACCTCAGGGGGAGGGGGTGTGGATTGAGAAAGGGCAGATAAAGATGCTAAGAGAAAGACAGAGATACAGAACAGAGTCAGGAGGGCAATCCTGTGAATACTGAACACCCCGAGTTTATTCTTCACCATTCTTAAATAACTTAATCAAAAAGGGGAACATGGTATCATGTATACAGAACAGACAGACTTTCTTCCTCAATTCTCCAAGGATTTACTAACCACATCTTAGATTCAAGTTCTCTGGCTGGCCTTGAGAGTCAAGAATTGCCACATCTCATACCAAACCTGTTGTTATTTAGATGAGACATCCAAGGCCAAGATCAAACATCCTACTGCAGCCATGCCTTAGACCTTCATGTCTTATGACTTACTAGGGACAGTTTTGAACTCTCTAGCCTTGATCCAAGATGAAGCAGAGCCATCTTTATGGGCCACAATAAGCCTCCTCCAAAATTTTCCCATTTCTTTCTTCCTATCACTAGTATCTTGCTAGTCACCTCTAGACAGATCCCCTCCTGCTATGGTTCTGTTTTCATGTCCCTGGTTTCTTTGTTTACTCCAGGGCATATGCTCACACTGGGAGATTTGCCATTAGGAACCTCAGATGAGAGAGAACATACGATATTTGTCTTTTTGGTCTGGGTTGCCTCACTCAGTATAATAGAAGTTGAAGGTAGGTCCTTACTGTTGAAGACCCTGTGCACTTCAGACACAGATTTCAGAGGATTTGACCTGGATCTGACCTTGGAACCTCCTTCCTGAAGACCAGAAGGTGCCATGCAAGCTCCCAAAATAAGAAGCAAGCAATAGTGCTACCCAGATATGATGCCTATGATACACAACAATAAGAAGCATCGAAGGATACATCTAAAGGTACAATAGCAGCAATCATATCTTGAGAGCAGACCAACAGCTGTCAAATTTAGACTTAAGGCTTACTACACAGCAGGGGAACCATACCTTGTAATGGAAACAATTGCCCAGGGATAGTGAGTTTATCTGGATAGGAATTATCCAGATAATTTCTAACTGCATTCTAAATACTCAGCTTTACACCCACAGATAAGTGTTGCACTTACCACCACCCCTATCAAGGAAGCTTCTTTTTGCAACAAACTAAGACCATTGCAGAAAACTACAACTAGACATACAAAAACAAATGATTGTGGTGTTTCTGACAACACAACTTCACCAAAGACTGAAGAAGAGGGCTGGAAGACTGGAAAAATATTAAGAGCCAGAGACCTGGGATGTTTGCTGAGAGAATATGTCTCCTAGACATGGCAGGAAAGTTACACCTATGATGCTACAGTAACATGGCTGCCTTACAAAGACCTCAATAATGACAACACCAATAAATTTGCTGACATGGAAGGTGGAAATCTCAAAGGGCCCCACCCAAGACGGAAAAAAAAAAAAAAAAAAAAAAACTACAGGCAACCAATGATTGTGGAGAGAGGGAGAACTAGTATTTCCCTGGGATGAACTCCTGATTTGTCATATAATAACAAGTAGGCAGTCCTGAATATAATTATATTCTAATTAAAATTTAAGAAATATTAAGAAAAGGGAAAAACATAGCACACATAGCACAGAACAGGACTAGGTTTCATCCCATTTTATTTTAGAGTGTAGCACTTTGGCATTATTGCCCATGTTGCAATGTTACTTAGAGGAGAAACGCATTATGGCTCTACTTGATGGGTTTCACTTTGTTTAAAAACAAACAAACAAAAACAAAAATCCAAGAACTCTTTACACTGGTGAGTTTCAGATAAAGAGGGAAATATGTCCTTTTTGTACTCTTCTTCTCTATAATGAATATGTAAGTGACTAATTAAAATTAAATTTCTTCTTGCTTGTGACTCCCTTCTATTTCTACTGTTGTTTGTTCTCCTTTTCTTTAGGAATTTAGATATGCAAGACTGCTTAATCATACTTCTCACATCATTATTTATTGTCAGTATTCACTTATGCACTTCCTCCTTACTTTTATAACTGTATGTGTATACCTAGTTATAATCATATGCACACATGACACCCATATCTATCTACTGTTATTGTAGATGGAGCTATTGATGACAAATAAATTTTCCTGTAGTGATATTATGTATATGTATACATATGGATATATGTATATCCATGCATATGCCATAGTCATCTGGTGGGTAGATATTCTTTGACTTTGGGCTTGACAATACAACCTGCTTTGGCCAGTAGGACATTGATAGCATTCCGTTAGCCTAGTTGAGTGCCTGTTCACTACCTCTTTAGGCTTCTTCTGGGATAAGATGAGAAACATGGAACTCTCCTGGACCCATCTGTAGCTTGTAGGAAAGTCCTCAGTCTGATAAGTCATTTCTGAGATAGCCTACAGATGTGTGAAGAATAGACTTTTGTGTTGTGAACTGCTGACATTCTAAAGAGTCTTTTTCCTCTCTCTTTATCTTTCCTTCCTTGCTTCCTTCATTCTTTCTACTCCCTGCTTTATTTTATCTTGACATCCTTCTTCATAACACCACTGTCACATTCCTCCAGACAAGCTAATGTGCTTTATGCCTATTGAAAAAATATATAAAAATGTTCCTCCTTTTAGGTGATTGTTATGGTGGCTTGGAGCTGGAATATTCCCCAAAGACTCACGTATTGAAGAAGGCTTGGTCCCCAGTGTAGTAGTGTTCAGAGATGGTTAGATCATGAAGGCTCTAAACTCATCAATAGATTGATGTGATAAAAGACACATTGCCAAGTGGACTACTGAGATGGAAGGAGCTGTGATAGGCTGGTTTCACTGAGGGACACAGATCACTGAGGGTATATTCTCTTTCCTGCTCTCTCTATTCTTCCTAGCCACCAAGGTGTGAACTGTTTGGCTTCACACACTCTCTCTACCATGATGTTCTGTCTTTCTACAAGATTTCAACAATGGGAAAAACAACTATGGTCTAACGTCTCTGACTTTAGATAAGTTGCTTATCTCAAGTATTTTGTTACAGTGACAAAAAAAAAAAAACAGTCAATACAATGTTATTGTCTCCTATTTACAATCTATTTTTTAAAAGCAAGTGCAAATCTATTTCGTTTTTCTTTTAAATTCTATCATTTTTATTTTAAAATTCTATTAATTTAAAAGTAACTAATAACAATTGTGTAGATAAAGAAACCACTGCTTTGTTTAGTTCTTGATAAAACACTGGAGAAAGATTCTGTTGGAATTCTCAGTCTCATCTTCATGGCAAGAGAGTGAAACTTGGTATAGTGAATGCACTGAGACATATTAATTTTAGTGTGAGCTATATGAATGTGCTTGGTTTTAATTTATAGTTCTGCTAGTTATTATAATAGTTTAGTCATCTTTGTATTTCCAGGGCCTATCCCAGGTTTTGGTACATAGCTAATTTTCAATAAATGTGTAGTAAATAAAAATGATTTAGCATCCCCAAAACTTAATTTATTTCTCTTAAAATAGGGATGATAAATTCCTAGCATAATGCTTGACAAAGTTTATATTCAATAAATGTCAATTACTTTTTTCCCCCTGTCCCTTCCTTGACTTAAGTAGTTACTTGTTGAGCAAATGAGAAAGCCTGTGTAAACTTGCTGTTGTGATCTCAATTCTTAGAACAACAGATAGTAATGATCTTCCCCAGCTGTGATTCATACAATAATTTCTTGAACAGTAAATTATGAATGAATCCAAACAACAAAATGCAGCCCAGAGTCTGAATCAGGTTAAGAAATACATTAAAGCTAATAAAATATCTAATTTGGAAACAGATTTGGGTCTGCAAAGCTAAGGAACTGACATGGTCTGATTCAGAAATCAAAATTCATTTCAGTTATAGTTTTCCAGTAGGAAATATGATCTAGGCTTAATTTTTGGTATCAGTTGATAAATATTACTTTACCTTTTTCTTTTTTTAAGATTTATTTAATTTTATCATGTATACAGTGCTTTGCCTGGGACCAGATCTTATTACAGATGGTTGTGAGCCACCATGGTGGTTTCTGGGAATTGAACTCAAATCCTCTGGAAGAGCAGTCAGTGAGTGCTCTTAACCTCTGAGCTATCTCTCCAGCCCCCCACATTACTTATTTTTTAATAATAGAATTGTCAGGGTTATTGAGACTGCCATCCAGGGTCCAGAACACAAAATGGCCAGTACTAGAGAGGGTTAAACATTGAATCCTTCTTCAAGAGACTGGGTGACTAATTGAGAGATTCCATGGCTGTTTATTTTCTCCCCCTGGATGCTTCTTAAAACAACACAAACAAGAAATGCAATCAATGCCTGAACTATTTAGTTCCTTGCATCACATGGCTGCTCCCTGCAAACCCTAATCTTAGCACTTCTGCTTCCAGTTCATCTTAGTCTCTTTAAAACAGAAAGCCAGAGTCCTTGGCTGCAAGAATCAGGACTGGATTTGACTCTGTGAACTGCAAACAGAGGGATGTATGGTTAGGAGGGAAACAGCAGGTGGATGCAAAGAAATGAAGGAAAAAGCAAGGAACAGAGCTAAGGACAGTAAAAGAGGTAGACTGTTTTAGAGTCTTCATTTGCTCTATGTAGAGGTATATTAAGGCTAGCAATATGGATGAGCAGCCTGCCCAAGCATACTAGAAGGACTGGTGGAGTTCTTTACATTTACCCAGCAAAGGGAGGCAGGTCCATGTATAACCCCCACCTGAGTCTATATACAAAGGGGAAGTGTGCTTCCCCTAAAGAATATTTGATTCTATTACTAAAAGAAGATTCTTTACCAGATAAATTTTGGATAATCACAAAAAGAAAAACTGTCTGCCATATTGCCATATTGTATATCATTCTAAAATAGATTTAAAGAAGATATATATATATATATATATATATATATATATATATATATATTTGCATCAAATGCTTCTTAATGAGACTGGGGTCATATTTCAGACCTAACATCAATGAGTCATGACTCAAATTTAGCATCCTTTTATTTGAATTATTGGGGATAATTTGAGAAAACATCATAGTATTAGGTGAAAGCTGGGAATCCTCTGAAAACCAGTTTCTGATGGAGATAAAGAGTAGTAGCTACAATGGTGAATGGGTTGACCTTCTAGGCTTCTCCATTAACCAGTTTCATAATTAAAAGGACAAAATTCAAATTTCTTAGCTTTGCAAATCCCAAACTGTAGATAAATAAACAAACAGGCTCCCTGGAAGTCTGCCTGTTCCTGTAAAATGTGCTTGTTATCATCTATCCTTCCCAATACTCTAGGTCCACAAGGCTTCTGTTACAGATAAAAGAAGCAGACACATGCGTTAAGAGATATAAGAAGCATGACTCAAATCTCTATCATGGTTTCACCAGAAGTGAGGTCCTTTCTAATACACAACTGAAATGTTGAGATCTGGGAAGGAGGTACCTATTTTCTCATACAGCTCAATACAATTTCTTTCCCATCCGAGCAGGGGGCAAGAGGTGATTTTTCCAAATAAATTAACCTTTGTGTTCTTTGGGGTCCATAATGCGTTCTCATTTTACCAGGGCATTTGCATTATTGATCATCTTGTGTCTTCAGCCCCTAGGAGGCAGATTGGAGGAATTAATGTTTTGGAAGTAGTTTTTAAAAAAAATCATGCACGTCTTTCTACCAATTAGTATTTCTAGATGTTTTCTTAATCTTGACTATTCAGCCACATAAGATAGTGACCAGAATGACAAGTTACACTTTCTGGGAGGACTAGAGGCCTTCTAAAAAAGACAGATCAGGGGCTTCCAATGTCACAGAGCAAGTCAGTTTCAGCATGCTCAGAGAACGTTGAGCACATATGCCTACTAGCTGAGTGTCTCCATCCTCCTGCAGCTCCACGTTAAAACATTTGCCACCCAGGTGGAGGGGCCCAACGGAACTAGGCAAGCCTTGAAGACTAACTTAAATGTTTGGAGTGCACTGAAGTGGCGAAGGCAATAGTGACAGCACAGCAGTCTTTCCCTAGACCCACGGAAGCCATGCAAGTTGCAAAAAGTGTGACATGGAATTGTGTTTTGCAATCTTTTTTTGTTGTTTGTTTTGTTGAGAAGAGAGTCATGCTCTGTAGCCCAGGCTAGCCTTGGACTTGAGGCAATCTCTTGTGTCAGCTTCCTAAGTGCAAGGTTTGCAGGCGAAAGTCACCATGCCTGGCCAGTGCTTTTGTTTCGTTCCTGTTTTGTTCAGGGCTGGGACTTGAACCGAGGTCCTTTGGTAGAGTAGGCCACAACATTAACCCACAACTACACTCCTAACCACCCTCCCTTTGCATTCTTTACTAAAACAAACAGTCAGCGTCACCCACAAAAACATCTCCATAGTTTTGTTGAAAATGTCTGGGTATTCGGGATGGAAAGTGGAACGCTTCAAAACACTAGGTTAAAAATTTCTTCTCTGTGTTTGTATATCTGAGAACAGATTACACATTTCTTTTTAAAGCCCTACTTTTTTCATCTATAAAATGAGGGAAATGTGTATTTCAGGAGTTGTGCTAAAAATTAAATGATTCGAAATCTTGTGAACTTCTCAGTATGTCATGTGAATTTAAAACATAGCTATTAGGAAAGAGAAAGTAGAATGAAGGTTAAACCCCTATTTACCTGTTTACAGCAGGTGGACCTCTAACTTCCTCCCTTTTCTATGGGAAGCAAGATAGGTTCTTGCTCATCATGCACCCTAAACCAGAATCCCTGCAAATATGTTTCTCTTTCATTACAAAATCACTCTTTTCATTCCTTTTCCTAGACCCCCATCATCTTTGGTCCCCCTCGCCATTGTATATTTAATTACTTAATAGCTGTACTCTGTTGTCTGTTTTACATTGTATTTAGTACCATACAAGAAAGCCAGTGTATTTGATGATGTTTCTCATTCACCAAAGTGTTAATTTAAATGGCTACAAGGTCTGAAGAGGTGGTATTCCTCTTATCGGGATCACCAGTGACTAATAGCCATTACACTAACTTCAAGTACATATTACTATTACTATTGAGTGCACAGCACCTTGGCCGTTTGCCCAGCATGTGCTTGCAAGCTCAGGGTCACACACGCATGCACACACACACTCATGCATGCGCGCGCGCGCGCACACACACACACACACACACACACACACACACACACACGCATGTAATTTTCTGACACAATTCAGTAAGTCATGGGATCTGCATGATTAGAATGACCTAAGCATTTGGAATCCTGAAATAATGGCACTCCAAATTAAATTAAAAATGGGTTAGGTTGCTTACAGTGACTAATTGCTATTACCACCTACCATTCTTCTTTCCTCCCTCCAAAGTCTTTATTGATTGCATTGCTGCTCGGATGCTGAGGATGCCTAGCCTATTGTTTGGGAGAATTTAAGACTCTGATAGAGACTTACAAAATTAATGAATTAACAGGAAAGAGGTGAAGGAGTAAAGAAAATGGACACACACACACTTCTAAAAGAGGTTGTTGCTGTGATAGACACTTTCTTTGATAAAAGCACAGCAGAATTCTTTGTTCCACGTACTCTTTCTGGGTGGATGTGCTTACTCAGGAGGTGAGGCCACTGGCCCTTGGATAACTCCAAGTTATTTGCCCCACAGCAATTGCAGCACTATATAGACCATTTTGATAATTAAATTCCCAGAAAACCTGTTCTGAATCACCCAATAATTAACTAAATTTGTATTTGTACATTGCTGCTGCTGAGACTAAAACAGCATGCAATAATGCTTTCAGTTTGACCATGGTTTTATTGCCTTCTTGGACCACCAGGGACCCTGTGCATCCCTGGAGGGACACTTTTCAATTTAATTAACCTGTGGTCATTTAACCTAAAGAATAGTAAATAAAAGACAAACACTCCCCTTCCCCCCATTTGTCTTTCATGGAGAATTACTATTACTAATAACAAAACAATTAAAATCCAAAATAAAGCCACATAGCTTGGGGGCAGAGGAGGTTCGTGCACAAGGAAGGAAGAAAGAAGCTTGAGAGCTGATAGAGAACACGTGCACACTGGATGTGGTGAAACCATGTTCTCCTTGGCTTTCGGCTGTAGGCTTGGAGGTCTAGAAGAAGGGAAACTATTGCTACTGTGGGTTGGATTTCATCAGCCCCAGGAAGGGCACTTCTGTGTACCAGCCACCTTCCAACAAGCTCACAAAGCCTGCAACTGGAACCCTCCATTCTTCTGCTGTTACATAGAAGGTTTAAAATGTGAACTGTCCCCCCACCCCACCCCCGCGCCCAGCCCAGGCAGCAGCAGAGAAGATGATGTAAACTCA
The DNA here is from genome assembly GCF_943737965.1 of Phodopus roborovskii. Taxonomy (NCBI): domain Eukaryota; kingdom Metazoa; phylum Chordata; class Mammalia; order Rodentia; family Cricetidae; genus Phodopus; species Phodopus roborovskii. The sequence goes on along the minus strand of NW_026126460.1, from coordinate 11,180,953 downwards.
TGAGCAGAGAGACTCTATGCACTGATGTTATACCCTCCCCTGAGAGCAGATTCGATGATGAAAGGAGGAGGTTTGAACTTTAAAGAAAGCAAGAAGAGAAGCAGAACCCTGGGTGTCCAGTGTGTGCTGTGTTGTTCATGATTTTAGCTAGTACTCTTTAGCTGGTGACACTCCATCCCTTCATCATCTGAAATTTATATATTTTGAGTTCTCTCTTACATAGTATCCCCCAAAACTGGTATAAGACAAGATGGTTTCCAAATGACAAAGCAAGGATTAGAATTAAGCTTAGCCTGATCACAAACTCACAGGCTCTTTCATTCTACCGTGAGCAGGCATGATGAAGTTTGTGATTAGGAATGGCCAGTTTCAAGATACAAAACAAGTCAGTTTGACACTTTGAAATGTAAGGTAGGGGTCAGAGGAAATCAGCTGATTTTGTGGATGAGATTGAAAAGAGGAAAAGTAGACAGGAACCAGCCACAGTTTCTTCTACAGAACAGAAGGTAAGTTAGAGTCGGTGATCTGAATATTATTCTCCAGTGCCTATGTGAACTCTCTTTCTGGGTTCATTAAATGCTTTGAGTCAATTTGTGCACAAAAGAAGTCATCATCTTCAACCAGCCATCACCTGCTGGTTTCTTGCCTTAACATATGCGCTCTTGTATTTCTTTCCCTGGTTAATGGACATTATCTTTCAGTTCCTCACTTAAGACAGCGTTGTAGCACAACAGCAGACCCTGGAGGATGGCTCTTTGTCATGTTGAGTATCATGAGCATACAATGTCAGAAACATAGACAACATCGTTATGTCTTTCCTCAGTGTCAGAGTTTACTGGACAATAGGGAATTCACAAGGTTTCATGGTTTTATTAGCAGCAATTTGACAAAGAGACCCATTTTCCTTGACAGTCCTGGCTGAGGCAGACACACATTCATTTATTTCCATATTAATTACTGTTACTGACTCTAAGATGCACAGTGCGCGCGTGCATATGAGTTTGTGTGTATATATGATTATATGTCAGGCAAGAACATGCTACACATGGTTACAGAGACAGGGTCTTTCAAAGAAGCCTTTGAGGCCTAACACAGAAGCTGAAAGGAAAAGCTAGGGCATTGATAGGGTAAGGCTGTGAACCAGCTAAATAAAAGTTTACTGCTGTAGAGTCAGACCATGGAATGTCACAGTTTGAGCTGAGTTCCAGTGTGGACTCCAGATATAGAAATGAAAGGGAAGGACCCGATCCAGACAAATGGACAGATGAATGGACCTCAGGCCCAGACATGCAAACAGGAAGACAGGCTGACAGCAAGCCCCTGGAAGAGTTGGAAATTCTCTGCCTCTTGGTCCTTGATGTATACACTGGGAGGTCAAATACAGAACAGTCAGGGGCTGTCAGGATTAGATGTGTATTAGATGTGTCTTTCTTTAAGGGACCAGGCTGGGGAATTGTTTCCATTCTCTGGTCTGCTATATCTGATAAGGTCTCAAGTCTCGTTTTCTTGGTATGGTTTTAATATCCCGGTGCTCTTATAGTCTTAATATATGTATGGGATGACAATCTTTTACTTCCAGGAATACATTAATTATTAGTCTGCCACAGGAACCAGAATTCTGCTTCTCCAAGGCCTAGAAAACAGAACTCTTCCTTCCCAAGGCAAACTATTAACCCTGGAGAAGTTATTCAATTTTCTTGAAGACTTTTGTTCCAGAGAGCCCTCCTCCATACCCAGGAGGAAGAAATGCTGCACCAAAGCCCAAGAACAAGAACCCCAAGGGACAGGACTTCCTAGATTTCCCTCCTCTGCTACTCTTAAATCATATTCTCTTTGAGCACTCATGCTTCCACACACTGACCATTGAAGCTAAACATAAAAATTGCCAGTTCTCCCAGGATTGTTGAAGCTTCATCTCTGAAGGCTCCACTGTATTAAAGCTTTGATTAAATAAGTCTGCCATCCCTTTTCTTATTAACCTGTCTTTTGTTATAAGAGTGTCAGGGTGACCCTTAAGATGAGTGACACAGATTTCCAGGCCTTTCTGTCTCTGCAGTGGCAGCCTAGAAGTACCTTCTGATTTCTGCCCCCACAAGTCCCCCTCTACTGCAGCTGTACCTAATCAACCCTGCTCTGTTGGTGTCCCATGAGTTTCTCCTCTATCCGTGCTATAACTGCCTGAATTGAACTGAACACACTGCTTTCCACCACCCCTCCCCACAACTCCACCATGCTCCTCAGTCCTCCAGAACCAAAGCCACAAGAAAGTGGATGAAAGATAAATGACCAAATGATCAACAACTTAAAGACAAATTGAACTCTCAAGAACAAATAACCACATAGTAGCAAACCAGTAAGAAGAAGGCAAGTTGTGTACACACCTTTAAAGTTTTATAAAATACACCCACAATGAGACCTAAGTCTTAAGCAGAGAGTGGGGTGAAATTTGTCAAATTGCATGCACATGGAGGTGACACCAAAGCCAGACAAAAAACAGTTCCTTTGTACTGGACTTTTCCTTGGCGCCTTTACCTTCTGACTAAGGATATCAACCTCTTTCCCACATTCTTGTTGACCATCCTCCATGTGTGTCCTTTCATGAAATGTCTTTCAAATCTATTTTTAAAATTTAGTCATCTTTTAGTTGTGGATTTGTAGGAGTTCTTTTTAAATTATGAATTTGAACCCTGTAAGATAAACTAATGTATTCTGAGCTTTGTTGTTGCATTTACTTAATTGTAGTTTTGGAAAAAGAGAAAAATATGAATTTGATGATTTTCATTTTGTAATTATTTTTTCTGAGTGGTACTTTTGAGTTCTGTCTCAAAAATCTAAAGGGCAATTCCAAACTGATTCTTTTTTGTTTTCTTCTAGAATCATGTAGCTTCAGCCCTTTAATTTGTATATATAGGCTGTTTTGAATTATTATTATTATTTGTAAATTGAAAGCAAAGTTCATAGTGATTTTTTTTTTCAGCAATAATGGTTTAAAATATTCTTTCCTGATTAAATCAGAAAAAGAATCAGTTGACTCTGTCTGTATGTGTCTGTCCCTGGATTTTATTTTATATAGCTGTTTCTTTATCTATCTTGATGGCAGGTCTATGGTGGTGATTATTACACCTCTATAGCAAGCCTGGTAAGCAGGCAATCCCACTGTTCCAACTTTCTCAAAATTGCTTTATCCCAAGACCTATGGGCTTTCTGTCATTTTATAAGATGTTGATTTTGACAAAGAAAAGTCAGTTGGGATTCTGACCAACTTCATGTAGCATCCTTAAAATTTGTGAAGAAGTATCTTATTAACAGCATTTTTTAAAACATAGTACAAACAGTGTATTTGTCCATGTCTTCAGACAAATTTATTTTCTGCTATAATTGCTATAATTTGGTTATATTTATTTTTGCATTCTTGATGGGTTTTGAAGCAGTGACAGCTATTCATTTTTTAGTTTTTATTTTCTGCTAGTATATAAAAATCCATTGAGAATCTTACACAATCATTGTGCATATATATGAATAAAATTATTTTTTTACTTTCTTTTCCAGTCTTTGTGCTTCTTATTTTTGTTTCCTTGTTTTAAGACTCTCAGTACAATTTAAGCGTAAGTGGTGGGGATCTGCAATGCTCATAACACCAGATAGTCCATTCACAGCTGATTATTATAGACACTGAGTTTTTGTAGATCTTATTTACTGTGTTGAGACAAATTCCCATGTTTTTAGTTTACTAAAAATACACAAATGAATGTTGAATTTTGTCAACTGTTTTCCTGTACCTTAAAATGATCATATAATTCTCTTTCTTGATAATGTGCTATTACATTGATTGGTTTTTCAATATTCCTGGGCTAAGCCATGGCATATATACATTTTTATGCTTCACCAAATTCATCTTGCTAATATTCTGTTGAGTATTTTTGAGATAATGACCTGCAATTGTCTTATAACTAAGGTCTTTTGATAGATTTTCATATTAGGCCTATGCTGGGACCTTAAAGTGGGTTGAGTATTTATGCCTTTTAGTTTTCTGATTACTGTCATTTTAAAATATGTCTTCACCAGTTTTTGGTTTATTATTGCTCTAGGCCAGTGACTCTGAAGTCATCTCAAGACACCTTAAGTCAAAGTGGTCCCTTATCCAGAGCTACTGATCTAATAAATCCTAGAGCAGACCAATAATTTGCTTTTTGAAAAAATATTTATTTTTGAAATTAGCATGCAGGCTATTAAAAATCATTGTAGCATTTTTTTTTCAAAAGTGTGTCTCAATGATTCTCCCTCCCCCACATCTTCCCTACCCCCAAACCCCCCACTGCTGCCAGAACCTGTCTCCTACTCCTCTTCTTGCTTCCACGTCTTATGTGTCCTTTCACTGCCCCCCCCCCTTAAGTGAGGCAACCCAAATTCAGGAAGATAAAAACATCACGTTCCCTCTCATATGTGCATCCTAGCTGGTAATAATAGCTACAAATAGGTATCAATGTGGGTAAAGCCTTAAAAACCAGACAGGAAATAATTTATGTCTTAATGAGTTAGCATGTGGTACCATTGCCTTTAATCCACCATCTCAACTTGGATGGTGAAAGCTACTTTTCCCAGAGGTGAAACATGTATCCTTAGCCCATCATAACCTATTTAAATTAGTATTCTACTTCTTCACATAAGATTTGTGAGTACCACAATTCTGCTTTGACCACATTTTTCCTGCTATTGTTTCCACATGTGCCCTAGCAATGAAAGTTTACAACTTTGCTTCTATTTTGAGTTTTTGAGTGTTCTGCTTACAGCAAAGAACACTCAAATATATTTTATAATTGATACTTCATTCAAATTGAAAAAAATGAATTCTTTTTTTTTTGTTTTTGTTTTTGTTTTTGAGACAGGGTTTCTGTGTATTACTTTGGAGCCTGTCCTGGGATTTGCTCTGTAGATCAGGCTGGCTTCGAACTCACAGAGATCCGTCTGCCTCTGTCTCCTGAGTTCTTGGGTTAAAGCTGTGTGCCACCAACCCATTACTTAGAGTGTCCATATGTTGAAGTTCTCCCAATTTCACTTGTCTGAAACATTTATTTTAGCCCCATTTTTTAAAATGACATTTTCACAGTGTACACACTTGGTGGAAAGTATCAGTCTACATATTTTGAACACTTTTTTTAACATTCCCATTTTTATTTTTTAAATTTAAATCAGAAACAATCTTATTTTACATATCAATCCCAGTTCCCTCTCTCTCCCATCCTCCCATGCCCTTCCCAAACCCTCTTCCACTCCCATCCACTCCCCAGGGAGAGTGAGACCTTCCAGTGGGGTATCATCAAAGTCTGTCACATCATTTGGGGAAATGGGCTCTTAAAATCCATCCGTGCACTAGGGATAAATACTGGTTCCACTGTCAGAGGTCCCATAGACTGCTCAAGCCTTCTAACTGTCACCTACATTTAGGGGGCCTGGTTCGGTCCTATGCTAGTTCCCCAGGTGTCTGGCTGGGGTCCACTTGCTCAGGTCAGCTGTTTCTGTGGGTTTCTCCAGCCTGGTTTTGACCCTTTTGTTCATCACTCCTCCTTCTCTATGACTGGACTCCAGGAGTTCGGCTCAGTGCTTAGCTGTGGATCTCTGCTTCTGCTTCTGTGGATCAGCTGCTGGGTGAAGGCTCTAGGATGGCATTTAAGGTAGTCATCAATCTCAATTTAGGGGAAAGGCATTTAAGGTAGCCTTGTTTTGAGTACTCTGATCATGACTTCACATCATATTTTCAGCCAAGTTGTTTCTGGCAACAAATATACTATTTTCCCATGTCTTTTCTTCCCTTGGCCTTTTAAAAGATTTTTTTCTAATCTTTGGTCTCAGTCATTTGCTATGTATCTATGTACTTACTTATTTTATTGATATAATAGTTATACATACTTATGATACATACATACAATGTGATATCTTGGTCTTATGTATATACTGATTAGTTATCAGCCCAGGGTAATTAACAGATCCACTAGCCTTTACGTTTCATAATTTCTTCATGGTGTGTAAATTCAAATGTCTCTCTTATATTTTGAGTTCTGTAAGGTGGTGTTATTAAATTCACATATTGTATCATAGAATACCAGGGTGTAATCATGGTAATCTCGGGTAGTCATTGATCTAGGTTCAGTTTCTAAGTAAACAGCTTTTGAAAGAGCCCACTTATAAATTAGATCACATGTTTGTCAAATTTCTCAGACTTACTTATTCATATATTTATCCAAATTGAGGTAACTCTTCATGCACATTTTTTCTCCCTCATTATCTTTCTTCTGCCTTTGACTCTCCATTTACACATAGCCTATGGGCTACATGATGCCTTCTAAATTATAAATCTTTGCTCATCTTTATTCTGTTTTTCAGGTTCTTATCTCTTGACCTGTCTTGATAGTTCATCTTTCTGCTACAGTTTTCAATGTGCTGTTCAGCCTATACAGTGAAAATTTCATTTCCTGTTGCACTTTTTACTTGCGGAATTTCATTTTCTCTTTTTACAGTTTTTACCTTTCTGCTGATACTTTCTAACAACCCAGTCATTATGACACATTTTCTTTTATGTCCCTGAGCATGGTTATGATAGTTGCTTTCATGTCCTTGTCTCTCTAGTCTAAGCTAATTATCATTTTTGCCCTTTATCTTGAGTCACATTTTCCTTTCTTTTCTAATGTCTTTTAATTTTCTTTTGCATGGTGGGCCTTGTGAATAATAGGATATCAGACCAGAATTATATCATCTCACAAGTGTATTGAACTTTGTTCTAGGAAACAGTTAAGTAACTACAGAAAGAGTAAGGTTCCTTTAGGATTATTGACCAATTGGCTGTTGATTGATGATGAGTTGCCTTAAGACATATATTTTAGTTGTAACCTTATTCTTGTATGGTCCTTTCTCTAGTGTGAGATCCTCACTCCCTAATTGTGGCTTTTTAGGGTTCTTGGCTTAACTGTTCAAATGTCTTTTGAACATGAAAAGAAATGTGAGTTCTTTTTAGGTGTGTCAAAGCTCCAGGATTTCCTAACTGAGCCTCCTTCCTATTCTTTCCATTTAGGTCTCAGACCCACAGTACCTACTCTTCTCCTTGACCCTGTTAATCCTGTCATGAAAAATGCTAGCCTAACCCACTGAGGGTCAACAGCCTTACAGAGATTTGGAGACATCACCTTTTAGAAGTGTCCATTTGCTGATAGACTGCCCAGTGGATTACAGACACTTTAGCAACTTAGAGCTCTATCCTATACCCTTGCAACTCAGGGTTAAGAATACACTTCCACTTAAGATTCAACTTCTTACATTGTGAAGAGACATCTTATTCATCTAGCTGTGCAATTCTCTGGTGTTTCCCTCCTCTCTGAGATCCTCTCATTGCCTGTTTCATGCCTGATGACAGAGGCCTTCTATGGTTTTGTTACTGTTAGTCTTGGTTATGGAGATGAGCTGCTTTAGTATTAGCTATTCTCTAGAAAGCGTGACTGTGGAAGTCTTGTACCAGTTAGAAGCAGTGGGCACTGAAGTCTGCCACTGCCTCTCCTTTTCTACTTTCTCTCAAGCCAATCACCTGCAAGTTCTGAGCCCTCATTACAGGGTAGGGCCCAGGAGTCTTGAACTCTATGGCATTTTAATTTTTTTTTATACGCAAATGTCCACTGATAAAAGGATAAAATTTTGAGCTAAAGGCCTATGTTTCATCTTTCTTTTGTCTATGGGGGAGATAGAGTACAATGGATGTGTATGACAATACTCACTACAGTCCAAGGTAGTTCATTTGTTTCAAATCTGTTGCCTGTCTAATTCTAACAGCCACTTGTATCTGTGACCTCTATATGTAGGTGAATTTTCTTCCACCTACATAGCATGCCCATAATATAACAATGATTGACTCGTTGTGGTTACATTCTCAATCACTGCTTTATTCCACAGCAGCATCCAGTTTTCCCAAGTTCATTCTGGGCATGCAGATATCTCATTGAGGGAAGAGGTAAAGAAACAGAAAGCAGAGACATGGAATGAAGCTAAATTTGACCAGTGCCTCCTGTCTTCATGCAGGTGGGAACTTTTTAATGAGCAGTCAGAGGCCAGCCATGTGGTCTGATCCCAGTCTGTTTCTAAGAGTAAGATGTGTTTATGCCTTTGAGCCTCTCCCTTGCCTAAAAGCTTCTTAGATATTACTTTCCTGGAGATTCAATTTGGCTCTGCTCTGAATTTTATACCCATATTTTTGCTTGAACACTCAAAGCAATGGAAAACCACAATTGTTTTGTTTATGTAATAGAGATATTGGCCTTTGTGTTTTATAATCAAAACCGCTTTTTTTTTTTTTAAATGCCTGTGTGGATGTGAACAAATATCTGGAGGAATAATGGTGTCAACTACCATGTTTTGACTCCTTGCTATGAATAAGGCACCTTGTTAGGCATTCTAGGTGAACAGTGCCATTTAGCTCTAGCCCCTCCCTTATAAGGCAGAAATGCACTTTCTCATCTCTTGTTAGAGATGAAAAAGTGAGACACACAGGGGTTCAAACATTGTCCAGAATCAGACAGCCAATAAGCAGTGCGATGGAATCCCAACTATCTGAGCTGAAAATTCCTGAGCCATGTGCTGGCCAGGTTGTGTCCTCTGATCCCTGGAGCGCAGTGAGGACAGAGGCCATATCAAAATCAGCTGCAGATGGCCCACCCACGGGCACTCCAGCTTGCAGGATCTGAAAGTCCTTCATATCTGGAGCTGCCGAGCATGTGGGCCCCGCTCCCTCAAGTATTCGCTACGAGGAAACCCTTAAAGTACATGTCTTTTTAAAGGGGAAGTTAGTAAAACATTCAGAATAAGCCACCAAATGTCACATCAGAATGTGCAAAGCGCGTGGGAAGCGGGTCTCAGTGGCTGTGTTGTCCCCGACTTTGCAGCTCTAGCTCTGTATTAACCTTGCATCTGTTAGCCTTAGAAAACAGGAAAGACTGGCGTGCACAAAAACCCTCTTCAGTGTTCCCTCTGCCAGAAGGCCATGGAAAGGCTTGGGTGAGAAGGCTGGGTAAGCCTTGAGAAGTGTTGCCTCTTCGCACTCCGGCAGATGAGCATTAAAGCTGGAAACGGGCCAGTGGCTATTTTTCTTCAGCCCTGTTATATTATAGATAGGGCAACTGAAGGCTAGAGATGGCATGTATTCCGCAGCTGCTACCTGGGTGATTGCACAAGCATGACTCCCAGTCACAGTCTTGAGCCCCGTCTTCTTTGTCTGACACCAGGATGCTTTGCGCCTGGGGGCAGGGGGAGAGGCACTCTGGGGTCTGCTTGGAAGGTGACCCCACACTAGCTTCTGGCTACAGAAACAGGGTAGAGTGGGGGCATGCAGGAGGTAGGAGATGGCAGTGGGAGGGCGAGGATGAGTCAATTGTGAGCCAAAATACCAGCCATTAAAAATAGAGCCAACTTTCCCTTCTGTGTCACCCAAACTTTCATTGACATTTCCAAGCTGTCTTTAGGGATGGGAAGTCAAGAGAAACAAGATTTTACTTTGTTGGTTCTCTAATGATTAATGGCAGAATGTAGAGAAAGTTAAACATATTGGGTTTGCTGTATATAATACCTCTCACTTGCTTTGGTAGTTTGGCACGAAGCCTCTGGCCAGAAACTCTTCTGCATGGATCCCCATCTTTGCCAGTGAGGAAAATGGCTGAGCAAAGGTGATGGATTTTTTTTTTTTTTTAAAGATTGTAGGTCTACCCAGTCCATAGATAAGACAATGACTTTGTGTGCCTCTGACATTCTTTCTGTGAGCCGCAGCCATCAAACCAAGTACTATTGTCTGAATGTAATGGGAATGTCAACATGGGGGCAAATTTTGAGTATGGACAGAGCTGGGTAATAGTATCGATAGGTTCACTAGCCATGTATGTATGGCTGGCCACATAACTTCCCTAGGCTTTAATTTTTCCACCTGCAAAATAATACTGATACTTAACCCATGAGATGAATTCAAGGATTAAATAGTTATCTTTACATTTCACAAAATGATTTGTGCATACTAAATGTTTATGAAATAGATTATCATAATTTGTCATATTAGCACTCAGATTGTTCAGCAGAAGCAAAAATGAAAGACCTAAAATTGTGTGAGCAGAGTGTCAGTAGGAATTCCTCAGGCCAGTCCAATTGCAGTGTGCCTTTGGATCAGGTTTCTTCTTGGCATGATTAATTATCCCATCTTCAAACTACACTGCAGATATTCCTCTTGGCATGCAACAGGTATAAAATGGCTTTTCTGCCTTTCTCAAGCTTCCTTGTTTATCCAGAATTAGAAAGTCTCCAGGTAAATCCATGTCCCTGCTGATTCTTAGTATGGTGTTAGAGAAAAGAGTTGAAAAGAATCAAGATTATCAATAGACATTCCCCCACACACACACACGCACACACTCCTGCCCCAGGATATAGGCTTTCTGATATACTTCTGTCAGTCTTGTCTTCAACTTTTGGAAAATGGAAATAGATAAATTGTAAAGGAAAGGATAAAGGGACAGTTTATGGTTTGCAATCACAGAAATGATAATAAGTTTAAAAATTCAGCAAATGAGAATATCAGGAATCAATGTAGGGAACAAGTTCTCTCTCTCTCTCTCTCTCTCTCTCTCTCTCTCTCTCTCTCTCTCTCTCTCTCAACAGGGTCTGTCTATGCAGTTCTGGCTGTCCAGGAGCTTGCTATGTAGACTGGGCTAGACTAGAACTCACAAAGATTCACCTGCTTCTGGCTCCTGAGTGCTGGGATTTAAGGTGTGTTCCACCATGCCAACTTTGATATGCCTTTTCTGTAAATGTTCTACCTCTTCAAAAGGGTGAACTCTTGATACTGCATTTACAATAACTGACTGTCCCTTTACTTGTCAGAGATGGAAATCTGGCCCAATCTGAGGGACTCTGCTGGGACATTGGACCTAGGGTGATAATCAATTACTAGGGAACCTCCATTGGGGAATGACATGGTTTTAAGGATACCATGTGAAGTGAGAGAAAGAGAAAGTTGGTGCCTGAAAACAGGTAGAAACCAATGACTCACAGCCACAGGAAGCCTTGTTGGGACTCTGCAGACAATTACTGAGCTTCATGTCTCTGTTTCTGTCTTCCAAAAGTAAGACAAGAGCATGGATGCTTCCAACAAACACTCATTTTCACTCAGCTGAATCTGTGTGTTTCCAGTATTTTAGAAATCCCTTTACTGAGACAGTACCTGTAACGATGAAGTGTTAAGAGGTTATTTCCAGCTACTCTGTGTTGGAAATATCTGGCTGGGAAGAATGCATTTCAGATGTGGCAACACAGGGGCACAGGGCCTTAGCCAGAATACAGTTGTGATTTCTCTTTATTCAGGGTGTACAGATCCAGTTTCCTTTCCATCAGCATGGACCCTGCCCCACTAACATGAAATCTTCTTCTAGACGATGACTCCATATCCATTTTGTTCACTCCCAGTAGCACCAGCATTGTAGTATTGACTATTCTGATGGTGTTTATATAAAGATAGAAAGGAAAAAACCTTTTCTACTTCAATAATTTCCCATTTGAGCCAAACTTCTCTTGCCTTGTTTTAGGAAATAATTGCATTTCCTTCTCTTTATGCTGCAACCTTCGTCTCTTCTCAGCTCTGTGTCAATGAGGAGATAGGTTTATTTAGCCAGTAATTTCCACTGCAGAAAATCTTGGGCCCAGATTGCCCTGCAAAAGCAATATGTTCTGTTTTATTTTTATATTACATTATATTTATTTTAATTGCATTCTCCATCTGGTCAAAGATGGCATTAGGCACTGTAAATGAAGGAAAGAAACAAAGAGAGAGCTAACCACGATAATAACCAAGATTATTATTCCTAAAAAATCTATCTGGGGCACAATAACCTACATGAGTGGGTAAATTCCATAGTCCTCCTAGAAGAAGGATCTAAGATGATGATAAATTAATTCAATGTCTCCTGGTATCTTTGTATGACCTGGGATGGGTTCTTGCACTCAACCCCTTCCTAGGTCAGTTCTTAGACAATTTGTGTGTGTGTGGGGGGGGATGAGAAACATAAAATGACATGAACAACTCCTAAGCTATCTTAAGTGCTTTACTTCCAAAGGAGTTCAGAAGGATGTAAATGCAGTTTCAACAAAATGTTTTTAATATAAACTTTAGAAAGGACACACACACACACACATACACATACACACACACACACACACACACACACACACACACACACAGTCACTTTCTGCTCATGTCAAGAGATGTTTTTGCAAAGCTGTGCTGACAATTGGAGGTGGACCAAATGAATCCAATAGGACTGCAGTGACCAGTGTTCCAGATACCAAATTCTTAAGTCAGACACACCCTGTGGAAAGCCAGGTCAGGCTGCTGTTTGAGTGATTATCATGCATGCTGGATCGTCTGTTCCTGTTTTTGAATGTGAACAAATGACAGGACTCTAGGGAAGGTTTGCACATGAAAGTTTGCCAAAAACAAGTGGGTGGTGACATTCCCAGACTGTAATCCAGTCCTCCTCCCACTCCCGGTAGTCTATCACTTAGGATAGTTTATGTTTCAAAAAACAAAGCCTTATTTGAAATGGCTAAGGCAAATAGTGTACTTTTTTTGGTTCACACACAGATGGATTCAAGAGACTATGACTTCAGATATGGCTGAAGGCAGAGATTTACCATATTCTTCTGAGGAGCAACATGGCTATGAAGGCCTTTTGTCTACTTGAGCTGTCATATCTTTCTTCCAAGGCTAGTCTCAGGCTCAGGTTCCAGAAATGGCTTCACAGCTCTGTTACCACCAATGCCAGTCAGGAGAGAGAGAGAGAGAGAGAGAGAGAGAGAGAGAGGGCACACAGAGAGATGGGAATCTTTCCTAGTCTTTAATAAGACCAAGGAAGCATTTTTCACTGAATCCTCTAAGAAGAGTCTCCTTGCATTTGTTGTCCCAAATTGGATCTTGCGCTCACTTCAAAGGTAACCCTTGTAGGTGTGGACGCATAGACAGCTGGAAGAAATAGGACTCCATCCTGGAGCAGAGCAGCATCTGTACCAGGGGTCGGGGCTTTTCCCAATGGGAAACCAAGCATGGTATCACCAGGGAAGAAGAAATGGATACTGGCAGCAGAGTTGTAGGTCCCCAGTACAAGGCAAGAAGCATGACAGATGCCATCACCTACTGATATCTTATGTAGTTTCCTCTAATCTTCAGCATATTTTACAGAGCAACAAAAGGTTTGATGTAATTACTAAAGCCAGAAAAGGACAACTGGTATTTATCAGGTCGCCTGTGTTTTGAGAGGCTTGCTAGGCTCTGTCCTTGAAAGAGCATGTTACAGTGAGGAAGGCAGAGTTATAATTACAGTAAACAACTCTGGTGTTTGGTACCCTATTCACAACCTTTTACCTGGTTGCAAAGCCCTCCTCTCGCTGCTAGTCACACTGGTAACTAACAACTTAAAGCCTCATCCTTTCTATAGGGTGATGTAAAGTGCCTTGCCTGGACTTCCTCTCTGTCCTGGCCATAAAACTGCGGCACGAAATTCCATTCCCTTTTCTTCATTCTAAAACAAGTCTATGATGTAGCTTATCTCTAGAGCCACCTTCCTGTACTTTAGACCGACTTTTGAGAACACCTAAAACTATCTCTTTATTCAGATTTCTCTTGCTTTTTTTTCTTCCCTGACAGCTTCTTCTTGAATATGTGTTTCCTCAAAAACTACATTGCTGAATCTCTACCCTGTCTTCAAGTTCTACTAATACCTGGCTGAAAACAGAAGCCTCTGGGTCGAGAAGAGTAAAACACAAACTAATAAACAGATGGAGCAGGAATTAGGAGGGAGTCACCTTGGTTCAAGGTGGCTTTGATGAAACAAGGGGTTATGAAAATTAGAAAGTACTTGAATTAATTTGGGCTTTCTGTCTTTGGGTCATGATCATTCCCACCAAGGTGACTTATTATAAAATAGAAGCTGTGTTGCAAGCAATGAGGATGCCACAAAGGACTAAGGCCATCTATAGACACACTCTTCCCATTTCATCTCTGTTCCTCTTTCATGTTTTCTTCTCCATTCCCTAGGCCTTGGGAGAGAAGAATCTTAAATCCAGCATTATGAATATCAACCTCCTCTTCCACTCAAAAGACTGGACTGGGCTCCAGCATCCCATTATTTTGTTCAGAATAAGGAATTTTGATTGATTCACGTTTTGAGCCAATCCATTTTAGGCAAGAAACAAACCTTTAGGATCCACATAGCATTGTAAAACCACATGCCAGAGGCAAAGCCTTTGTGAGTCACATAAGAGAGTAGAGATGGTTCTCCCAATACCTTATGAGTGTTCACCACAGTAATGAGCATAACATGCTCTGGTAGTATACGTGAACTCTCCCACCCTGAAGGTGATTTCCACCTCTCTTTTAGCCACCACGTTTGCTAATGATGGTGGCAGCATATGGATCACTTCCTCACACTGACATTTCAACTGAAAGGAATAGCTAATGTGTTAGAGGACAGAGCAAGGATGCTGAAAAACTTCAATGGACTTAGTGCCCCAAGCAATAAGATTGTATGTAACAGGATTAATAAAGACTCTTTAACTAGATTAACATCGAACTGGTAATAACCGCTTTAAAGAAACATGACTTGACAATGGTTAGTAACAAAAGCCAAACCCGGGGATTTTACAAGCTGATTGTTCAATGACTCAGCTCCTAATGAAGGTTTTGTTATTCCAGTTGCATTTGTGAGTATGGTACCCAGGTCAGAGTGGAGGCATGGAGTCTGGAGAAGGTCATTTTTTTTTTCAGTGTTCAGGCCATAGGGATGTCAGCTATAGAAACTAGACTCAAGAATGTCCGTTCATGTCATACCTACTTGTTGCTAGACACGACTGACAGAGAGATTTGAAATATAGACCATGGTTAGATGGGTTACCTGGAAATGCATTCCTACTGAAACAAAACTGATAGTGTCTGGATGAGTGATATCTAGAAGCCACAGGCTGCTGTGCTGTGGTATTTGGTAAGTTGTCATGTGAGGGAAGACATGAGACTGGTCTAGGCTGTTTAAGGGAGTGAACACTGCCTAGCAAAGCTCTAGAAGAGAGAGGCTGAGATGGGAGTTCATCTGTAACTAAGCTAGCCACTGTTCATCATGCTGAACAGAGCTATGTGGGCTCCAGGGTAAGAAAAGCATCACAGCCTTTCGCACCCAACTGTGGACCCTGTGTCTTACAAAACTGGTGAATTGGTCTCCCTGGTGCAACAGTGGCATGGCTATTTTGAGGTAACCAACCACTTTATGATTATATTTTAGAAGAAATATGTATGTGCTCATACAAATCTGACAAAAGCCTATGTCTGAGGATGTTGCAGTAAAATGGATATGTAATCAAATGATCTAGTAAATATTTCAGTTTATACCTTTAGACCAGCACTGCTATCCACTTTGTTCATAGAATCTTCTATTTACAGTGAGTGACATTAATACAAAAACTCATAACTAGTCAAAATGTTGAGGACAAATGACTGTTGAGTACTCAGCCATAAATTGGATATCCAGATCATCCCCTTTAAGACCTAATGTGTGAATGTGTTCACAATACACTACAAACATATATGAAAGTGTCAAAAACTTGTTTTTTAAAAATTACAACTGGGGGAAAAGGAAGGAAGGAAGGGAAGGAGGGGGAAGGGAGGGAGGAAGGAAGCAACGAAGGAAGGAAGGAAAGAAGGAAAGAGACTGGAGAGGTCATTTAGACTATTTCCCTAAGAAGTCTCTGGAAGTACCAGGAGTACATAAATGGCTAGCATCAAAGCTCAGTACCAAGAGCTGAGTTGAACATTTGCTACAGCCCAGGCTCCCCAGTGAGTGATGTACATTCAATATCTCAAATCCTCACAGCAATCTTGCAAGTCTGGAAACAAATTATTGCCCCCTGTTTTTCTGATCCTGAAGATGATCTCATTATGAATAAGTTGAAGCATCTGAATTTGAACATGTACCTGTAATTCTAGTAGAAATGTAGCTAAGTAAATTCTTGCCTTAAAATGAAATTTGTTTAGATAATTATAAAGGATTGCTACTGTATCAATTTTACTAATTTATCAAGACTCATTTTTAGTACATGGACTTTGGAGTCTTTGCCAAACATAGCATACCTAGAAATAGCCAGGTTTGGAGGCACACCCTTGTAATACCAATACAAAGGAGATTGAGGTAGGAGAATTTTGAGTTCAAGGCCATCTTGGTCTACATAGTGAGAGTTCTTTAAAAACAACAACAAAAATCCAAAGGATTTTGTGGCATTCATTCTCCTGACTTTAGGAGGACAATAAATTAGATGAACCCTGTTAGTGGTCCTCTGTTGTGGGAGACCCTCCAATGCTGTTAGAAGAACAGAGGGGGATATGGGTCTCCTCATTCTGTTGTTCTCTATCCCTATATATTTGTGTGTGTGTGTGTGTGTGTGTGTGTGTGTGTGTGTGTTCATGTATACTTGTATCTATGTCTGAGCAGCTTGTGTATCTGAGAGCAGCTTGTGTATCTGAGCACTCTGTGTGTGTCTGAGTACTGTGTGTCTGTATGTACATGTGTGTCTATGTATGTATGTGTAGAAAATCCCCCTATCTTATGACTATCTCATTAGCTTATTTTGCCTGTAACCTAATATCCCAAGTTTATGATGTTTCACTGCACTTTGTCAGGTGCTGCCCATAGTCCTGTGCTTTTCAGCTTAGAAAGCAAAAGGGAAATGCTCTCTACAGATGTGGAAATTAATACAGTACACAAATTACCAACAGGAAGCATAAGAGACCAGGGTAAGTGGTACACTTGATCTAAAAGTATCACAGTATCCCTCCAGTAATCTTCCTGTGCTGTCCTATATACAGAACTCTCTCAATATCCAAACATTTAAAAGCGTCAGGCTTGCTTATGTGCTAAAGTCTATTATCTGTGATTCCCAAACTTGAGGCTTCTCTCTGTGATGCAGAGGAGGGACACTGTCACATGCACTAATTGACTTTGAGTGAGATGCTCTTTAGGTTTGTGCCCTTTCTGGACAATGGGGACACCATTTCCCATGAATAATTTGTACCATTCTGGCACCTCCTCAATCTTCTTGGCTGATATTTATGAGTTTAAATATAGCTAATGATATCACATGGCTGCCAGATGGTCAGATAGGAACTACCTGGGATATTTGAGCATCAGGCACACGTTTGATTTCTTGAATTAGTACTCAACTATGAAGCCATTTCTGGATGATAATTTAATTGCAGGGGGATTGATAAACCTTATAAGAGGTAAACAGAAGTGGCCAATACAGATGAATAAAACAAGAAGTGTCTGAAGATGGATGGTGCATCCTTCTTACTGGGATGCAGAGCTCTATCACATTAATGCAGTTTCTTGTCCTACTGCTCCGCTTGCATGTTGTTTTAGGACTTCTGGTACCACGTAGGCTGAGAGCTAGCATGCTTTCATACATCAATTTACCTTGCTCATAGGGCCTTGTTGCCTCTCCACAATGTCCATGGATTTCCCCCATCATTTTCTTCCATACTTTGTATTGCATTCCTTCCCATTCTTTTAAGTGCTCTGACTGTTCTGTGTTATGAGCTACCCAAAGAAGTCTTCATGGTCCCCCTGCTTTCCCAGGCAGCTCCACACTGAATGTCTGCTTGTCTGGGTAACTGCTTCTGTCTCCCCTGCTTGATTGTTGATGATCTTCTTTGAGCAGCCACTAACTGCATTCTGCAGCCATATTGGCAAATGGTTGCTTATGTTCTGTGAACTTAGTGCTGCTTTCTGTTTACCCAGGATGCAGTCTGATTCCCATAAAGACAGATTGGCCTCTCAATGGAAGACTGTTGAATGAACTATCACCTAACCCTCAGAACAGATTTCTCCTTTTAATTGCATGTGAATTTGTGTTGTTTCCTGACTTTAAAAACACGTGCCTGGTGGGTGTGGTAGCCTACTTGTAGATTTTGAAATATGGAGATTGGCCCTTTGGAGCCAGCTGGTTAGTCAGACTAGCCATAGCAGACAGCTCTGAGCTCAGTTGAGAGACCCTGCCTCAGTGAATAAGGTGGGGCATTTAAGGAAAACTCCCAGCATCTACCTCGGCCCTTCTCATGAACATATGTGTGTGTGTGTGTGTGATTACATATATATGTATGTGTATATATATATATGTATATATATGTGTGTATATGTACATACACACACACACACACACACACACACAAAGTACGTGCAACATAAAACAATAGATGGCCATGAAAAGGTAGGTGAATTTCAAGGGCTAAGGGCATGGCATACTCTGTGCATTGTCAGTTGAATTATGCTTAGAACTGGGTATGGGTATGCTGTAGGGAGATCTGTACAGAGAACACAGAACAAGTTTCCACTGGGAGAGACCAGGGAAGACAGAGAACAACCAGAAGAATGCAGTCTCTGTGTACCAGTAAAGACTGAGTTCCTTTTCTTTAAATATCAGTGTCCCATGGGGATTTCCCAAGCTGTTCGCCTGGCTGGCCTCATCATTTTCTATTTCATATCAGGGGCTCTGACTGGGTTCAAAAGCTATATGCAAACAAATATACAAACACAAGAAATTTGAAAAGAGGAAGTCAGCCTTCCTAGCTGTGAACACTCCCCCATCTCCTCCCCTGTCCTGGGAAACTACATGGAGACCCTGAAGGGTCATCTCAGTGCGCCTTGCTCTGGTCTTATCAGGCTCATTCATTCTTACCATTGCACAGGGGAAAACCAGGGCCCCCACCAATAGACCAGAGCTGGGGAAAGTCCTCCACCCTTCCTTGTTCTTTCCCTGGGTTGGTCCTGAGGTGTCCCCAGCAGGCATTGGTAATCACAGGGTGGGATACCTCCCAGGCAAAGCTCTTTCTTCTCCCATCTTTCTCCCTCCACCTCTCAGGAAGAGACATGCTTACCATGCTCTTCACCCTGGACAAGGATACATATCATTTAAAAAGGAAGGACGACTGGTCTCTGAATTAGGGTAATGAAATATTTCTTGTAAACCCAGAATTAAGATGCAGGCAATATAAGAGTCCTTCAGTTTCCTTTTAGTGGTCTTCAGAGGTGAACCTGTGAAGAGCTGTAAATAGGAATGGGGGGAGCATTCACAATAAAGTTAAGTGCCCCTGATTTGTCTCCCTGAGTCCCCTCCCACTTTTGCCTTGTGTCCCCCAGGCTTCCATCTCCCTACCCTGGTTGCAGTGACTTTGAGATTGCTAAGAAACATTGGGAGGTGACACAGCTGTGTGGTCTGGAATGCATTATAATGCTACATCTCAATTACAATATTCTTAGGGTGATAGAGAAGGCAGGCACAGCCTGCCTTAGAGTGCACTGCCACCTCCTGGAAAACACCTGCTTCGTGTCTCCTCAGATACCACCACCCGGAAAACAGGAACACAGACATGGCCTCCTATCTTTAGAAGCAAAGATCTGGGTATACAGCGCCATGTTTTCCAGCCCCTCTCAAATTGGAACACGGCGATCCCTGAAGGAGATGAAAAGGTGTCGCATTGCCATCTTAATTAAAAATAAGTAACTAGGTCGGGGAGGCCACTGGCATGGAGAGCTGCTATCATTATGCTTGCCTTCTGCTCCCGAGGTGGGTGACAGACGCTGCTTACTATAATGAGTACCTGGCACCAGTAGGATTCTACCCTTGGGATCTCTGGAAGAGACGCCGCCAACCTTGTTTACACCAGGAAGCACTGGACAGAGGACCCAGGGCAGAAGCAGTGTGCGCAGGCAGGGTGGAAAGGGCCCTGAGCCCATTGGTCCTTGGAGCAATTGTGTATGGGGAGTCCGCCTTCCGGGCTTGCTGGGATAAACAATGATCTATTTCCAGAAACCACTGCAGAATAGATGAGCGACAAAGGTTTCCATTTCAACTCAAAGCACCGGAAGGCCAGTTGCTGTCCCTGAAGAGAATCTTTAAGGATTATAAAGGGTTAGAGGCTGAGATTGGCCCAGAAGAATGAAGATATTAGGGAAGGTCTGAAATTTGACTGGTTGATGTGAAAAACAATGAGGTGACAGATTTCTCTATCAACAGCTTTCCTTGAAAATGACAATGGGCTTTTGGGGGGGGGGATTGCTTACATAAAGACAAAATATTCTCATTAAATGAATTAAACTCAGCTAATTAAGCAAATTGCTTAAATTCAGCTAGTGTCCCTCTGAGTCATTAGTTCCTGCCTTTTAAAAAGAAAGTTATAGATCCTTTGAAAAAAGGTAAAAACCTGAAAATTCTTCTTTCTCTAGAGACATACATTCCCATTTCCCCTGTCATTTAGAAAGGTGGGCTGGTGAGATGGCTCAGCAGGTGAATGTGTTTGCTGCCCAACCTGATTATTTTCTGAAAGTTTAATTCTTGGAATCCATGTAGTGGGAGAGAATCCATTCTCTCTGACTTCCACATATCTTCCACATATGTGCTGTGACATGTGTGTCATGCACATGCTTACCCCAAGTAAATAAATAAGTATAAAAATTCTGTTCAACCTCACTCAAACCAAAGTGACTGGATTGCCATTTAGTTAATGATGCCCTTTGCAGGCAGTGTCCTTTACAAGCCTGGGCTTAGCTGGGTCTTCTGTGCAGAGAGGAAGAAGCCAGGGGCGTATTTGCAAATGAGTATAGCTCTGCTTTTGGAGGCACCCAAGAGTGGCTAGGGTATGTCTACAGCTCTCCCCTGGCCTCATATTAAAGCATCATCCTTTAAAAAGCCAGGACTTTCTCAGAGGTGAGTGTCTGAAAAGCTCTGATAACACCTGGCTACCGCCTGGCTCCAGACAAACAAAGCTGAATCAGAGCCCTGCCTTGGCACCTGTTTGGATGTGTCCTTTGTCTTCACTCCTGGAGAGAAACCTTAATGAAAGCTTTTTGGGATCACAGCCTTCTTCCCTCATGGCAGGAGGATCACACATTCTGACAATGTCATGGCGATAGCCCCACAACTCTCCAAGGGAACTCTAGGAATGATAAAAAGCATGAAATGAATCACAAGGACTACATTAAAATGGCTGTAAAATGCAGGCATGGGGGATTTATTCCAGGACTGAACCCATTCCTCTCGGACCTAGCTTCTTAACAAATGTCTTTTCTTGATTTTGGTTTTTAGCATCTATAACATCAATTCCTGGAAGGAAGCCTTTTGTGTCCCCCAGCTGATCTGTTGAGAGAGGCTACAGGGTCATACAGATATTTCCTTGTTTGAGATTCCTTGTTGAAGAAAGCAGCAACCCCCCTCCAGCTTCTCTTCTTCCTCAGCCACTGCAGAATGTCCTTCAGACTAACTCATTCTTGTTTCTCTATCTGAAAATGGTGGAAATGACAGTCTCAAATTCACATGGTACTTTTCACACACACACACACACACACATACATACACACACACACACACATATAGATACATATATATAGACACACACATATATACATGCACACACACATATATAGATACATATATATAGACACACACATACATACATACACACACATATATACATGCACACACACACATATATAGATACATATATAGACACACACACATACATACATACACACACATATATACATGCACACACACATATATAGATACATATAGACACACACACACATACATGCACACACACATATATACATGCACACACACATATATAGATATATATAGACACACACATATATATATATATACATGTACACATACATATATAGATACACATATAGACACACACATACATACATACATACACACACATATATACATGCACACACACATATATAGATACATATATATATATATATATATAGACACACACACACACCCGGTCCAACCTCATCTCTCTGCATAGCAGATGGGAAAGCTGAAACACAGGTGGATGGTGCTAGTGACCCCAAACTTCCAGCACACAGAGATGATAACAGCAGATAAGTACTGATGTAGTCTTGGGCTCAGCACTTTACAACTGTTGTCTTATTCTTCTCCTAAACCCCTCTTAAAAGGATACAATATGGGCTGGTGAGACAGTGAAGCAGCTAAGGGCATTTTCTCCCAAGCTGATGACCTTACTTTGATCACCAGAGCCCATACAGTAGAAGGATAGAACTGACTCTTGAAAGTTGTCCTCCAAATACCACACCAGTGCCATGACGGATGGGCATGTGCTCATGCATACACAATCAGGATAAATAGACATAGTAATAAAGTTTCTAAATGGCTACAACTTGGGCTCCTAACTTTCAAGTTAGAAAACTGGGAATATTTTAATTCATTAATATTGCCACAATGCTGCTTACCAAATGACCACAGCGTCTCAAAGACATACAACTGAAGTGCTTATTCTGGTCATAGAGGCCTATGAGTTTTCAGGAGGTTGACTATACTAAGTTGGTTTCTCATGTGGTGGTTCCATCCCATGCCTCTTTTATCCTCATCAGACTGGTAGTCTAGCTGAGGCATGTTCTCCCACGATGGTAGAGAGGACACCCACAAGTGTGGCACAGGAAACCATTTGCACTTAGAACTAGCATAGGAACATGTACACCTATGTAAAATCAGTCAGCCAAAATCCTGTGGCATTTGAAAATTAAGGACTGAGGGTGCTTAAGATGGCGTATGACAAAGGTATGTATAGACAATGGTAACTAGAATCCAAGCTACCTAAAGTTAGGAACTGGCTTTGTAGCAAGGTCACCTGGCTTTAAAATCCAAGTTTTTAGCTGCAGTTACCACACCCAGGCAGACTTCACAAGGGGCTGCTATTGTTATCTAAGAAACTCAGGTGGATCAATGGAGACAAGCAAGTGAGAGTGTGCAGGCGCCTGTGAACTGGGAGCTAAGCTGAGGCTGTAACTCCACTTGCCTGGTGTCTAGTATTAGAGTAGCTGCTCATATTTTTACTTCTCCATTTCAGCCCAAATGAAGAAAATGCCCCCATTTCATCTTCTGAGATGTTGATAGTGACACACAGCAAATGATTTAAGATTTTTGTTTTTGTTTTTTTTTTTTGTGATAGATGGGGAGATGGTTGTTTTTATAACACTGCGCTTGACTTTGGGTGTAACGGATAATGCTCTCTGAAACACTGAAGACACCCCAATGCTGTGCTCAAGAGGCGCCAACCCCAGGAAGCAAAGTCAGCCCCTCCAAGCAGGGAAAACACACTGAAGGGAATGGAATGACATTTCAAAGTGACCTTTGAGGATAAATGGATTTGCAGCCAATAACAAAGGCAAATGGAGAAACAGTGGGTATCTGAACACACTAGAAACATTCGCCTGCCAGGGGACTGATAGTCCATTTTCTATTTTAGGAAACGAAAAGATAGTTTAGTTAGTGATTGGTGTAGCATTTTGCACCTATAACTTTGGACCTCAACCTGGAGCAAGATTGCTGGTGTCTGCCAGCCACAATTTCACTGGATAGTGGCCTGTGTCAAGATGCTGGGGAAGATTTGAAAGCATCCTTTCCAAAGAGAGATGACTAACTCCAGGCCATCTAGTGCCTTCTGGCTGGATTCTTTAGACTTTTGTCCGTTCTTTGACTGTGACTTATTTGGATAACTTCAAACAATGATCCTACCGACTGTGTCTTTTTTTTTTCTCTTTATTGGAAATAACATTTAAGAAGCCACTGGTATGGCTGGGCATTGGTGGCACAAGCCTTTAATCGCAGCACTTGGGAGGCAGAAGCAGGTGGATCTCTGTGAGTTTGAGGCCAGCCTGGTCTACAGAGCATGTTCCAGGACAGGCTCCAAAACAATACAGAGAAATCCTGTCTCAAAAAAAACCAAAAACCAACCAAACAAAGAAGCCACTGATAATTCTCTTTTGCTTTATACTAGATGTGAGTGTGTGATACAGAAACCTGACTCCCGGAGAGAAATGGAAAGCTAAATTGCCGAACACCAGAGATAACTGTGGGAAAATCCCAGTAGAGGCAACAATGGGGATGAGAGGACACGTTATCTCTTGCTGGCAACCCTGGTGAAGAACAAAAGTTAATGTGAGTAGAGGCTGAGCAGGCAGCAGGAATGTGGAGGACCGTTGTGATATTTGGGCAGGGATGTGGAGGACCGCTGCAATATTTGGGGATATCCCTTCATCTGTACTTAGTCATTTTTCCTTATTCCACCCAGCCTTCCATCCCATATGTCATTCTCAAGAGGCACAGTCCTTCTTAGTGATACCTTACGGATTCCAGAACAACCATGTGCTGGAGACTAGGAGCTAGAGGAGGGAATATTGGGAATATCTGGTCACTGAGAATCGTATCTCATACAACAAAACATGTCACCATTAAGGGAGGATAGTAAGTAGCTCGGTGTCTCAAGATGCTTTCCTTTTTTTATTCTTAAATGATGGTCAGAATTCCCTTCCTGTATTGCACCTTCCCTACAAAAGCTAGGGATGAGGGGATAAGAATCCTAGTCTTAATGACTAATATTTACTATGCTGGGATTGGAGAGGAGGACCAGAGTGCTTTAATAGCTCTGCCTTGAAACATAAACATCCCTGAAAGTACCTTATAGGACCAGGCTAGCAGGTGAAGATGCTTGCCATCAAGCCTATCTGAGCTTGGTCCCTTGGGACCCACATGGTAGAAGAGTAGTGCTTGCACATGCGCAAATACACTTTACAAACACTAATTGTTTTAATCTCCTCCAATGCTGTTTAAGGAAAAAATTCTCCTCAGAATTTTGCTCTGTACACTTCTTAAAATCATCTTCCATATATTGAAACCTAAACACGGTCCATGAAATAGTTACTTACAAAATCTGTGTCAGAGTGCACTAGGAGCAGAGGTGACCCCGATTCTGATTTTGCATGTATGCCCCTCCCACACAGAAAGGCAAATTAGCTCTTTTTCTTTGAGAAAATGCGATACTCTGAATCTGGAAGTGTGGATTCTGGGGCTTGGAAAAGCCCTGTTCTTTTCCTGTTGCATTTTGATTGGCCAGTATATTCTGTCTCTTTTTCCAACAAGACCACTATGACATAATTTCCTGTCCCAGTCTGTGTGTCACGGAGCCAGTCTATTGCATATTCCAACGTTGTACTTAAACCCAGGAAGACGATCTAGCTCATCTTTGAGGACTGTGTCAGAACAGTGAAAAAAGACATTCAACTTCTTCTATGGTCATGCTGAGGATGAAGTCAAGGCCCAAAGTTGCTGAAGGGGTTACTACCTTGTTCCCAGAAAGTAAAAACACGCTTAGATAAAATCTTCAGAGGGGGAAAAAAAAGCCATTACAACATTAAATACAGGAATCTGCTAAACCTTATAAGACTTCTAGAATCTCTGGATGCTTCTGTTCTGGAATTTTCTCTAAGTTTATTTTAGTTAATTGGACCAAACCCATTCTTCCTTTTTTCTTTAAACAAAGTTGTTTTGGGTCCCAACTCATTATATCAAAAAACCTTCTATCCATTTACAACTGTGGGTCCATAGAAGAAAGGCCCATCTCTCAACACTGGGCTAAGAACTCAGTCCTCTAAGAGTAGGAGTATAGAGATTTCTTCCTCTAATGGGACAGCAGCTGCTGGACTACATCAGAAGCAAAGACAACAATGTCTTTCTGGATTGAGCTCTAGATCTCTGTGTAGAATAGCTATTCCAGGCTTATCTTCTCCTGTGCTCTACTGGCAAGTCCCCAGACTCCTAACTCTCCTTATCCTACCTATCTCAGGTTATTTAAAAATTACAAAATAACTGTGATTACATTGAGAGCCCATGGTTACTAACAGAACCCCAAACTATGGATTCTTGGACGGATCACAGGTCATTTTGGCACTCAGACTACCTTCAAATTCTACTGAAGTTTTAACGCAATCAGGAGATTTCCTCTCTACCTCCCCCCAAACCCAGCCCACCTGAAGTAAGTCAATGACTCCTCTCAGGTCCTTGCATGCTGCCTCCATTTCAGTATTTATTATTATGCTGTTTGTTTTCCTTCACTTTGGCATAGCTTCTAAGATTAGACACTTTTCTTCTTATATTTTACTCAATGAATACATAAATAATAAATAAATGTTCCCCTACACACCTAGTGGCAGCTTTAATTTAAGCCAGTTTCTCCAGTTCTGACACCACATTCTCTGGGGAAATTGTATTGACCTTACCAGGGAACTTGTTAGCAATACACATTCTCAGGTCCCAGCCACTGACTCCAATTTTTGAGATGGAGTATAGTACATCTGAACAAACCTTTCAGATGATTCTGATGCCTGTTAATGTTGGATGATCTTTGCTTTAACTTCTTGCTGCTTGGTGCATAGGAGTCTAAGGATCACAAATATCAGTATCCCTTAGGATCTTAGGGGAAACATCAAATCTCAGACTTCACCACTGACCTATTTATGTAGTCAAGAATCAGTGTTTTAACAAGTTTCCAGATTATTTATGAACTCTGAAAACCACTGGAGCTATCTAAATTGCCAAGAGCATTAAATTGCCTAGGAATCTTGTTTTGTTTTATTTTTTTCTTTTCTTTTTTTGGAAAACTAATGGTTAAGAATTCAGCACAGTGTACTGGCTAACAGTTCATGTTCCACACTAGGAGTGAGTGTAAATTCTCCAGGACTGCAGAAAAATTAGGGAAGGGGGGTGTTAACCCCAGACTTACCATCAAGCCTTTATCCCAAATCAGACAGGAGAGCTTTGCTCTCTGACTTATATGCTCTGCTTCAAGGTAAAAATTTATTTCAAATGAGAATTCTCTGCTAAACAAATTTTTTAAGTAACAGCCTTAGAGAAAATAGTCAACCTTTAAAGTGATAGACTTGCAAACCTAATTATAAAGTAAATATCATAGGGTAAATTAGCGTGTGTGCAAGAGAAAGGTGGTGGTGAACGTAGTTGTTACCTTTTTTTAAAAAGTGTTTTGTTTTTGCCAAATCTCGACATAGAATAAAATTTGGAATATGGGATTGAAATGAAGATAACTTATGACTTTGACTTAGAAACCACCTGATTTCTAAAGGAAAACCAACATTGGGTCTCAATTGACACTTCAACTGGACAGTTCCTCGATTCCTACTTCCTGTCTCAAGCCGAATGGCTCCTCGTGCTTCAATATTGCTTTCCTCTGACTTCTGTGCATTTAGAAGTTATGTTTAAACATTTTCGTATCTTCCAGGAAGAGATGGAAAAGAGCTCTCTTGATCTTATAACAGCGCAGCTTTCCTAGTAGCATCAACTCCTCTTTCCTCCATTTTCAGATGGGGGCCACATTCATTCTTTTTGAATAATACCTCTGGCTTTTCTCTCTTCATTTTTATTTTTATGGCCATCAACTTAACTCGTATCTAACTCAGTTTATGTGTGCAGGGCATAACATTTAACGTTTTGAGCTCCCTTTTCCCTTACCACTATTTGGTTTTAGTTCATTTTTTCCAGGCTAATCTCTCTGCAACATACGACAAACTCCCACCACTTGTCAAGTGTGTTGGTGATCTCCAGAGCCTGTAGAGATATGTAGATTCTCACCTGACGTTGGTGCTTCCAATTTTACAAAACAAACACTAGAAGACAGAAAAGGTCAGAGAGGTCCTGATAGAATTATGATGAGAAACTTGAATGCCCCTCACTCATCTCTATCTACTTATCTATTCATTTATTTATATAGTATATGAGTGTGTGCTATATGGATATGTTCATAAGAGTGTATGTAAATGTGTGTAGGTACACATACACATATGTGCAGGTGTATGTGGAAGCAAGGTCAGATGTCTTCCTCAACTTTCTCAATGGCTTTCCACCTTAATTTCTGAAATATGATCTCTCACTGAATACAGCCTACCTGAACCAATGCATTCCAAGACCCCACTTGTCTCTGCTCCTCTAGTGTTGGTATTACAGACATATATAACCACACCAAATTGTTTTTATTGGGGTGCTGGGGATCTGAACTCAGGTCCTTGACTTTTTATGGCAAACACTTTATTGACTGAGCCATTTCCCCAGGCCCACATTGGCATCTTTAGCTAGGTCTCCTAAGCTAGAATTCAGCAGACAGACCAGAGCTCAATTAAACTTAACAGATGAGTATGGAGGGTTTGACTTCACATTCTCTTCAGTAGCTTATGGAACCTTCTCTTAACTTCATCACTAGGCCACAAATAAATGAAATGGTTGCATCTTGTCAGACCATAATAGAATAAAACTGGAAATCAGCAGGAGAAATGACAGAAACGGCACAAATACTCATAGGTTCAACAGTATACTTCTGTGTGAGTAGTGAGGCATTAAAGACATCAGGGAGGAATTTTAAAAAAATCCTAGAATCAAATGAAAATGAAACCCCAACTGGAAGCCACTGGAAGATACCTAATGCAGTTCAAAGAAGAGGACTTCTAGCTGTCTGCTTCAAAACCAGAGAGATCACAAAGAAGTGTCCAATGATGCACTTGGAGGCTCTAGGAAAATAAGAAAAAGTCAAATTCAGATGCAGTACATGGCAAAAGAAGCCTAAAACTCAGGGCAGAAGTTAAACAGAGACTGAAAGAATAATATATAGAAGCAATTAAACAGAGAGTTGGCTCTTTGACAAGATTGACAAGGAAGTTGTAGCCAGAGCAACAAGACAAGAAAAGGATAGAAAGGGAGTAGAAACAGAAATGGGAATAGTCAATATAGCCCTGTTTGCAGACAGTATGATTCTATCATAAGACACCCTAAAGACTCCACCAGAAAAATGTCTAGAGCTGATAAACACATTTTGAACAGTGGAAGGACACAAATTAACATGGAAAAATCAGTAGCTTTCCTGCATACCAGCGGCAAACATACTAAGAAAGAAATCAGGGACATAATCCCATTCATAAATAGCCTCAAAACAAAAGTTCTTTGGATTAAACTTAAGTGAGGAAATGAAAGCCCTCTACAATGAAAACAGCAAAACACTGAAGAAAGAGATTGAGGCAGACACCAGACAGTGAAAGACTTCCAAATACTCATGGATCAGAAGATTTCATCTTATAAAAATGGTCATCTTTACAAGACTGTCTACAGAGTCAACATGATCACATTCAAAACACCAAAGAAATAGGGGGATTAAAAAGAGAAAGAAATCTCTTAGAATTAATGTGGAAACACAAGAGACACTACCAAGTCAAAGTGATCCCAAGCCAAGAGAGTAATGTTACATGCATTGAAATGCCTGATTACAAGTTATATAGCAAAAGCCATAATAATTAAAACAGAATGACACTGGCACAAAAACAGACAGGTAAATACATGGGTTAGAATAAAGGGTCAAAGTAAAACTCCATACAACTATGGCTACTGGATTGTTGACATAGAGGCCAAAGCTACACACTGGAGAAGAGATTGTGTCATCAAAAAATGGTTCTCAGAAAGCTGCATTCCTATGGAGGAATGAAACTAGATCCTTAGCATCACCCTGCACAAAAACCAATGGCAAATGGATCAAAGGCCTCAACACGAGACCTGGACTGCTAGAGGAAAAAGTTTAAGTAGTACATGCCATGATATAAACATTGGTACAGAGTTTCTGTATAGGACTCCAGTCAGCAGGAACTGAGATCAACAATTGACAAATGGGACCTTATAAAATTAGAAACCTCTGCATTACAAAGAAAAGTGTTAATTGAGTGAAGAGGCCACCTGCAAAATGGGAGAAAACCTTCAAGAGCTACTCAGCTGACAGAGGATTAATACATAGCATATCTAGCAAATTGAAAAAAAAAATAAAACTTAAACACCAATGGGCTAAGATACTAAAGAGAATTCTCAAAAGAAAAGCAATAGAAATGGTTAGAAATGGTTACTTTTTTTTTTTTTTTTTTAGTGTTCAACACCTTTAGCCATTTAGGCATATTAGAACTACTTTGAGATTTCATTTTTATCATTGCCAGATGTTATCACCAAAAAAAAAAAAAAAAAAAAAAAAAAAAAAAAGCAACAAAAGCTAGTGAGATAATGAGGAAAAGGGACCCATTATTCACTGTTAGTGGGAGTCTAAACAGGCGCAGCCACTGTGGAAATCAATGTGGAGGTTTCCAAAACAGGAAAAATAGAATTCCCATATGACCCATTGATAACACTCCTTGGCATCTATCCAAAAGGATCTGTACCACTTCAGAGAGATATGTGCACATCCACACTCATTGTTGCTCTACTCACAATAGGTAGGAAGTGGAACCAGCCTAGATATCACCGGCCAGTGAATGGATACTGAAACTGTAGAACATATACACAATGTACTTTGATTTAGCTACAAAGACAAAATCATGACATGTGTGGGAAAATGAATGGGATTGGAGAGTATGATGCTGAGTGAAGTAACTTGGGCCCAGAAAGCCAAACACAACATGTTCTCTTTCATATGCAGATCCTAGCTTCAAATTCTTAGATTGGTATGTTCCTACAGGAGCCTGGAGTTCCTATAGCCAGAAAGCTTAGGAAGGGACAACTAGGGGATGAAGGGAAAAAAGTGGCCTTAAGTTGGGGGACATAATAGAATATATGGATTTGAAAGTGGAGGGAAAATATTAAGGTTTAAGTGGAGATTGGGGTGGAAGAAGAGAGGAAAGGAACAGGTGGAGGAATGGTTAGTCAAAACTAAGGATACTTGAAAAATGCCATGTGGAAACCTACTGTTTGGTGAACCTATTTTAAATCATATTTTTTAAAAACATGTGAATGAAGGTGCTGTAAATAGGTAGGTGATGCCCTGCCTAAAGCTGCAGATTGCTGAACAAAACTCCCAGTGATGGATAGGAGATACCTCATAAGGAGTTGTTGGTCATGGAGGTCCCAGAGAGGTCTCTCATCAAGGTGAGTGCTATTGCTCTTGGTTGCCCACTACAAGTAAGAACCATCTGCTCAAGCCATCACACAATTGGTTTTAAGAATAGAGAGGTCTGGCAGGAACTGAGCTGGAAGGCTATGGTGTCAGAACTGTATCAGATTCTGGGGAAGAAGTCATCAATAGTCTTACACAGGTCTAATCCCTGTAAATACAGTATCAGTCTTCCAAGCAAACATTCATGGGTGCAATAATGGTATGATTATTATGGGGTTAACCAATGATACATGATACTTTGATTGTGTTCTGACAAATAAGCTTGCTTGGAGTCAGAGGGCAGAGCTAGCCACTAGCAGAACTAAATTAACCATAGACTTTTGAAGGACTGTAGACAGGAAGCAGTAAGGTGGGGCCAGAGAGAGGATCTCAGCCCTTTTGAATGGAGAATGTTAGAGGTGGGAGGTGACTGGTGGCTGTTCCCTGCTTCTCTGATCTTTCAGGTTCTTACCCCTTATATTTGACTCCCGATTTCTTTATTGATAAAGAATAATTAGATTAATGCTTCAGACTAACCACTATATGATTAAATTTGAGGGTCACTCCAGGGGAAAGAACTTATGCCTGCTAGTATAAACCTGGTCAAAAGCCTGTGAGTAGAAAGGTCATATACCCTAAGGCTCATTAATAGTATTAGTTAATACATTAAAAGTATTGATTAATAGTATTGGTCTTAGCTAATAGTGTTTTGAGTTGTTCGTTTGCTAAATGGTAATGTATTTGTATCCATCACTTGGCACTATTCTTGGCCTTGGTCAAAGAAGCTTCTGTTTTACAGTGGTCACTGGTTAATGAAAACACTATTAATTGGTCATTGTGCTGAGAATAAGTCACTATTAGTGTTCAGCCATAAATGTTACATCTATATTGCTCCTTCCAAGGCTCAGTGAACATTGCAGAAGAGGGAGCAGAAAGAATGTTAAGAGCTGGAGGACAGGGAAGAGTGCTACAAGCAATGGCTTCTAGATAAGCCCTGCTATTGCACTCAAGAAAGCCCCAGAACTGTGGTTACCATCACAAAACTGGGCCTATCAACATTTAATCATGCATAGTGGAAGGGCTTGTGATGGCCTCTGGGGAACTATTAATGGTTACCACTTACTGAGAGAAGAAGGTATCATTTTTCTTCAGTAGTGTAACTGCTGACAAGTTGCCCATGCGCCAGTAAATAACTGCCCTACCCATGCTTGTGCAAGCAACCCTAATTAAACTCAGTGGGCCATAAAAAATAAAGTTTAAAGAAAAAAAAAACAAAAAACAAGGAAGTAGGGGGGGAACTTGTTGAGAAGGAGGAGGATGAAGAGGATAATTAGGGGTTAAAAACAAATAAAAAAAAGGAAGGAAGGAAGGAAGGGAGAAGGGAAGAAAGAAGAGGAAGAGAGAGATCCTTGTTAGGAGGAAGGATTCTCTGGGAAAAGAACTTGTTGACAAGATGAGGAGGAGCACATCTATAACTAAAGATTTCCTTATTTATTTACATTATTTTAAATGAATTAATCCTTAGAAATAAAATTCCCTTTTCAGAATAGTAAGAAAATACTACATAACCTCACTTACAGGAGAGCAGAAAACCGTCTATGTGGCTATTATTTTCACACATTATCCATTACTTCAAACATTCACTCATTCATAAATGTGAACCTTTCTTCCTGACAGTTTGGTGGGAAGAAAAGGAGACAGGAAATGCAGTACATTTAAATGTCCTAAAAAAGGAGAAGAAAAGGCATTAAGGAAATTGTTTTATTAGCGTGGACATGTTATTAAGTCAAACTGTATTAAATTACCAATGCTCAAGTTTTTAAAACCTTTGAAAGCAGCAATTTCCTGTGATTCCATCTGATGCATGAAGCCTCTGGGGAGACAGTCCTTTACTGACCTCTTTGTCTTTGACATCCTGTTGATGATGCTAAGAGTGCTGGGAAGACCACTCCTCACCAGGTTAGTTGTCTGTCTGCAGCAAGCAAGCAACCCAGCCGTTAGTGTGAGGAGGAAGTATCTGTGAGATGGAGATGCATCACACTGGCAGCTTGGACACAAGCTCGGTGTGTGTTTCCCATAGCAAATCTCTCTGTATATGGCTTTGGGCTTCACTGCATCATCCTGTTGAGACTAGAGTGCAGAACATGCATATAAATACACCTATGTTTGTGCTCCTTAGTGAGAAAAAAAATAATGGCCTTGACTTTGACACAGGAATTTCATGGTCTCTGATACCCATGAAAATAACAAAATAATTTAACTTTAAAGTAGGGTCAAAATCAAATCCTATCTTAAAAAATAACATAGTGCTGGTTATTCTTGAGATTATAGATGACATTGAACTCTTGTAGCGATCTCTCAATAATCATTTTAGAATCAGTAGTCTGAAAACATCCTTAAGTAAAACCTTCTATCATCTTTCCAACCTCTTCCCTAAGGATTCTTTCACAGGTGAAAAGATGCAGGGAGAAGTGAAAAACAGGTCATAGGCCTCAAGCTTCCCTCTTAGGTATCATATCAATTTTCTAGGCAGGGGATCCTATAGTGTGCAGGCATGCAAATCATTTTATTTAAAACAAAACAAAACAAAACAACTCAGGAACTAACACAAGAGCTACATGGACAGCAATGACCTGAGATTATGAGCATGGCTGCCTGCTTGTTTCTTGAATGTGGCATTGAGTAGGTCACATCAGCTTTCTTCTTTTCTAGGCTGACCATTGATGAAAACTAGCTGGTCCCCTAGCCCCATGCTGCAATTGTGGAGTTGGCATTTTTATGTAAATCTCTGTGCCTTGATTCATGAATCGCCATTGCCCCTGACATTTCCTTTCTGACCCTTATCAGCCACACACTAGGAAAACATGGAGAAATCAAGAGAACAAAGAAGGGTAACAAAGGGGGTTACAGCCAGGAAGTGTATTGTGACTGTGACCAACAAGGACATTTGGAAATGGGTGACTAAACACTGGGGACATCCTGTCAGCCAGTCACAGCTGCATTTGTTCAAAGCCTGTCAAATGTTTAGCACCATGTCAAGGTGTCACATGAAGATACATAGGAAATGACAGTCTTGGAGGCTGCTTGAAGAGCACTTGAAATTTCATAGAAGGCATAGTGCAGTTAAGTGCCTAGATAGCCTCAAACATACACGCTGGCCCTTTTAGCTCTCAACTCTGTTTCTTCATAGCACTTGGAATATTTAGTTTATTTCTTTGTGTTCTTGCTATATTGCTTCCACTAAGCTGGGATTTGCCCTGGATGAGACAGTTGTGTCCATTCCAATTACTCATGCCTGCTATTTGAATCTCACTCACTGTAATACAAAAGCCAAATACATGTTAACCACCATTGTGAACTCCTAGCCATTCAAAACACATCTAGGAGATTCTATATTATTATTAATATATATATTAATTATAAATTAATAATAAATAAGCAGAACAATTAGATAAATACTTAAAGCTAGCAGCAACTCTATAGACAAATTATATAACCTATTTTCTAGTTGCTGCTACTAACCCATGAATAAAAAGGATCAATTACACAAGCAATTTCCTGAAGAATTCAGATGGTAACGACTAAAACCAGACCCAAGGAACTTACTTGTATTTCCTTTCCTCAGAGAATATTGGGACCAAAGGTTCATAACATTAAGTAGAACACAGACCCTGGTCATCTGGTTTCTAATTAGACTCCAAGCACAGTGGGATTCTTCTCTACAACCCACAGAATCCTAACAGTTGGAGCTGAACATGTGTCTGCTGAGCTGTCTCATCTCCAAGGCTACTCAGTGAAGCTCAGGGCTGTGACAACACTACCTAGGGGGATCGTAATGAAGAGGCCAGTTTTGCAGCATGCCGCCCATTGTACTCTGCCCCACACCCTTCAACTCTCACTCAGACAACTAACAACTTTTGCTCAATGGTGTCTTGGTGAGGTTTCTATCGCTGTGGTGAAACACATGACCAAAAGTAACTTCCATAACACAGTCCATCACTGAGGGACGTCAGAGCAGGAACTCAGGCCTGGAATCTGGAGGCAAGAACTGGAGTGGAGAGCAGAGGAATGTTGTTGACTGCCTTGCTTCTCCTAGCTTGCTCTGTGTTTTCTTATATACCCCTCATAGAACCACCTGCCCTAGGACAGCACTGCTCACAATGTACTAGGCCATTCCACCTCAACCATCATTCAAGACCAAAAATACAGAGGCATTTTCTTGATGAAGAGTCCATTTTCCCTGATTTCCTTACCTTGTGTTGAGTTGACATAAAACAAAACAAAACAAAAAACCTAGCCAGCACAAATGATAAATATATATGTTAACAAGCATGATGTAGTCAGAAGTTTAAATAGTGTCTGTAGCCTGGGGCTTGGCCCACTCCTGAAGTTCAGGCCAAATCTGCTGGGACAAAAACATACAAGGAGCATGGCTATAAGCCCTCACCCAGGTTCAGACTCAGCCTGATCAATCAGCTGCTGCTTAGCTCAGATGTAAGAGTGAGCATGGCCACATCAGCAGAATTTTCTCACTCATGTACAGGTGCACGCACCACTGAATTTTAAGAGGGTTTAGTTTATAGCTTTATAGTTGTAATAGCTAAGTAGTACAATATTTTTCTAGAGCAATAAAAATTAATTACCAGCAAAGCAAATGTTTAAAATGCTAACATGACTCTTTATTAGAATATAGAGTATTCTTAATTTCATGATTTGGTTTCTGTATGAGCACACACACCTTCACCTCAGCCATATTCCCATCACTGGGGCTAAGCAGGCCAAGGCAGGGGGCACTTAGAGGAGAGATTCGAAGAAATGCAACACGGTCAGTGTCAAGATTGTGGTTGTTGCTTTCCTGGCACTGTTCGTGGGTTAGTAATCTTTGTATACACCATCAAGGAGTGAGAGTATCGCTTCCATGGTCTCCTCACATATGGGCTGGATGAAAGAAGAAAAGCCCTTGGGTACCATTGTCCCTCAGCTCAAATGTGTATACAAAGGGAATCCCAACATCTGGAGTCTTTTGAAGGTCCTAACACAGCATCCTTAAGTAAAGACAAGAGGTAAATGTAGGAGTCAGACTTTGAAAGGCAGGGCTCCATGACCATGCCAGGGCATAAATTGTTCTTGGTGAAATGAAGGAGCTGTACCTGATTAGGATCCCTCTGGCCTCGGCGAGCATCCTGTATTTTATTTGGCATCTTGCTCTTCCTTGTGCCTGGAACAAAGCAGAGGCTTAGTTAATGTTTCTCAATTAATCAAAAAAAAAAAAAAAAAAAAAAAAAATGAGGCAGCCTCGATCTGCAAGGCAAGAATGAATGGACTCATCCTCACAAAGGAATTTACAAAGCAAAAACAAAAAGCAAAAATCTGAGACAATCACAGGAAAATTGAGACACAAATACTAGGTGGGTGGGCCTCAGGGGCTCCCTGGGGGAGGGGCTCTAGGCTGGGAGAAGTGCAACATCCTCCTTCCCCTGAATGCTTGCTTTTGACCTTCCCCAAGTCTTGCCCTGGTTTGCCTTCCTGGCAGGCAGACCTTCTGGGATTGTAATCAACTGACCAAGTTTGAAAGGACAAGACCCTTCCTGTTAACTCCCGTGCCTTCTAACTTGCCAGTTCTTTTAAACTCAAGCCAGAGAAAATTCTGGGTTGAGCCAATGTATCATTGTTTTTCCTTTGCACTCATACTTTATCCCTAGAGAGTACAATACTGAATCACACAGACTTCCTTTTATCCTGGGTCATTTTGATTCTCACAGCTCTCTGTGGGTCACAGGAACTCCTGCTCGTCGGCCCATCTCACCATCTAAAACTTCATTGATTTCTTCTGTGCCTTAGATACCATTAAAGAGACAAAAAAAAAAGTATTCTTACATAAAATATCTGCACTCATTCCAGCTCTATAATTGGCTCCACGCTTTGCCTTCAATGCATTGCCGCCTTCTGTCCAACTTGAATCTGTAGGTGGGAAATGCCGAGAGAGCTGGTTTTAAAAATAAATCTGACAATCCAAGGGTTTTATGTTTTGTACAGATCTATCCCCGCGGTTTTAGACTATCTCTCTAACCTCCCATTGGGCATTCATGTCTAGGTAGCCTGTTGGTACTCCACACTAACCACACCCACATTCCTTTTCATTATGTCTTCCACCAATGAAGCTGTTGCTATTTCTGGTCTTGCTATAACACACATGTAAAAATCAGTAGATATCTTTAGCTTCTTCTTTTCCCTCTCAAAATCACCAATGTGGATTTTCATTGCTATTACTCCTTGTCAGACTCCTTACCTCAGAATTGGTCTGTTGCATCTTCTAACACATTTCCCTTCCTCCCACATGGTCTCCAGATGCATATATCTATGTTCATGATCCTGCTGAAAAGCTTTCAGTATCTCCTCAGTGCCTGCTGAATTAAACACAGACTGCCTAGCCTAGATTTGAAGATACTCTACAATGTGTTCCTAATCTACCTTTCTAACACTGTATCCTACACACTTATCCTTATGTAATCAGATGCAAGCTTCCTCACTGTTCCTAGGATATACCCCACATCTGTCAACTTCCCCTTTTTTTCTCCTGATGTTTCCTCTACCCGGAATCCCCACCTACTGACCCAACCTTGAGGGGTTTTCTCTAACTTCTCTGTCCATCAGTCTTTTCCTGATCTCCCCTACTGGATTCTCTTTCTTCTGGCATTGTCTTTTTCACAGCCTTTCTGTCATGGCCTTTTATGGTTTCACCTGTTTGTTTTTTCTTACAGATACTTCATACATTCCTCTATTCCATGTCTCCTGATTCTGCAGGAAACATCTTGGACCTAGAATATCCATTAGGTCTCAGCCTTCCTTTCTGCCGGTTCTTTTCCTGAGATCAGTCACTATTGAAGCCCAACACTTATTGGACTTCTGCTAACTCCTGTGTTTACTGACCTCCTGATAAATCTTTTGAAATAGATCTGTTCACAGGCCTTCTAAGTACTTCTGATTCCAGACATCCCAACTTGATAGCCTATCCTTCAATTACTACATCCCTCAGCGTCTGCTTAGATTCTACACAGCCACCACCAAAACCTCTTACCTCCTTCCAGCACTGTGATGTTCAGTTGTATTGGCCGGACAGCCAGGTGGCACTTAGAGGTAGATCAGGTCACCTGACTTTCTCAGCTAGTAGAGACCTAGTTTTAGAACCCCCTTTCCGTTTCTGGAATTCACAGGTGAGTGCTAAAATGCCACAAAGAGATGCTTGGGTACAGGCAGGAGGAGTCTAGAGAAATTCCAAAGAATCAACCAGGCAGTAAGTGATGGTAGTAAGTTCAGGGGCCGCATATTTAAGTACTTGGGACTTTATGCATGTGCTTTACACACACACACACACACACACACACACACACACACACGCACGCACACGCACATTTGCGCACATACATGTACACACACACTCATACACTTGCAGGTTTCTTACTTCTCTCCCCTTCTATCTCTGTTCACTCATCAATTCCTTCTTGTTGCGCCCCAAACAATTCTGAGTCTGTCTCAGTTCCCAGGTTTGTGTTGCCCAGAACAGAGAAAGAGTGTGAAAAATCTGATGAAATGCCAGGAATAAAGCAGTCGTGTCACACTGAGAAGAGCCACTGTGAGAGAGGAAGGGGGGTTGGAAAGAAGAGAAGTTAGCTAATAAAAGGAGAGTGGGTTCGGGAAAGGACTCAGAGAGCTGCTGAGCAGTTCTGGGGACAGTGACTTACCCACTACATTCACAAATTGTTTCTAGTCATTTTAATTCACGTGTGCTTCAGTCTTTGCCTGGATGAAATTCCAAGCCAACTGGTCTTACAGGGTCCTTATCCTCTATTTGTGTCACATCAATCAGTCCTAGGTCACGTTTTTCATCCAAATTATTCCTTCATTTTTTTTCTTTTCATTTCTGAAGCTCATCCCAAACAGCTATCTCATGGCCAGCCTTTACTTATTTTATTCTCTGTAGTTCATTCTCTTCATTTGCTGTGGGACAGCAAAACCCATTTCACCTTCTTTGTTGACAAAAGAATCCTGGGATTTTTTTCTCCATTATTAATTATTATAAAGAAATAGAAAACCAGAATTGTGATTCTTAGCTTATAGATTTGGTCTTTCCTGAGAAGACAGAATAGAAATCCCATAGATTTCTTTTTGTTGTTTCAATTTTTGTTTTAAGTTTTGTTTGTTCTTATTTTTAACTTTCTTTTTTATCTATCCTTTGTGTCTTTCACATCATGCATCTTGATGTCATTCATCTCCCTGTCCCTTTGTATCTGTCCTTTGCTCTTGCAACCTCCCCCCAAAATTAAAATAAAATTTAAGAGAGGAAAAAGAAAGAAAGAATCTCATCATGGAAGCTGTAGTGTGATATATTGAATCATGCAGTAAACCCTGGCCCTTACTGGAACTCCTCTTAGATATTCTATTGCTGCCCTGTGTTGTGGAGATCCTGCAGCTTTGGGTCTGCAGGACCAGCTCCTTCACGTTTAATATTTCATTGAGATAGGCTCTTACTGTGCAGCTCTAATTGGTCTGGACTTGACTTATAAACCACGCTGGCCTTGCACTCACAGAGATCCACCTGCCTCTGCCTCCTGAGTGTTAGAATTAAAAGTATATGCCACCAAGCCCAGCTTCCTTAGGTTTACTTAATTTCAGAATAGAGCTCCAGAGTGGACTTTTCTCCTGAACTGCACTGAGGGCCCAAAAGAGTTGTTCTATTTGTGTCCATCTTTTCTACTTAGAGGTGCTTCCTAGGGAAAAAAAAAAAAGATAAACCCAGCTTTCCAGTGGAACATGATATATTGCTAAAGCCTTCTAGCCTGCTTAAGAGCTCTGTTGCTGGGCTGTAAGGACATAGTTACAAGCAGATGTACAAAGGGTTTTTATTAAAGACCCTGATGTGTGGAAAAAGAAACAGCTTGAGATGGAGTATAGAGATTGGTATTAAAGAGTTCAAGTGTGAATAGTTCTAGCATGTAAATTTCAAAATTCTGATAGGTGTTTCAATATTCCTGTTTCTTCTGTAATGGTGACTGTCAAGTTGTCCCTCATGCAGTATAATATTTAGCACAGCTCTCTACAAAGCTTTGTTCTTGTAAATATACAGCCATTATAAAAAGTTCTAGAAATGGAAATCTCCTTGGCACAAAGGGCTTGGTTCAATGCAGTTGTGCAGTGTTAACAGCTTCTTCCCAGGGACCCAAAAATGCTGCTAAGATTCACTAAGATTGACACATGCTTCAAAATTTTCAAACTTCCTATCAAAAAGTTTGAAGATGAATGCTTATGCATACTCTTCTGCACCCACGGCTGCAAAAGGCACAGAACAGGGTACTGGTTTCTCTGTGTGGAACCAGTGACTCATCAATATTTTCATCTTAGAAGCAGTTCCTATGCTACTGGTCTCTCCCTCATGTTCTCACTAGCCTGTGGTCACAGGGCTCTAACAAGAAGATCAATCCATAAGATTGGCTTTTGGCTACAGACCATATAATATCTATATTCCTGAAACAAAAGGAATGACATGAAAAAAACATTGAGGTGTTATATTGAAAGATGATACCTTCCATGAAGACCTTCTGTTACTGGAAGACACCTTCCCACTGAAGATCTACAGTCTCTGGAGATTCATCTGGCTTTGCTACACTTCTCTCAAAGACAGAAGAAATCTATAATGGCTCTCACAGAAGCTGGGGAATGAGTTCTGGACTTCATAACTGATCCCTGTATTTTTTTTTTTTTGCAAATTTCTCTATCACAGAAAAGAGTGCCGGAGATTAAAACTGAGAATGAAAGAGCACATGGTTGGTGGGAAATCTAAATTGATTAGTGGCTTCAAAAAGTCAAGAATCCTTTTTTAAGCAGAGAGAGGCTTTGTGGGGATGATACAAAGGCTTTCAGCAAGCAGAGGGCCAACCCAGACACCTCTATTTTCACCTTGGAGGGGTCTGGGAATGTAGCTAACCCAAGCTCTATTTATATATTCCCAAAGTGAGTTTATTATGTCATCACAGGAGTCAAGTGAGATAATGGCTTTGGAATCCCTCTGTCAGTTGGAATAATCCCAAGCAAATGTTAACTATTTCTACATATTTCAAAATGATCACATGGGATAAAGTTTTGTAACTGTGGAAGGAAAAATGGCTTCAAGAAAGGTTTTTCGGTATTGCTGGGTATTTTTGACATCTGGGAACTTCCTTCAGCAAAGATCTTTAGCAGGTTATCTTTTAGCCTTCACCTGTACTTCATGAGCCATGCTCCAGTGGGGAACGGAGACATAAAATAGCCAAGATGTCGCCTTGCCTCTGTGAAATCAACAGGGTAGGACATGCTCTCCTCTTCACTTTCATCTGCACATAGTGTGGACCTTCCTTTTTCAAGTTTAAGTCTTGTAAAAAATAATAATAATAAGCATTGGCAAGACTATGAAGAAGTGTGAGCTTGTATAATGGAGGTAGCTATTTTAAATAGTACAACCAAAATGGAAAGCAATAGATCAAAAAAATCAAATCAGAATTGCCATATATGCCAGAAACTATACTTCTAGATATATCCAGAATAAGTAAAAGTGGATTCTTCAAGAGACATCTGCTCAACTATATTGTTAGTGGCATTATGTAGAAAGGTAGAATAAACCCAATTGCCCACTGATGGGTATACAACCAAAACATGGCACACACATACAGTGGAATATTATTTGTTCTTAAAAAGGGAGGAGATGCTGATACAAAGAGATGGTTTGGCCATTAAAGTCTCACAACCAAATGGACAAGAAAGGAAATTGTGTCATATCCTAAGGAGATGCACACTGAGGATATTGCACTAAGTTGAATTAGCTAGTCCTAAAAAGATACATCCTTTACTATTCCACTGATGTTAGGCATCTAGACTTGTCATACTCATAGATGTGGAGAGAAAACTGGTGATTGCCACAGGTGGGCATAGAGGAGAATGGAGGATGTCACGTGATGGGTTCCAGCTATGTACCATAAGAGAGTCCTAGGGGTTGGTACACAACACTGAAGATTCTGAACCTAAAAATGGTTCCCATTGTACATTTATGCCTAGTGTATTTTACCACCATTAAAACAGAGAGAAAAATTGGTTAGAAATATAGCAAATACTACAGCGATTCTGCATTTTCTCTTCCTTTGATTTGTGACTGTGGTCCTCTGATTCTGTGTAGCAAGCCTGCCCACCAGAGCTTGAGTAAGCATGGTTCCAGAAAAGGACTTGGAGAAAACAAATCACAAGCTCCTTGCTTCAGCTTGCATCTCCCTGACACTTCCTCTTACAAATATTCCTCAGCAAATGCTGCAAGAAGAGTCTAGAAGAAAGCACAGCATTGTGCTTAAGTAGAAAAGAGAGCAGATATTATTTAGCCGTATTATTTTAGACATGCCATATTCCACTAACAGCTGGCAAATTTTTTAAGCATGGCCCAAAAGCTGTAATCGCTGAATGGAACTTCCAAAGAATGCACAGAAAGGAGAGCACATTCCTGCAGATTATTTAACATAATCATCTCATTTATGTTCTAGCCAAACACCTAAGATGCCTCCCAACTTGACACTTCACGAAACAGGTAGTTAATTAGCATAGATAAAGCAGCATTTAACCCTGAGTCTTCCCAGCAGGCATCTGGCAAGGTATGAAAAGCAGGAAAAAGAAAATAAAAATGGTGGGGAGGGGGAAATGGAGAATGGAGCCAAAATCTCTTGGAAATGAGAATCAGAGGAAGGAAGGCAATAGCCCTGTGGAGGTTTGTCTGGAGAGGCCTTGGCACTTTGGACTCACTAGTTCTTTGTAGTGACTTGGTTTATTTTTGGTGTATCCATATGGTGTGAGCATGAGCTGCCCATAAGAGGGCATGGTTAGGAAGTACAGGATGTCTTTTTCCTTGTTTTCTATAAGGCTGGGAACTACTTTAGCCTCTGTTTCTGGCATTGGTTCTATCCACAGAACATTAAATCTTGGCAGTTTGTGGATATGCTGATACCTGGAAAATATAGGAGGTCATAGAAACGTGTCATGATCTCAGTTTACAAACTGAATAGCAAGCCTTGCTCAGGGTACTCCAGGCTTGTCTGTGACTGTCAAGTCAGTCCTGTGAGTTAAATCAACGGCATAGTCACTAAAGTAACCATGCCTATGAGGAGCTCAGAATGGCATGAGAACTGTCCTGAAGGTGTAGACTCAAACTGTGCAAACTCCATCCCTTTGTGGCTCAAAACAAATGCAAAACAAAAGGGCAGTGTAATAATCTATTCTTAAACCTGTAGTGAATCAGGGGGTTTTGGAGGATAGGGAGTGGGGAACTGGGAATCAAATGTCAGATTCCTAAGGCAGGTTCTCACTGACTCATCCTCCATGTCTTCCTTACTGGCTTCTGTCCCATCAG
The DNA here is from genome assembly GCF_943737965.1 of Phodopus roborovskii. Classification (NCBI taxonomy): domain Eukaryota; kingdom Metazoa; phylum Chordata; class Mammalia; order Rodentia; family Cricetidae; genus Phodopus; species Phodopus roborovskii. The sequence goes on along the minus strand of NW_026126460.1, from coordinate 11,137,658 downwards.
AGCTATTTTGTAAGAATCCAGGCAGTCTGCCCACATTAGTAACAGTAAGTCCCCTACATGCTAGGTCAGTGCCCTTCCTATGTGGCATCACATTTAACCCACATATTGGACGTTGGTTAAGATGGGATTGTATGACCAATGTTCAAATAATAAGAAGACACAAACAAACAAACAAACAACAACAACAACAACAGAAACAAGACCACCAAGCAATGGAGACTATCTTAACCCTTGGCAGCCAGTGAGTGGTAGTGTTCTCACCATCCCGATTAGTCATCTGCTTCCAGTGCCTTCAGCATACCGAGATTTGCAGACACAGAAGTGCGCAAGAAGAAGAAAATATTTACTCTGCTTGCTGTCTGCCCCCTGCTGTAAAAAATACCCAAAGAGAGCACTCTGTCTTTAATCTTCTTGATGGTGACTTATATATTTTAAAACCAAGTGATGGTTTAAAACGTATTCTGACCGTTTATGCTGGCTAGATTTTTTTGGAATTTTTTTTTTTTTTTTTACATATCGATCCCAGTTCCCTCTCCCTCCCTCCCTTCCTTCCTCCATTCCTCCCTCACTCTCTCCCCTCCTCACATGCACCCCGACCACCCTTTATTCCCACTCCCCCCCACACTCCTCATGTAGGGTGATGCCATCCAGGAGGGGTCATCTAAATCTGTCAAGTCATTTGAAGTAGGGACTAGGACTTCTCTCCTGTCTCTAGGTTAAGGCAGTTATCCCTCCATGGGGGATGTGTCCACAAGGTCCTTTTGTGCACCAGGGATACATCCTGGCTCCACTGTCTGAAGTCCCTTAGACTGCTCAGTCCTTCTAGCTGAGACCCATGTTCAGGGGGTCTGAGTCAGTCCCATGCTGGATTTACAGCTATCAGTCTGGGGGCCCGTTAGCTCCTCCTTGTTCAGGTCAGCTGTCTCTATGTGTTTCTGCAACCTGGCCTTGTCCTCCCTCTCTGCATCTGGACTCTAGTTCAGCTCAGTGTTCAGTTGTGGGTGTTTGCTTCTGTTTCCAACAGGTACTAGATGAGGGCTCCATGATGGTGGATAAGTTAGTCGTTGTTCTCATTATCAGGAGACAGCATTTATGGTAGCCTTTCCACTGTTGCTGAAATTGTTAGAGGGAATCATTCTTGTAGGTCTCTGGATATATCTTTAGGTTCAGTTTTCTCTTCAATCCTATAATGGCTCCCTCTTTTATGTTCTCTCTCTCTCTCTCTCTCTCTCTCTCTCTCTCTCTCTCTCTCTCTCTCTCTCTCTCTCTCGTATTCTATTGCTCCCCTGACTCAATCTTCTTAGTCCCATGTGCTTTCCTGTCCTCCCCTTCTCTTTCTCCTAGTTCCCTCTCCACTTACTGCCCCCCCCATGTCCTCTGGAGAACTTGTCCCTTTCCCCTTCTGTGAGGGACCTTATATGAATCTCAGAATCCATCTTGTATCCTAGTTCCTCTGGCGGCATGAATTATAGGCTGGTGATCCTTTGCTCTAAGTCCAAAATCCATATATGAGTGAGTACATACCATGTTCCTCTTTTTGTGACTGTGTTACCTCATTCAGGATGGTTTCTTCAAGTGCCATCCACTTGCCTGTGAATTTCAAGATTCCATTACTTTTTTCTGCAGAGTAGTATTCCATTGTGTAGATGTACCACATCTTCTTTATCCATTCTTCACTTGAGGGGCATCTAGGTTGCTTCCAGGTTCTCGCTATTACAAATAATGCTGCTATGAACATAGTTGAGCACATGTCTTTGTTGTATGGATGTGAATCCTTTGGGTATATGCCTAAGAGGGGGATTGCCGGGTCCTGTGGTAAACTGATTCCCATTTTCCTGAGGAACCGCCATACTGATCTCCAAAATGGCTGTACAAGTTTGTACTCCCACCAGCAGTGAAGGAGTGTTCCCCTTTCTCCACATCCTCTCCAGCATAAGTTGTCATTGGTGTTTCTCATTTTAGCCATTCTGGCAGGAGTAAGGTGGTATCTCAAAGTTGTTTTGATTTGCATTTCCCTGATAGCTAAGGATGTTGAGCACTTTCTTAAGTGTCTTTCAGCCTTTTTGATTTCCTCTATTGAGAATTCTTTCTTCAGTTCTGTAGCCCATTTTTTTAATAGGGTTATTTGGTGTTTTGTTGACTAGTTTCTTGAGTTCTTTGTATATTTTGGAGGTCAGCCCTTTGTGGGATGTAGGATTGGTGAAAATCTTGTCCCAGTCTGTGGGCTGCTGTTTGGTCTTGTCCACTGTGAGAGGACTGGGATTGACATGTAAAACAAGCTTTGTTTCAAATATAAATGAAAAATATTATCATAAAAATGTAGAGCATTTTCTTAATTAGTGATTGATGTAGAGGGCCCAGCCCATTATGGGTGGTACCATCCCTTGGCAAGCAGCCTTGGGTTCTATAAGAAAGAAGGCTGAGCAAGCTGTGAGGAGCAAGACAGTAAGCAGCACCCCATCCATGGCTTCTGCATCAGTTCCTGCCACCTCCATGTTCCTGGCCTGTTTGAGCTCCTGTCCTGACTTCCTTCTTTGATGAACAGTGAGTAATATGAGAGCATATGCCAAATAAACCCTTTCCTTCCCAATTTGCTTTTCGGTCATGACGTTTCATGACAGCGATAGAAATAGAACAAAGACCTAAGGCATTAGTCTAGATCTACTCTGTCCTTATTTCGCCAGTCTCATTAGAAGAGAGTTCTACCCTTGAGTACTGTATAGACAATACCATCTCTTCAAAGGAAGTAAAAGTAGTCAGAATGGTTATGTTTAATAAACTGCTGTGGTTCTTAGCCCTTCTTAGTAGTTTTTGTTCATGAGTTTATCTGCTGAGCAGGACTTACTGCACAAGGAGACATTGACATTGTGAATGAGATCTGTTCTGAAGCATGTGCTATTATTATGGGATGAGTGGGACTTCCTCCAGAAAGGATCCTGAAACAGAGGATTCATGAGGTGTTGACATACAGAGGCTTCATGAATCGGTGTCAGTAAGGACAAGTGGCCCTGGACTATAGAAAACACTTCCTAGAACTGAAACAAGCAAACAAGCAAACTTGCCTTCGCCATTGTAAAATTTGTGTATATGTGATTTTTAGTTTTACCAAGAGGCCAGCAGCACCCAATATTAGGACCAACTGTACAAACCAAAATATAAGCCATCCAGTTGAGGGCTAGTTTGGTCTTTCATTCCTGAGCAGATGAGCTGGGTCTATGGACACGATCTTACAGAAGCTTTGGTTACATTTTAGGATTGAGTTATACAAAATGCAAGGCAAACAGCTTGTTAAATGGAACAGGCCATTCCAGGTGTAACAGAGATATTTATGTTTGTTTGGTTGTTTTTCTTTAGTAGGTTTGTTTGCACATTTGGGGTGGGGGTGGGGGGTAGAAAAGGAGATAAAAAAGACAAATGTCACCAGGAAAGCTTGGGTGGTGGTGGGGGCTCATTTCACACACAGGGCCAGAATGGCTGTTCTAAAGAAGCTTTATGAGCAAGCTTTGGAGAGGGATGGAGGAGGGGGAAAGGGGGGTGCTTTTGAGAAATGGGGAATTCTGAGAAGTGATGAAAGAGAGGAAGAAATGTGCTCTGTAGAAATGGCCTCTCATTCGGGGAGTGATGTGCTTTTTAAACACTGTACAGAGAAAGCTTTCCACTGTTTGCTGTATTAGGAGCCTGAGACATTTAACCTTGTGAATGATCACATTGAAAGCCACAGGCTAAATTAGTATTAAAACATCATGTGTTCCCCATCATGCTTCTAGAACTGATCTGAGGTAGATATAGGTCAGAACATAAAATCTATGTCAACATAATGCTAATCACGTAGTAGGCAAATCATTACACTGATGATGGCAGAAGAAACTAGTAAATCCAAATGGAGAATGGGCAGATAGAAAACCATAGACCCACCCTAGACTCCAACTGTAAGGAGGTATTAGGCTTCCACATCCTAACACTGACTTTAATTTTAAAATTATCAAATGGGGCTTCTTTCTTTACATGGCTACAAGAATGGAAGATAGGAAAGAGAGAGAGAGAGAGAGACAGAGACAGAGACAGAGAACATAAAAGAGGGAGCCAATATTGGTTTGAAGATAAAGTTGAACACAAAGAAAGGTCTAGAGAACTACAAGACTGCTCCCAACTAACAATTTGAGCTTCCGTGGAAAGGCTATCATAAATGTCCTTCCCGGAGAGTGAGATCAACAACTAACTTCTCCATGGAGCCCTCAACTAATGCCTGTTGAAAATAGGAGCAAACACCCATACATAAACACTGAGTCGAACTAGAACCCAGAAGCAGATGGAGAGGACAAGACCATGCGGTAGAAGCACATAGAGACAGCTTACCTGAACAAGGAGGAGCTAAGGGCCACTAGACTGATAGCTGGGAAGCCAGCATGGGACTGACTCGGGCCCCCTGAATATGGGTCTCAGCCAGAAGGTCTGAGCAGTCAAAGAGACCTCAGACAGTGGAGCCAGGATGTATCCCTGGTGCAAAAAAGGACTTTGCAAACATATCCCCCATGGAGGGATAACTGCCTTATTCTAGAGACAGGAGAGAAGCCCTAGACCCTACTTCACAGGATCTGTCATATCTACATGACCCCAACTGGATGGCATTCCCCTACATATGGAATTGTGGTGGGGGGATGGGAGAGGAGGGTGTTTAGAGTGCATGTGAGAGGGCAGAGAGGGTAAAAGGGAGGGAAGGAGGGAGGGAGGACAGGAGGAGAGGGAGGGAGGGAGGGAGGGAGAGGGAACTGGGATCGACATGTAAAATAATAAATTAAAAAAAAAATGCTTTGACTCCAAAAATTTAACTTGAAGAACAAGTTACTGGGGAAAAGGATTTCTATTTTTGTTTCCACAGAAAATGAAAAGATGTGGATTCCTTCCAGACTAATGTGGTTTGATCACGCCAGATCGCCTGAAACAGAGTACAAGCTGATCCTACATTCAAAACAGCTGGACAAAACAGCCCTACAGACTACAGCTAGGATATCTGAATCTTCTTCGAATCCCCCAAGACAGCGCCCCTTACCAGCAGGAAGTAGTTTGGAAAGAACGACGCCCAAATTCCCAAATATTGTGTATAAATGTTTGTTTTCATTTAATTGGACTTTGTTATATAAAATTAAATAAAAAATTATAAATAAAAAAAAAAGATTTTCATAGCTAGAAAGGCTGACATCAGAAGAATGACCCTAGTAGAGCTTCAGTACATGAACATAACCATGGTCCAAACACAGTGTCCATACTCTTGTCCAAGCATAGATACAACCATTGATGTTGAGGGCTGGAAGCACATGAAAGTCCAGCTCCTTAAAAAGCCTGCTCATCCTTGTGTTGTCTTTATCATTCCATAGAATCTGGAAGTTAAGAGAAACATCTAGAATGATTCATATTGTGGGGCAATCTTTTTTTTATAATTTTTATAATTTATAACAAGCTTGTTTTACATGTCAGTCCCAGTTCCTGTACCCTTCTGTCCTTCCCTGTCCCTCCCCAATCAACCCCCATCCCATCTCCTTTCTGCTCCACAGGGAGGGTGAGGCCTTCCATGGGAAGTCTTTAAAGTCTGACATGTCATTTGGAACAGGATCTAGAAATACTGATCCATTATCAGAAGCCCCTAAGACTGCCCAGTCCTCCTAACTAACACCCACATTCAGGGAATCTGGGTTAGGTTCTATGCTGGTTTCCCAGCTATCAGACTGGGGTCCTTGAGCTCCCCCTTGTTCAGGTCAGCAATTTCGGTAGGCTTCTCCAGCCTGGTCTTGACCACTTTGCTCATCACTCCTCTCTCTGCATCTGGATTCCAGGAGTTTGGCTCAGTGTTTAGCTATGGGTGTCTGCTTCTGCTTCCATCTGCTACTAGATGAAGGCTCTAGGGTGGCATATAAGGTAGTCATCAATCTCATTATTAGGGAAGGGCATTTAAGGTAGCCTTTCCACTATTACTTAGATTGTTAGTCAGGGTCATCCTTGTAGATCTCTGGACATTTCCCTAGTACCAGATTTCTCTTAAAACCTATAACATCTCCCTCTATTATGGTATCTCTTTTCTTGCTCTCCTCTATTCTTCCCCTGACTCAATCTTCCTGTCCCCTCCTGTTCTCCTCTCCCCTCCTCTTCCTCCTAACTCCTTCTCCTCTCTCCCCATGTTCCCAATTTGTTTGGGAGATCTTGGTGGGACAATCTTTTTATACACTGTGAGGATGTGTCTCTGTTGGGCACCTTCTGATTGGTTTAATAAAGAGTTAAATGTCCAATAGCTAGGCAGGAGAAGATAGACAGGATTCCAGGAAGAGATGGGGATTCTGGGAAGTAGAGTGGTGGAAAATTTGACAATGAGACACAGGGAAGTCAGATATACAGTGTGGAGCAGGGATAATGAGACACATGGCAGAATGCAGATTAATATAAATAGGTTGATTTAAGTTATATTAGATAGTTAGGAACAAGCCTAAGTTACAATCATTCTTTCATAACTAATAAGAAATCCTCATGTCATTATTTGGGAGCTGGCAGTCCGAAGAAAGTCTTGAGAAAAAAAAAAAAAAAAAACTCTTCTAATTTTCTGTAAATTTCAACTTAATTATAAGTGATGACTGCCATCACAATTCCAGCCTCCAGCTTCTCCTTAACTGCATTAGTCTTTTTATAGTCCTGGCTCTCAAATTTGATCCAGCAGACCTGCTAATACACTGGTCTGGGTGGGGGTATACCTGTAATCCCAGCACTCTGCAGACAGAACAAGGCAAAAAGACCTCAAGTTCATGGACTTTATGGTGAGTCTTGGATTACCCCAGGCTGAATAGTGAGATTGTCTCCCAATAACAAAACTCAGACTGTCCTACTCATCTGCCCTCCTCCCCTGGCCTTTTGAGATGGAGGTAATTTGTGTCTTTCCCAGTTTACAGTTCTGCTGTTGGTTTTAGGAATGACACTTCCTGGGTTACTTTTTATAGTTGTGTTTCAAAAAGACTAACAAAAAATATATCATTTTAAAAGTTGTCTCACTCTCTAAAGGGAAGAGGTGAAAGGATACATGAAAAACCACCACGCTATGTGTTTTCCATATGGGATCAAGACCACATAGCAGATACATGGGTTCTTATTTCCAAGTTTCCTTAATAGATGAAAAACTAGGTGAAACGTACTCTCCATGTTGGAAACTTTTTCCGATACTATTTGACAAGATTCAATAGCATCCCTGGCTTCCAATATGCATCTTCTTCTACACTTAGGTAGGCTTATCTTCCTATAAAAATAATTTTGGTTGCAGTAGAATGGAGTCAGGATACTCAGTTTTTGGCAAGGCTACTCACTAATTCCATTTTACTCGAAGTGAATTCAGTGCAGTTTTTAACGGCTAATGGGAAAGAAGAGTGCCACTAAAGAGCTCAGAAGTGACAGGTACTCAATGGCATGATTTAGCATTATGAGGAAACTAAAGACACCTCTTTCACAAACCATTGGCAACAAGCAAGGGGCAATCCATTCTCTAGCATGAATTCCAGTTCATCCAAATGATCTTCTTGGGACTGTTGGATGGTTTGCTGATCTGGAGGGGACATTCAAGCTCCATAACCAAGTGATCATCATTGTAAGAAACTGTGCAAGGAAACCAGGCTTTAATTCCCCTACAGTGCCCTTTCTTACTTCCCCCTGGGGTTCAGTGATGGTGGCAAGGATACTGGTAAAGAAACCCAGCAATTAGTTCTTTTCTCTGTTACCTTGTTCTCTTGCCCATTGCCTTGATGGTTGTTTTCAGGACTGGGCACTGATTCGCCAGCACACCCATCCAAAGAATCATTTTCCCCATGCACCCTAAATTATCCCATGGTTGAATAAAAGCCAAGTAAATAGTGGCTCTCAACCTTTATTGCACAAAGCATCACCTGACAGTCCTGTTAAACTCTGGGTCTGGTGACACATGCCTCTAACACCAGCACTCTGGAGAAAGGCAGAGGCAAGAGGACCTCAAGTTCAAGTCAAGTGCCCACAAGCTAAGATGCTAAACGTGTACATAGCTTATATGTCTATAGGTTTTATATACATAGTTTATCCGAAGAGGCAAAGCATATATCCGCTATCATGATCAAGAATCAGAAGTATTTTTTTAAGTGACTCAAACCTTCACTTAAACTTCTCAAAACTATGAATAGGTCCAAATCCACACCCCTGTGTAGTGTTTATTAAATTCTCTAACTACTCCTCCACCCATAGCCACTCCCTTTTTCCTCCTTCCCTGTCCATCTGCATTCTTCTTAGAGGTGGGTGGGGTTTACACTGATAATTTTAGGTTCTCTTTGGTGGAGAAGGGGCTCTAAACAGTCCCAGGTTATAACAGCTGTATCTGTCTTTGATTTGTTAATGGCCTGGACCAGGCATTTTGTCAAAGACTTGGGAACTGAACTGATGAAGGCTCTTTCCCTTCACACAAGATACTTATAAGTTGAGGCAAAGCATGGCTGGGGTTATCATGTTTAAGGGACTTTCTTCTTGTAGCTTCCCTGCCTCTCAAGGTTTCCAGGATGGTCCCTAACCCCCCTCTTACCTCCATTTTTGTTTTAAAAATACCCATTTATGACCATATGTGTACTTCTTTGTCACCCCCTCGTGTTCTCATTCTTTTATATATCCTTGCCCTGGGCAGAGGACATTGAGTGATTGATATTGGCCAATTCAGGTTAGAGTTTGAATATCTATCAAAGTTCAGGTGAACTGATGTCCTCTGCTTAACAACACCAATTAGTCAATCTCTGAGTGAATTCTATGTAATTTTGACACAGTTATGAGTGGGCCTCAAATTTGGGGCTGTACTTTGTAAATTAGCATGACTGCAGCATCCCACAGAGATCTGGATCCTAGGACCCTGCCTGGTGGCTGCAGTGAGGAAAGGAAGAAAAGACAGACACATGGGCAGCAAAGCATCCAGTTTCTAATCACTGCATAGCAGGAGGGCTTGGCTAATCTCTGTAAGAGCTATGCATAGGTAGCAGTACCAGGCTGCAAACATCAGAAGAGAGCTGCAGTTGCTAGTCTTTGTATATCCTCACCAATCCTTCATAAACACTCGTTTAGACTCCTAAGGAAAGCTTTTCCATCCCTCTTGAGTCTGGCCCTCACAGATAACAGTTTGGACAAATTGTCTCATGGGTCCAAGGCCTTGGAGTCCTCTATATGGTCTTGTCCATGCCAAAATGCACAAGGCTTCCCTCACGTGGGGCTTCCTCTACCTTCCACATGTGTAGAGCAATGAAATAATAATGCTAGCTTTTGAAGGCAGTCTCCTTGGATGGCAGCTCATGATGCATGGTTTTAAAACAATCATCCCACTGCCACCTAGAACTTGTTGGCAGAACAAGCATGAGTGGGCATTGGAATTATCAAGAGTAGGCCTGTTAAAACCCAGATGGCTGGGCTCTCAGCACACCTCCAGAGTTTCTGATATAAGAGACACAGAGAGACCTGAGGACATTCATTTGTAACATATTCCCAGATGATCCCGATGTGGGGAACTAAGGACCACCCTTTGAAGATCACTGTTTTGTCAGGTATGGTGGCACAGGAATTTCTTCCAAGCTTTTTATGAGACCATGTCTGACATAAAATATAATCAAAGGGATGGGGACGTAAGTTAGTGATAGACAGCTTGCATAGTATGTGAAAGATTATAGCTCTGTCGCCTGATTGACAGAAAGCGGGGAGGGGACTAAGGGAAGAAGAGGAAAAAGAAAGGTTATTGTTTTAGTGCAGTTAGGCTAACCTGGGAGCTTTCAAAGCATGCTGTGTCTTATCTTAAAACAACCAAGCCATCTCTTCAGGAGGGACTGAGATAGAGGGGTCATTTGGCCCCTTTCCACAGGTGATTTTAATATCCAGTCAGGATAGAAACTCCTTGAGCCAGACCTAAAAGCTTAGAAAGTCTGGCCCTATGGGAGTGACAGAGCACAGACGTTTTAACACATTACATGCAAAGGGGTCGGAGAACTGGATCCCTAACCACTTCCTTAGTCACACAATTATCTGGCCATGTGACCTTGACCTTGTATAAATCACCTTACTTCTGTAAGTTTGTTTCCTCTGTTTTTAAAAGGGGGAGGGTTCCCTTTTTTTTTTTTTTTTTTTTTTTTTTAACATTTAGACTAACAAGACAGCTCTGCAGGAAGACAAGGCACTTCACCCCTGTAGCGCCACACTACGATCTGTTCCATGAATCTGGCAAAGCCTAGAGATTGAAATAAAGACAAGACAGCAGGTCATTCATTCAATGGCAATGTTAGAACGCCAAATGCCGAATGCTGTTTATTGAGGGGAAAGAAAGGGCTTAAATACTGACTTACAGCACAGTGGGAAAATTACAGGAATTTTAGGCTTAGCTCCTCCCTACGAGGTGTGTGTTGTCACAAGGAGTGTGTTGTCATGAGGTGTGTGTTATCAAAAAGGGAAGAGTACCAACAACAGCCTTGGGGCCAGGAGTTGCGGCCAACAGCTTCAGGCTTGCTCAAGGTGCCTGGGGGGTGTGTGTGGGGGGGAGGTCTATGCAGGGCCCTACACGCCCCAACCCTGATAACCTGAGTTTGATCTCCAAAACTTAGGTACATAGAAGAAGAAAAGAACCAGTACCTGCGAGTTGTTCTCTGACTTCTTAAGCTTGCCAAGGCATGTACAGAAAGGGATGAGAGGTGAAGAAAGGGTAAGGGAGGGGAGGGAACAAAACCACTACCAACAAAGAACAGGAGAACTGAAAAGTGAGCTGATTCTCATGAATCCTTATGGGGTGATCTGCTCATGGTTCTCCTGTTTCGGTCCTCGGAACCCTAGCTTTATGAAGAAGGCATGGGCAAAAGCCCAGTTTGGTGGAAAGGGCACTGCTTTTTTGAACTCTCTCCACAGTTCTGGCAGAGCCTCTGGGTGGTGCCTGGGCAGATTCTGCCAATAAAGTCAGGCTCAGTGTCTGTACCCACTTTCAAGTAGTGTGTGGTCAGGACGTCATGGGTCCTTTCCAGGAAATGCTGCATAGGCACCACTTCTGCTAGCTTCTTGCTGACCGGGCTCATCCACTGATAGACCTAAAACAATCCGAAGGATCACACAGTGACCAGACTCACTAGGCAGGCTGCTTGATTGCCTCCAGTTGAGATAAACATTCTTTCACTTATGTCCATACTCAACTCCATACTCTGCTCTAGACTGCAAATGCCACTTGATAAGCAAAACAGAACTAAAGCCATGGTTTATTATCTCCCACCTGTCACTTCCTTTCAAGACCTCCTGGGCCACCAAGATACCCCTATCCCCCCATTGATGTTGACAAATAAGCAATTGAGAATGAACAGTTTTAATAATCCACCAATGACACTTCAGAGACTGTGTACATTTAGCATGCCCTTTACACAGTCATCAGAATTAGTCTTCCTGTGCCACACATTTTTTATTTTATTTGTTTATTCATTATTATCATCATTTGTGGGATCTTCTTTCCTCCTTAGGAGGCTAAGAGCTATGGATGGACGCTCTTTCTGCCATAAGGTTCATTTGGCTCTATCCCTAGTACAGCAATGTGGAGGACTATAGAATGGTATAGATGTGTGTGTTTGTGTGTGTGTGTGTGTGTGTGTGTGTGTGTGTGTGTGTGTGTGTGTGTGTATTGGTGGATCCTTAGGCTGTTTGGATCCCTGTCTCACACAGGGAATACTGGGCTCTTGGAGCAAGTGTTCTCAAGAGTGAATGTGATAAGGTTTTGAACCTAACCCCTGAAGTTCCCTCTGGCTTCCTGATTGATGAAGTCATTGCCATCCATCCTGATGGGATGCAGGTGAGGTAGGTGGTCCTCACAAGAGGGTGACTTAATTGTTTGGACTTTCAGCTTCCCAAACTGTGAGTTAATTAAACCTCTTTTATTCATAAAGTTAGCCATCTTTGGGTATTTCATTATAGTAATGAAAAGTAAAGTAATAGACCAATAACATTTTTTGTTAATGTTCTAATATTAGACAACATCCATGTGTACCCATGTATGCCCTTCCCAGAACCTGCTTGTTGAAGATTCTAAGTCAGACCCACATTAATAATTTTGATTAAACTTTATAGACCTGAATAGATCTGATTTAATTAGGGATCATATATATCAAGCTTTGAAGGAATCTTATACTGTGACTAATAAATCTGTAACTGGGGTTCTATAAGAACAAATGTAGTGAAAAATGAAGACATATTAAAGCAGCCATCATCATGTCACCCAAATTTCTATGTAGTTGATAGTGAGCAATCCAGAATTACAGGAAATAGTAGTTAACTGAAGAAAACAAATTATTTTTAAAATTTAAGTATTAATTGGCATAGAGACTATGATGAAAATTTGTTAGTACCTTAACAAAACTTGACTAAAGTCAGTTTCAATTAGTCTGTCCACTATAAAAGAAAAGCATTTTATGACACAAGTACTGTAAGCATTTGTGATGAATCAGAGCCAGGATACAGACAGGCCAAATCTCAACAAAGCTATAAATAGCAGCAACTGGAATTGGTGGGTGTATATTTAGTTATTGCCAGATGAGTGGTAATGCAGTCAACTTTACAATGCTTTAAGATAGATGTTACTATTCTAGTTCCACAGATGAACAAACTAAGAATTAAACAGACTAATGTCTTTACCAAGGTCACACAGCTAGCAAGTAGCCTAGCTAGGTGTGATCCTATTATGTTACTCTTCCTGTTACTATGATAAAAAAAAAAAAAAAAAAAAAAAAAAAGAAAGAAAGAAGAGAAAAGAAAAGAAATACTCTGATAAAAGCAATTTAAGGGAGAAAGGACCTACTGGGCTCACAGTTTGAAAACAATGTCTACCGTGACAGATAAGTGCTGAAGGTAGGGGCTTGGTAGCTGGCTACCTCTGTCCATTATCAGGAAGAAGAGAGTGATGAATGCTTGTGCTCAGCTAGCCTACTGTTCCAAACACTTCAGAACTCAGGAGCAAGGACTACTGTCTTCCTTTAGGGTGGATTCTTGCACCTCAGTCAACCCAATCAAGACCTCTCACAGGCACATCCAGAGGCTAACCTCACCTAAATAACCCCTCACAGGCTTGCCCAGAGGTTAACCTCACCTAAATAACCCCTCACAGGCGTGCCCAGAGGCTAACCTCATCTAAATAACCCCTCACAGTTGTGCTGGAGGCATGTCTCCCAGACCATTCTGGATCCTATCAAGTTGTCAACACTGACCAGGACATCAGACCAACAGGTTTCCCTGGGCATACAGCATCATATTCAAAGCCAGGGAACCAATAGTTCTTTAAGGTGCTGTTTACAGAGGAAAGTATAAGTTCTTTCTAGCATTCTGAAAAATTATTCTAGAAAAATAATATTATATCCTCAAATGCAGAGAATATAGATTGATTAAAAAACCTCTTTGGAAGGCAATTTGTGCATTTATATACAACTTTTAGATATGTATATCCTTTAATCCAACCACTCTAGCTGTAGAAGTTTATACAAAAATAAATAAATAAATAAATAAATAAATAAAGGGTGTGGCATCACATAGACATACACTCAAAGCCATTTCTTTTTCACTATCTGCTTTCAGAAACCACTATGCATCTCCAGAGCATTACAAATTCTTCTTCACAGAAGGCTTGTCCCTCAAAGAGAAACTGTGGAGCCCCCTGGATCCAGCAAGAGAAAACATTTTCAGCTAAACTAAACAGAACTCACTGAGGAACCTTTTCTCCCTGTGTCTCATGCTCACACAGGCAACTCTGTGCTCCTCTAATCTGCTAAGGGCATGGCAAACCCAAAGAAGTGTTAATTATGGTTCATGTTCAAACTGGTGCATGGGGCTGTTCTTCCCTTTTCTTTGTGCTGTTAATTTGTCCTTTTGTTGCCTGTTACCAGGTTTTGTAGTTTCCATGGTGGAGGGAGAGATGCTTGGAAATCCCTTCAACTCACAGTTTGAGCCATTCTAGCTTGTGAATATTAATATTGAAAGTAGCCATCCTGCTACATCCTAAAGCAGGTTGTGACTTCCAGCAACACCCTCCGTCGTCATATGTGTGTCCTTACTCACCTCCTTATGGGGTTGTATCTTTCATAGGAATAAGCCTCAAGGCTCCTCTGGACTGACAACCTCCTGTCTTTGCTGCACTGAGGATCTGGAATGAAAAGAAAGATGTGAAATAGTGAAGACATCAAGACTTCCTGAAGAGTAGAGGATTGATTTAAAAGGTCATAAAGGGATTGGAGAGATGACTATAAGGTTAGGACCATTTAATTCTCTACCAGGGTTCAGTTCCCAGCACTCATGTCAGGTAGCTCACAGTTGCCTTATAACTACAGTCCTAGGGGATCTGACTCCCTCTTCTGACTTCCATGAGCATTTACATGTGGGCTTGCACACACATGCCTACACACACACACACACACACACACACATTTTAAAAGTAAAATTTCAAAGGTCACAGGAGGCAGTGCACATGGGATTTGAAGTCCCAAAGCCAATGTTGAAGTAATAATTCCTTGATTTACCTGCTATGATACCTTGGGCAAATATTTAGCCATTGTGAAATGTGCTTTCTTTGACTACAGAGTGAAGATGATTATGTCAATCTTGAGGGAGGCTAGAACAACTCAGTAAGGCATTATAGATAAAAAGCACTTGTAAGTTTCTAAAAGATGTAACAGCTAAGATTTATTGAGCTGAAACTTTTTATGGGACAGGTGTTATTTTAAGAAATTTAAATCTCATTTTCTCCTCTCTAAAAACATTGAGGTTGAGATAGATTTCTTTTTTGTCTCTGTTTCAGAGAAGAGGAAGCCAGAACACAAGGAAAGTATTCACTGGGTCCAAACCCTGGCAAGTCAACTTAAGAGCCTCTAATACTAACCACTGCTGTAAATGGTGAGAATGAATCCCTATGCAGCAGTTGAAACCAATGACAGTCCACCATGACATAATCACCCAAAGTCATATTAGAGTTCATTCCTAGTGTAGTATATTCTATGGGATTTGACAGATGTTGCTGTCCAGTATAAACCAGTCTCGTATCATACAGCACAATTTTAGTGCTCTACCTGTCCTCCGGACTCTGCTCGTCCATCCTTCCATTTTCAATCCCTTGATAATTACTTCCCATCACCGAATCTGCATAGTTCTACATTTTCCAGAATATTATATAGCTGGGATCACACTGTGTAGCCTTTCCAGATTGACTTCTTTCACTTATTAATATGCATCTTAGCTATTTCTCTATTATGAAGAGACACCATGGCCAAGGCAACTTATAAAAGGTAGCATTTAATTGGGTACTTGCTTACAGTTTCAGAGGGTGAGTTCATGACCGTCACGGCAACAGGCAGGCAAGCAGGCATGCTGTTGGAGCAGCAGCTGAGAGCTTATATGTTGAGATAACAACAGCAAGGCAGGGAGTGAGCCAACTAGAATGGCATGGTCTTTTGAAGCCCAAAGCCTACCACCACTGACACACATTGAACAAGGACATACCTCCTCCAATAAGGCCACACCTTCAAATCCTTCTCAAAAAGTTCCTCCAATCAGGAAACAAGAATTCCCATATATGAGCCTTTGGGGTCATTCTCATTCAAAACTCCACAATATGCTTAAGTTTCTCCCATTTCTTTTCACAGCTTCAGCAGTTCCTTTCTCGGTGCCAGACAATATTCCCTTCTCTGGATATGCCACAGTTTACCCCTTCACATATTGAAAGACACCATGGTTGCTTCCTATATTGGCAGTTATGAACAAAGCTGCCATAAACACACATGTGAATGATTTTGTGCAGACACATTCCTAGTTCATTTGGATAAGAACTAAGGAGTACAATTGTCGAGCCATATGATACATATATATATATATATATATATATATATATATATATATATATATTCTATCAGAAACTGACAAACCACTTTCCAAAATCGGTGGAGACAGTTTTGCATTTTCATTAGCAACGAATAAGCTCTGGCTGCTGTCTACCCTCACTAGCCCTTTGATGTTGGCCTTCTACATGTGGGCTGATGTAGCAGACTGTAGTGCATCTGGTAGTTAGAATTTTCAGTTTTCTGATGACAGATGAGATAACCCATCTTTTCCTAGGTCTCTCAACTCAGTTGTGTTTTCTTTGATGAGACACCATTAGTGTCATCTGTCCACATTATACTTATCATGTCTATGTCTTTTTTATTAATGTTTGAGTTTCGGGGTTCTTTATATATTTCTAGATCACACTCTCTTTTTCATATGTGACTTTCATAAATATTTTATCTCAGTTTCTGTCTTCTGGTTTTCTTGACATTTTCTTTAAAGGAGTAAGAAGTTTATACATTTACTAAATTTTGGCATATCAGTTTTTCCCCCTTGGATTGAGCCTTTCCTGGCATGTCTAAAATGTCATTGTCATACTCAGAGTCATCTAGGCTTTCTAACCCATCTTATATAATTTGATAGTTTTGTATTTAACATTTAGGTAAAGAACTCTCTGTGTGTGTGTGTGTGTGTGTGTGTGTGTGTGTGGGTGTGTGTGTGTGTGTGTGTGTATACTCATGTAGATGAGCGTGCATGTGTGTGTATACTCCTGATGGAGACCAGAGGTCAACCTTGGCTGTCATCCTCAATAATGCTGTCCACCTCCTTTGAGATGAGACAGGGTCTGCCACTGGTAGAGATTACCAGTGGATAGGCAAGCAGGGACCTATCTGTCTTTGTCTTCCCAGTGTTGGGATGACAGGGCTTTGCCACCATTCAGCATTTTGGGCTAGGTTCTGAGGATCAAACTAAAGTCCTCATGCATGGCGAACAGTTTATAGACTGAGCCACCTTCCCAGCCCCAGCGATGTATTTTTTAGTTAATATCTGTGCTTTCCCTGTACTGTATGTGAGTCTAGTTTCTCCAGCATTCTCTTGCAAAGAATATTTTTGCTCTGTTGTATTATTTTCTCTTTCGTCCAGATCAATTGACTATGCGTATGTGGGCCTATTTCTGGGCTCCCCGTCCCCTTATACTGATCTATTTTTTTATTCTTTTGTCAATACCACACTGTCTGATGACTGTGTGGTGACAGTAAATCTGAAATAAGGTAATGTCAGACTTCTGACTTCATTCTCCTGCAATATTATGTTGGCTATTCAGTGTCTTTTATTTGTCCACAAATCTTTAGAATCAGCTTGTCAATAATCACAAGATAACTCCCTAGGATCTTGTTTGGGGTTGCATTGTGTCTATAAATAAAATTCAGAAGAGCTGATATCTGGACAATATTGAATCTTCCTTAGTGTGAATATAAATATTCTCCCATTCATTCAGTTCTTTGTTGTCTTTTATTTGAGTTCCTTATGTTTCTCTGAAGAGGTGTATTACAAATATTTCATTTAGGGCACACTAGTGTTTTTATTTTTATTTTTAAATTTCAAATTCTACTTGTTCTTTTCTATGTATAGGAAATCAATGGACTTTCCTATGTCAGCCAGTTTGATCTGATGGATTCTTAGTTCCAGAATGATTATTGCTGATTCTTTCTGTTTTCCTACCTGTATATTCACAACCCCTTTAAACACAGGCAGTTTTATTTATTCCTTCTTAAGCTGTATACCATTTATTACCTTTTCTTGTTTTATTGCATTAGCTAGGACTGTAAGAACTCTATTGAAAAACAGCAGTGAGTGAAGACATTGTGCAGAAATGACTGATCTCCCTGTAAAAGCTTCCAAGACCTTGCTGTTAAGGATGACATTAGCTGAAGGCTTTAAAAAGTATTCACCAGCCAGGTGGCATATGCCTTCAATCCCAGCTGGGAGGCAGAGGCAGATGGGTCTTCAAGAGTTTGAGGCCAGCCTGGTCTACAGAGCAAGTTCCAAGACAGCTAGGACTGTTACACAGAGAAACTCTGTCTCAAAAACCCTAAAATAAAATAAAATGTATTCACCACACTGAGGAAGTTCCTTTTTCTTAACCATAGATGTGTGTTGGACATTGTGAAACTTTTGGAGACCTACTGATAGGATGCTATGACTTCCCTTCTGTCTGTGGATGCAGTGGAATGTTGGACCAGCTATGTTTGATTGGGATAACCTCCCCTGCCCCAAGCAGTTCTTTTTATCCAAAGCCAGGCTGCATTTGTAGGTAATTTTTTGAGGATTCTTCTGAGTTTATGAAGGCTATCAGTCTGCCCTTTTTTTTTTCCCTTGTAATGTCTTTGTTCGACTTGAGTATTAGATAAATGCTGTCCTCATAGGCTGAGTTAAGAAATATTCTCTCTACCCCTAACTTCTAGGGTTGTGGAGAACTGGGATAACTTCTGCCTTAAATGTTTAACAGGAACCAGTAAGGCACCCTGGGGCTGGTGTTTCTGTCATGGTTTAATCATAGTTTCAGGTTCTTTAACAGCTTTAGGATTGTTTTAACTGTCTACTCAGGATTTATCTTTCAGCAAACAGTTTATTAACACCATTCAGTGCTCGCTTTATTTCAGGCATTAGGCTAGCACCTACCACATGTACAGTTTGTAATTCCATTCTCATTTTAACCCTATGAAGTGTGCTCCATGTTCCACAAACAAGAAAACAGCAGAAGAAAGAAAGTCACTTACAAAATGACAAATAGGTAGCTAGTAAGTCATTTTGGTGACTATTTCTCGCTAAAGGCTTTATTCATCAAAGAAGATGGGGTTTGACTATTCATTGGAAATCACATTGATAATCCATTTATCTAATAAATATGTATGGGGCAAATTCTGTGTTGATAGCACTGATGTGTCAGTTTTAGGAGATGCTGTGATGCTAATTTCTATATAGGGATGGTGAATTTGTGGAAACTTGGACAGCTAATTAGTGTTCTGATGACTTTCATCTTTTCCCCACATTCTTGAACTTCTGTGGAATTGTGCCTCTTCTTTCTTGAGCCTTCATATCTTTGTAAAAGTGAAAAGAATAATATTTCAAAGGACTCTTATGAGAATTAAATAAGTTAATCCACGTTAAGCAATGAGAACACTCTTATTGTAGGAAACTCCTAATAGACAAGCGGTAAGAACACAGGAGTTTGAATGAAACACGGCACATGCTGTATTTAACTGCCATGATATTAAAAGCAAAATACACAAAAAGCAAAATTTAGCCTTTCAACTGGTATTCTTTTTTTTTAAAAAAAATGTTTTTAATTGAAATAGAATTATACCACTTCCTTCTCTTTTTCCTCCCTCTAGCTACTCCCTGTCATCCTACCTTGAATCTATCCCATGGCCCCACTCTCAAGTTGATAGCCTCTTTTTCTCTTAATATATATGTTACAAAAATGTATGCATATGCACAAATATATATACACACATATATATTCATGTATGTATACATACATACACAAATATGTACTTATACACAAACTGAATCAGCTGAGTCCACTTTAGTTGTTTGTGTGTATATGATTTCATGACTGACTACTCTGCATTGGACGGGCAAATCACAGATCAAAACTTTTCTCTCAGATTCATGGAGAAGCAGAAAGCACTACTTGATCTCATTGCATCATCGTCAGGTCCTGGTGTTTTGTTCTTTTTTTTCTTTCCTATCAATATTAGGGGTTTGCTGGAATTCTTAAATAATGCAAAAGTTTTTAAAGGCAATATATATTTAAATAATCCTGGCTGTCCTGGAACTCACTATGTAGACCTGGCTGGACTTGAACTTACAGAGATCTGCTTGTCTCTGCCTCCCAAGTACTGGGATTAGAGGCGTGCACCAATACCACCCTGCTACAAAATGTCTTGATAGGATTAACTGAAATACAAATCTCAAGATGGCATATTTTTGGCTAGGTTCTGAGTATCAAACTAGTGAGCATTCAGCTATGGTTCCAGAACTCAAGAGACTGAGGCAAAAGGATCACAAGTTCAAGACCAGCCTCAGCAATTTAATGAGAGCCTGAATAAAAAACAGAAGCAACAAAGATGAATAAACAAATAAAACAAAGATCCATTGTTATTTGGGATCCTGCACTAACAATCACTACTTGAATAGAATTCAGTTTCAACACCTAATTACACCACTCAAAAATGAGCAGTCTTTGTGGGGCTGCAAGGGAAAGGCTATCTATAGTCAATAAAGAAAGACAGAGAGACAGAATAAAGGTCAGAAGGGCAGATCAATCAATACTGAAATGCCACGAGTTTATTTTTCACCACTCTTATATACCTTAACCAAAAAGGGGAACACAGTATCATGTATATGGAACAAACAGACTTTTCTTCTTCACTTATTCTAAGGGTTCAGTAACCACATCTTAGCACCAACTTCTTGTTTCCTAGCCTTGAGGTCAGGAGTAGCCATACCTCAGATTCAACTTCTCCTTCCCTAGCCTTGAGAGTCAGGAGTAGCCATGCCTCAGATTCAGATCTGTTGTTATTTAAACTAAGACAGCCAAAACATCCTTCTGAGGCCATAACTTTGACCTTTATTATGACTTGCTGACAACTTTGAACTCTCTGCCTTTGTGCCAAGATGGAGTGCAGCCATCTTTATGGGCATTGGTGGCACAGACCTTTAATCCAAGCACTCAGGAGGCAGAGGCAGAGGCCTCTGTGAGTTTGAGGCCAGCCTGATTTACAAGATCAAGTTCCAAGACAGGCTCCAAAGCAATACAGAAAAACACTGTCTCCAAAAACAAACAAATGAAATGTAGGTACATTTATTATCATTACAGCTACTAATAGTTTGAATTTGATAGCTCCTTGTCTTCAAAATTATAAATGTTTTATCAGATGTTGAATTAATTTTGTCATATTTAGCTTGAACAATTGAGAACCCTATAAGGTTCTTTAAAGAATTACCTAAAATAATTGAAAGGAGTTTTAAAAGTAGATAAAAAGAAAGCAAATGTTATTTAAAATGTAATAAATGTTATTTAAATTGTAATAGATGAAGACCAACATATCGTTTCAAGTTATTTTAGAATATCTACCGTGCATTGTATTTTCTATAAGCAATAATTCCTCAGAGTTAAAATTTTCAATATAAAATGTATATTGGTACAAGTAATATATGGAAATTGAATGCTTTATGGAACATACTATCATTTTTGTAAAGAAAAATACAAATATCCATATAAATACATTTTCAGAAATACATTCTATGTTGTTATTAACAAATCCACAAATATCCTCTATAACAGCACTAGTTAATCCTCATTGAACATCTGTGCCAGCATCCTGTAGTGTTTCATGTATCTATTCAACAGCCCAACATCTATGTATTCTAACCACTTTACACAAAGCAGTAATAGGTAATAGTAACAAAAAAATTCATCTTTTATTTATTTTCTTGATTTTTAAACATCTCTTTAGTACATGAATATGTGAAAAGCCAAATGACAGCCTTTAAATAATAAAGTGTGAGGTGAGATTGTCTTGTGGCTGACTACCCGCTTTATGCAAAGTATGTTGAAGCCTGGAAAGAGAGAACTTGAACTCAAACATGGCTAAAAATAATCAATACTTCATTATCAATTGTGTAGGCTGGGACTGTTTTAAGACCTTCATATTCATATACATGTTCTTTATTCCCTTGTAATAACAACGACCTTTAAAACAAATGCTATTGATGCTTTGTTTTCCTGGAGACTTAGTTACATAGATTAAACATTTTCTAAGTAGCAGCTGCTGATTTGGACAACAAAGAGATCAGCAGTAAAGACCAGTATCAAGGAGGTCATAAAAAAGTGTAATTATTCTTTAGCATGGGGAGGAGAGAGGCAAATAAAGAGAAAGCTTCCCAGGCCTCCATTCATGTTCCTCATTTATTTTATTCTGCCTATGGAGCCCCACCAGGAAAGGAGGTCTCTCAGGGATATGGATGGTGGCTGGCCATCATCCTCCCTTTAGATATATCAATGAATATTTGGGCTTTTCCTTGTCACGGTCATCTGTTTGGGAGTAGGACATGAGATCATCCATGTGTATACATGGAGATTAGTTCTAGGAACACCTCATACAGTATTCTTACCCTTTCTTATAACCCACCCTTTGCCTCCTGAACACTTTAATTCAGTTTTAGATTACCCCAACACCAAATACAATGTTATACTGTGCTGTTTATGTTTTCAGACATGCACAGTATAAGTGAGATTCTCTTTTATGGATATCTTAGCTAGAGTTTCTACTGTTGAAAGAAAACACCATGATGAAAAGCCACTTGAGAAGGAAAGGGTCTTTTTATCTTACAGTTTATAGTCCATCATTCAGGATGCCAGGACAGGAACTCAGAGCAGGAATCTGGAGGCAAGAGGTGATGTAGAGGCTATAGAGAGGTGCTTGCTCAGCTTGCTTCCTTATAGAACCCAGGACCACCATCCCAGTGCTGTCAACAGCTAAGTGAACTGGGCCCTCCCACATCAATCATCAGTCAAGAAAATGCGTCACAGGCTTGCCCACAGTCCAATCTTGTGGAAGTACTTTCTCAGTTGAGGCTCCCTCTTCCAAATGACTCTTACTTGTGTCAAGTTCAATACAGGGTTAGCAGACTCACTATAGGTACCCACGGGTGCACAAAAGAGGACTCACACTGCTAATGAGCTGTGCTTTGAGTGGCTGTAATCCTCTAAAAATCTCACAGCACATACAATCCTCCCCTTGAATAAAATAAACCCCCTAGCCCCAGCATTCAGTTCTCAACCATCTGAGGTCAGCATATATCGATTGCTCCTGGAACCCAGCACTGAATAGGTGGGTTTATCTAATATATAAAACATAATGGTCTGGAATTTCAATGAAAGCCTCTGATTAACCGTTATTATGATATTTATGAGAAAGAAACTAAAACTCAGAAAAAGTAACAGTGAGTTTAAGTACATGCCTATTGCGTTTATTGGGTATATAACACATGTCAACAGAGAGGGGAAAAATTGGTTACCCACCCCCAAGTTACCACCACTCTTACCTTGCTGAGCAAATGAGAATATAATTGTACTGTATGTATTCTTTTTGAATAGATGTTCACCGAATGCTTAACAGAAAATGCTCCTTTGGGGCACATTACTAACAGGCACAAATCAAAGAAGGGCTGATAGAATTTCTACTGGAATGTATAAAGATGTAAAAATAACAAATGTTGAGGCAAATTTCATACTTTAAATACTTAGTGAAGAAACAGTAGCATGAATATTTCATGTAGTAAAGTATTTTCAGGTTTTTTCCTTACAAAATTAACATATATTAAAATGGAGAAATTAAAAATTATGGAGAACAAGGAGCTGAAAAAAATTTGTAAAAAATGATAAAATAATTCCCAGTACTCCCAAGCTCCCAAACTAAATAATGTAATGTGTCTGGCACATTTCCTCTCAACTTTTGATCTATGCATCTATTTCAATTGGTTATATTTATGTATAACATATATAGTCACTCCATTATATTCAGTGTTCTACCAGAAGCATTTATTTACATTAAGAAACTTTAAAAATTGTTTTCAATGACCATATAACACTTGGAAATAAATATCTATTATATACTCTTGATCACATCACTGGAATTCTTTCTTCTGTGCTGGATAGAACTGTTTCTCATTGTGGGGGTGGTAGGTGGGTGGGAGCTATTGTAAGTAGTCCTGTGGTGAATAAGTTATGCAAATTTATGCTCTTGTTTCTGATGACTTCCTTGAGTATATCTCAAGAAGAAGAGAGAGGTCAAGAGAAAGAATACTTTCAGGCCATTTGGTTTAAATCTCAAGTCCTATTGTTTTTTTTCAAAGGCACACATTGGAGAGGAAGCGTGTGTGTGTGTGTGTGTGTGTGTGTGTGTGTGTGTGTATGAAAATTTAACTTCAGAGTTTTTACACCGATGCTTAGTATATTCCAGAGAACAGAGATTCAAAACTTATACTTATCCATGTTTGGAGTAGGAAAGTCACATAAAAGCAAATTTTTAAAAAATTAACTAAAAACTTTTTCAGACTAAAAACACACATTTAATTGAATATCCCAACTACACATCACATATTAACAAATAAGAACCCCAGTACTAGGGATGTGTTATCTCTTTGTGAGTTGTCCTATGTGGTTCCACAGACACAGGCTACTGTCAATGTTCTTGGTTACCCTCAAGAACTTGAACCTATTGCGGAAGACACCACATACTTGAGAACATAGAAAAAGCCTGCTGGTACCCACCTGGAATCTTCACTCCTACTGCCTAGATTTCATAGTGTTGGAGGGTACTGTGCACACTACTGAAGGAGGAAAGTAAGCAACAATCTCACTCACCTATGAAAATGCAAGCTATAATAACTACTAGTCTGACAAGATATGTCCACTGGTGACAGAAATACGGAAGAAACCAATCACTTTCTTGTTGACTCTGACCTGGTCTGTGAGATGGAATCCATTCTGGGCACTGTTAAAGAGGCCAAGAACCATGGCTAGACAGGCCACAGTTCCTAATAGTATTATTCTGCTAAATTGGTATAGTACTAAAAGGATTCCTAATGATTTATGGCTATACCCATAGATCAATATATTTCTTAACTATCTTCAGAAAAGCTTCTTCATATAGTAGATATGTTAGTTTGAAAGGGAGTGGCACTAATGGAAGGTGTGGCCTTGCTGTGGTAGGTGTGTCCTTGTTGGAGGAAGCATTTCACTGTAGGGGCAAGCTTTGAGGTCTCCTATGCTCAAGATGCCACCCAGTGTCTATGACTGTTTACTTCCTGTTGCCTTCAAATCAAGATATAGGACTATCATCATCTTTTCCAGCATTATGTCTATTTTCAAGCCACATGTTGCTCTATGATGATGATGGACAGAACCTCTAAAATATAAGCCACTCCAATCAAATGTTTTATTTTTTTTTTTTCTCTATAAAGGTTGCTGTGGTCATGGTTTCTCTTCACAACAACAGAAACTCTAAGACAGCAACTAACACTGATCAATGTACAGGGAGTAAGAGATTGTAGAGTGCCTGGCTACACACACACACACACACACACACACACACACACACACACACACATATATATATATATATCTCACACCTTCCAAAGCTCTGCAATCTTAAAGGGGGAGAAATATTGTAAGATCTGGAGGTGGTACATAATTTCAAGGAAACAATAGCTACACATATAAATTCACAATGATTGTGACAGTATGCACCAGGCTTGGGCAGGCTCAAGCCAGATAAAACCCTATCAGAGATGGGGGTAGGTAAGCATGGAATTCTACTACTAGTTGAGGATATATTGGCATTTGACAGCATTTGGACAGTTAGTTTTCTTGAATGATGAAAGCCCTGTTAGGTTGACCACATGCTAGGGAAGGCTCTGCTCTCAAGACTAGTTGAACACCACAAACTGAACTCAATGAAAAAAATGGAGACTAAACTAAAAGCTAGTTGGGTGGTGATATGAGGATAGATATGGGAGGGGGTAAATATGATCAAAATACATTGTATGAAAGCTTCAAAGAGTTAATAAATGTGTTATTAAACATTTTTTTTTCAGTCAGGATCTTATATGTAGCCCAGGGTGACCTCAAACACATGATCCTCCAGCCTCTTGAATGTTGGTATTATAGGAGACATGATCATGTCCAGTTTGCAAATATTACAAAAGTCAGCAAGTACTAATGATAATAAAAACACCTTATGGACAAGGTCAAGAAGCTTTGAAGTGGTTTCCTCACATGCAGTCATGAAGATCTTTCCACTATCTGCCTTATTGTCTATGTCCACTACTGAGCCTAATCACTTCCAAATGGACCCTGGGCATATCAGGCCATCTTTCCCTTGAAACCAAGTGTTATATGTGTTATTGTAGAATACTTGCAAGGTAAAAAGTAGTAGAAGAGGACAGAAATCATTAACCAAAGGTCACTATAATGTTTTCCTCTTACCTTTTAAGTATTTAACTATCTTTTATAGTATGTATTTATCCTGAAGTGTAAAACATGATTTTTCAATGTTACTAAAGTTTTTCACTGTTTTTGCTTTAATGAGTGAATATCTCTGTCTTAGTTATTATGACAAACCAACTGAAGACAGATTTCTTTTGACCCAGAATTTGAGCATGTATTCCACTGTAACGGAGAAAGCTTGATGGAGGAGAGTAAGGAAGCTGGTCACATAGCAACCATACCCAGGAAGCAAAGATAGATGAGTGTTCATGCTTGGGTGGGTTCCTCCCTTTATTTCTTCCAGGACTCCAGCTATGGTATAGTGCTACTCACATTGAAAGGGTAACCTCTCCTTCATTAAACATTTCTGGAAGCACCTCCACAGACAACCCAGAGATGTGTTTCCATGGTGATTTTCATTCAGGAAAGTGAATTAAAAATTAATTATTACAATATCCAAGTGTCATGCATTACATATGAACATTTACATAGCCTAATGTGGGACATTGATTTCCCAATACTGTAATATTTATATTGTAAACAAAGCTGTATCCCAATGTGTAAAGCCATTCCATACCTCATCTCAGTTTAGATTTCTAGAAATGAAATCTAATTTTATGTGAAAATATGTGTAAAAGACAAGACTCTTTATAATTTATCTATCATGTATCTATTGTTCATCTATATATTTGTATGGGATAAATGTGTATCTGCTTCTTTGTATATGAAGATATACATGTGGGTATATGTGTATATGTCTATGTGTGTCTAGAGGTCAGAGATTGATACCATGTGTGTTCAATCTCCATGTTATTTATATTTTATTTTTTGAGATTATAACTACATCATTTCTCCCTTTCCTCCCTTCTCTCTTAACCCTCTCAAACCTATACCCTCTTTTTAAATGTTGTTACATATATATACATACATACATATATACACACACACACACACACACACACACACACACACACACACACATATATATATATATATATATATGAATTTCCAAATATAAACTGCTCAGTCTGTATAGTGTTACTGGTATGTACATTTTCATTGCTGAGTATTTGAAATTGCATAACCAATTGGTATTATCTTTCCCGGAGAAGACTATTTCTCCTGCTCTCAGAATCTCTTACTGCCTATAGTTCTTTGGTAGAATTGAGGCCTTGTGGGCTTCCCCTTGTCTACTGTAGCATGTCTTTTCATGTTGTCCTTGTTCAGGCCATGTTTAGGTAGCCATGTCGATGAGCTTTTATGGGTGTAGCTTTTAATATTACTAAAAGACACAAATCTCACAGCAAATCCCTTGCCCTCTTTGAATCTTTCAATCTTTCTGCCTCCTCTTCCTCAGTGTTCTCCGAGCTTTAGGTGTGAGAGCATTTTGTAGATGTATCCCTTGGGGCTGGGCTCTACAACTCCACATTTGATTGGTTGTGGTTTTCTGTAATGGTGTCTGCCTGTTAAACCAAGAATTTTCCTTGAGAGGTAAGGACTACACTTATTTTTTGAGCCAGAGTCTTTCACAGAGGCCCAAGCTTGCCAACTCAGCTAGGCTTGGTGACTAGTGACATCCAGAGATCTACCTCTCATCCCTTCTTAGCAAAAGGATCATAAACACATGCCATCACACCCACACGCCAACACACCAAGCTTTTTACATGAATATTGGGTATCTTTAATTCAGTCCTCATGCTGGAGCAGTAAGTACTATACCTACTGAGCTACTCCCCTCTTTATTCCAGTTTCCCTGTGAAATATGTATGTGTCTTTGTCTCCAATTCATAGATGAAGAATCTCAGAAAGGAAAATAAATTAACTATTTGCATTAAACCACACAAACGAAAGGTAAGAATAGGAAAGAAATTTCTAAACAGTTTTATACAGGTTGTTTAACATCATATAGATTCCAGATTCTATTTATATACTTAAAAACAGGCTTTAAGGACAAGGGGCAATTTATGCCATGTAGTCAGTTTGTAGTGAAACTTAAAGTGGTTCTTTCTAATCAGTGAGAGCAGATTTGTTGCACAATTGGTTTAATCATGAAGCAAAAGAGGACACAGCAGTTAAACCACACATATTTCACAAAAATACACCAAGAATGGAAATAATGAGCTATGCATGAACAAGGTTAAGATGTATCTTACAAGAAAACTGTATACAAGCACACACAGTTGAACACATATTGTAAGTTTAGAGAAGTTATGATCCTTGGAGAATAACAAAGATCACCAAAAAGTGAGCAAGTAGCACAAACACAAACAGGCAATGTGTAAAATACTAAAATGAGTAAAAACTGTTTAGCCTTATCATAAACCATTGGAATACAAAGAATGGGAATAGTGGAGAGTTTTTACTTACCAAGTTGGCAAACATTTAAATAAAATAAATGTTTTGATACATGACTGTTGAATGTACAAACCAAAGCAGCCTTTATTCAAGCCACTTAGTAGGAAGATACTTAAATTTTTTTTTAACCCAGTGATTACACTTCCTATAACTTATATGCTACTCAAAGATTTGAGAGAAACTTCATGGCTGTTGATCATAATATTATTTGCAAAATTGTGAAAATAGAAGTTAACTACATGATGGAATGTTATTAAGAACTTCAATATGCTTTAAATGGATCATGACTGCCATAGGAAAATTACTGTGATTTAGCTGAAAAACCCCAGCAATAGTATTTTAAACATAATTAGCTATCTATCAGAAACATTAACAATGATTATCTCTAAGTGGAATTATTTGATAATTTTAAACATTTTTCTTAATAACTAGAGCAAAATGATTTACAAATTGAGAAACTATAAAAATAAGAGAGATAAATTTTTTATTATAATTTCCTTTTCCTACTCATAAAACATAACACATCTAGTGGTATTTGTCACAATTTGTACTAGGAAATGCTTGGTAGAAGTTTATTCAAGGATTCTAAGAGCAATGTCAATGCTGGAACTTTAATGCTCTTAGCTATTCCCATTTCAAGGTGATACACATGGGTAGGAACCAGCTCCACTGATCACAAAGTCGATATACCATTTAAATAATTGAAATCACGCTGGTCCATCTTCCCACTCACCTAACACACCCTAATTCCCCGGGAACCAGCAGACCTAAAAGGCAACATGTCTACAGTAGAAGCTCCATTGTTTTGCAGAAAGATTGAGAAAGCCCAGAGCCTCTCTTCAGCCAGTTTATCACTGTTGGTGGTAATGCATTAAGATACAGCTTCAAAAGGTCAAGATAGCAAAAACAGAATAGTGCATTGACTTTCAAACTCCATTATGCGCTCAGCTCATATACCTTTGTTAAATAATGGAAAACACTTTACCATTTGATATTTTATCTCTCTCCTTAAGGCAAGATCCTGGTTTGAGAGAAAATACCCCCCCACCCAATGTAAATGCTCCTTGGAGTCTTTCTTGGAATCCTGTCACCTGAGCTCACTTCACTGACCCTGTCTCCAATCCAGGAGACTGGCCCCTGCAGTTGCTTCACGGATACAGCCATTATGCTGAATCTCCTGGCCCTTCCAAAGCCCATCACTTTCTCTGAGCCTCACACTTTTTCTTGCTATGATGTGTCATATCACTTCCTCAAAACCAGCTCTTTTCATATCCAAGCATTGGTTTCCCCAGCACCTGTCCCATATAAATTACTATCTCAAGACCTAAGCATTTAGCTTAGTGCAAGAGCCTAGCATGCAGAAGGCCCTAGTTTCCCCAGCACCAATAAACAGAACAAAACTCTATTAGATACCCTACCATGTTTTCCAACCTGGTGACATAGCAGGGTCTTGGTGACCAGGAAAATAAAGTGTCTGCTGCAGGTCAAATTAAGCAAGACTAAGAAGAATGTCAAACACAGAGAGGATTGAAGGGGTTATTACACAAGAATCTGTGCTAGGACAACTTTTTCAGACTGTAGGAGTTACTCACTGGTCAAACACTTAAAAGCAGAGTCATGGAAAGACTAGATAAGGAAAACCTTCAGACCCGATGAGAAGAAGGTCCTGGGAAGAGCAAGGTTTGGGCAATGGCAAAGGCCTAACCTTAAAGGACTAAAGGGCTCTGGGGGCCATGATCTTACACATGCTCTTGGTATAGTTAATCTAGAACCTGAATTTTGACACCCAGGATAAGGGATAAATAAGTATAACACTCACAGGACTCTTGCCCTCACTCGAGGAAAGAGACAGGCAGGATCCTTGGTGGACAGGTTTTAATGGGCTGTTAGCTCCATGGATGGATGGACCAATGACTTGTGTGTCTTTTTTTCATTTTTTGCATGCTGGGATGGGATGAAGATGCTCACAGGGCAAAGAGGTACACAGGCAATTTATATAAAAAGCAAGCTCATGGTGCCCCTCCCCAAAAAACTGCAATTCTACTCAGTTATTCTGGAATAATATAAACAAAATACTTTACATACATGAAAACACACTATCAAATAATACATAAAAACTGCCAGCAGAAACCTGTAAACATTTCTTTTTCAAGTGCCTTGTGAGGCCATTTGGCATTACTACACAGGGTTTTCCTAACACTTGCTGGTAATTGGATTTTCCCCAATCCCCATGTCCAATTTTACTGTAATATGCGGTCTCTTGTCAACCCCACTGGCCAAAGATTATCTTTCTGTAACCTTATGGAATGCAGGCAGTAACCCAGAGCCTCGGGGCCAGTGAGCTGGAACCCCAGGCTCCTTGCTAACAGGGGTGAATTATTGTCACATCTTTCCTAGTGATTAGATTATCCTTTATTGTCGTGTTTTATAGCTTTCTAGTTAGTCATCTCAATACAATTTATTCACAATAATAGTGTTTTTATTATTGCTGTTTTATAGTTTCTATAGCAGTAAAATTTATTCTCAACTCTATTATCACAATATTCAACTACTAATGGAATTCTTGCTTTTATTTGATTGTATTTTCAAGCCATAACAATAAAATTTACTCCCAAAATTATGACTGCAAGTTTTATGCTCTTTAAACTACTTGATAAAATGCCTACAAACACATGTGATTCTTTAAGCCCCATGAGAAAAAGCCTGCCAAAAAAATAAACACAGTTGAGGGGGCTGGGTACATCCTACTGTGCAGATATGTGTTCTTTGATTGATTAAATAATGGAATGAAAGAAATAAAAAGACTTTTCAAATACCTGGTTTAAAGGAGTACTAAATTCTAATTGGCAGAGATATTTGCTAGTAATAATAACAGTAATAATAGCTATTTTTATTACCTGCCAAACTCTTACACATTTCTAACATCTTTGTTCTCCAAAATGGTGTGCTCTCGAAATAATGTTTGTGATTTCTCTGAACTCCACAATGCATGGCAGGTTGTCATGTAAGTTGGAGAGAAGCTTTTAGGAAATATTACCAAAGGCCAGGGCCACTGTGAAAATAAACTGCTTCCGTGGCTTAGGAATTGGAAGGCACATAGCCAAGTCAGCTGGCCAGCTCTGCTGCAACTTAGCTGCTGTTTTGACCCTGAACACAAGGACACTGTCATAAACCATCATTTACTGTGCCTGGAACATGGAATCAAAGAGGTTAGAACATGAATTTGACAGTATTTAAAAACATTAGAGAAAATCAGGCAAGAGCTTGTGGCAATCCAGGTGTGGTTAGGGGCTTGGTTCCATGGGAATGAGCTCACGTCAAGTCAACAGATTTGCTACTACCATCTAAAACAGCAGCAGCTGAACAGATGACTAGAAGGACAGATGGATGCATGGAGAAATCTGTATCTCTGCTCTTGTCTGAGAGACTTGGGCCTTTCTGAGCACACTGTGCTGTGAGCTCACTGTGCAGTTCTGCCCACTGCTAAGCAAGTGCATAGCTCAGATCTTCATTCAAGAGAGAAACTGTTTCTAGTCTCTGGCTATGGCAGACTTGAGAATCTGAGTCTGTATTTAGGCTGAGGCTGTCAACCACATGATTGGCCTCCAAACAATGACCAAACACAGCATGAAACAGAACTTACCATTGCAGCTACCAAGGCGGAGTGCCTCTAGGAGCATCTTCTTGGAGCCAAGCCGCAGATGGGAGCCCTCTGTAACCTTAAGCAACTTGGGGAGGAAAGGGTTTGTTTCATCTTACTCTTCCATGTCCCAGTCCATCATTAAGGGAAGTCACTGAAGGGCTCAAGACTGGAACCTGGAGGCAGGAACGGAAGATCCAGACATAGAGAAACTCTGCTTACTGGCTTGCTCAGCTACCTTTGTTATACAACCCAGAACTTCCTCTCCAGGGATGGAATGGCCACAGTGGGCCTTCCCATATTCATCATTCATCAAGAAAATGCCTCCACAGACTTGCCCACAGGCCAATCTGATAGAATCATGACTTAGGGTCTCTAATGCTGTGATTAAATAGCATGACCAAAAAGCAAGTTGGGGAGGAAAGTGTTTATTTGGCTTATACTTCCATATCACTCACTGTTCATCAGGGAAGGTAGTCAGGACAGGAACTCAATCAGGGCAGGAACCCAGAGGCAGGAACTGAGGCAGAGGCCACTTGGAGGGTGCTGCTTAGTGGCTTGCTCAGCCTTCTTTCTTATGGAACCTAGGACCACCAGCCCAGGGATGGCATAATGGGCTGGGCCCTCCCCCATTAATCACTAATTAAGAAAACACCCTACAGGCTTGCCTACAGCCTTATGGAGGCTTTTTCTCAATTGATGATTCTTTCTCCCTGATGACTCTAACTGGCATCAAGTTAACATTAAACTGTCCAGCACAAGGCATTTCTCAATTGATGCCCCTTTCCCCAGATGACTCTAGCTTGTTGACAAAAGAAAAAAAAAAAAAAAAACCACTAACCAGGATACTTATTCCCTTTCTCCTTTCTTCTCTTTCACAGCTGACACAGCTGCATCTTGGATAGAAGTTTCTTATTGCACATTCTGCTTCCTGTCTGCTCACTGTGTTTTATAATGCTTTTAACCCACCCTCCACTATATGTCTTATCATGTTTAACACTATCTTGGCATCTGCTTCTCCCATGATCTAATCAACACACTAACCAGATTCTAGGATGAAGTGAAAATTAATGAATACAGTTCACCAGGAGCCACAGGAGCCTTTGTGGATTTTGTAGGTAATTACATGAACACAAAACTGATGTTTGGAAATATCATTCTACATGGCAGCAAGTTACAAAAAGCCATATACTAATTAAATAACATACCACACTAGTTGATTTAAAAAAGAAAAGATAAAACAAGAATAGAAAATATGTCCCCCAAATCATTGCTCATTTGCTGTAATTGGGTTTTTCAATACCGTGTGGCATTGGCAAAGCCATCAACCTTTTGTGAAGACAGATTTTGCTTGTTCCTTGGCCTTGACAGATCTTCTATTTGGATCATCAGAAAGAACAAGGTGCAGGGAAGAAGTGTGTGCTCTCGAGAGCCAACAAAGGAGAAACAGGTGGTCAGGAGGAGGACATGAGGATGAGGAGATTCCCAGAGGAGCTTGACTTTCTGCAGGCCCCCCCTCAGCAACCTGCCTGGACTTGGAGTGCCGAGAAAGCCAATCACTTGGGAATCAGCCCCTGTGTGTGTGTCCATCACTTTCCCAGCTGGATAATATTTCAGGCAGCAGCAGCTTTTCCAACAGAACACATCTGCTTTACCACCCATGATGCTTGATAAAGATTATCATTCTAGAGCTCTGCTTCTGTCCATCACTCAGCCTCTCAACAGGAAGACATCCCAACTACACACTTCCTTCTGGTCTCTTATTTTGGCCCCAGGTTCATTGTCCCATATGATTTCCATTTATATATGCAGCAGGATCATTACAGATTGTGACAGACATGCGTGGTCATGTAGATGCTAGTTCAGTATTAGATAGGTCAACTGCAGAGCCCTGGGTTTAGGAATCACAAACGTTGAGCCCTCATTTTGTTTCCACTATTGTATCAGCCATGTGATTTGTGGTGAGTTTCACCAGCTTTCCTTTGTAAGGACATGGGAAATTATTCTTGTCTTGCTTCACACTTGCATTTGTGGAGCAAATTATAAGGAGTAATGCAGGGGAAAGCCCTCCAAAGACTGGAAAACCATCAACATGCATGGTGTAATTATCCCTGACACTAATAACAATGGGCTGCAATTGGATTATGGGTCCATGCAGAGTAATTCCAACACAATACAGAAGAGAAAAACCAAACTCCCACAGGCAGATCCCTGGATCTGCTTTCTCTTTGACCACAATAGAGCTTATTTCAGGCTTTATCCAGAGACTTTCCTAAAAATGCAAGAGTGGGTGGGGCTCCCAAACACACTCAACACATACACAGAAAGAGTCGGGGGGGGGGGGATAGTAGGGAGGAGAGAGAAACAAAAATTGGAGAGGGAGAG
Organism: Phodopus roborovskii; assembly: GCF_943737965.1. NCBI lineage: Eukaryota > Metazoa > Chordata > Mammalia > Rodentia > Cricetidae > Phodopus > Phodopus roborovskii. The sequence goes on along the minus strand of NW_026126460.1, from coordinate 11,103,375 downwards.
AGATTTCAAATGCAGTGTGTATTTGAAATGAGCCAGACATTAGCTGCTAAAACCAACCATGAATGCTCTACTTCATCTCAGCTCTCTGTTTAGAAAGTAACATTGCTCCAGCATAATTGACTTTTTCTATAAAAAAAAAAAATCCTTAATCTGATGTAATTCATATACTCCTTTTTTGGTGAATTTACTCTATAATCTCTAAAACTATTTCTATAAAAGGAGAGAAAATGAGAGTTCCACTTTATTGGGTGAGTTGAGAATTAATTTTATACACAGAAAAATAACTGCAGTGGAAGCTGCCATGGGTGTTAATAAACACAAACACGCTCACGAAGTTCAGGCCCACACTCTGACACAGCACAGATCTCACAAGCTCCAAACTGCTTGCTTCTGTTTCTGGAGATGGGGACATAAGCCTCCTCTGCTTGTCCCTGTGCAGGCTTGTTTCTGTTGACAACCCTGAGCTCCCTTTATTTAAAAGAAACCATAAAGTTTTAAATGGCTGGTAGAGTTATTAACCCCAGATTCCTATTCTAAAACCCCCAGTGCAAAGATGCTGGGAAATGCCACACATGGGGGTGGGGTGGGAGTGGGGTGAACGGGGTGATTGGCTCATGAGGATAAAAGCTCCTGGAATGTGATTACTGATCTTATAAAGCCGTCCCAGGAAATGTGTTTGCCTCTTCTACCATGAGTGAACTCAGCAAGAAGGCAGCATGTGTGAAGCAGAGGAATTTGTTAGTGCTCTGGTCTCAGACTTCCCAGCCTCTGAGCCCATGAGCAGTGAACTCCTGTTGTCCGGAAGTTACCTAGTTCCAGGTTATTTTATCACAGCAATACGCGGGGAAACTAGTAAACACCTAAGCTGTAGAATTCATACATGGATATAGAGAGACTTCATACAAGGACTAGCTGCATCCACAGGTCCTGGCTGAACTCTCAGACCTCACCCCCAGATTTAACATTTGTGTGTGTGTGCATGCACATATGTGTGTATGTGTGTGTGTGTGCATGGGTGCACAAGTGTGTGTGTGTGTGTCTGTGTGTGTGTATGTGTGTGTGTGTGCAGGTACACATGTGTGAGCATGGTGGTCCGAGGACAGCCTTAGCTGTCATTTCTCAAATGGCAGCTACTTTGTAGTTTTTTTAAAAAAATATTTATTGTTCTGGTGGAAGTTTCATCCCCACCCCTGGCGTCCACATACCCAGAGTCTGGGATGCTACGGTAGAAGTTCCACCCAAGCCCAGCTCCCTCCGGCATCTCCTTCCAAACCCTGCTGCAACTCAGAAAGCCCACCAAATGATGGCAGCCTCCCTCAGAGATACTCAAGACCACTCCCACAGGGTATTCAAACTGTTCTGCAGAGAACTTGTTTTTTTCCCATCTCCCTTTCTTGTCTTCACTCTGGAGGACTGGAAGGCCTGCAGGGAGCACTGTATCCATTAAATGTGGGCTTTTTCTAATTTGGTTTGATTTGGTCTCATTTTGATTGTTGCATCTGTGGAAAGCCTTATTGGGGTGTTTATTTACTTATTGTTTTTTTCTAGTTCCTCCCCCTCATCTTGCCCCTTTCCCCACCTCCTCTCTGACCCCCTGCACAGTCTATTTCCTGTTTCTTTTAAGAAAGGAGCAGGCAGGCCTCTCATGGATAACAACAAAGTATGACATATCAAGTTCCTGTAGGACTAAGCTTCTCCTATTGCATTAAAGCCAACAGGGTTTCTCATTGTCTTGGGATTTGTCCAGTAGGTTAGGCTGGCTGACCTGTGAGTCCCCAGGTGCTTGCTGCCTCCCCAACACGGGGATTACAAAGCATACATTGCATCCTGGAGGAATCAAACTCAGTATCTCAAGCTTATGGATTGAGCTATTACTCCAGCCTCAGTTTCATCATTGTAACAAGACCCCTGGACCATTTCCTTTTTCTTGGTGTGCACTCCCACTCCTCTGCTTATCCGGGTCCTTTTTGATCTCACTAGCATTCCCACCATACCCCAGGAATACCGAGCTGCCACTGATTTTACTGTCCTCTCAACCCCAGCTCTCCTCTCTTCTTTCCTTTCTACTTTGAGGTGTGTGTGTGTGTGTGTGTGTGTGTGTGTGTGTGTGTGTCCTGGGGATAGAATCTAGGCTCTCCCATTGAGTGACACCACTAGTTACACATTTCTTCTGTGAGGAAGCAGAAGAGACCCATGTGCCTGAGGCCATCAGAAGGAGGCTAGTGACTGCTTTGAGCACCATTTTAATTCTCAGTCCCTAGGACAGAGCCTGGCATAGTAGGCACCTGGTAAACACTTGCTGCCGGAGTGAACTCTGTTTTCATAATCATAATGTCACTGTTAAAAATTACCCACAAACCCTTCAGCACTAATACAGCTTTCCCTTCTTTGAATTTTCTCACCAGGGTCTCAGAAGCCCCTCTAGAGAAATCACTTGCTCTCACTAAACCTCTGTGTGGTGCTCTCATCTGTAAAACAAGGATGGAACTCCGCTCTCGAAGGGGTACCAGGAGGGTTACATTAAGCCAGAGTACATACATTCCTCAGCTCAGCAGTTCACTAACTTGTTTCATTTTAAAATCACACGATGAACTCTCCCCACTCCTCAGACCAATTACAGCAGGGTTCCTTGGTCTGGAGCCCTGGAATCAGTGTTTCTTATGTTTCCATAGCTGTTTCTAATGTGTGATTGGATGAAAGAACCATCGGCATTCATTTTGCATTGTGCTGTGGATGCCAAATAAAGTTTGACCATGGTGTTTTTCTCATCCAGGCTTTGTTGAAGAGTAAGCCACCCTGAGCAAGCCATGCTGATTCCCACCACAGTTTTCCTCTGATTCAATCCCTCTCTTAGCCAGTGTAAGTTCTAGTCCATCTCCTCCGAGTTCTCCAGAGTTATAGCTGTGGAGTTAAATCATCTCTGTCAATCATCCCAACCCTGAATTCCCTTCCAAGCCAATGGACACCTGAAGACTCTTATGAACTCTACCCACTGGCCTAATTCATATGTGGTTTGTAGCAGTTCTCAATGTGTTCAAGACACACGTTCTTTATGGTTCTCGCCCAGTGCTAGGTGAAGCTTAAACTACATGTTGTAAAAGAATCTTTGGTTTAAAAAAAATGTAAAATTGGGACACATAAAATGGACATGGATCAAAGATTTTATTTACTGCATCAATTAGTGAGAGAGCCAATGAGACGTTACAACCACTTCAAAGGAGAAATCAAAGAGCCACATGCGTACAGGCAGAAGGAGGCTTTGAAGTGAATTTACAAATAGATACAAAATGAGCCCAGTGCGTTCCACTGAGCACTTTCATTTGTATTTCTATGCTAAAGAAGCATTTGGATTACTGTTTATTTTCTGCAATGTGCACAGTTTAGAAATAGATCAAAGATGATGAGAGAGAGACAACCACAAATGCTGCCTTAAAAGAGTGTCTTGGTTTGTTCATGGCATATATGCCATGGCTTCTTGGGTCCCTTTCCAACTTGTCTGTGTCTTTCCTGACAGCAATCAGAATTACAACCTGCTGATAGACTCTTGTTGGGATAGAATAGATAGGATGGCTAAATGAACACACACTAAGACATCTCAGGAATCCGAATGAGATGCATTCAGTTAATGGTGCCCCCAAACCTGAGCCATGAAGAAGCCATTAGATCAAGTGTATAAATTTCACTGATTAAGATGTCACTGGAAATGGGTTCTAATTATTACTAAACTAATGAACTCAAGGTTTGGGAATGATTTGGAACATGTCAACCTGTTGGACTGTACTTCCATGGGAGAATAATGATTTCAGTATGTACCTTTATTCAAAATCAGGATGATAATTGTGACCAAAAAGCTATAAGAATTGAAAGTTTTAACCATAGGGTTGTATAAATGTCACTCAACAACTGTGTTAGTTATTTTTCTCATTGCTGTGATAAAATACCTGAAAGAAGTATCTTAGGGAAGGAAAGATCTATCTTTGCTTGTAGACTGAGAGAGCACAGTCCATCATGGCAGAAGACATGGCTGGAGTAGTTCCTCACAGGGAAGCTCATCACAGCAGCAGGAGCACATGGGGTGGCTAGTTGAATCATATTAGTTGGAATCAGAACTCACCAGTGATCATGACTGAGGAAGATAGTGTCTACATATAGGCTCCACACACATGTGCTACATGTGCTACACATGCACATGTCACATGTGCATAAATACACACATCATATATACAAACATATGAGAGGAGAGAGAGAGAGAGAGAGAGAGAGAGAGAGAGAGAGAAAAAAAAAAGAGGGGGGGGGGGGGGGGGGGGGGGGGGGAGGCAGAGAATTTACCAGGAACTGGACTGGGCAAATACTGACCTTATAATCTCTTTCCCTGTTTACAAGCTTAGATCTCATAATCAAAATGTTCCACAACCATCCCCAAATAATGCCCCAGCTCAGGTCCAAATGTATGAGCCTGCAGAGGACATATTACATTCAAACCATAATAATTACTTTAAAGAAAAAGTTGGTTTTTTTTTTTTTTTTTTTGTAAAGCTTTAATGTCAACATCAAGGTTTGACAGCTAAGTTCTAATGTCTGTTCCTTCGGTCTCACAAGACTGTTTTCCAAATAGAACCTACTTACTATCTAGATCTTCCCTTTCCACACCCTGGACTCTGGGAGTGTCTGTTGGATTGTTAGGAATTCACTAGAAGTGGTGCTCAGGGACCAGGGGATATTTGGGCCTGCCAGAGGTCTCATCTCAGCCCTGTCTCAACCCTCACACTTCCTGTTAGTATTTCCCTCCCAAGGCCTCACCCCAGACTGGTTCTCCTCTGGGCCAGGGCCATCTTTCACATGCTGCCGAGCCCAAGCCCAACCCTGCTGGAGCTAGAGCATCTTGTCAACAAAGCTCTGGTCAACACCCTTAGCAGCCACACCATTTGCCTCCTGTTAGATCCACCCTACAAATCAACAAATCGCCTTGGATCATTTACATAATCTCTCCTGCCTTCTCTCCCCTGGCTCCTGAGAGTTGTGGGAGACAGATCACAACTACCATATGCATAGCCCCGATACATTTCTAGGCAGCATTTACTGAGTACACACTATACCATGAACTATAAATAATAGAAATAGACTCAGAAGGATATAATCATTGTTTAATTAAGTTCTTCTGGGGAGATTTGAGCCATGTCTGTCAAGGCTAGACAGAGAATGACAGAGCAAAGCAATGGTTCCACCAGACCAACTTGGCGAACTGAAGAATTTGTTGGGCTCACTTACAGGAGTGTGAATGATCCAAAGGCAGCTACATCACTGAAAAGTTCACCCCATCATGGTGATAACTTACAAAATCTTCACCCCTGGGGATCCCTACCTGGTTTCAAGAGTCTCTTCTTCTCAACCATGCTTATATTTATCCAGCCCTGAAGGAGGCCTACTCAGTCCTGTTTCAGCTTTCTGGGCTTCTGTGGTGTGGGAGCCTCTGAATTCAAGAATGGACCACAACAAGGTCAAACTGAGCCGAGTGGGAGCACTGAGTGTCCAGGAAATCCAATGGAAGCTCCTGAGTACAAGACTCAGGAAGACAGAGAAGGTCATTAGTCCTGACCTTCAACTTCAGTGGAGCTGTTGGCACAAGTGCACAAGCTGTCTTGTCAGCTCCAAAAGGATGCCCTCCTCAGACCACTACTCATATTGTTTTTATTTATCCTAATCATCTCTCGGCAGATGACAGCCTCCGACTGTTGTGAGGAAGCCTCGCCCCCCTGTAAAATCCCTCTTCAGGAGAGAAGGTGCCTTTTTTTCATTATATCTTCCCACCCAGCCCCTTTTGTTCATCTGAGACCAGGAGTTTCACAGCTTGTCCTATTTTCCCCCTGACCTATGCTTTCTTATGTTGAACCTTTTCTTCTTAACAACTCTGCCAATATATAACCCTCTCTTGTACAAAAGACAAACTACAAATAATTAAGACAACATAAAGACTTCTAGGCTTCATTAACTTCCATGATTAATAATAATAATAATAATAATAATAATAATAATAAAAGACAAGAGACTTTGGAGCTTATTCTGAGTCAACCTCCACCCACACCTGCCTCCAATTAACAGATTCCCAAGGGGGAAAGTTCATGAACAAGCTCTTTGCTTACTACACTGCCTCCCTAGCCACTGAGCTCTTGCAGGGCACTGTAGCCCTCTGTGCCCCATGGTGAGTTTCCATCATTCATCACTTGCACTATTGCCTATGAAAATCCTGGTGGAATGAACAGCAGGCCTCACAGCCAGCTTTGCCTCAGCTGAGCTAGGGCTCCAGGCTTGCCAGCAGAGACCCACTGATGGCTCTGGCCACTGATGTTCTCCATCGAATGGTGTAGTGTCCATTGTTCTTCACCTTTGTGTGCCTGGAAAACTGAGCAGGGCAGACAGAAGTGGAAGTCGGAGCCTTTCCCCCTCTGTCTTGCTCTTCACTAAGAGACTCTATAGAAAACATGGCTGCAGCAGGCCTAGTACCTGGCACAGCCCCAGCGAGCATAGCACACACTATTTTCCACATGAAAAATACATCAAAGCACAAATACTTGAAAATCCCTCTCTGTCTCTCTGCTGATGGGGGATGTCCTTCTGTATGCTGTGAATATATGTTTCTCTTACTGGTTGATGAATAAAGCTGTTTTGGCCAATAGGCAGGCAGGATGTAGTCAGGTAGGAAGTATAGGCAAGGCTATCAGACTAGGAAGAGGAACAAAGAGCTACTAGGGAGATAAGACTATGTGGAGATACCTAGATTGAAAGAGCTAGTCAATAAGACGCCTGAGCCATTGTCCAAACACTTTATTATAATTAATGTAATTATTAATAGTAATTAATGTTTATACTTTTTGTTGTATCACTTCTGTTTTGTCTGTTTGTTCTATCAGTTACTCAGAGAGGTGCTAAACTTTTCAAATTTACGGCTTCTTAAACATATTTTTATTCATTCTCTTACATCTCGGCTTCTTATTTTGAAGCTTTCTCAGCAGATGCATGCCCAGGAGAAGACTGCTATATCTTCTAGATGATATAATCTTTTTACCACTAAGTAATGTTCCCTTTCAACTCTGTTAGTGTTCTTGATCTCCAAATATTCTTTGTGTGCAAGTACTTAATTTTTGTCTTTATGTTTGTGTTTGTGTGCTGTTATTGATAGTTCTGTTTCCAGATCTCTCTCAGGTGGAAGAAGTGAGGAAGAGAAAAGATTAGGAAATGGCTTCCTTCACCAAGAGTGATTTGGTGTGTGTGTGTGTGTGTGTGTGTGTGTTCGACATGAACTCCACCTGTGTATGCACATGCATGCATGTGCATGTGTTCTGATCTCCTTTGGGTTCTTTCATGAATTCTTAGAAATCTGTGTCCACATTACTGCACTGCCAATGAATCTCTGACTTCACTTTTCCATGAAGGTAGACTCATCTCTATGATAACTGGCCTTTATGTTACCATTAGCCCTTACCCACCTGCTGGTGTAATTTGATTCAGATTTTTCAAAATTACTTCTTCTGTTCTTTATTTTTAAGGAGAAATTAAGACAATTTATACTTTCTTTGCTTGGGATTCTCATCCAAGGCCAAAGAAATAATTTCATATCCTGTGCTCTAACAACACCAAGAGGGCTAGTTTTCCTGTTTACTTTCGAAGAGGCTAAGCAAATATCTTTCTTCCTTCACCTTTTCTAGGTGATCTTAGTGAATTCCAAATTTCAGGGCAACATTAAGAATCTTTCAAGGATATTTATGTTGAAATCTCTTTCTTAGTCATGACATGGAGGTTATAGCTACCCAGTGATCCCCTATAGAGAGATGGGATTCTCTGATGTTCCAAAAGATTTCCTAACCTTCTGGTCCCAGTACAAGGCAAGGCATATACTATCTGGAAATTCCAAATAAAGAATACAGCCAGCATTTGGGGCGTGTGGAGAACTTCAATAAGTGTTCAGTGCTTAACAGGGCTATTTCAAAGTGAGAAACCAGGTTCCTCAGACAATTACCCATTCAAGTTCATCACATATCTGCCACACTCATTATTGTAAAATACAAGAATTACTTTCTCCTAGGTAGTTAGCAGAAATAGAAAGAGTTCCAGATTTGACCAGTACTAACCAAAAGTTTCTTAGGTGATTTTTGCTTATATTTTTTTCCCTCAGGATATAAGCCTTGCTGGGATAGAACACATACCCTTGTACATGCTGAGCAAGTACTCTTCTGTTGAGGTACACATTAGCCCTTGGCGCTTGAGACCATGTCTCCCTGTGCAGCTCAGACAGACTTTGAACTTATGTTTGAGTGCCACCATGATGGTGTTTCTTGTTTTTCTCAATGCTGCGTGGTGCACTATTAGTCAATTGGTAACAAGAACAAGAGATCTTGTTTCCTACAAAGACCCATTTCCGATTCTGAAGCTTCTCAATGAGAAGACTGGGTTGTCGTTTATTTGTAGCACAAGCCTGACCCACAGTGACTGGAATCCTTTCTTCACAGTCACTAAGACACCAAGGGAAACAAAGGTGAATCTTGTTTTAGTTGTCGTCTGCTTACAGGCTTATTTTTGCACCTTCTACTGGGACAGAAAGCACTGGTCCACCTTAAGGCACATTGAGAGATGTGAGGGGAAATGTCATAACACAAAATAATCCTACTGGCATTTCATAGTTGCATACTGGAGACAGTAAGTATCCTGCAGTATATGGAAGCCATCATGGCAAATGATTATTCTAATCCAGATGTAGGCAGCACTCTGCCTGAATCCCTCTGGCTACCGGAGCAAACCAAGTACCCTAGATTGGGGGCTGGAAATAACAGGGGTTTATTTTCTTTGCTTCTGAAGGTTGGAAAGTTCAAACTCAAGGTTCTGTCAGGGGTCTGCTTCTGGTGAGGACTCATTTTCTGGCTCACAAATGGTGACCTTCTCTGTCATCAGGGGCCTGAGACAGGAAGGAAGACCTGTGGCTCTCCTTATCAAAGCAATAGTCCCATCCCTTAGGCCTCTCTCACTTGATTCCATAGTTACGTAGTAACAGTGGGGTCTAAAAGCCCTGTATATGGTGAATTGAAAACGGGGACACAAGTCAGAGCACAGTTTGTTATTATTAAGATCAGCAAATGATGGACCCTTGCTGGTAAGAGTTACACCAGGACACTGAAACTAACACTGGTCCTCCAGGATGTAAATAACACCTTCAGGATCAATCTCACTTCCTGGCCATGGTATTGGCCATTAGTCATTTTTACAGCTTCATTCTGACCAGATCCCCAAATGGCTCAGCATTTCCCCAATTCCATTCTCAATTCAACCTCTCAATATGTATTGCATGCTGTGAAGCCTCTCTTCTTTTTAGTCTAAGAGATGACTTCTTACCCTTAGAAGGTTCAGCTACCATGATTCTTTGCAACATTTTCCCACCACCATCATCACTGTCATGATTAATTTACTCCTGTTTTGAATTCTAAGGAAACAACAACCTATCTCTTCTTCTGGGCCTTAAACTCTTAATTGGTAACATTTCATAGTCACAAGTTATGTGCAAACAAATATGTCTTCAGTTTTATTGTGACATCATGTATTTTCATCCCCAATTCCATCTTGCATTTTTTTTCTCGGGTTTCTCTTATAGAAGATTATGTTTTAGCATAAATACCACTCTGTGCCTTCACTTCTCTCCATATTCTTTAGATATTATTAGATAACCACTTTTTACAGTGATCATTTATTGCTTAATTATAATTACTTGTCTAAGCAACAGATAAATGTTTTCCATTTCATTTCACCTGTCTAGCATGAAATAAGTACTCTAAATCATAATCTTACATAAGACACACGTTGGGCCTCAAAACTCCCTCCCACCATAGTGTCAACAACAATAGTAAAGAGTCTTTCAAAAAAAAAAATGTTGACTTGTCCCAAATCTGTGGTGACCCTTTTGTTTAAAATTTAAGCATATATATATGCAAAAAAGGAAATGAAATTTCCAAAGCAATTAAGAGTCCCTGTCACAAATCTCAGGCTTTCTGAGTAAAGCAAGATTTGGTAGTACAAAGAGAATGGGGTAAGCCTGGTGGTCAGCGGCTTCTGGAGAGAAGCTGTTGTTGATTGCTGACCTTCATGATCAAGGCTCTATCACTGGTTGACTGGTTGTCTCTGCTCTGTAGTTTCTTATTTACTATTTTGAACTAAGGCCAAAGAACAGTCTTTGATCCTCTTTCTGTATCAATCACAGCCACCCGGAGTGCTGCTCAAAACACAGATTGCTGGCTCATCCCAGAGTGTGTCCGCCCATAGCTCTCCACTGTCACCCCCCCCCAACACACACACCTGTGCATCTCTAACAGGCTCCAGCACTGCTGCCAATGTGGGGCTCTCACTTTGAGAACCCTGAGCTAAGAAAGGGAAGTGTAGAAAGAACAAACAGGAATTGGAGTTCCTCAAGTTAAGGAACTATCTTATGGTAGTAACTTCCAGAATAAATTAGACTAGTGGTGGGCACAGGAAAACTAAAAGACCTGAGCAAGAACCAAGACAAACCACAGGAGTTTTAACACAGGCTTACACATTACATGATGCAAGAACTATTTGTTGGTGTGGAATACCTCCCATAGAGCTGTAGCTGTACTTCACTGCCCCAAAGCAAAGCACACCTACCTTTCCATTCTGAACTATCAGCTAGACAAAGGAAGCCACCTTTTCCTGTTTTGTAAACATAAAATACATGAATGAAATAAGATTTTAATTCCCCCTTTCTTCTCAATGTCACACAGTACATCTTGTCATTGCTAATTAGCTCATCCATTCAAGGTGGTTCAATGTTTCTCATCTGAGAGGCAATTCAATGCCTTAAGAAAAGGCAGATTCCCCAGGAAGGGAAATGTGCATCACCAGTCCCTAACACATGAAAGATGTATGTTGAAAAATCAAGGTCCGTGCCCAAATGTGCAATGTATTTTTATCCTAAACTCATTCCAACCTAAAAAATATGGTTTCAACTAGATTGAAAATTTTTCTTCTCCTAAGAAATGTGATGGTTGCCAGCTAGTGATGGAGTTTCCAGAATTCTTCTCCCAATGCTTAACAGATGAATTTATTGGACAGAAAAGTAAGAGCATATCCAAGCTTCTCTGGAAGGATGCCCAAACTTAGCAACAGTGATATCAATAAGTGTCACATGGAAGCATGCATAAAAGATGGGGGGAAAGTGAAGCAAACACAAAACCACTAAAAAGACAGTAACATCAAGCATATCTAACCTTGATGGACCATTGGAGTCAGGGTAAGAGACTTACTCATCCATCAGCACTGTTTGGGGGCTCATCAGGCGAACCATAAAGAATGAGGGAATGAAGTACTGAATGTTCAAGAACACAGCATGTCAGCCTTTCCATTCTCTGGAGATTGTGGCATCTCTGTCCTGTCACAATATACCTTCTGCACAGAGTGCTGCAGACTACCCACTTTTTGGAAACACCAATAGCTTCAAGGGAAATTCCCCAAAGTTGTAGATCATGCAGGTACCTTCATGTTGAAATAATAGAAACTTACTTCAAGGTGGTAGAATGTAAGGAACTGGACATACATTCATACTTCGCCCTATTTTAAAGTGCAAACAGCTGACAATTAATAGCTCTCCCAATGTACATTCTCTTTGCTTATTTCTACTCATACACTAGACTTTCACCAAGTGTTCATATTTTTAGCAAGAGTAGTACTCATTTGAAGAAGATTTGATTTAAAAATGTTTCAAGAGCCAGCAAGCTCCCTTTAGGTAGAATGTCTTCTTTTGAGTTTCATGGACATTTCCAAAGTTCCTACAAGAACACTGAATTTTGCACAGATACAATCTGTATAATTCCTTTTCACTTGGGGCATGTGCTATACTGGTCTGATCTTAGTCATTACCTGAACATGCTTTAATACCCACTCTGAACTGGGCATGACTCTCTGATCTCAGCTCCCTAAGTGAGTCATTCTGTGGTCTGTGAATATAGCTTCCTGTCTCCTTCCTGACTTCTTAAATGTGACATTGCACAATTAGACTCCGATTTCTTTCACAATAGGCAGGGACTTTGTTCCTGTTTAAAACTGTAAACAACTTTATACAAGTAAGGCTGCCATTTAATCTTTCCTGCCACTTAATCCAGAGCCTGTGAATGCTTTCCAAGAAATAGACTTCGGTTGAGGAAGGATAAAAAGCCTAGACTCTAAAGAATTGGGCCTAAGTCAATAGGAGACCAAAAAAAAAAAAAAGACCCTTAATCTACATTTCACATTTGCCCAGCTCAGGGACATAGCTCCAGAACTCTCTCTCTCTCTCTCTCTCTCTCTCTCTCTCTCTCTCTCTCTCTCTCTCTCTGTGTGTGTGTGTGTGTGTGTGTGTGTGTGTGTGTGTGTGCGTATTTTCCAAGTGTCTGCCATTGCTAAGTATGGTTCCCTTGCAAAAGTGATTGAAATTACATGGGAGCAATGCTCTCCACAAGTAGTGTATATTATATTAAAGTCAAAATTGATTTGTGATAACCTGTCACAACCACCATCCTCCTAAAACTTTGCATCTCCATCAAAAACTGCATTGTATTAGCACTCTGTGATTGTCCCTGAGCCAAACACAATCAGGCAAAACTCAGTTCAGAGTGTACATGTTAATAATGAAGACAACCATCAAGGATAAGAATGGATCATGGTGCCTCAGTGTGTCTGAGTGTTATCTCTGTCCCACAGAGAGATCCGTAAAACCTGGTGATTCATAATGGACCCACTCTGGGGGAAAAAAGCGCTTACCCTAAAATCCTAATTTTCAAGGCAAAAACGGAAAACTTTCCTTCAGACAAGAAAAGGCTCTCTAACACACACACACACACACACACACACACACACACACACACACACACACACACAACTTTCCAGTCTTCACAAGTGTCTAAATCATTAGCATTTCTAATGGAAGCTGCACATATATGCAGGCGCGCGCGCGCGCGCACACACACACACACACACACATACACACAATTTTCCAGTCTTCCCAAATGTCTAAGTCACTAGCTTTTCTAATGGAAGCTTTCAGTTCCTACTCCCAGAGAGCTACAATATAAACCTAACTGAGTTGACTAGCTTAACGGCAGAAACAAGTTGGTAAAGAAGCCTTGAAAACTCAGCTTGGAGAAGATGCACCATACAGACAAGAAGAACAAAAATTCAGAAGATCGTCTAGACTGCACTGACTGAGGAAAGCCAGTCTCATAGACCCCGCCAAGGCATTTCTTGGATACCATCCAAGGATTCTTACATGCATTAATTAATGTACCCTGCTCACTATCGCTGTGGGGACTAATCAAGCTTTAGGACTGAGGCGAGACAAGCTTCACAATAGTCCTACTTCAAGCTACAGTTTTGCTTTGGAGACTACTGCTATGTGGAACTCCCTCTCAGTACCATGAGTCTGGGGGACCCCAATGCTAGCATAGCAGAGCCTGTATAGTATCAACCCTCCTTGTGGTCAAAGATGCACATAATTGATGGAAGAAATCAAAAAGAACTTGCTTTATCTTTTCAAAGAACCCCCTGAGCTAAAACTTAAAGACTCCTAACATGGAAATTAGCTTTGTTCATTCCCACACTGTTTCCTCTCAGAGGCATAACTTCAGCAAGAGTGGCCGGCATCAGGTGAATTTCCATGCCAGCCACCACATTAGTAGAAACAAAATGTTCTTTCCACATTGAAGCCTCACATGGTGCCTGACACTTTCTTCACTCTTGAGGTGTTCCCCTGGAGGTCTCTCCCAGCATTTTCTACGTTTCCCTATCATTAACTGTGGCAATGTTGGAGAACTCCCTGTTTAAAGCACCTGTACCCCAACTTCCCACTAATAAGTTGCCCTGGTTTGTTCATAGATGGAGCTAAAGTGGGTTTTAGAGGTTTCATTTAATGGTTTGATTTTGAAATTAAGAGAACTGAAGTTGGGAAACAAAAATGATTTTTCTCCATGCATAAAATTAGTTAATGAGATGTAAAGAGGCATTGAAATAAACCAGACAGACCCAAACTAAGGAGGAATTGGTGGCAGGCAGGAGAGGATAATGGAATGCTGGGGGACAAACATAAAATGAGAAAGAAAGTAGCTCAATTTAAAGAAATAAAGCCAGAAAAGTTAATTGTTTATCATATATCTGCCTCCCTCTCCCCACCCACCCACCCACCCACCCATCCATCCATCCATCCATCCATCCATCCATCTCTTGGCTATAATGAAAGAGTCCTGTCTTTTTCCAAGGCCATGGAATATTTCTTATAAATTTTTCTCTTCTGGAATGACTTAAACACTCGAGTTGCCTCTCCCCCTAAGCCTTTCAACAAGCATTGGCCTGTAGTCAACACTCTGTAGCTCCTTCATCCACAAATGCAACCAGTCTCAGATAAAAAATATTTAAAAAACAAATACACTTATGGAGAACATGCATACATTCTTTTTTTTCTTAATTCCTTAGGCTGCAGCTATGTAGAGCATTCATGCTGTACTAGGTATTCCAAGTTATTCACATATAATGTATAATCTGTGCGAGGATGTGTCTAGGTTATACACAAAAGCGCCATCATTTAAGGATTTTGTTTTTGTCAGAATGTTCTGAAATCAACCCCTTACAGATACTGAGGAATGACTACAATAACAGTGACCGGGGAAGGGGATTAGGCGTTTAGTAACATATAACACAAAGCAAGGGAGACAGGCTGGTCTCCTGTGTCGGTAATGTAACAGGGTTATTATGATGGCTTATCTCATGTCTTAGTAATGTGGTCTCACCTCTGGCACTTGTTTTTCTATCCTGCATCTGTTTTCCCATATACAGAATAAAGCTTACTCCAGGAGCCTTTCCACACCCACCGCTCTCTCCTTGTCATAGAATGGAAATAAGATAGCTTTAAGCACTTTTATTTTTTAGGATTGATCCAAGAGTACATAGCAGGAAAGAGTGAGTTTTGGAAATAAAGATGAATAGTGTCATATATAGTTATATAAGTTAATAAACAAAGACAAAAATCATGCCCTTGAGTTGGCAATCTCTCTCTCTCTCTCTCTTCTGAGGCCCCAAGTCAACAGATTCAGAGGCTAAAAAAGTTCCCTGGCTAGTACTAGTAAGACTTTATTAAACAACATGGCTTCAAGTTAAGGCTAAGTCAGATCCTACACACCCCTCCCCTAAACCATACACACTAAAAACTTCAAATTGCTAGAGCAGATACTCTCTACTAACTGTACAGAAGACCCTGGGAAAGATGCATCATCCCCTTTCATGCAGAGGCTTCGTTAACAGAGAGAAAGTGAAATGAGACCCTAAGACCATGCAGCTCACACATTGGCCCCTAACTAACGGCAACAGGACACCTTATCTTCGTCCACAAGACCAGGGGATAAGTGACATTTCTTCTTTGATGTGAAGGAGTTGGTAAAAAGAGGGGATCACCTTTCCTCCTTCTTTTCTTCCCCCTCTTCTTCCTTTCCCCTCTCTTCTTACCCAAGACAGGCTGGCTTCTCTATTTTATTGGTCACAATGAATGAGAATTGGAGGATAGGATGTTTTTTCTCATAGAAATACCTCTCAGTGACTCTAATAGGAAGGAGGATTTGGTTGGAGCTGGGCAGTGTGCTAACTTTAACTACCCACTGCAGCGTCCTTGACAAGACACCCTGCTTAGTGGCACAGAGGTGACAGAAATGATAGAGTGCATCTTCTGCCCCTAGACTGATTGAGACACAGAAGTTAGCACTGTACCAGTTAGGAGGAAATATTCCAAGAGCTCAAACGGAGGTTGCTGAGAAACTCCATCATCCCCTACATGGTTAACTGAGATTCGGAAGTGAGAGTCTTTTTATAACTTTGACAGATAAAGAGGGCAGATCTTCACAATATTGAGGAGGAAGCAGCTGCATATTTTGGCATCCATTGAGAGAAGAGTGAATACATGAAATATAGCTGCAAGAATATAAAGGAAGAATCTAAAGAGCTGAGACAAGAGTGAAAAGTAGCTAACAGCTTATACAGGGAGTTCTCCATCCAATGTGGTTTCTCAGAGGTGGTGTGTCAAAAAGCAGCAATTGGGGATCAAGGAGAGAGGGATAGCAGCTAAGGGCTTGGAAGAGTGAGTACCAAATTGAGGGAAAACTTTCCTGAGAGACACTTAAAAAGCAATCAGAGAAACAGACTGAAGACTCAGAAAGGGCAGCATGTCTGGAGACGGAAATGCAGAGAAGCAACGAGAGGCCACGTCCTACATCACACTCTTAATGGACCGAGAAATCTGCTGTGCTAATAGCTCAGAGCCAATTGCTTTGCATGAGATTCTGACTAGTCCAAATGACTTTGTCAAACTTCCATTTCCCACTTTAAGCAGAGAGTGAATGATCACTGCAAGGTGTATGCAGCTTTGGGGCCACCACCACGTTCACTCACTGGGAAGGTATCCTCAAGAGTTTCCACGCAGGGTTCCCAGGAAAGTTGGATTGGTGGCTTTCCCTCTGCTGGCTCACCTTCAGAATGGCGCCTCCTCTCATAGATCATTCCCAGAGGACACTGGCCACCACTTCTCTGCTCTTTCTCACCTGGTGGGTCCACCCACCCATCTGGTGTGACTACAGAGAATTCATGCTTGATACAAATCTAACAGTTCCTGTGACTTTTAAGGATGACTCTTTGCCCTTCAGCTGGCTACTTCTCTCTCTCTCTCTCTCTCTCTCTCTCTCTCTCTCTCTCTCTCTCTCTCTCTCTCTCTCTGAGAACTGCATGTAGATAATTCATATATAACCAGGTTGAAAATGACCTGAAAAACTGTCACTGTGATCTGAAATTAAAAAAAAAAAAAAAAAAGCATCTTAAGTCCCAGTCCCAGTGGATAAAAACAGTGCTCATTACTAGGAGATTAGTAACTCTGGACTGAGGAAGGAGTGAGATGTGAGAATCTGAGTTCCTAAATGATGTCACTTGGCATAGAGCCTTCTCTGCGAGGCAGTCAGGTGGGAGAGTGGAGAAGAAGACTGGTCAAAATATTCTTCACTATCCTGTGGAAGGAAAAGAAAGTTTAGTGTGACTCTTCTAAATGCTGTAAGCATTGCTAACTAATTTTGTATATCCCGTCTCATTAGAGCTTGTCATTGCCACCTTCATTTTAAAACTATGTGTGCTTGGGGTCAGAGTTGAAGTCACTCATTCACATCCCCACCATTGTTCTAGGGCAGAACCAGAAGCCACGATTCAGACTAAGGAACTCTAAATTCTCTCTCTCAGGATCATCTCAACTGGTGTGGAAAATGCACAGGGAAATTCTGGTGTGGGTTCCTGGATAAAGCCCTCCACAGCTGAGGTGGGGAAGAGGAGTTCCTCAGCACCATAAAGGCTGTTTATATAGAAGCTAACAACACTGACTATGTGGAAAACTAAAAAGCTTTCCACTGAAGCCCAAGGCAGGGCAGGGTTCTACTGTCTCCAGAGCTATCCATCCTAGCACTATAGGCACCTGCAAGAACAGTGGAGCTGACAAAGAGCAGAGATACCAGATCACAGAGAGAGAGAGACAGAGAGAGAGAGAGAGAGAGAGAGAGAGAGAGAGAGCATCTTATAGGTGATATGACCCTACATGTAAAAATACACTTTACAAAACAACTTACTACTAAGTGCATTCAGTAAAATATCAGGATACAAAATCAATAGACAGACTCAGTAGAATTTTTAATTGCAAATAACACACTAACTGAAAAAAAAATTAAGAATCAGTCCAGCTCATAGAAGCTTAACTAATAAAGCAATTAAGAATGATTTTTAAATAAGGGCATAAACAGTCTCTATACTGAGAACCGTAAGACATGAGTGAAAGAAACAAAGATGTAAATTAGTGAGGAAATATCTTAAACCCATAGAGTGAAAGTGTGTTCACTACAAAAGCCATATTCATTCTTTATAGAAATGGGGGGAAAACCCCATAAAAACAAAAACAATACTCCCATTCCTACGAAAAGAATCCAAAACTCCCTAAAAAAATCTGAAAGAAAACAAAACAAACTAGGTGATATTGTGGGTCTTGGTTTTATATTATGTTGGAGAGTTCAGTATTGAAGGTACAGGAATAAAAGAATAGTCTCTTCAACAAACGTTCTGGGATTGCCACAGAGAAGAGACGAGAAGAGAAGAGAAGGGAAGGGAAGGGAAGGGAAGGCAAGGGAAGGGAAGGGAAGCGGAGGGGAGGGAAGGGAAGGGAAGGGAAGAAAACTGGGAGGGGTGGCATGTGTGAGCCACCATGTAGTGCACATGTGAAAGTCAGAGGACAACGTGTAGTGGTTAGGGAGATGACTAGGAGAGTAACAGTGCTTGCCACGAAGGCTGAAGACCTGAGTTGGATCCTGAGTCATATGGCAGAAAAGAGAAATTCAACAAAAAGGGCATGTTTCACAGACCATGTGTTGGCCATGGCTGGCATTGGTGTGAAAAACAGAGGTTATTTTTGGAGTGAAAACAGGATTCGAAGCGAGGGTCTTGGATGATAGGAAATATATGGGGAGCTAAAAGTAAGTGTCCCGAATAAGAGCAAACAGGGAATGCTTGGTAGAATATGGTTGGAGTAAAGTGACTAGAGTAAAGAATGGTATGGAAAGATTCTAGAAAGAGGCCCATTCACCAAAAGAACATATCATTTCAGGTCCTCATTGGATAGATAGCAAAGATCTCTTGTGTGACTGTGTGTGCTCACACACATATGTATGTGTGTGTAGGTATGTGTGCATAAGTGTGTGTGGAGCACAGAGGACATCAACAGTCATTCCTCAGGTTCGGTCTGCCTTGTGTTTTGAAACAGAGTCTCTCATGACCTGGAAGAGGACATCAACAGTCATTCCTCAGGTTTGGTCTGCCTTGTGTTTTGAAACAGAGTCTCTCATGACCTGGAATTCACAAGCTGGGCTGTCTGGCTGGTCCCAGAGATCTCATTGTTTCTGCCTCCCATGCTAGAATTACAATGGTGTATCAAAACATACCTTTGATTGTTTGTTTGTTTTTCGAGAGAGGGTTTCTCTGTGTATCTTTGGAGTTTGTCCTGGAACTCGCTCTCTAGACCAGGCTGACCTCAAACTCACAGATATTGGCCTCCCAAGTGCTGGGATTAAAGGCATGCACTGCTAATGCCCAGTGGCCTTTCGATTTTTCTTAATTGATATTCTAAAGAATCTTGCTCAGTTCCTCATGTTTACAAAGGCAAGCGGTTTAGTGACTGGGCCATTTTTCTGCACTTGAGGTCTCTGGGTTTCCTTTTTGGTCTGGGGAGGAGATAGTGATACCCACCCAGTTTTGCTGGAGATTGCTCTGGTACTCAGGTTTGTAATTCAGCTTCCAACAGAAATTCTCATCACAGTGATGTTTCTTTTATGTAAATATGAATGATATACATTTGAAATGAGCTCGAATAAAAAAGTTTTTAAATTTCTCTCAGTGCTCTGGTTTGAAATAAGAAATAACAAAATGAATTCACTTCCATTTCATTTCTCAGAAGTTAGTTGAGAGCAATTTTTAGCTCAGAAATGTTCAATCCCTAAACACATCGTTTCATCTTATCATCTCATCTTCTCATGCATTGGAAGGACCATGGTCCATTCACAGTCTACGTACTCTACCTGTGTAGGTATCAGGACACTAACCCTCTTCTGTCATCACTGGTGAACTGTTGCACTTCAAGCCTGGGATACTGTTGCCCACCCTGAGATGAAACTTTTTCTTGGCAATAGTAAAATTATTTTGCAAGATACAGGGACTGGCAAACCTTACTTCAGTTTTTGCTTCCCGGAGGAAAATTGCATTCAGGACAGTGGGTTCTGTGAGGTGCTGCATCAGGTCTGGTGGGCAAGCACAGTCCACTTCAGCTACCCCTGGGAATGATGACTTCCCACAGATACAGATAGGGAGGTGGAGTAACTGAGGCATCTCCGTTTCCCTTTTCTGGGTCATTTTTGGTGTGCCCCAAAAGCTGTTCTTGAAGACAGTTTGCTTCTGCAATACAACAGCAGATACGGACTCCACAAACATTGCAGTTGCAAGTCTTCACCCAAATACTGGCATGAAAATTTCTACAATAACTAGTAAAATTCAGAGCCTCCAGGGAGGGGTTCATCAACATTCTGCAAAGTGGTTTACAAACATCATGTTATTACTTCTTAAAATGGGTTAGACAGGTGTTTACCCATGCTTCTTTATAGGCCAAAGTAATTTCACATTCTCAACTCTGTCTTCTGTGGACTGGAAATGGTTTTAGGCTGTCTCCAAAGGAGAAAATGAATGCACAAAAGTGCATAGCATATTAGAGCTTCAGGGGACCTCAGAGTTCAGCTCATCGAGCCATCTCACAGTGCCAAGGCCAGGCAAGCTTAAGTGACTTCCCTCAGGTCATAACCTGAACACTTTAATAGATGAGGCTGGCCTAAAACTCAAGTCCAAGATGAGTTTTATAATATCCCGTGGGAAGAAATGTTAATTCATGAGAGGTTACAGTGCCATACAAATGCTTGGGAAGCTCATACCAAGTCAATAACACCGTGGCATGTTTAAAAACATAAAAATTGTTACACAAAGAATACACAATGAATGGAAGGGTAGCCTGAGGCATTCATCTTCCTAAATTGGTGCAGTCGTTTACTGAACCAGGTCCTTACACTTACATGTGTCCATAAACTGATTCTCTTTTATGTGGGGACCATACTATAAACATAACTTCCCAACCACCTTTGAGGCATAGTTCAACCATCTTTCCAAGTGAATAGTTCTCCATTGACTGTGTGTGTGTGTGTGTGTGTGTGTGTGTGTGTGTGTGTAGCATTCCATGGCATGGCTGCTCCATATTTTCTAATCAAGTTCCTAATGAAATTTCTACCTCCTCTGGTTTTTTTCTCCTCTAGAAATGACAGAATTACAATGTGTTCACTTAAAGGGCCAGTGCCTTTCCAGGTTGCTTTTCCTTGCGGCTGCTCAGCACAGGCTCTATGAACTGCCTGAGCTATTTCCTCCGCTAGTACGAATGCTTCTTAGCCAGGATCTCTTGGTGCCTTACACTGGTTATTCAATTTTGATTATATATTTAATATTACATCAATACTATCATTGACAATCGTTATATAAAATTATTTTTTAAATGTGTGTTATGTGATATATATATATATATATATATATATATATGCATGTCTGTATGTAAATTTGGACATGTGGAGTGCATACCTGTGTGCGGGTGGGTGTGAATGTGGAGGCCTGAAATTGGTTTTGGGCATCTTCTTCAATTGCTGTCTACTTTATTTATTGAGGTAGGGTCTCTTGCCTAACCTGGAATTTGCTGGTGCCAGCTAGTTTAGCTAGCCAGCTTGCCCTTGGGGGCAGTCCCCAGTCTTTAACATCTGAATATGAAGAATACAGTTAGCCACCATGCTTTTCCTGATTTTATGATTCTAATGTCTTTCATAGGAAGTTTTAGAACCACTAAACCATCCTTTTCATCCCCTCAAGTTCCCTGTACTTAAATTTTTGTGCCCATTTTTATTTCCCAGAAGCGGTCTTGGCATTCCTAAAGAGAAAACATGTGTAGGTAGTTTTCACTCTTATCACCAAGTTGCCCTCTCAGAAGACCATGCCAAGTTATCTTCTTATGAAGAGACCAGAGTGTGACTATTAACAAGGTACACCACTGTTTCATCTCTGTCAGGAACATCAGTCTGTTTGCACACACATATGTTTTAGATATTTTTGCATTTCCTACTCTTTCTTTTTATTTACACTTGCTTGTTTTTCACAGCTTGATGTCTCTAAAATTGGTCATGAACTTCATTTCTGGCTTCTGTGGGTCAAGAAAAGAAAAAGAACCCTCTGAATTATAAGTACCATGAGGTTGGAAGCTTGGGCTATTGTCCTCATTATTTTTCTTCAGAATGTGTGCCTCTCAAGCACAACCAGTAGATATTGAAAGGATTACTAATCAAGTGAATGGAAGGATGAATGAATGAATGGATTGTACATGAAAGATAAAAGAATGGATTCCTAGATGAGCCCTGTGACAGCTGTCATGACACAAGGCAGAGGCTTGCCCAGTCTTCCTTTATTTTAAGCAAAGGAAAGACACCCAGGCCATGGTCCCAGTTCTGGTGGAACTCATTGCCAGAACCTCCTTCCTGTCAGTATGTTTTTCTTCTCAGGACACAAAGCACATAGGCAGGGCAACTAGCAATGCATCAGGGAAGCCGAGTCTGAGCAAGCATCAAACAGATGATGTTAAGCTCATGTTGTATACACAAGGCAAGTAAACACAGCTCTGGGAAGAAGTAAATGTATTAGCAATAAAAAGGGAGGAAGGCACATGAGCTTCTGTCCCCATCCTTATGAATACTTTTCAGCCCTTTCAGATGTTATAGGAGCCTGATAGGTAAGTGATGGTGGCTCTGTACTGGGCAGGGAGACCCGACCTTGTCTAGAAGGGATGCTTACCCCTTGGCACTAGCATTACGAAGAACATGGGTTTGAATGTTACATGAAATCTGATTGGATGTCAGTTCAGTCTTTAAATGTTGGCCAGATGTCAAATAAAAGGCTAGATCTGGCCCAGGGGGATAGGCTGCAACCAGGAAGCTAAACATTCACAGAAAATAAGGGAACCAACATGCAAACGAGGTCAGGTGTTATGTGCAGGGGTGCAGGGTTTTTGTGCAGGGATGCAGGGGCAAGAGGGGTTTCTGGTCATGGAGTGACACAGAGGTGAGACACCAACCCTATTTTCTAGGGTGATGTTTGGATGGGCTGACAGAATCACGCATGCCTGAATGACCTGTTCCTCCTTTGAAAGTCTCCGACCAACAAAGAATGGATGCATAGGGTACCAGAGCAGGCAGCATGCACCATATTAGCAGAGGGAGGGATATGTGATCCAGTGTGAGTGGCTGTATAATCCAGAGGTGGATTCAGTAGGACATTAGGGAAAGTCACTTTGGGGAAGACAGCAGGCTCAAATCTCAGCAGAGCAGGTCCTCCACAGGGCTGCAGGTACAGCATTACTTGTCCACATTGTTGCCCTAAAAAATCACTCACTGTACCACCAAGCTTGGAATGTCAAAAGCAGGTGTGGTGAGAACCCACAAAAATCAAAAGCTGCATAGCCTTGCACTGCAGAATCTGTCCTGGCAGACTCCCTGCTGCCATTTCCCAAGCACTGTCTATCCTCTTTCTCTTCAAACGGAGACTTTGTGTATGGTATGCTATTCCCCCCCCCCCCCCCGGTTTGGAAATGCTCCAGCTGAACACTTGCCTGGTTGCTATGGCAACTATCAGGTAGCACCGTCTTTTTGCCTGGAGCTGAGAGTGCCAGCAAGAAAGCCAATACACTAGAATATTGTTTCTTCCTGAACTAATCTTTTAAACTGTAGCCTATAGTGTTCCCATAATATATTCGATCAGAAGCTTGAGTAGTTTATTGAATTTAATGCACTATGGCTCTCCTTTGACTGAACGATGCATTCAGTAGCAAGCCTTTATCCTGAGTTTTCTCCTTTGCAATAAAAGGTACAAGACTTACTTTGGTGCCTGTTTTGTGGTTTCTTCAATTCTATGGGGAAAAAAATGGATTTGTACACACAACCAAACACTCAGTCTTTTTAATCTCACACTTGTTGAAGAATTATTTATCTCATTTAGACAGAATCCAGGTGGGGCATTTGCCAAACATATGATGTCACAATAGTACATGTCAACGGAGAGAGCTAATTCACTGATGTGGCTAGTGAACACTGTCGGTACAAGCTAGTGGTTCAAGCAAACCAGTGGTTGTCTATTCAAAACCCTTCAAAATGCCTTCTTCACCTATGTCCTGATGGAGGGCAGGTGCCTCTCAGCCTCCAGGAAGGAGGAGAGGGGAAGTAAGGAGAAGATCAGAGTGGATCCCATACAGAAAAGGAGACACATAGGACACCACAAACGGCAGGGTTTGTCTGGGGTCAATAAAGGTCAGGGAAGAGTGAGAATTTAGTGAAGGTTCTTGTCTATGTGTGCTAAGATCTTAGCATGGTTGGGAAGAAATGGATAAACTTTGGGGCTTTGTTCCTCTGTGCCTAGGTTTCTTCCAGCATGGAGCCACTCATGGCAGGATCGAATCATATAAGTAATGGCTAGGTATGCAATGCAATCTTAATGGTATTTCTCCCTAATAATTTATTGATATATACAACTACAAGGGAATTATAAAATATTTAAGATCGGGCTTTCTTTGAATGGGTGTTAGCTGGGCACCTCTCCTGTTTTGACTTTGAAAATCAGAGTACAGACACATACAACTCTGATCAGAGACCTCTGATAATTTACTTTTCACTCATTTACTTACTAATAGATTTGTGAGCACCCATGAATCCATCCTCTTCTCTTCATATTTCTAGATGGTTTAAAAGTTATGAAACATACATAGATGAAGGCAATGAGTCAGTCATTTCAAGTAGTTTCTAATTTGGCAGGGAAGGCTGCTAATTGCCCCAAAGACAGGACAATGTTTTTGTCTATACCCTGAAAATATTGAATATAACCTTATTTAGAAAAAAAAGGATGTTTGTTAGAAAAACGATGCTAGTAGGTGTAATTAAATTAAGGAACCTATCCCAGAATAACCTGAATGGACTCTAAATGCAATCCCAAGCATCTTCTGAAAGGCATAGAATGACATGACCCACAAAGTCACAGAAGAAGACAGTATGAAGAATCAGAGTGGTACAGCCACATCCGAGAAATGCCAAAGAATTCTACCCCAAGCTAGAGCAGCCACAGGACCTTCCTCATTGCCCCAAAAAGAATATCACCCAGTTGCATCATGACTCCAAGATTCTGGCTTCCTGCTGGGAGAGAATGAATTCCTCTGATTTAAAATATCAGTGTGGTATTTATCCAGAGAAGCTCTAGGGGTCTAATACATAGGATAATATGACATGAGTGGTACCATGATATGAATGATAAGAGCAGTTGCTATGGCAACCTCTATAGTAACTAGCATTTACTCAATACCTCTTTGCAAAGAATTTCACTGAAATTCATTCTTTTAAATCTGTAATGGATACTGTCAAGCATTTACTGCAACTACCACCGTTTTGTAAGCGGGATAACTGAGACTCAGTGTGTTTGAAAATTGTCCCAGAGTAATACACCCATTTAATAGCGAGCGAGCGAGAGAGAGAGAGAGAGAGAGAGAGAGAGAGAGAGAGAGAGACTAAAAACTACCCATGTATACTAAATTAAAATTTTTCTTTCTACATTTCTAATTAGAAAATTTAATTATGTTCCTCAATACTCAATGTCTTTGATTTATCTGGTACTCTTAACCATCTTCCATCTGCTTGATAAGAAAACTATGACTCCCTGACACAAAAATGCCTAAAATAACTTCAGGAAGCATGAAGGACGGTAGTTTTATGGTGTGCTGCTCTTTGTGTCCTACAGTCACATAGGACAAGGGAGGACAGTTTGTGTATCCCAACCACATTATAGAGAACGTAGTAAGTCCAGCTGAGGCTTTTGGCCTAATCCTATATGAGAAACAAGTGAAGGTAACTTAGAAAAAATTGTGGTTAGGCTAGTACCTACAAGAGATTGACCCTTGATCTTTTAATGCTTGGGTTGGGATAACAATAGGTTACAAGGATTTGAAAAAAGACTGTGAAGCATGGAACTGGTAGCAGATGAGATTGATCCCTCATGGGCAGTGCCTAGCAGAGAGAAAAACAGCAGACAGAGCTAAGGTTGAGGGTGGGGGAAGTGGGCAGCTGAGTTGGGGTGAAAAGAAAAACCAGTTATGTTAGAGTCCAGGAGGAAGGCAGATCCGCTCCTTAGATTTGAAAGCAAATGGATTCACAGCAGTTCAGTAATTATCCAAAAGGCTCTGGGATACCTACCTCAGGATCCTTTGCAAAGACCAAAGTCTAATGTCAGAGAACAGTTTCTGTTCTTTCGTTTTTGCACGAATCAATATCTCTACTGGAAGAGCTATTGCTAACACTGGAAGTATTGCAGGGGAGTATGTTTCCTTTTTCATTCCAGCCTAGCTCTGCCTCCTGGCTGCCCAGCACAGACACCATGCTTCATTGATGTGAGCTGAAGGTCTGGATGGTGTCTGGTAACATCACACTGACACCTATGATTCTGTGACCTCAGGGGTTACACTTAGGTTTGTTTCCCGATCTGGAAGTGCAGATAACACTATGCTTTTCCCTGGATGGTGAGCATCAATGAAGATGGCAGGTGCACAGCACATCGTACAGAAGCTGACAGCTTACACACAGGGCATTGTCACGTTGTCAAGACCATGTTTCAGGAAGCCATGTCGATTAGAATAGAAAGTAGGAGATGGTAAACTTGGCTTCCCAGTTCATTTTATTGGCTTACTATCTACAAAAGCTTTTCAGCATCCCCAAAGCCAGTCTCCATTTATAAAATGAACATACTAGTGTTTATCTATTAGGGATATTGTGGCAAATAAATTAATTATTATATGTAGGCCTAAGAGCTCTGTATGCTATATACATCTGTATGTAAATTTGAAAATATTCCTCCTTTCAACAGAAAAGTAAAACTGAAATCACCTATAAAAGTGTCTGGAGCAGTTTGTGCTGTTTTAAAACTGCCTAATTTTTCAGAGTTGACACCAATTTTAAGACTTTATTTTATTTTCATGTGTATGGATGTTTTGCTTGCACATATGTTTGTGTAGCACTTGTGTACCTGGTACCAAAGGAGACCGGAAGAAGGCTTCAACTTCCTTGGAACTGGAATTACAAATGGTTGTGAGCTGCCATGTGGGTCCTGTGAATCAAGCCCAGGTCCTTCCAACCACTGAACCATCTCTCAAGACCAGCATCAATCTTACTTCTTCTATACTTTCCAGAATTCTAAGGGTTAAGAGTTACATATCAACAAATTCAACTCCTCAGAGTTGAAAGGCATCTCTTACTCCTCTATTCTGAATATCAAAGAACTTTACAAATGTCTGCACAAATATAGTAGTAGCATGAAACTCAGGAATGTTCCTTATTCTTTTCTCTCTAGCTGGTTGCAGTTCTTCAAGGTACAGACAATTAAGCTTCACATGTTCTCTATCCCAGATGATGTGAGATGAATGGAAAGGATACCAGATAAGATCTGAGATCTCAGAATGCAGATTTTCAAGTTCACACTGCCTCTGAGTGCCAGTCCACAATATCGCTTCTACGTTATTGAAGACATGAAAATATGGCAATTAGATGATACTTCAGGCCCACAAATCCCACCGGATTCCACTTGATCAAATATGATCCATGTCAAGACTTTCAAAATTGGAAATGGTTTGAATATATTGAAACTCTTCTCATGCATGCTGATTTAAAAAATAAAAATAATAAGTGAACTTGGTACCAGATCATGGCTATACTCAAAGCAGACATGTTTGACTCAATGTACCCAGCTTTCAGTAGATATGTTTTCTAACCATCACTTCATACATGTGGGGTTTGCAAAGTGGTTTGATGTTCATAAGACTCTGAATTATTAAAATAAAGTCCCTGAGAGATTGGGCCTCAAGGTCCATGGGTGGAGGCAGGTATTTAATGGACTTGTACTGTCTACAGAGAATAAGACTTCCAATCTGGATCAATAGATTTCTCAAAATGTTTAGCAACCACAGACAAAGACATTCTAGAGAGCCCGATTTTGTGAACATCAAGTTCTTTCCCTTTAAGATCTTTATTTCATCTGCTCCTGTTAGAAATTGAGGTGGTCATACCATGATTCAGTAAAAATGAAAACTCTTGGTAAATAGGGGTGAAAACTTAATCTATCTAAAAACCTACAGAGTTCCCCTGTTGTGATTTACTCTAGATTGTGCCAAAATGGTTATTTAGGTAGACTTTTGGTCAGTGGATTCTGTTTGCTTAGTAGGTACACAAGATGCAAGGCAGCATGCTCACAGATGAAAAGAAATAAACCCACCAAGGCAACAGGAAGATGATGGCATTAGACTAAAGATAAGGTAAGAAGACTGATGGTTCTAGAATAAAGATATGGTAAGAAGACTGATGGTTCTAGAATAAAGACATGGTTGGCTAAATGGGGATCTGCAAGATGTTACGACATTCAGTACTTTAATTCAAGACTTGGATGCATCTTGGAAGTGTTTGAACTGAAAAGCTCTGGAAGTGGT
The DNA here is from genome assembly GCF_943737965.1 of Phodopus roborovskii. Taxonomy (NCBI): domain Eukaryota; kingdom Metazoa; phylum Chordata; class Mammalia; order Rodentia; family Cricetidae; genus Phodopus; species Phodopus roborovskii. The sequence continues at coordinate 11,075,156 of NW_026126460.1, read as the reverse complement.
TTTCATCCATGTCTGATTATACCTAGTTCTAGACAAGACCTCATGCTAGACATTGGTTTTCTAAGCTTTCAGATTGGAGCAGGGTGGGGAGATCATACTCATTTGAACCCTTTGAGACACAAGGGGAAAGATTCTGGCTCAAAGTGACCTGATTTTTAAAAGAGACATTGTTGATTTCCATAGCTGAGAACAGTTTGCCAACACCAGGCATAGTAGATGGAGGAGCTGAAAAGAGGTCAGGAGGAGGACATCTTTGCTCTGCAACAATCACCTCTTCTTTGACCCTGTTTTGCCTCTGTGATGACAAGATTGCTCCTTGCATCCCAGATTTCTACATCCTGAAAAGTTCAAGCACAGAAATAATAATGAGAAGTTTGTATTTCACCATAATTTAAAAATCAGGCTCTCAACTTGAAATCCCATGTTCTGCCTTATTTCAAGGGTTCCAATTCCAGCTATTATAAGAGACTCAGAAGAAAAGGATTTGACTTTGTGAATGCTATCTCTCCAGGCAAGAGTCATAGTGAAGACCATTCTTTTGTTCCTTCTGGAGATGCCATTGGGAACCTCTGATACCCTCTACTAGCCAAGCAACAGTAGAGGTCTATTATTTGACTTGATTGTGAGCATGTCACACACAGCACCTGTCCACAGTCCAGCTGAACATGCTTTGAGTTCTCAGTTTGGATGTCTAAGAGCACACTCATGGTTGCCATGGCAACTGCCTCGAGGTGACTCCTTATGGGTGGCAATGAGGATACTGTGTCTTTCTCTTGGTTCCTAGGGTAAGAGGGAGAAAGTGGGGCTTGGGTGATTTTCTTACTCAGGTTTTTCAGATAACAAAGTGTAGCCAGTGTTAGGATCCCTAGAACAGCTCCTTCAAGTTTGTTAAGACAGTTTTGACCGAGTTCAAATAGTTCATTCAGTTCCGCATATCCCTATTTCACTGCAGAGTACCCCATAGTATATTCCTGGTATCTATTTAAAATTGCAGTATTATTACTTTTATTCCCTCCTCAAGGGACTCTGTCCATTCTGGCACATCATGTGACTGCTGGCTTTCCAAGGTGCAAACTCATGAATATTCTTAATTAGAACTGTGGTTTACTGATCTTTCCAATCCAGCTCAGTTGGAACTTAATTACAGCAAGGGACCAGGAACATCTGCCAGGTCTAACAGCCACGATCTGCACTTCTGGGCGTGCCCTGTGAGTTGCCAACAAAGCTGTACATCACTGTGATGGCTGACACTCCGTGGAGATACAGAAGAAGGAGGGAGCAGAGCCAGCAGCCACCACTCAATTAAGTTTTCCGAAAAGCTCAGATGATTAACTGGCTACAGGCAGAGTTTACTCTTCAATGGGAAACAGGAGCAGCAACATAAAACAGGCACACCTGCCATCCCAATGACTTAGGGACCGTGAAAAGAAACATTCCGTCTTTTTACGTTAGCAGGCTGTCCAATGTTTGGCAGCTTATTTCCAAATGATCCTAGTTTCCTTCCTTCATTAGTACAAGGCTCAAAATAAGTTCTATTCAGTTTTGTATTATCAACTTGATTTATGTCAAAACATTATACTTGTTATGACCCAGGCATTGATAATCTTCAAGGAATTGAGACTTGATATTTAAAACAGAGACCTTGAAAGTTGAGAATTTATTTGGGATGGGATGTTTTTGATGTTTTAGTGGAATTATTTTTAATTTAAATGTTGGTAATTGAAAACAATGTGTAGGGCTTTTGGTAAACGACATTGGAGATTTTATCCAGGAAGTGTGCAATGTGCATGTCGTGCCAACTGGTAGGCACCACGGTGAACAGAAGAATCAATGCTTCTATGATGTTTATAAATTAGTGGGAGAGAAGAAAGAGTTCCTTCACAATGGCAGCACCGAGTAGTCTGTGATAAGGGATGATATGAGCATAAAGTAAACAGACTTTGAACTTGGCAAGGAGAAGGCAAGAACACCAACGGGGCCTTTCTGTTTTATAAGCAAAAATTGGGAAAGCAGGAGTTGTTTGGGATGACTCAGAAGCAGTGATGAGAGAAAGAGGTGACTTTTTTTTTTTTTTTTTTTTTTTGCACACTATCACATTTAATACTTAACCCTGGAAGATTATTTTCAATGTATAGATAAACAGCTGCAATTCAGAAGTGTGAATTTTCTCACAGATACCCAGCAGCAACTGGCTTAACATTCAGTTCAGGGAATCATGACCAGAACAGATCAGCTCATGGGTAAGAAGGCCTGGGAAAGGCAGCCAAAGTGTAGTCTATGGAACTGCTGGCCAACAGGTTCAAAGTTAGCTCCGCATGCCTTTCATTCATTTATGACCTGTATCTCACCCAGGGAACCACTGCCCTGAGAGCTGGGATGGCACCACACCCCTAAGTCCTATAAGCTCCCTCCCCCCAGGCTTTCTTACCATTATGTCCTCCCATTTCCCAGCACACCCACGCTCTTCACCGTGTCAATAAGATGTTCAACTCCATTCCAGGGGGCTGTGAAATATTTACTACAAACACACTGTAAGTCTGGTAACTTTACAAGAGGTAAATGGAAGGCAGGAGGAAAGGTTGCAGCAAGTGGTACCTCCTGCTTCACGTTACTTTTGTTTTTCTACTGTCTTCTGGCTCAGGGAAGAGGCTGCTTAGTTGTCTCTTGCAGGGTGAACCCACCTGTTACACTTCTCCCTCAACGCCTTTGATATATGTCTCCTAAACAAATGCCAGGTCCTCTTTAGAAGACTTCGACTAGGAGAGATGGTCAGACCTAGGAGAGTCTGTAGGCTAGCGCTCTGTCCAGCATGTGCCAATTAGAGTTCTGCCAGGTGTTGGCAGCAAGGAAGCAAGAAGAAAGAACGTGAATGTTGAAATACATGTAACAGAGACAAGAGACTCCCTCCCTTCTCTCCTTTCTTCTTTCCTTCTTTCCTTCCTCCCTCCCTCCTTCCTTTCCTCCCTTCTTCCCTCCCTCCTCCCCTCCCTCCCTTCACCCTTTACTTCTTTCTTTCTCATTTGTGTTTGTGGGTGGATTTTTGGTTTGAGATAAGAGCTTATTCTGTAGCTCAGGCTATCCCTGAACTCACACCATTCCTCTTGCCTTAGCGTTTCGATTTTCTAGATCACTTTGCACCTTGAAAGGATCTTAAAGTTCTTCATGGCCCTTGTGCTCTCTCTATATATATTTTCTCTTCCTGGCCAACAAGCGTTAGTTCCAGCTCATCTTTGAACTCATGCTATCTCCAGGTAAATAATGGAATGTCTGCAGGTGCCTTTAGAGAGACCTGCCCTGACTTGCTCTACATTTTAATCAGAAAAGTTTTCCCATGCCAGCAGATTTTCCTTAAAAGTCGTGTTTTTAGTTTCCAGGCTCTTAAACCTTTGTTTCCAACCGCTCACTGTGACAGCACATATTAGTTAGGGCTTGGATTGTCTCTGATCCACCAACCAGCAGAGATCACTGACGCAGCGAGAGTGTGCGAGGTGGGAGGTGGGTCATTTGTCTTTTCAGTGGGCGCACAGAAATGCTCCTCTCCTGCCACACACTCTGAAGGATCCTCTTCTTTCCCTTCAGGTATTTGACCCCCTATTGAATGGAGGAATTGATCAAAGTTGAAGCTAGAGCGGGACTGATAGGAAACCTCTATTTCTCCGTGAATCAAATCTTTAGAAAGAATTAAAAGTAAGATACTGATACGTTGGTTCCTGAGTCTCCTGCCTCATGTGAACATGAGCCACGCCTCTTCAGTGTCCTGATCACTGGTGCCTTTTTCAAATATGCACACCCTGGGAATTCTACAAGGAGAAAGACACTGTTTTTCCTCTGACACTGACCTTAGAGATGGAGATGGAGTCTGTTAACCAAAGGATAGTGATTTGAAATATAGCTCCTTGTGTCTTTTTCCAAAGAATTATGACTTGCAAGGTTCGTGTGAGGTGAAGGAGAACAAGAAGAAATAGACATCAAGTTGAGATGTGGTGCCAAACATCTGGAGGAAAAAATGAGAGCATTATGGGAAAACAGATGGAGGGAAGCTTGGCCAGATAAAATTAAAGGCAACACTGCTCAGTATCTGATTACCTAAGAGAGTTAGACTTAAAAGGAAAGTATCTATAAAACCTGTACTTTAAATAACCTCTTGACATGAGAATACTTTAAAAAGTTGCAGCTCTTATCAGGCCTCGAGGTTTACTTTGAAGGTTCTAATTGACTAATTACTAGGTGGCATTGTTGCCTTTTTTGTTACTAGAAACAAGACTCTAATTGATAACCAAAAGGCTTATAAAGGCAGACATTACAAATTATTTCCATGTTATTTTGATTAGCCTACTTTAATTCCATTTGAAAAGTAAGGGGCTGAGCTGCGCATCTGTGGATGTGAATTAAGCATCTCTGTCCAGAGAGGCTGGTGGGCTTCTTTGGGAGCTAGGTTTCCCTCTGAGAAAACTGCTCATTTGGTGTGTTGTAAATGTTTTGTTCATAGCTATACAGTTCATAGGGCTGAAGGCTCACAGGAATTATACAAACACAATAAAAACTTAAAGAGTTTGATCTTAAAAACTTTATTGGATCTCCCCCAAGACACTATACTCTAAAATGGAAATTGATAATGATGTCTAGAATGCATACTATCAGGGCTGGAGAAATGGTTCAGGAGTTAATAATAATAATACTCTTGGTTGCTTCAGAGGTTCTGAATTCAGTTCCCATAATCCACATCATGTAGTTCACAAATGTCTGCAATTGAACTCCAGGGAATCTAACACCCTCTTCTGGCCTCTGCGTGCGAGCGCGCGCGCGCGCACACACACACACACACACACACACACACACACACACACACACACACAAAACACATCCACATAAATAAAAATAAAATTTAAAAAGAATATATACTATGAAATGAATTTATAGAGACATTTACATATGTTTACATTAAAATCCTCTTTGCATTTCACAGGATCAATGCAACATACAGCATCTGAAATCAGAACATGTAGGTATTACAGTGTTCTCAAGACAGTCATGCTAATGCAGGGCACACACATTGGGTGTAACCTGACTTTTGAATAGTGAATCCAATGCTCTTGGCTTTCCCAGGCCACCTTTATTTAAAGAGCAGAGTCCTGAGTCTACACAGGGAGAAGCCAGCTCAAGCACCCTTGAAGATGTCTACTAAGAGCCTAGTCACCTTCTGTCCATGCTCCCTTTCTTCTTCTGAACTCTTGGCTTCCCCTTCTCTCACCGCCTGTAGCCAGCCTCTTCTCATGCATGTACAACCATTTTTCTCATCTTTTTTTTTTTCAGAAAAAGTTATTTCTTCTCACCTCTTCAAACTGCACCACTGATAACTAGCCAGTATGTATAAATAAGAGACCTTCCTGAAAGTTTGGGAATATCAGCGGCCCAGCACCTTGTGGAATAATAAACAACTAAAATGAATGCAAGATGATATAGTACTCTAAATTTCCAGTCCCTCTACCACTTCCAGGAGGAACTTCTTATTGGGATTTCCTTGCCTTGCATCCTGGTCCTGGTCAGCTACTATACTGCTGGAGATACTGTGCCTGTCAAGATTCCCATTTTCTAACACTTCCTTGGCTCTCAGGACACCCCCCACCCCAACTGGCAGGTAAACCACCCTAAAGGATAAGCTACCCTTTTTTCTGTATCTCCAATGATTACTACTGTGTTCTGATAACACAGATTTTCTTTACCCTAGATTGTGTATGGTCACATCCTTGATGTGTGGAAGCTGCTAAGTCATTTTTCACTGATTAGCCAGTGTGGCAGACAGACTTACCATCCCAAAAGTTGCAAGTAGAAGCAGGTACACTAAGAGTTTAAGACCAAACTTGACAACTTTGAGACCAACCTGGGCTGCATGAGACCCTGCCTGGAAAACAAAACAAAATAAAATCCAAACTCCTCAATTCCAATCAAACATTTCTCATGAGTGCATTTGTGTATTTGTGAGTTATAATTATTCTCCTCCTAACACACGTCCTGAGAAAAGACACACGGGATGACACCTGTTTTATCAAGCCTTCCATCTTTGAATAAGTTTAAACCAAGAAGTGCAATACAGAATCCTACACTTGATCTTATCCAAAAGGCTGAGAAGTGATTCAATACATGATGGGAGATTCAATTATGTATATATGTTTCTCATACTGGTTAATAATAAAGCACTGTTGGCCAATAAGAAAGGAAGATAGGAGGGACTAGGAGACAAGGAGGAAATAGGAAGTAGTAAGGAGGAGTCAAGATGGAGAGTCTGAAGAAAGCAGTATGCCGCCGGCTCCCCGGTAAGAGAAATACATAGATCAGCACAAATGGGTTAATAATTAAGGCAGAGCTAGCCGATAAGAAACAAGTAACCGGGCCAACAGCATTGTATCAAATACAGAGTCTCTGTGTGTTATTTGGGGCTGGTGCGACAGCGGGACAAGACCGGGAGGCGGCAGGTGGAAAAACCGTACTCTTTACAAATACAGAATCCTTAGAAACTCAAGCTTTTCATCATTTAACTGGGTAGGCAGAGCACACCAGCCACAGGACCAAGCTTCTGCTTCCATAGCCCACCTCAACACTGACAGAGTCTGGGGAGTTCAGGAGTGAGTTATTCAGCAGAGGTGACAATCATTAGAAGAGTTCAATACAATGAGAAATAAGTAAGAGTCCCAAAGAGAAGGAACTGTATGAACTGGGCATTTAGAGAGAGGAGGGTTCAATTCCCAGGAAAATCAAAGAAACGCCTGCATCCATCTCACTTGATGCTAATTGAAAATGAGGTCAAGTTTCTTCTGATAAATACCAAGAGGGAATGATCCCAATAGACCCAAGGGTCCAGGCTTGGGAAGTTACTCAGGCTTACCAGGAGGAACTGTCAGGTCATTGTTAAGGCTGTGGCCGTGGTCAATGCTATGGGGGTACACGGAGGTAAATTTAAAGACAAAGAGTGGATACTTGTCACCAAGCTAGGATGCTTGATCATGGACATGAAGATTAAGAACCTGTTAAGGAATCCAGGATTATTGACTTTTTCCTGGGAGCATCCCTAAAGGAAAGGTTCTAAAAATCACATCAGTACAGAAGTAGATTCAGGCTGACCAGTGGACCAGGTTCAAGATTTTGACACTGTTAGAACTACAGTGCTCACGTTGGTCTTGGTGTTAAGTGCTCCAAGGAGGTAGCCACTGCCATCTGTGAGGCAATCATCTTGGTCAAGCTTTACATCATCCTGTCTTCTGAGAGGCTACTTGGGGACCAAGATTGGAAAGCCCCACATTGTTCTATGCAAGGTGACAGGCTGAGTGACTCTGCTGGTGTATCTTATTCCTGCATCCAGAGACCATGGCATCACCTCTGTTCCTGTGCGCAGGAACCTGCCGTGACTGGGTCAGTATTGGTAGTTGGCTACACATCATCCAGCCACTGAACTATCACCCTGGACATCTTTGCCAAAGCTACTTTTGATACCATCTCCAAGGCCTACAGCTACCTGAGCCCCAACCTCTGGAAAGAGACTGTGTTCACCAAGTCTCCCTATGAGGAATTCACTGACCATCTTGTGAAAAATCACAACAGAGTCTCAATTCAGAGAACCCAGGCACTGCCTGTGGTTACCACTAGACTTTTTATAGCAGAAAAAATAAAGAGAATTAAGTCTGTTGAAAGAAAGAAAGGAATAAAAGAAGGAAGGGAGGAAGGGAGGGAGGAAGGAAGGGAGGAAGGGAGGGAGGAAGAGAGGGAAGGAGGAAGGAGGAAGAGAGAGAGAGAGAGAAAGGAAGGAAGAAAGAAAATGTGGCCCCAAAAGGTCATTTTCACTGAGTAATATATTTTAAAGGATAAATGCACATCATGATTTGCTCCATAATAAATGAAAACGTGTTCACATATCGTCACCAAATTTGCTAGACTACATGTGAATTCAAGGTACCTTTTGATTCTGACTTGGACTCAGTGCACTCAGTTCTCAATATCTGCAAAATGGTAGTCATCCACACACTGTATGACAAGTACTGTGCTAGCATATGGGACTGACATGATGGAAAGGCATGGTAACACACAGCCACTTTCATGGACAGGTGGGAGATGACAAGCTGTAGAAGACAAATCACAAAACAGAGGAGATGGTGTTACTAAGACAGTCATTGGCTCTCCCTGGCATATTATGGGTGGTATAGAGAAGCTGGCTTCTGAGGTTCTTCTTCATTGATGAATAAGACATCCCTTCATTGGGTGAGAACAGCAGGGAAACAAGGCAGATGTACAAAGGAGGAGAGTGGTTGGAAACAGCTTGCTCATCCGTGACTGTAGCACTAATGAGGAATATAGAATGGAGCCCTGGCCTGAGTATACCCATCAGGCTTGAATGGTCCTGTGAATGACATAGAAAGGACAGGAATGGATTGCGTCCACTGGTATAGATGTGTGAAGGCAGGATGGATGAACATGGTTCAGCCTGTACCTACACACTTCCACAGAGCAGGGCTGCACTGGAGCAATTAACATGTTGGAAGTTGGCATCAGTTTACCTGAAGAACAATAGAAAGTGAATATTTTAAAATGATGATAATGAAAACCACACAGCATCAGCTAAAGTTAGACGACTGGAAGACATGGAGACCAGGACCATGTTTGTTTCAACTGTTCGGGGACAAGATGTTAAAATCCTGAAAGAAGACATGATAGATTGGAAGCTTATTTAAGTACATTCTCAAATGTACTTGAGGGCATTTTTAAGTTAGTAAAGTCTTCCTGAGATCTAAGATTACATTGAATATAAGAAATGGCTGATGTATAAAATTACATTTTCATCTCATTTAGACTGGTGCCTGTTGATCATGTCAACAACAACAAAAAAGGAGACCCTAGGATTGTTTTTGTGCCCTGGACTTTTGTTTGTAGAATCCAGATAATAGCTGATAGACACTTTGGTGATGAGAAGAGCAAAAAAGTATCAAAGATTTATGATTCTAAGAACATGGTCAGCCCTCCACTTCCAGTGTAAGACTTGCCATGCAAAACAGGGAGAATGCATGTTCTGGTATATGGCATATGAGTCTTTCTGGTCTTTCATCTTGTTTTGTTTTATTGACATAAAACAACTGCACATTTATGGAGGGCAATGAGCATACCCACCACCTTAAATATTTATCCTTTCTTTGTTGTAAACACATTCAAGTTTTTCTGTTGTAGCTATTTGAAACACAGTGCATTATGGTTAGCTGTGCACTACTTACTCTTTTTACCTGACTAAAACACAGTGTCCATTGACCAAATTCTCATCTTCCCCCACCCTCCCCGAGACACTGTTTTGTCAGCCAGTGATAACAACTATTTTATACATCTTTGAGATTTGTGGTTTTAGAATCTATGCATGAGTAAGGTCATGTAGCATTTGTCTTCCTACACTTGGCTTATCCCACTGAACATGATGCCCTGTAATACATGGATTTCATTTTCTTTATCCATTTACTTCATCAGTAAATATGGGCATGTAGGTGTCTTGTCAGCTCTCTGGATTGTGGCCAAGAGATAAGGTATCTTACTGAACTGGAAGTTCTTTTAGATTGAGCTGGCTGGCCAGCAATATCTTTGGACTTCCTGTCTTGGCCCTTTAATGCATGTTTACAAGCATGCACAGCTACGACTTTATTTTTATATAGGTGCTGGGATTTGGATTTAGCTCCTCATGTTTCTAAAGCAAGTGCTCTTACTCAATGAGCTACATGCCCCCGCCCCCCATCCCACTTCGTATATCTATTGGTCACTTGTGTGTCTTATTTGGAGAAATATCTAGTTATTTCTCTAGCCCATTTTAAAATTTCCTTATTTGGGATTATTTTTCTACAGAGTTTCTTAAAGATTCTGGAAACTAACGTTCTATCAGGCATTCAAATTTTCCTACATTTTATAAGTTGTCCATTCGGTCTTTTGATTGTTTCCTTTACTGTTCGGATTATTTTTGGTCTGAGTCATTCTGCTTGTATATTGTTTGTGCTTTGAAGTTCTAGTTAAAGGTCCTTGCAGTGACAATGTGGTGTAGCTTTTCTCTGATGTTTCCTCTAATAGGTCTATAGTCTCAGGTTTTACATTTAAGAATTCAATCTGTTTTGAGTTGAATTTCATTTGCAGTAAGAAACCCAGGTTATTTTTTTGTTTGTTTGTTTTATACAAACAGCGGTTTTTCCAGCATCTTTTATTAAGAAGCTTGCACAACTGCATGCCATTGGCATCTTTGAGATGGCTGTAAATACAGTCAAGTGGAATGGTCAGAACAAGGAGCAAAAAGTAAAGATGTGGAGGCTCCTGAGTACCTGCTTTCAAGATGTTTGATAGGCAAGCATCATGATGTTGGTGTAAGTACAGACCCATAAACCAATGAGATGGAACAGACCCCCTGAGTTTGAGACTCCTGAGTCCGAGACCCCCTGAGTTTGAGACCCCCTGAGATTGAGACCCCCTGAGATTGAGACTCCCTGAGTTTGAGACCCCCCCAAGTTTGCCTTATAAAGTCTTGTTCTCCCTGATTTGCACTGCCCTAAGTGGCTTCTCCACACCTCTGACACACTACTTCTACCTTCCTGCTGTCCTACCATTGCCTTCTTTCCTCCCTTCCTCTTTCCCATGTCCCTACATCCCCAGTCATCTTCTCTGGACATAAATGCTAAGACTCTAGAGCCCAAGAGTAGAGAAGCAAAAGATGACCGAGACTAAAACCAGAAGACATAAAATAAAACCAAAGGTCAATCTGATCTTTTGCAGGTTATACCAAACAATGTTTATTTTCAAGTTCCCTGCCATAGTCTAAGATATAGATAGTGCCGGAGTGTAGAAATACCAGTAGATAGAGAAACTTACACATGCAGCTTCCTCTACCTCCTGAACTTTGAGGACACTCTGTTGCTCCCAAGAGAAACAGTGCTAACATATTTCCTTCGGTCACATTTGCAAGTATCAACCCCAGCTACAACGAAGTAAATGCAGGGAAAGTGAGTTCATTCTCTCTCTACAGGAGGACTAGGACCTGGGACCTGAACCTTCCGGTCTGATTCCAGAACCCTGCAGCAACCACGGCACTCAGCTGCCTCTGCATATCTGTGTGTTAAGGTTTCCCATTGTAGTCAGAATTCAAACAAGTACATAAAATCCATTTGCTGTAGCCCACAGCATGCTGTAGGTGGGGACAGGTATTTAGAGTCCTTCACATTTCATTGTTAATCCACTAACCACTTAGGTGATTCTTTTATTAATTATTTTATTAATCCATACCTATCCTACCATCTTAGCATATTGCAGTGTCCTCAAGAAAAGAGGCCGAACCCTCTAATTCCCCACAGCACATATTGGAAAACATGTGCCAATGTATATGGATTACAGATAATTCAAAACCAAGGCAGTGTCTGCCACTGTGTTTTTCTCCTAGTTTAATCCAAAAGAACCAGTATTGTGTCAGAGTGTGTGTTCATATACAGCCCTGCCTGTATCTTCAAAAATGCATAATACATGCAGTCTTAAAGCTCATGCAAGCCACTGACCCTGCCACAAACCAGAGTACCAAGAAGGGAAGTGAGTGAGTGAGCACAAGAGAGGGACTAAAGAAACAAGGTAGAGGGGAAAGTAATGGAAGGAGGGAGGGAGGGAGGGACAAAGGGAGTGAGGGATGAATGAATGAATGAATGAATGAATGAATGAATTTCTGGCCCCTTTTCATATGCCTTTAAAGGGCTAAAGTTTAAGCATTCTTAAGATATACTGTGACATTCTTCCAGTGATATTTCCATATCCACCCCAATCCCTAAAGTCTGAGGTCATTGCAGCTTGTATCAACCACCATGTGGAGAAACTCTCTGATCCCTCTATAAATGAGGTGAAATCACACGTGTCTCTAAGAGTCAGAGTCACATGTTAGGAACAGGGGATGTGAGTCCTCCTCGAAGCTGTCAAGGAGGGTTCTATTTTTGGCCTCCAGTCTGTTTCAGCATCAATGAAGGAAAATGGGCCAGAACACACACACACACACACACACACACACACACACACACACACCACAAAGAAAAAAATTGTTGAGGGCATCTGTAATATCTGCGGGAGGGACACAAAAGGCGCTTGTGTGTATCAGATGGAGGAGAAAATTGGAAACAAAAGGAAAATCTGCAGGCAGAGGACTTAACATTCATGTATGCATTCACTCAGCAAATATTTACTGAGTGCCTACTTGAGGCAGAGCCCAGCTCAGGGTGATCATACTGAGGTATAAATATTAAAGAGGCCTAGCTCCTGCCCTCACCTCACAGTCAAGTGCAGGAGACGAGACATGTACATATTTATTATTTAGTAGTGTTGTACAAACATTTGAGCTGGGAGTCTGGGGGCTAAAAGGCTACATTAGTCATGCTACAGAGAATGATGGCCCAGATCCCCCTGGCTCCTGTCATTATCAGTCAGCTATTGGAATGAGCCCTCAGACTTCCCATAAACTAACAGTGTGTGTTGGATTCAGAGTTAAACTCTGGGATTCAGCTCCCAAGTCCTCTCACCTTTAGAGGACAATGGCTCCCTGAATGCCCTGGAAAATATGTATTCGGTGGCAAATTTCAACATCGTAAATAACACAAGGCACTTCCAAAATTGTAGGAGGCATTGTCCAGGTAATTGACAACAAAGGTTTTGGGGGCCCAGGTATATTTGCTTCTTAATAGTGCCTGCAGGTTCTGTGACAAAGGACTCCCTCTGAAACTGTCCACCATAACATGTCAGCAGATGGGATCTCCAGAGTAATGCTGTAAAATGCTTAGAACAGAATGCTCAGGAGTCAGCATCGCCACAGCCACTTTGAGTTCAGAGTCCATGCTACCGTAAAAGGTGCCAGTCAGGCAGACAATCCTTGACTCTTCTTTTGTCTTGGGTGATGTGAAGTCAACTGCTGTGTTGTTCTCTTTCTTGTTTTCACTGTGGCACTGACATATACATGAGATTAGCCAGTTTAAATTTTAAGTGCATGACTGACTGGAATTAAGTACATTCACCTGCTGCTCAGCCATTACCATCATCATTCCCCGGAACTTTTCATCTTCCCAAAGTGAGACTCTGTTCCTATTAAACAGTTCGTTCCCCATACCTCCTCCTTCCACTCCTTGCTTTCACAACTCTGCCTCTTGTCTATGAATTTGTCTACTCTAAGCATCTCATATAAGCAAACTCATTCTGGAATTTTTTCCTTGCATGCCTTATTTATTCAAGGTGTGGCATGCTTCAGAATTTCATCCTTTTTGAGAGTTGAATAATATACCATCATTTGCATATACTACATGTGCTTATTCATTCATATCTGATGGGCATTTAGATAAATTCCCAACTTTTGACACTTGTGAGTAATTCACTGTGAATGTGGGCATACAAATTTTTTTCACTACCTTATTTTTAATATGTTGCTTTAAATTATTAAAATCATGTTTGTAAAATAATTTCTTATTCCTGTGAAGAACTGTATAAGGATTGATGGGGTAACTTCTTTTAAATTCTGTCATTATGGTGAGACTATTAGAAACACTCTTGCTTTTTGCTGTTGTAGAGTATTCCTTATGAATCTCTAGAAGAGAGATAAATCCTTTTGTGTGACATGTAAACTAAGAGTGGGCATCAGACATCCCAATGACTGAAAAGAATCATAAGAAGAGTCATACTTCATGATTCATGAAAGTTATATTTATAACTGATTTTTAACTTTAAATTTATTGAAGCACAGCCATGCTTATTCATTTTTCCATTGTCTATGACAGTCTTCAATCAACATGAAGGAGTTAACACCTGTGCCAGAGACCACATGGCCCTTAAGCAAAATAAAACAATGAAGTCAACAGCTGACACAAATCTTTGATCTAGCATCACTTCTTCATCTACATTTGAGAAAGCCAAGGCCAGGACACTGTCATGTCAGGCCAGAGATTATAGACCTAAGAGTGGCTAGAAGCAATCCAGTCATTCCCCCAACCTTGAACTTTTAAATGTGTCCCATTGTGATCCTGTAATACAGGACAGGAGCTTACTATAAAACACTGGGTGATATGTTGTTGAATATTAGTTTAAGATATGTTACATGTTTTTATGCTGTGAAATATTTGTTTAATGATTCAAAGATATGTTGCATTTGTTTAACTCTGTAAAGCTGTGTTACTTTGCCTGTCTAAAACACCTGATTTGTCTAATGAAGAGCTGAACAGCCAATAGCTAGGCAGGAGAGAGAAACAGGCAGGGCGGCTGCCAGACAGAGAATAAATAGAAGAAAAAAAGGGAAAATTGAGAAAAACAGGAGAGGTGGACACCAGGGTCCAGCTACCCAGCCACACAGCCAGTCATGGAATAAGAAGTAAAGAAAGACATATACAATAAAGAAAGTTAAAAATCCTAGAGGCAAAATGTAAAAGAAGAGAAATGGGTTAATTCAAGTTAGAAAAACTGGCTAGAAATAAGCCAAGCTAAAACTGGGTATTCAGAAGTAAGAATAAGTCTCTGTGTATTTATTTGGGTTCTGGGTGGTGATAAAAACAACAACAATAGCAAAAAATAAAACAAAACAAAAAAAATCCTGCAACGATGGATGATGCCATCATTACTCCACACATGTCCAGGGTCTTAGCCTTCTCTGCTGCTTCTTGACATAGCAGGCTCAGTTTGAGGGGGTCTTTCATAGGGAGGCCCACCTTTGTTCATATCTTCATGTGCTGACATTGCCTGATGTGCTGACCTTTCCTGTAATTGCTTACACATGATATCATATGATGAAATAAATCCCCACATCTTTTGGGACAAAGCCTGGGTCCTAAGAAGACTCCACTGAGCTGGCTTCTGCTCTCTCTCTCTCCCCAAATTCATCTTCCCACCATTATCTTCCTCAATCCTTGTCATCCATGGTCTCAAGAATTTCAGAAGTGCTTCTGGATCTCCTGTAGAAACTGTTACTGTACCAGAGAAAATAACATGTTGCTTTGTTCAGCCCAGCCACAGCCTGCCTCCCTCCCTCTCTCTCTCCCCTTTCTGTGTGTGTGTGTGTGTGTTCACACTCCTACCCCTTACCGCAGACAGACAAAAGGATTCATCTTGTGCACTATGAGCAGAGGGTCAGTATTGCAGTCCTGACCTTGTATTTAAGGTTTCTATTTAACTTTCTGTCTTCCCTGCTGGAAACTAACAGGAAAGCAGAAAGGAAAGAAATACACCCAACCGAATAACAAGTCTTTAGCCATGTTGTGTATCATGGTGTGTGACGTGACTTCTGCTCCTGCTTCACTGAACCATGACACTGATGTCAAAGAGAACCTAAAAATAAATGTGAGCAGAGGAGGAGAGATGGGAGTTCATTCATTTATTCTTTTTCTTTCACTCAATTCAGTAGCTCAAGTAGCGTTTACTAAGCGTCTACGGTGACATCAGAGACAAGGACTAACAAAACCATTTTCTTGGTCTCTGGCAGCTAAGGGTCTAAGAAGGGCAAATCTAGGCCTAATTGAAAAGGGAGTTCACCCTACTAAAACAGTGCTTTTTAAACTTAGGGTCACAATTCATGAATGAGTGTGAAATCCATTTTGTGAACTATAGCCAGCACTCACAAAAAAAAAAAAAAAAAAAAAAAAAAAAAAAAAAAGGAGAAGGAGGAGGAAGAAATAAAGAGGAAATATTGGGGAGCACAGGACATTCACTGCTTGTGAATTCTTGTGTAGGCACTGTGTGTGTGTATTATGATCAAACCACTTGAAAAACACATTAAAACATCTGAATTTCATGTAACAGTAGAGAGGAAAATGTGCTTTATAAGTTTACCTTAAATATATATGTTTAAAATAAAAAATATGATATTAAACAGATGTTCTCAGCTCTTAGTTTATAGAAACACAGGTTGCTGTCATTTGTATCAGTTTAAAAAAAAAACATGGCTACACGTTCTAATCATTGCCTCCATTAAAAGGCAGGATCTATGACTTTTTTGCTTGAATCTTACTGGGCTCTGTGGAAGCTTTCCCAAAGTGGTACTAAGGATAGAATAAATAGAGTTTTGAGACTAGGCCATAGAAAGCCATGGGAGTGTTTGCAGATGCTTGGACCTCCTTAGAAGTTTAACTTCTCCATTCTCCAGGTGAGCACACCAGTTATCGATCCCACCTGAGCCAACCCCAGCAAGGCACTAGGACTGTGAGGAAGCCATTTTGAGTCCTTTATAGCAACTGTTCTTCAACCAAATGCAAATGGATTCATGAATGATGGGTGAAACATAAAAAATCTCCAGAGAAACAAGGTTCAAACTACTGACCAGGAACGCTGGGGCACAAAACAAAAGTGAATGTCATTATAAGTCACAAGGTGGTTGCAAAACAGGGGATACAAAATATCAGTTGCCCAAAATACTCATTAAAATAATGTTTGTCACCTAGAGGCACGATTCACAAAAAAGGACATGAGGTGAACTTAGTAACAGCATGACTTTATCCTAAAATGGGGGATGGGGGAAAGACTAGGAAATATCATAAACCACAGTTCACAAGAAAAGTAATTCTGAGAAACTTCTACAGCTATATGCAAATATGTATATGTATATGCAAAATATGTATATTGGTTTCCTATGTGTTTTTCACTGTGAATTACCAAAGTTTTGAGGAGTAGTATATTAAAACATCTGAATTTATTATAAGAACAGGCAAGAAATTATTTAATAAGATTATCAGACAATATGACAACAAAAAGGAAATTTCTTAAACATTTCCCGGGCACTGTATTCAGAGCCATGAGTCAATGCCATTTGCTTGTCATAATTATCAAAGCTTGCACTGGTCCCATGTGTTCATGGAGCTGTTTCTGCCATGATGCTCAGACATCATAACTACCGTTTCTGAGTCATGGTGTTTTATGGTAATGTGTATAAAGAATTATGGTTTGAAAAGAAAATATTTTCTAGTGTTTATTCTGACAGGACATTCTGAAGCTAGAATAATGGACTCAGAGAGCTACATCAAATGGGTCCTACTCAGTAACATAGCCTTGGCATATCTGAGTTCTTCGTTCACATTCTCTTCCCTCTTACTTACTGAACTGATCAGACATATGAGGCAGTTTTTAGCAATTCGGTTAATGCAAAGCTTCCTGAGGTTGCAATGGTGCTCAAGGGAGATGACGGGGAGGGGTTTACTGGGAACCACAGACTCATGTCTCCATGTGTTGTAATGAATTAAGTTAGAAGAGCTAAAGCACTAGCATTTTCAGGGAAACTCTAGGGTCATTTCTACCGTTGTTCCCTGTCACCCTGTTGTTTTCTTGTTCTTTCCCACAGTGCATTGGCCAGAGAGCAGTAGATTTTCTAATGAGGTAGACTTTAACATAGTCATCCATAATGATAATTCTAGAACTGCAAAACTGACTTCCTGTCAAATAACCAGGCTCTCCTGAGCTATTTCCATCAAGCTGTTCTTCTTTGGGCTATTTTCTTACCAATAAGTCAACAATAACAATTCATGTCTTCTGATTTGGTTTATTGAGAGAGAAATCATGTGATTATTTTGTTCATTTTTTTTTTTTTTTGCAGAATTGGCCATTCCAATTAGTAGCATAACACTTAGAGAGTAACTTATCCCAAGCCTACCCTGACAAATACTCATTGGGGGCCATGGGGTAACAAAGGTTCAGAACAAGAACCCTCTGCCTTGTCCCAGTAGAGCCATACCCCAGTGAGTCCAGAAAGACCCTCCATTCTGGTGAAAAGAGGAGTGCTTTGTCCCCTCAGACAGAAGATTTGCACAGTTGACCTGTCTACATGGGATCTAAAGGATAGCAGAGGAGGCTTGGAATCTTGAGATTTCATGAAGCACATTACACAGGCAAAAACAGTTACTCCAGGGACCATGTGTGATGAAATATCTTATGCATTTTTCATAGTAAAAATATTTGGAGTACCAATTCTGTCTTCCTGAGGAAATACCCAGCCATTCACTTCTGTGGTGGGTGGCATACGATGTATATCATGAATGTTTTTTTTAGGGGCAACACAGCATGGATGTCTGGCACTGTGATATGTATTGGAATAAAATAGGAACATGGGCAGGAAGAGGTGACTTCATCTCTTAGACCAAGAGGAGCAGGCACAGGAAGGAGGGTCCTCAGAACAGATATGCAGAACAAGCATTGCATGAGATGGAATACTGTGATGTGCTCAAAATGAATGGAACTAAGCTATTGGATTTTTGGCGATAATGAAGGAAAATGGGCTATGAGGAGGCCTGAAGAGAGGACTTCATATGCCTTCCCAAGGATCTGGATTTTTTTCATAAAAGTTATGAGTTATTAATAAGACAAGTAAAGAAGTGATACATCTCTGCATCTGTTAGAAAACAGTATGTTTTCAGTTCCATTTTACATATATATAATTCAGTAAATTAGGAATTCTATTATAGGTGGGCATTTTGTTGTTCCATGCTAACTTGGAACACTGGCTGCTAGACTGTTTTGATACTACTTCTGTCTATGAAAGTTGACCTGTACTGAAGTTTCTGCTGTTGTAGATGAGAGCATCTAACCGGAATGAAACTATGTTGAAGCATTGTTGAATGATTCAAAGCCACATGTCTGAAGATGGAGAAGAATTTTTGTAAGCAAGATATTGCTAAGTGGGGTATGGTGATTGGCCTTGCTTTTGGCTGAGGACTGGGTTTACTCTAAGTAATGATGGGTAGAGAAGAGGTCAGACCAACATGAGAAAGGACCCAGAGATGGTGGTACATCCAGTCCTTGCTCAAACAGCCCCAAGTGGGTGATGGTGCTGCCCCAGCATCCAGAGACTGACCCTTTTGTTTCTGCATATCCCACCTTCCAATGACAGAACTGTACCATACCAGAGGTCCCCATCCCTGCCTGATCCGCTGCCTGGCCTGTCACAATCTATTGATGCTCCCCTTTTCTGACCAATGTGTTCTGGAGAATGACTGGTTTTGTGCTTCCTAATGCATTCTGCTTGTTTCTGACTCTAATTCATAACTATTCTCTCATGGCACCAGCAGGCATGGGGATGATTTTCTCTGCAGAAACTTCCAGTACTGCTATCATCTGCTATTGTTGCTGCTAATTTGTTAGCCATCATTAACCTTGCTTGGCAGAGCAGAGCTGATTTACAAAGTGCTGGCCAGCCTGCCTTCTGGACATCCTGGTGCTATTGGCTGGCTTGGGTCAGTAGGGTTGGTGACACAGCACATGAAATTATACTACACAAGGAATGACTCAGCCTGCTATCTCAGCAGGAACTCGGATCTTGGGGCTTTTCCTTCCGAGCTGGGAATTGAAGGAGACACCATACAGTTGGTACCCTCTGTATGTGTAGATTCCACAGCCACAGATTCGACCAACTGCAGCTCGAAAATATGTTTCAAAATGCATCTGTGCTGAATACGTGGAGTTCATTTTCCTCGTTTTCCCCTAAGCAATACAATCTGACTGTTTCCATAGGTTTTTGTGGTACTCAGTATTACTCGTAACCTGGAGATAACACAGGAGGATGTGGGGGTCCTGTATCCAATGCCCACTGAACACCTAAGGATAATTGCATTCATTTGTTTGACAAATGACAACCTGCTTTAAGAAGAACATTTGAGAGCCCTCCTGGAAGACAACCTCTTAATGTCACATCTCTGTTCCCTCCAGACTGTCTCTCCCCTGCACAAAACCCCCTACAGGATCCCAAGGAGCCCAGACTGTAGCCTTCTCTTCCCAGTGTAAAAAGGAGCTTAGTGATCAGACCAAACTCCTCTTCCTCATTGACTTAAATTGTTTCCTGCTCACAAACCACAGTTGAGCCATCTTAAGCCCACCCACCTCCAGTCACTCTAACTCTGCAACTATTCCCTCAACTCAGAGCATTGCCACCTGATATTTGTAATACTCACAGCTCTCCCCTTGCAGCTTCCATGGCGCTTGGGTTTCTTCCCAACCTGAATGTCAGTATCCCCAGGAGAACCTCCCTACTAATGAATCAAAAACCCAGAGGCAACCCTCAGACACACTGAACTTGGAAGAAATGTTAGCTAAAGAGGCACAGTAAAAGCCAGGGCAAGTCTGAGGCATGCACCTCTATAAATGTATTCAGATAAAGATCCTGGGTAGACAGTGGCATGTATTTATGCAATATGGGCCATGAACAAAATAGAGTAATACACACTGATAGTTAATATGTCCTGAGCCCTGAGGTTCTCAAGAACTCGCACTATTCATTTAACAGTGCAGATGGGCAACAGCCAAGTATGAGTGAAAAGAGGCCCGTGCGCCTCACTCAATCTGCCTTCAGCTGCCACGTAACTGAGAAGTGCCTGAGGATCTGGAGAAAGGGAGGTCAAAGCCAGAAAAGAGCTAGGAATATTTGTGAAGCAGAAGGAGGATGAGAGCCAGGGATGGGTAGGAAAACATGAGTGTGGGGTTTGACAGGGGACAGATTACCCTCGGCCACAGGCAATGTCTGCGTTTCATTCCCCTTGCTGCAGGATGTGCCCAGATATTTCAACAGATGGGTACCATGGAAGTCTTGTCAGTCTTCAGAAATTGCTCTGGGTAGGGCACGGGGAATGGGTAATGGAGGTATGTTTGTAATTTCACATTCTGAAATCTGGGTTTTTCCCGGCAAGGATTTAAATGCTTTGCAAGCACAAACTCACCAAATCCAGCGATCATCCACAACACGGACGCCACCCCAACCACTTCTTTGTGACTGAGACAACTGAGACCCAGAGAGGTCACCAGCTTCTCAGGGGTCACACAGCTGGTAGGCAGCCGAGCCAGTTCTCAAACCGAGGCAGCACGATTTCAGAGTCTGGGCTCATACCAAGCAGGGTAAAAGAGGCACAGCTATTCCTGCCTTCCCAACTGACAAAGGGCTGCTTTGAGCTTAAAATAGCATGCTCTAGCAAAGTGCTGTGAATATTAAGGAGGGTACTGTTCAGATTTAACAATGCCATTATATCGTATAAATATAACTCATTAGACAAAGTATAATGAATTGGCTCCTAATCTTCTGTATATTATGGTTAAAAGAAGCACTAATATTTTCAGCAAGAAAAACAATTAGCACATTCATTAAGTCGAGTCCTGCTTACACTTTGCTCATTAACTCTAATCATCTATGAAATACTTGAACTAAGCTAACACGTCACCCCCAGAGCCATTAGTGCCTGTCAGCAGATAGGAGGCTTTAACTTAAGGACTGTTTTCATTTTAGAAACTAACAAAGAACCCAGCTCAGTCGCCATTTCCCTTAATGATAGATGTGACCATGATATTGAATATAATTTAAGCTCACAAATTATTGCCCTCCACACAGCACCATAAACTGGACCCTAATTAGTGTCCACATGTATTTCCCTGTACCTCACTAAACATTATAACTTCTGTTTGGCCTGTCATCAGGAATACACAGCCTAAAACAGAGCATATGAGTATTTCTAATGTGTAGCTTTTATGTTTAAGTCAATGTGGACATCTCTACGTGAAATGCTAGGTAACAAGGCACACTGAGACATGTGTTCCTGAATCTTCTGCCATGGCAAACACTTTTAAGAGCCTGAACATGGCATGGACTTCATCCCAAGAAATATGGGCATCTATATGGACATGAGGAGGGTCATAATCTCCTAATACAGACCCTCTTAGCAGGAAGAATGCCTCATGAAGAATATGTGCTTTAATCTGATTTGGCTATTTAGAGACAAGTAAAACTCATGACCAATTATAAAGGTCCTTCCAGAAAGAAGAATGGCAGCTAACAGAAAAGAAAGGGTAGAAGTAGAAAACTTACCAAAAGGAAATGTTACTGCAATTTTTGCTTTCTTGGGTGTTATAATACCATCGGGTTGTGTATCAATTTTGGGGGATGCATGTTAAGATATTTAAGGTGAAAAGTCATAATGATGTAACTTACATTGAAAAGAGTTAATAAGATGATGATTGATTGATGCATACGTACACAAACACACATAGCAGAAAGAAAGACTGATAGCTAACAGAGGACAAATGAAGAAAATATGGGGAGATGTTAGACTAGGTAGTGGAGTCAGGGATGATGGCATACAGCCTCAATGCCAGCTCTCAGGGAGGCTGTGAGTGTGAGGTTAGTCTGGGTTTACACATTGAATCTCTGTCAAAAGCAAAAGGAAAAAGGGAAAAGCACATGCTTTACAGACGCTTTCATTTTACTGTTCTTGGAATTTCCTCAGTTTTTGAAAAATTTTATAATCGATATCTATAGGGAAAGATAATGGTTTTGAGTGTTTGAAGTTTCTGATCAAAAGCATTAATGTAATTTAGGTAGTAAAAGTAGAGCTTGTATGTATAGTCTAAAGGAGTGATTGATATTACAAGATTCAAGTGGAAAGTAATTTTCAGATTTGTTCCTGAAATAAGACTAGACAAGAAGCAAATGAAGAGGGAATTGATCAGATAAGATTATAAAATACTACAACCCACCTTACCTTAAGTCATCTGAAACTTCATTGCATATTAGTATGTGTAACATAAAAACACCATTATACTGTATAGGCATAACTTGTTAAAGTGAAATGAACTGGTTCCTAAACCTCTCTATATTGTGGTTAAAAGCAGCAAAAACAAAGCTTCTAGGGAGATGGCTCAGCACTTGAGAGCACTTATTACTCTTGCACAGGGTATCAGCACCTATATTGTGGCTCACACACAGGGTATCAGCACCTATATTGTGGCTCACACACAGGGTATCAGCACCTATATTGTGGCTCACACACAGGTTATCAGCACCTATATTGTGGCTCACAAGCACCTCTAACTCTAGTTCCAAGGTATGTGACTTACTCTTCTGACATCTCTGGGCATCAAGAATGCATGTGGTATACAACTATACAGAAAAACGCTCATACACATAGAAAGTAATAATAAACAAACACAAACAAGTAGCATATTAATTAAGCAGAACCCTGCTATCAATTCCAATCAAAAAAATTATAAATTTCTTTAAAAATTAGTTTAAAATGTGGGCCCAGTTAATGGTTTTTATGAGAACTTGAGAATATAATCAGTCAAGATGATGGAACTGATGTTGGCAAGACCCTTCACTGTAAACAGACTTTCTGATGAAAACAATGTTAGTGGTCACTACATTTACAACAAAAGCTGTGACAATGGAGAGATACACCACACTCCTTGTGGGAAAGCCAAACACTGCAAAGAAATCGATTCTCCCTGGATATTCATAGGAATTCAATGAAATTCCAAATTCTATTTTAAGATGTGTTTATTTATTTTATGTATGTGAGTGTTTTGTCTACATGTACGTAGAAAAGGTCATCAATTCACATGGGGCTATAGCTATAGACTGTTTGATCCAACATGTGGGTGCTGGGGAGTGAACTCAAGACCTCGGGAAGAGCAGCCAGTGAGTGCTCTTAACTGCTGAGCCATCTCTCCAGCTCCTCCAATCAAACCCTTAACCATATTTTCCAAGGATCTTGATAAAGCAATGATGAAGTTTATATTGAAGTCTAAGGTTCCCAGGAGTAGAAACAATTAACAATTAATTAGTGATAATAACAAACAGTCCAGTGACTTGTCTTGGCAGGTTCTAGGGTTTGATGACAAAAAGAATGTAATAACAGTATAAGGAAAAAACAAATGAACAGAAGCATCAAAAGGAGTCCAGAACATGCCTAAGCATTCATGGAGATATTAATAAATGGGAGTGGAACTTCGAATGTTAGTGAAGAAAGGATGAATAGTTGAGAAAACAGTGCTTAAAACTAGCTAGATATATTGAAAATATAAAATGACACCCCTTCCAATATAACCGACAATTATATTCAACTTAAAGTTTCAATTATAACTTTTTTGGTATAGACTTGAAAAACAATATCTTCAATATGATTTTTAAACTTTTTAAATTGATACTTCAAACAACATTAAAGTAATAGGCTTATTTTTAAAATAAGGTGTCTGTATCTGTGTGTTTGTTCATATGTGTGCAGTTCCTGCCAAGGCCAGAAGAGGGCGCCAGATGCCCTGGATCCAGAGATATGAGCAGCTGTAAGCCACCCAATGTGGGTACTGGAACCTGAACTTGGGTCTTCTACAAGAACAGTAAGCATTAAAAACCATTTGAGCCATCTTCCTACTATAAAGAGCCATTATTTATCAGATGAAAGTAATCACTAATTAGTGGGATGTATTTGCAATCGTGTAATAAAAGGGAGATTATGTAGAATGCTCATAAAAATGAAAAAAATATAAGCAGCATAATAGACAAAAGGAATAACCAAACACTCCTCTGAAGGGAAAACACAAAGAGCTAATAAGGACATGTAGTGTTCTCCCTTATTTAAAGTAGATGGAATGCAAATTGAAACTACAACTAAAAAATAACATTGAAAACCATCAGATAGACAGAAACCATACAGTCAGACTCTATATTACCAAGATTATGGAGTGCCGGGACACATACGCACAACTGATGAGACCATCTAGTGTTTCGTTCCCATTTTCCTCTGAAGTTTAAAAATGCCCAACAGATTAAGTCCAAAAATCTGTTGAGAAAAAGTAAAAGTTTCTCATGTGCACCAAAAGACATATGAAAGAATGTCCAGTGCAAATTCCCTGCAATAGGAGAAAACATGTTACATTCACCCAATGAAACGCTGTAATACATAACATAATAGAGAAACGGAGTGAGCCAAATGAACGGTGTCTTCAGATTCCAGCATGGATGGACAAGCTGGATAACACCCGCGGGATCAAACACCAGGACAGAGTGGCAGAGAGGCTAAGGGTGTATTTTATCTCCCACTTCCCAGTTCAAGTGCCCCATTTCAGGAAAGTCACAATGGCAAGAACTGGAGTCAGCAGGTCATATCACACCTGAGTTAGGCTGCAGAGAGGAACATATTAATAACACACACTGTGCCCTGCTTGTTTTCTCCTACAATCCAGGACCCTTCCTAACAAATATGCCTCTGGCAGTGAGCCCCTCTTCCCACCTCAGTTAACACACTCAAGAGATTCCCCTGAAGATGAGCCCTTAGGTCAACCCAGTCCAAATAATCCCTCAGTGAAATGTTCTTTCCAGGCAATTTTAGATTATGCCAATTAAAAGTAACCTTCATGAATGTAAAATGCAAAAGATTCCATTTTTATAATGTTTTACAAATATGCAAAACACAATAATGCATTTTTAGGAATGCATACACATAAAGTCAAATATAAAGAAAAGCAAATGAATGATAAACTCAAGATTCAGTACTTCAGGGCCGCTTCTGTGTTAAAATGGGTTTTGTTTCTTTTTCTATTTTTTAAATTTAAATTAGAAACCAGCTTTTTTTACATGTCAATCCCAGTTCCATCTCCCCCCCTCCCCTACCCCATACCAACTCCCTGTCCCATTCCCTTTCTGCTCCCAAGGGAGGGTGAGGCCTTCCATGAGAGATCTTCAAAGTCTGTCATATCATTAGGGGGAGAGCCTAGGCCCTCCCCATGTGTCTAGGCTGCGAGAGTATCCATCTATGTGGAATGGACTCCCAAAGTCCACTTATACACTAGGGATAGATACTAATCCACTAGTAGAGGCCCCATAGACTTCCCAGCCCTTCTAAGGGACACCCACATTCAGGGAATCTGGGCCTGTATTATGCTGGTTTCTATCAGACTGGAGTCCATGAGCTCCCCCTCGTTCAGGTCAGCTGTTTCTGTAGGTTACTACAGCCTGGTCCTGACCCCTTTGCTCATCACTCCCCCCCCCCTCTGCAATTGGATTCCAGGAATTCAGCTTAGTGTTTAGCTGTGGGTATCTGCTTCTGCCTCCATCAGCTACTGGATGAAGGCTCTAGGATGGCATATAAGGTAGTCATCAATCTCAGTATCAGGGAAGGGTATTTAAGGTAGCCTCTCCACTATTACTTAGATTGTTAGTTGGGATCATCCATGTAGGTCTCTGAACATTTCCCTAGTGCCAGAATTCTCTTAAAACCTATAATGGCTCCCTCTATTATGGTATCTCTTTTCTTGCTCTCCTCTATTCTTCCCCCGACTACATCTTCCTGTTCTCTCTCTTGTCCTCCTCACCCCTTCTTTTCTCCCCTTCTTTTTCTCTCAACTCCCTCTGGCCTCCCCCACTGCTCCCAATTCACTTGGAAGATCTTGTCCCTTTCCCCTTCTCAGGAGGACCATGTATGCCTCTCCTACGGTTCTTGTTTCCTAGCTGCTCTGGAGGTGTGGATTGTAGGCTGGTGATCTTTTGCTCTATGTCTAAAATCCATATATGAGTGGATACATACCATGTTTGTCTTTTTTTGTGACTGGGTTACCTCACTCAGGATGGTTTCTTCTAGTTCTATCCATTTGCCTGCAAATTTCAAGATTCCATTGTTTTTTTTTTTTTTTTTTTTTTTTTTTTTTTTGTGTGTGTGTGTGTGTGTGTTTTGTTTTGTTTTTTCTGCTGAGTAGTAATCCATTGTGTAAATGTACCACAATTTCTCCCTCCTTTCTTCAGATGAGGGGCATTTAGGTTGCTTCCAGGTTCTATTACAAATAATGCTTCTATGAACATTGTTGGATGGATGTACTTACTGCATGAATGTGCATCTTTGGGTATGTGCCTAAAAGTGGAATTGCTGGATCTTGTGGTAGACTGATTTCCATTTTCCAGAGGAATCATCATGCTGATTTCCAAAGTGGCTATACAAGTTTGCACTCCCACTAGCAGTGGATGAATATGCCCCTTTCTCCACATCCTCTCCAGGATAAACTGGTTTTGGTGGTTTTTATTTTAGCCATTCTGACAGGAGTAAGATGATATCTCAGAATTGTTTTGATTTGCATTTCCCTGATAGTTAAGGATGTTGAGCACTTTTTAAAAGTGTCTTTCAGCAATTTTAGATTCCTCTATTGAGAATTCTCTGTTTAGTTCTGCACTCCACTTTTTAATTGGACTATTTGGTGTTTTGGTAACTAGCTTCTTGAGTTCTTTGTATATTTTGGAAATCAGCCTTCTGTCAGATATGGGGGTTGGTGTAGATCTTTTCCCAGTCTATGGGCTGCCATTTTGTCTTGATGACTGTGACCTTTACCTTACAGAAGCTTCTCAGTTTCAGGAGGTCCCATTTATTAATTGTTGATCTCAGTGTCTCTGCTGCTGGTGTTATATTCAGGAAGTAGTCTCCAGTACCAATTCATTCAAGAGTAGCTCCCATGTTCTCTTCTAAGAGGTTCAGTATGGGTAGACATATGTTGAGGTCTTTGATCCATTTGTACTTAAGCTTTGTGCATGGTGATAGATATGGATCTCCAGCAGTCTTCCACATCTAGTTATATTAGCACCACTTATTGAAGATGCTTTCTTTTTGCCATTGTATCACTTTAGCTTCTTTGTCAAAAATTAGGTGTTTGTAGATGTCTGGGTTAATATCAGTGTCTTCAACTCAATTCCCCTGGTCTACCTATCTGTTTTTGTGCCAATACCAAGCAGATTTCAGGACTATAGCTCTATAATAGAGCTTGAAGTCAGGGACAGTGATGCCTCCAGAAGTTCCTTTATTGAACAGGGTTGTTTTGCCTATCCTGGGTCTTTTGTTTTTCCATGTAAAGTTGAATATTATGTGAACAATTGTGCTGGTATTTTGATGGGAACTGCATTGAATCTGTAGATTGCTTTTGGCAAGATTGCCATTTTCATCATGTTGATCCTACCTATCCAAGAGCATGGGAGATCTTTCCATTTTGTGGTATCTTCTTCAATTTCTTTCTTTGAAGACTCAAAGTTCTTGCTAGGTCTTTCACTTGTTTGGTTAGCATTACCCAAAGATATTTTATGTTGTTTATGGCTATTGTAAAGGTTGATGTTTCTCTAATTTATTTCTCAGTCCATTTATTGTCTGTATATAGTAGGCATACTATTTTTTTTTTTTTAGTTACTCTTATATCCTGCCAATTTGCTGAAGGTTTTTAAATCAGCTACAAATGTTCCCTGGTAGAGTTATTCGGGTCACTTCTATAAACTATCATACCATCTGCAAACAGTGAAAGTTTGACTTCTTCCTTTCCAATTTGTATCCCCTTGATCTCCTTTTGTGGTCTTATTGCTCTAGCTAGAACTTCAAGCACAATATTAAAGAAGTATACAGAGAGTGGACAGCCTGTCTTATTCCTGATTTTAGAGGAATCTCGTTGAATTTCTCTCCATTTAATTTTATGTTGTCTGTTGGTTTACTGCATATTGCTTTTATTATGTTTAGGTATGTTCCTGTTATCCCTGATCTCTCCAAGACCTTTATCATGAAGGCTTTTTCAGCATTTAGTGAGATGATCACGTGGTTTTTTCTTTTTCAGTTTGTTTATATGATGGATTACATTGCTAGATTTTCATACCTTGAACCATCCCTACAAACCAGGGATTGAGCCTACTTAATCATGGTATATTATTTTTTTCTGATGTGTTCTTAGATTCTATTTTCCAGTATTTCATTGAGTATTTTTGCATCAAAATTCATGAGGGATATTGGTCTGTAGTTCTCTTTCTTAGCTGTGTCTTTGTGTGGTTTGGGCACCAAGGTAATTGTAGCCCTGTAAAAAGATTTTGGCATGAACCTTCTGCTTCTATTATGTGAAACACTTGAGAAGTATTGGTATTAGCTATTCTTTGAATTACTGGTAGAATTCTGCACTGAAACTGCCTGGCCCTGGGCTTTTTTGGTTGGGAGACTTTTGATGACTGCTTCTATTTCTTTAAGAGTTATAGCTCTGTTTAAATTGCTTATGTGTTCTTGATTTAATTTTGGTAAGTGATATCTATCCAGAAAATTATCCATTTACTTTAAATTTTCCAATTTTGTGGAGTACAGGTTTTCAAAGCACGACCTGAAGATTTTCTGGATTTCCTCAGTGTCCATTGTTATGTCCCCCCTTTCATTTCTGATTTTGCTAATTTGCTGCTCTCTCTCTGCCTTTTGGTTAGTTTGGATAAAGGCTTATCTATATTGTTGATTTCCTCAAAGAACCAACTTTTTCTTACATTGATTCTTTGTATTATTTTGTTTCTTCTTTTTTGATTTCAGCTCTCAATTTGATTATTTCCTGGCATCTACTCCTCCTGGGTAAGTTTGCTTCTTTTTGTTATAGAGCCTTCAACTGGGTTCTTAGTCCTCTAATGTGACTATTCTCCAGTTTCTTCATGTGGGCACTTAGTGCTATGAACTTTCCACGTAGTACTGCTTTTAAAGTGTCAATAAGTCTGGGTATGTTGTGTCTTCATTCTCATTGGATTCTAGGAAGTCTTTAATTTCTTTCTTATTTCTTCTCTGACCCAGGAATGGTACAATTGTTCATTGTTCAGTTTCCATGTGTTTGTAGGGTTTCTGCAATTTGTGTTGTTGCTGAATTCTAATTTTAAGGCATGGAGGTCTTATAAGATAAAGGGGGTTATTTCAATTTTTTTTTTGTATCTGTTGAGGTTTGCTATGTTGCTGAGTATGTGGTCGATTTTAGAGAAGGTTCTATGTGGTGCTGAGAAGAAGGTATATTATTTTGTGTTTGTATGAAATGTTCTATAGATGTCTGTTAAGCCCAAATGGGTCATAACTTCTGTTAGTTCCTTTGCTTCTTTGTTAAGTTTCTGTCTAGCAGTGCTGTCCAATGTTGAGAGTGGGGTGTTGAAGTCTCCCACTATAAGTGTGTGGGGTTTAATGTGTGATTTGAGTTTCAGTAATTTTTTTTTTAATAAATGTGGATGCCTTCGTATTTGGGGCATAGATGTTCAGAATTGAGACTTCATCCTGTTGGGTTTTTCTTGTGATGAACATGAAATGACGTTCTTCATCTCTTTTGATTGATTTTAGTATGAAATCTAGTTTGTTAGCTATTAGGATAACTACACCAGCTTGTTTCTTGGTCCCATTTGATTGGAAAATCTTTTCCCATCTCTTTACTCTGAGGTAATGTTTGTCTTTGAAGTTGAGGTGTGTTTCTTGTATGCAACAGAAGAATAGATACTCTTTTCATATCCACTCTGTTAGCCCATGTCTTTTTATAGGCGAGTTAAGACCATTAATATTGAGGGAAATTAAGGACCATTGATTGTTAATTCTTGTTTGTTTGGGATTTGTTGGTAATGGTGGCACTGCGTGTAGATTTGCACAAATTTTTCTTTTGGCTTTTTGTAAAGTGTGATTATCTATTGCCTATGTTTTTGTGAGTGTAGTTAACTTTCTCAGGATGGAATTTTTCTTCCAGTATTTTCTGTAGTGCTGGATAGTGGATATGCATTGTTGAAATCTTGTTTTGTCATGGAATATTTTGTTTTCTCCATCTGTAGTGATTGAAAGCTTTGCTGGGTGTAGTAGTCTGGGCTGGCATTTATAGTCCCTTAGCATTTGTAAAACATCTATCCAGGACCTTCTGACTTTCAGTGTTTCCATGGAGAAATCAGGTGTAATTCTGATACATCTGCCCTTATATGCTACTTGGCCTTTTTTCTTTACTGTTCTTAATATCCATTCTTTATTCTGTATGTTTGGTGTTTTGATTATTATGTGGCAAGGATTTTTGTTTTTTGAGTTTTTTGTTTGTTTGTTTTGTTTTGTTTTTTGGTTCAGCCTATTTGATGTTCTGTAAGATTCTTGTACTTTTATTGGCATGTCTTTCTTTAGGTTGGGAAAGTTTTCTTGTATGATTTTGTTGAATATATTTCCTGCACCTTTGAATTGGGTTTCCTCACCTTCTTCTATGCCTTTTATTCTTAGGTTTGATCTTTTCACAATGTCCCATATTTCCTGGATATTTTGTGTTCGGGATTTGTTGGACTTAAGATTTTCTTTGGTTGATGAATCTATTTCTCCTAGTATATCTTCAGTACCTGAGATTCTCTTCTTTCTCATGTATTCTGTTGGTTATGCTTACATTTGTAGTTCTTGATCATTTATCCAGCTTTCCTAATTCTAGCATTCCCTCAGACTGTGTTTTTTGTTTGTTTTTTGTTGTTGTTTTGTTTTTGTTTTGTTTTTTGTTTTGTTTTTGTCTGTTTCAGCTTTTAAACCTTGCACTGTTTGAATTGTTTCTTGAAATTTTTGATTTGTCTTTTCTTCCATTTCTTTAAAGGATTTTCTCATTTCTTTTTTGGTGTCTCTATCATTTTTGTAAAGTTATTTTTAAGGTCATCCTCTTTTGCTTCATCTGTGTTGGGATGTTCAGTTCTTGCTGGTGTAGAGTCCTTAGACTCTGGTGGCATCATATTGCTTTTTCTGTTGTTGAATGTATTCGTATATTGTCATCTTCCCATCCCTTCTTCCAGTCAGTGCAAGTGGGGTCTCTTCATCTACTGGTGGGTATGGGTCCAAGGTTTTCTTCAGGTGGGTGCAAAAAGGTTCAGTACTCTGATGGGTCTCACGATGTGTGCAGGCAGGTCTGAGAGACTCCCTTTCCCTTTGGGTTGAGATAGGGCTAGCACTGCAATGTCAGCAGACTCTGGATTGCCTGGTCCACTGGGAACAAGTTGACCTGTCTGCAACTGCCAGGCCAGTTGCCTGTTTTATTTATTTATTTATTTATTTATTTATTTATTTATTTATTTATTTTAAGCCAGGTCATGAGGCATGCTGCTTGTAATGCTATTTTGCTG
The DNA here is from genome assembly GCF_943737965.1 of Phodopus roborovskii. Classification (NCBI taxonomy): domain Eukaryota; kingdom Metazoa; phylum Chordata; class Mammalia; order Rodentia; family Cricetidae; genus Phodopus; species Phodopus roborovskii. The sequence goes on along the minus strand of NW_026126460.1, from coordinate 11,043,499 downwards.
AATCACCATCAGGTTCCTCCACCCCAGACACTTCTTCAGGTCCACAGTCAGATGGTTAGTAGAACTTCCACCTCTGAGAACCACTGTTTCAACTGTGATGTAAAAACGTGTTTCGATGTTGCTCTGTGTTCCCTGCCACAACTCTGAGGACCACTGCCTTCCATGTCCATCTCATATACACAATCCTCATGTGGGCAAAGTTTTACTAACTTTGTATTTAATTGTTAAAGGTTCTAAAACATTTTGTGCCCCAAACAACTAGTTCTCTGGCCAAACTAGACTCACTGAGGCAAGCAGGGATTTGGGTTCATTCTTCAACACCCCATCGTGAGCTTGATAGTCTCCTGTTTCTAGCTGATCCCTCAGGCAGGTCCCATGCCTTTTTGATCTGGCATTTTAATGTGGTTAAACCTAATAAATGGAGGAGATTTATCAAGCTTCGGGGGTAGACACTCAGATAATGAACATGTCATTTCTTCCGAACTGAAGCAAGGATTTAATAAAATTGTAATCATAGTCTCGGCAATTTCATTAACCTTCATAATGATTCCAAAATTAATTTGAGAAGATAAAAAGTTGAAAAAAGATAAGAAAGAGAGGGAATGGAGACTTGCTCTATTAGAAACGGGACTTCACATGAAGGCAAAATAATTAAGATAGTGTTAGGAGAGACAGGTGATCTAATGGAGGCAAACAGAGCCCAGAGAAAGAACCACATAGCATCCATCAAAGTAAGCTACAGTAACACATTAGCCCTGAACTCCACCATTTTGCACTTAGTTTTCTTCTTGCTCACCCAGGGTCCAGTGTCAGTATGGATGGGCGTGTGCAAGTGCGTGTGTGTGCGTGTGCGCGTGCGCGTGCATGTGTGTGCGTGCGTGTGCGTGTGTGCGTGTGTGTGTGTGTGTTAACAGCCTAGGCAGCCCTGGCTCGGGTTCTGCTATCTCAGCACACTCTCCTCTCACTTCCAGCTGACAGAGAAGAGCTGAAAGACTGAAGGAAGACTACACTCTCATCTGAGAAAAGACACAGCATTTCTGTTCAGGTCACTGGCCATTGCTGCCACACTGCCCAGGAGCTGAGCAGAGAGACTACAGGGTCTCCAGAATGCCAGTCAACAGTGAGCACCAGCGATGCTCATGGTGAATACTCCACGGCTCATACTCTGAGCTCTGTTTTCCTCTGTCTGTCCAAATACAGTTACCAATACCTGTGCTGTAGACCATGAAGAAAAAGTTAGAATGTCAAAAACTAGTAATAGGTCAACTGTTTTTCATCTAAAAAAATAAAAAATTGGATACTGTGACTCCACATGGATTGAAGGTTTAGATGTGAATAATAAATAGCTAGTGTTCTTAGTAAAATTTGGCATTTACTGACTTCACTAAATCTAACAAAAATTTCTCTCGCAAGATAAAGAGCACCAATTATAAAGAAAGTGAATGATAAATTCAAGTAGCAATAAAATAGGAAACAGTGTTTTAAAACAAAGCAGAAGTTTATAGAAGACACAGGTTACAAATAACATAACACTGAACTGTATTTGTAAATCTAAATAACTTCTGCAATGAATAAATCGAGGGAGACACTAAAACACTAAAAGGATGAGTTACATGAACATTCAAGTACCCTTTCATGAACAAAACACTTATCAGAACATTGCTGATAATAAAAAATTAGAAATAATAAAAACATTCATGGAAAAACATTCTCAGTTCAAGCAATGACATTCCAAACCAAAGTTAAAATGAGAATTGCACTCTCTACCCACAGAAATGAGGATAAAAGTTGGGAAAGTTCACATTTGATCAAATCATAACTGTTTATATACATTTTTAGTCTGTGTATATTTTGTTTTTATATTACACGGAGAAGGAAGATAAAGTCAGAGTCAAGATCAGGGCTGCCCTTAAGGTGAAAAGGCAAACAGACTTGAGAGTCTTTGGCTTTACAAGTAGTTTGTCCTTCTCCCTCCCTCAAAAAAAAAAAAAAAAAAAAAAAAAAACCAAAGCAAAAATGGAAAAATACTGATGCTGTTTGAATCTTAGCACTTGGAAACTATGTTATTCTGCCACCAAACTTTTCTGTCAGTTAAGACTATTTCTTAATAAGGCCACATGGGAAACACAACAGAAATGCTAGAAGGAATTTTTAAAATGTTTAGCTATCATGTGAACAGGTCAGAGCTCTTGAGTTACAGCACGGATATTCACAGGTCACGTGACCTGGCAGAAGTGAACACCCCAAGACTTAAAAGTGTGGAGAAGCTTGACTTCATTTCTGTCTTCCCAGGTCTGGTTTTCCCAATGGCTTCCTCTGAAGGAGGCAGTAGCCACTATGGAGCAGGGGGACAGAGCTTGCCAGTCACTGAGCCGGCCAGAGTGGCACTGGATCTCACAGGTCATAGGAAACAATTGAATTCACAGGAGCAATAATTTAAATAAAGGCACAGTGACCTGTGCAGCAATCTCATAAATAGCCCTATTTTATAGTTAATAATGTGCATGGGTCGTGTTGCTGGTTATCGGGTGCTTCGAGTTCCCAAGGGGGGGGAAAGTATAAAACGCTACTTGATGTAATTTTTTTATACTTTGAAATATCAATGGCATTTTAATAGCTACCATTCTTTTGGCTAAACTAAAAAGTCATCTATATATCATTTCTGTTTATGAGGCTCTCCAGACATCTGCTTCTTGCTTTAGGTAATTAGTTTAGAGCGAGTTATGGTGAGTGACATATATTGAGTTGACCATCTGCCTTCATAACATAGTTCACTTCCAGAACAGGACTCTTGTCCTCTGTCATCCCGTCAGACTTCACAGCACAGGTCTATTGCTCAAAGCTTGGCTTCCACTCACCGATCATTTGTGACAACTCTTTCCAAGACGCACAGATCAGACTAACACAAAGGAGATTTCATTTAGAGAGATTTAGTAGATGCAATCAGATCCCTCTAAAGACACCCTGAGCAAATGGTTTACAAATGGACATTTTTATATATGCTGTAGTTTAATCTTGTTTTACATTAAATATCACCATGACCATGACACCTGGGGATGTGCTCTAAGACAGTTCTGATGTGCCATGGCCAACAGCTGCCAGTTCCTCTTGGGAAGAACAGGAGTTCTCAGGGTAGTACAGTGACATGGGCTTTGAAACCATCTTGAATTCCATGTTACGGTCAGAACTGCCTCATTGGAACTGGTCAATGGCATTTCTGCCTCCTTGTTCTATAAGCTTTACAAGAGCAGGTTTTCTAATTCTTTGCAAAGGCTAAGTTTAATTTTTTTAAAAAAATTCCACAAAGCAAAAAAGGAAAGAGGAAGAATGGACTGACAATCTTATTTTCTAGAAAACTTGAGCTATAAATAGCTTTGTGATATGTGTGTGTATACTTGTGTACATGCATGTGTATATATGTGTGTATGTATATGTGTGTAAATGTGTGCATGCATGTGTCTGTGTGCGTGCATGTGCGTCTGTATGTGTGTACGCACACCTACATGTATATATGCACACATGTATTTGTGTGTCTTTGTATGTGTGTGCAGTTATGTATATGTGTGTATATGTGTGTATGTACATATGAGTGTGTGCATGCAGGAGTATTTGTGTTGTGTGTATATGTGTGTATGTACATATGAGTGTGTGCATGCAGGAGTATTTGTGTTTATAAGTGTATGCATATATGTGTATTTGTGTGTGCATGTGTATATTTGTGCATGCATGCATGTCTATGTGTTTGAGTGTGTGCGTGCATGTGTATTGTGTGTTTATGAGTGTGTATATGCATATTTATAGGTGTGTGCATGTGCATATATATGTATATGAGTGCATCCATGTAGATATGTTTGTATATGAATATAGTCATGTGTGTATACACATGTGTATATATATGTGTGTGTGTATGTGTGCATGCATGTGAATATGTGTGTGTATGAATTTGAATATTGCAATGCTGCCCTTACAGTAAAAATCTCTTATTGCTGGCACCATTCCCATTCTAGTTGCCATATTGCTGTCCCTACCTCACTAAGAATTATGAGTAATTAATTAATCACAATGTTTACTTGTCTGAATTTTCTATATTTTTCACAACAAATTCATATTAAACCCATAGTAGAAGAAAAATATCAACTTCAGTTAAAATGCTTTATTTAGTATTTAGGAAAATATTATGATTTCATCATCTGGCTTTATCTCTTCCATATCTGGATCTATCACCTAGAGAAGCAAAATATGTTAAGAACTAGGAGCCATGTTGTGTCCTGTGTTTTGCTTCATGTCTGAGGTAACTGTACTGTTCAAGCTATGACTGTACTATTTTGTTTCTTGTTACTAGGAGACAACAAGACTCAACTGGCAAATGTAAACAAATAGAAAGCAAGTGAAAAGAGCTATTTCTTAGAAGTAAGGTCTCGTAATACCACAACATATATATGCAAACATCACATCAACCTCTAAACAGCAGCATAAGTGTCTTAATAATTAGATCCCTATAAACTTAATGTGTGGGCTGAGGAGATGGATCAGTGAACACTGTTTGCAAACAAGCATAGAGACTGGAACCCCACATAAAAGCCAGGCAAGCATGACAGCCACCTGCAATCCCAGCACTCAGGAAGCTGCCAGAAGCCCCAGGACAAGTCAGCTAACCAGACTAACTGGAACTTGTAGGCTCTAGGTTCAGCAAGATACTATCATTAAATAAAGTGGAGAGCTGTTGAAGAAGCCATATGATATCAACTTCAGGCTTACACACACAAACACATGTGCACACACACATGCATGTGAGTGCAAACACACAGGTGTGAGACATGCACATGTTTGTGTACTGAAACACATGCATACATACACACAAAAAATAAGTACTATGAGATACAGATAAAATATGGAATAGAAGAGTAAATTTATCTACTCTGTTAGACTAGCCTGAAGAGATAAATATACAAGCTCAACATCTATAGCATCACACACATATGGTATTCACTTACCTTCTGACAGTCTATTCAGGAAACTTTTTACTGTTTTATCTGGAGTATACTCCCCTTCGCTGACTTTTTAAAAATTATATATTTTTATGAGGGTGTCTGCTACTGTCTCTTTCTGCCCTGTCCCTTTTGAAGTACATAGTATGCACTTCTGAAATTGAGATTCATCTTATTATTTATGTTAAGTAGATAACCCTTCATGCATCTGTGGGCTCCATATCCATTCTTTCAACAAACATTGCTTTTAAATTTCAAGTTGCATGTGCACTGAACATATACAGTAAATTTTCTAATCATTATTCCCTAAACAACACTAAGCCAACTATTTGCACAGCATTTACATAGTATTTGGTATTACAAGTAGTCTAGATATGATTTAAAGTATAAGGGATAGTGTATATAGGTTATATGCAAATCCTCTATTTTGGATAAGGGATTTAAGCATTCTCAGACCTGGAACCAATTTCATACAGACACCAAGGGACAACCATATTAAGTGTGGCATTGTTCTCCGGCCTTCTTTCCATTCTGGGTTCTCAACCCAACTCTCATTAAATCAGTGGAGGAATTTACAATTCATCAAGCTGGGAATAGCCTTCCAATCTGCCTACCTGGAGGGAAGGGAGCACAGCTGTTGGTGTTTGTATTATCTAAGAAGATAAACCACATTGCTTGTAAGATTGAGACCTGGGGAGACTGAAATTAAGAATCTCTGGCTTTCTTAGACTGAGAGACGAGAAGAATTTTAAAGAGGTGATCACCATGAGAAGATTTTCTTTCTTATATAACTGGACATATCCAATGGTTTTTCCTTTATCTCTCCAAATTTGTTTTAGTATTCTGAACCACACTCTCAGACAATTCAATGATATTATATTTGTTCACATAGCCGAAAACAAATCAGGCTTTTGATGTGTCACAGAAGGAACAGATCAAACTTACAGTTTGAAACCTCCACTGGCATCTTCCTCCTTTCCACAGCAGAGTCCCTTCATCCCCAAACTCCAAGTGTGGTGAATGACAGCTCATTATTGAATTCTTCTGGAGAGAATATTCGCTGCTAGAGACAGCAGTCTAACCTAAGCTCACATTCCCATCCTGAAAGTGGCCCACATCCAATCATAGGCTGAGGATATAAAGGCTGGGACTAACCTGGTTTCAGGCGACAAAAAGTGAGCACAGTATCGGGCAAGTGATGCAGTCAGTTGGGGGTCTTTGTTGTGAATGCCTCACCACCACTTACTCTTTCTGTCTCTCAGTTTCCTTCTCTTTTCCACAAAGATTGATGAAGATGTAGCCACCTCCCCAGGAACTTGATCTGTGACAACTCGTGTATTGTAAGTTGTCAAAAGTACTTTGAAATAAAATTTGGAGCTGAGTCACCCATGATCCAGTGAATAACAATGACCCTTACCATGAAAGGCAGACAGATCAAGGAATAAGAGAAATATTTTATCAATGGAGGACAAGGACAGTGGCAGGCACAATGAGCAGGTCTGAAGGATGAGGTGATGTGGAAACACAGAAGAAATAATAACAATAAGGTAACTGATCTAATTAAAGGCAAGTGTGAACACCAAATCCTGCTTTGGAGCATCTTGGGTAACAAATCTCCCACCACTAAGGACAGACAAAGCTGAGAACCAATTCCAAGACATAACATACAGGAAAGGCACAATTCACTATAACTTGATGTTCCTGACAGATTTACTATGCCACTGTTCAGGTCCTGGATAGAAAAAGGATGGGAACTATGAAGCATGAGGCAGAGATGTCTATGTTGATAAAGTCAGCAGCATTGAGTTCTCAGATTCTCCCGGATCCTCTGGAGAAGTAACCTACTCTTTCCAGTTAAAAAGTTAGTAACATGGGGCTGGAGAGATGACTCCTAGGTTAAGAGCATTTGTTGCTATTCCTGAGCACCCTCACACACATGCCAGGCAGCTCACAACCACCTGTAACTCCAGCTTCAGGGGGGGCTGATGACTTCTTTGGACTTCTGCAGGCGTGTACTCACATAGCATACATTGACCCCCCCACACACATTCAAATGATAAAAATAATATTAATTTAATTTCCCTGTTGATAGATGATAAAGTAGAAAGGCCCTGCTCAGGGAAGACAATGTAGACTCTACTTAGCATCTATGCAGATCTCTCTTCTGTCCACTGAAATAATAACTAGGTTTAAGTCACAACAATCTTTTTCTTTTTCAATGATTTTTTATTATAACAAAGTATGACTTAAGTTGTTGATTTTCTTTTTTTATTAATAAATCTTATTTACATTAGAAACAATTTTATTTTACATATCAATCCCAGTTCCCTCTCCCTCCCATCCTCCCATCCTCCCATCTCCCCCACCAACCTCCCATCCCATCCTCCATCCACTCCCCAGGGAGGGTGAGGCCTTCTTTGAGGGACATCAAAATCTGTCAAGTCATTTGGGGAAGGGCCTAGCCCCTCCCCCGTGTCTCTAGACTAAGGGAGTATCCCTTCATGGGAAATGGGCTCCTGAAATCCATTTGTGCACTAGGGATAAATACTGGTTCGACTGTCAGAGGCCCCATAGACTGCCCAATCCTCCTAGCTGACACCTATGTTCAGGGGGTACCTGGTTTTATCCTATGTTGGTTCCCCATCTGTCAAACTGGGGTCCATGAATTCCCACTTGCTCAGCTCAGCTGTTTCTGTGGGTTTTTGCAGCATGGTCTTGACCCCTTTGTTCATCACTCCTCCCTCTCTGAAACTGGATTTCAGGAGTTTGGCCCATTGCTTAGTTGTGGATCTCTGCTTCAGCTTCCATCAGCTACTAGATGAAGGCTCTAGAATGGCATATATGATAGTCATAAATCTCATTGTTGGGGAAGGGCATTTAAGGTAGCCTCTCTACTATTGCTTAGATTGTTAGTTGGGGTCATTCTTGTAGATGTCTGGACATTCCCTAGTGCCAGATTTCTCTTAAAACCTATAATGGCTCCCTCTATTATGGTGTCTCTTTTCTTGCTCTCCTCTATGCTTTCCCTGACTCAATCTTCCTACTCCCTCCTGCCCTCCTCTCCCCTTCTCTTTCTCCTAACTCTTTCTCCCCTCTGCCTTTCCCCTTCACTGGGAGACTGGGCATGTCTCTCTTAAGGTCCTACCTGTTTTCTAGCTTCTCTGGAGGTATGGATTGTAGTCTGATAAACCTTTGCTCTAGGTCTAATATCCATATATGAGTGAGTACATACCATGTTTGTCTTTCTGTGACTAGGTTACCTCACTTAGGATGGTTTCTTCTAGTCCCATTCTAGTCCCATCTATTTGCCTGCATATTTCAAGATTCCATTTTTTTTGTTTTGTTTTTGTTTGTTTCTTTGGTTTTTTTGTTTGTTTTGTTTTGTTTTTGTTTTTTCCTCCCTCTGAGTACTACATTGTGTAAATGTACCACATTTTCTGTAACCATTCTTTGGTTGAGGGCCATCTAGGTTGCTTCCAGGATCTGGTTATTACAAAATAAAATGTTGCTATGAACATAGCTGAACAGAAGTCCTTGATTAATGAATGTGCATCTTTTGAGTATATGCACAAGAGTGGAATTGCTGGGTCTTGAGGTAGACTGGTTCCCATTTTTCTGAGGAACCACCATACTGATTTCCAAAGTGGCTGTACACGTTTGCACTCCCACCAGCAATGGAGGAGTGTATCCCTTTCACCACAACTTCGCCAGCATAAACTGTCATTGCTGTTTTTCATTTTAGACATTCTGACACGTGTAGGATGGTATCTCAGAGTTGTTTTAATTTGCATTTCCCTAATGGCTAAGGATGCTGAGCAATTTCTTAGGTGTCTTTAAGCCATTTCAGATTTATCTATTGAGATTTCTCTGTTTACTTTTGTACCCCAATTTTTAATTCAATTATTTGGTGTTTTGGTGACTAGCTTTTTGAATTCTTTGTATATTTTGGAAATCAGCCAGGTGCTTGACTTAATCTCTGCATCTCTTTCCATCAGTTACTGGATGAAGGATCTCTGATGACAATTGGGGTAGTTACCAATCTGATTACAGGAGATGGCCAAAAACTTCACAAATTTGCCTGTCATCCTTGCTAAGGGCAATGCTCTGTATCATTCCAATTTTAGTAAATGTGCTGCCTAATCGAGCATGGTCCTTGTTATTTTTGTGTTTCTCAAGACAACTTCAAACCCCGTGTGTGTGTGTGTGTGTGTCTGTGTGTGTGTGTGTCTGTGTGTAAGACAAATGAAGAATCCATTAAGTGGAGATGAGGAAGGAATAAGGAAACAGTTATGCTACCACTAGCAGAAGTGGAAAGAGGAGTTGAGTTAGTCAAAATGCAGATTGCCATAGCTGTTTGTATGACTACTGTTTTCAGAACTCAGCACAGAGAAGCATTTATCCACATTACACAGTTAAATGTGTATGATGCAAACTGCAGTAAAGCAATATACTGGCTGCCCTGATGCCCTAACAGAAGGCTTTAGATCCAGGTTGTGTCCTTAGACATTGCCTGAGGTTGGCCCCTCAGAGCACTCAGAACACTGTGCACATTGAAGGCAGGAGGGAAGGCAGCAGGAGGATCAAAAAGCGATCGGCATCAACATAGAAATGGGTATTAAGAGAGATGTAGTCTCTGCTTGGCCATGGAGAAATACTGGTTATAATTTCAGATTTCCAGATTCTTGTCCAATTCCATCCTTTTCCTCTAGGCAGCCTCTGTTTTGTTTTTGTTTTCTTTCAAGATTCCATGGAAAGCTTGCCCTGGAACCATGCTGGGGTGGAAACCTAACAACATTGGAGTTTTGTATTTCTTTTCCTGAGCTGGATACATCTTAAATGAAAGTACCTATCGAACCCTACATGATGTCCTGGTCCTTCCTTCCTTTCTTCCTTCCTTTCTTCCTCCCTCCTTTCCTTCCTCCCTTTCTTTCTTCCTTTCTTCCTTCCTAGTTAGTAATTACTTGGAAGAGTAAGACTACAGTTTTCAAATGCAACAGAAATTTGAATACAACTTACACATGTGGAACTTCACAGGGTTTTTTTCCCCCTTTCTAGAAGGTAAATTATCATGATTAATGACAATTCTACTTACTGTACTCCTGAGCCACTTGGTCCCCTGTAGAGAAATGAAAAAATAAAATGAACCTAAAATGCATTTGTCTTTATTTCAAAAGTGTGTGCTGTTTGGCTTTATTTCTTCAGCAGTGTGCTCCGTCAGTCTTTGAATAGGGTTGTCAAACATTCTTATGCTTCCCAGGGGACTAACAAGGGGCCTGTTTTACTTGGGACCAAACTCAACTCTCATCTCAGCTTTCCGGCTTCAGGTGTTCAGTTGTTCTATATATGTATTTCATTCCAATGAGACGCAAGTATGGGCACATTGGTTCATACCACCACACTGTGGGTAAACATCAAGGACGCTTCTTTTAAAATTTTCTTGCATTTCTTTATGCTTTAAAAAATAAAAATAAAGGAATAGTCTGAGTTTTCCTAAAACATAGACATTATAAATAAGGGAAATTGCTCATTTTCCTAATCTGCTCATCATACATTGTATACATAAATCATATTACTGTATATCATAAATGTATAGAAATGTCTGTGTTGATTAAAAATAAGATAAGGGGTTGGTCTTTTATATACTTTAGTTAATGTGAAGAATTCAGAAATCAGAATAGTAGATCAAATATATCCTTAAGATATTGATTTTCTGAGGTGAAAGTATGGAAGCTTGATTGCAATGATTATAATAAACATGTACATCAAAACATCTAGTTGTACACTTTAAATACATATGATTTTAATTTTTAAGTCATATTTAATAACCCTGGAAAAACCAGGAGCTGGAAAGGGACTGGAGAGATGACTCGGCACTTTAGAGCATCTATTGCTCTTGCAAAGGACCAGGTTTGGTTCCTAGTACATGGATGGTGACTCACAACCATACATAACTCCAGTGCCAGAGAATCTGATTTCTTCTACAGACCACTGTGGGAACCAGGCACATACAAATAATGCAATTACTTAAATATAGGCAACACTCAGACACAAAAATAAATTAAATATAATTATTATTGTAAAGGTGCTGGGATTGTAGAAACATGTAGCACCCACGTAGTTCTAATGTTCTGTTTAGAAAGTCTAACTAGGGTACAGACGTCTAACCAGGACACAGACTTGGATCAGTGCACTGTGGAAAGTACAGGACTTGAGCTAGTATACAATACGAAGGACTTCCTAACAAGCCTGAGAAAATAGTATTAACTGTACAAGTTCTGCTCTGCACAAGAAAATATGCATGGTGGAGAACGGGAACAAAATATGGTTTGGGTTGTTATCAATGTCATGTATGCCATAAGGTTTGGTTTATTTATCTGTGAAGCTTATGACAGTGATAGATTAAATCAGGAGTGTCAAAATATACACAGGGAGGCTTAGGAGATAGCTCACTTGGTTGCTTGCTGTGCAAGCATGCACCTACATTAAATATATATAGTGCTGGGAGGCAGAGGCAGGTAGATATCTATGAGTTTGAGGCCAGGCCAGCCATGGCTACATAGTGAACTCCATCTCAGAGAGACAGAAAGGGTTCAGATATTGGAATGGGGCTGGAGAGATGTTTCAGTGTTTAAGAGAGAACACTATTTTTGCAGAGGACCTGGGTTTAACTCCTGGCACCCATGCTGGGTGTTTCAAAACTGCCTGTGAGTTTAACTTCAGGGGATCCGATGTTCTCTTCTAGCCACTGTACCTACATACACACATGGCACACATACACACTTGCATGTGTACACGTCAGTAAAAATAAAATCTTAAAAACTGCAGGATGATGAAAGCAAATTGTGAATTTGGAGACTGGCCAGACATCCATATAGGAAATCTGTTATTGGTTCTGTAACAATGGTGGAAAATTCATTTTTCATTTACCTTATGGCTGTCCTTCTCAGGGCTTCTGATGTAACTCTCTCCTCCAATACAAGTGCATGCCACCAAAGCTGTCTTTTTAAATGTGTGTTCTGGGGGTTAAACTCAAGTCCTCTTGCTAAAAATACAAGCAATTTACCAACTGAGCTCTCTCTCTCTCCAGCACTATCTCCATCTGATAATGATCTTATTCTATAAATAACATTGGTCTCCTCCCCCTAAGATATTCTGGACCCAAATATTTTCTCTGCCTTTGTTGCTACCATAATTCCAATTATCACCATTTCCTCTCTGAACACTCCATCACCTTGGGTACCTCCAGTTTCTAGACACAGTTTCAATAAGCAGGCAGGTATTTGACCATAGGACATATAATTATATCATAAGTTGACTCGATTCCCTTCCATAATTTGCATCCACCCCACTTGTATAAGAATACATGAAATATGCCTTCTTAGCAAAATTTGATGTGAGAAAGTCTTGCCAATTACATCCCATTCTCTACACTAGTTCTCTAGAACCTATTCGTCTGGCATCGCTGACATGCCAAGTTTAGTTTTTACTGCTTTACTAAAAGATTTGAATCTGAGCCATGGGAATCATAGAAGTCACCCTGCATGGTTTCCTCATCTTAGGAAGGTAGTTAGGGCTGAGTCACAACAATTTAGCACCACGTGGAACCAATCCAAGTTTCCCAGGTTCATTTCCAATGGCTGATTACTGCTTGATCCCAGCACTTTATTGAGTATTGTTTCTACCAGGCCTCATCATTCAGCTTTTCATGTGATGGGGTGAGCCGCTCAGTATGTCTCCCCAGGGAAGGTGTGGTGAAAAATTTCCCTCAGATCTACAAATAAGCTCTAATTGGATGCCATTCGTGACAAATGACTCACAACACAATTAAAACAGTCCTGATGTTGGTGGGCAGGCACTTTTTAAATTTCGTTCACTACTTTGTCTTTAGTGCCACAGTAATTCTACACTTAACTAACAAAATATTTGCCAGATAAATATTAGTCAGGAAAAAAATTAAAGATTTCCAACAAACAAAGTACCACATTGAAATGTGGACAAATAGAACATGCTTAAATATTAAAAGAAAGTCAGCTTGGAGATGACCTAAAGCTACAGGTGAGGGTGGGTGGTTAAAGCCATGTCAAGAGAGGTATGTTATGAATGGTTTTTCCGGGCTGGTCTGTCTGGACCCACAGCCGTGCCAGCCCCAAATAATACACGGAGACGCTGTATTAGATATAATTCTGTTGGCCAGTTACTAGTTTCTTATCGGCTAGCTCTGTCTTAATTATTAACCCATTTCTATTAATCTAAGTACTTCCACATGGTCTTATCTTACCGGAGAGAGAGAACGGTGTCCTCTATCTTGGCACCTCCCTACTACTTCCTCTCTCCTCCTAGTCTCCTAGTCCCGCCTATCTTACTTTCCTATTGGCCAACAGTGCTTTATTCATTAACAAATAAGAGAAACATATTTACACAATGACATCTCCCATCAGAGGTAGCCTGTGGTCCAGCCACAAAAATCATAATCCACATAAAGTTTGATCTTCGTGAAGAAAGGTGCATCTTTTCTCCCACTGAAATGGGATAAAATGAGAACATGTATACTTAGAAGCATGTGCACTTCAATTGTAATAAGGAGATCTGTATTATGATGGTTGGCAGGAGATAACTAGAAGTGTGAGAGTCTGCTGAAGTCAGAGACCTTTGTGGCTTGTCTAGGAAGTCAGTAATGTGTCACAATATCATAATGCATTTTAAAGAAACAACGTCTGGTGATGAAGGCTTAACAGGTTGGTTTGATGCTATGATTCGTGGCTGACTGGCAAACGGGTACAGATGCCATTGACTAGGAGAAAGGAGCATACGGCTAGGAGTTGATGTTGAAGGGATGGTGTTGGGGTGAGTATTAGATGTGATGACTTCAGGGATTGCTGATCTAGACATTTGTAGATTTGGGAATGGGATTGGGGAGAGGAGTGGAGGCCAGAAATGCAGAGTCATAAAGCTATGACTGAAAATGTTGAAGCAAGCAATGCTATGTAGCAAGGGGAGGAAACCAAAAGGAAGACCCAGGGCAAACCCCTGAGGAACACTTGCACTGCAGAAGAGACAGAAAGGGAGCTGCAAAGGTGCAACTGGAGAGATGAGAGACACAGGAATTATTGAAGGAGCTTAATGGGGAGAACACTGACTGGTCTTCCAGAGATCATGGGTTCAATTCCCATGAACCCACATGGTAACTCAGAACCAACTATAACTAAAGTTCCAGGGAATCAAATGCCCTCTCTGGCCTTGCAGGCACTGCATGTGTATGATGCACAAACATACATGCACGCAACACACTCACCAAACCTACATGCAGGCAACACATTTGTATGCTTATGATAAAATGGGGGTGGATGGGAGCTTCTTTGAAGATGATAGAAAGATGGAGTTGGTTGTGTATTTCATATGAGAACCTCACCAGGACTTGGTGATGCTGATTTCAGCGATGGAAAGGGAAAGGATTGGGTCAGGGGTTGAACAAAAGGGAGAGCAGAAGGTCCAGGAACTGAGGGTGTCAGCTCTTCTCAGGGTTTGTCTTTAATGAGGATGGAAGAGAAGGGCATGGATGGGGTTCTAGACTTTTGAATGAGTTGTGTATGCTTAAGATGGAAGCATGTAAACATCTTTAAATGGTAAACATCAAGAAACAGAGGAAAGATGACAATAAGAAAGACAGTGTCAAAAGAACCACAAAACTGCATTTCCCACAGCGCTTATTCCAAAGTTTCCTTCTCTGATCTTCCCACTGCCAAACCGGCAACCATTGTGAGCATCTGGAAAAGATCCATAGCTCACAGATGGGAGTACCAAGACTCTCTTTGTCCACACCCATGTTTTCCTTTTATTCCAGTCCACTGAAGGATTTCCCCCTTTCGTTTAGAGCTATCAGCCCATCCCCTTCTCCTCCATCCATTCCCTTACCCCTCACCCATTCCCTCTGTGTTTTAACTCTGTGCCACCTAAAATAACAAGTCCCAGAGGCAAAGTTATATATGAAATGGCTCAGGGTCTCTTGTACATAAAACAGGTAGCCAAACTACAAATTTAGTAACTATGATATTATATTTTTAGTGCTGTGATGACCTATGGAAAATCCTGGATGACCCCAAATTGTTCTTGGGGACTATCTGGAGGGGAAATTCTCAGGAACTCCTAAACTCAATTTAGCAGCCACAAACTTCAGAAAAGTATCAATTTAACATTGCAAAACAAACAAAAGCCTACATTCCTCTAAGTATATGTGACTTTAATAGAACAAAGCATTCTATTCTGAGACACAAATACTCTTAATACATTTTCTTTCACTGTTAATTGTGCAAGGCACTCCACTGAATTTCAAATATTGTGATTAACCTCTTAGAAAATCGTAATTGGCAACTTCTCTGGACAGGGCTAAGAAACTACAGGAAAACTCTTTCCACACAATGACATCTCTCTTGAATATGGTTTAGGGTGGGAGACAAAGACGAAGAATAATATGGTCACTACCATGTTGAGTGTGCCATGTTAGGATTGAAGTAATTCCATGTATGAATGTCTAAAATGTATGGAATAATCAAATTGTATCATTTCAAATATTACATTGAAATCTAATAGTTCTCTTAGTAATGAACAATTAGCATTTGGGAACCATCTATAAGATGCAGAGGCCTTAAACCTGTGTGCTGGTGAACATGCCGTTAGTCCCAACACAAGAGAGGCAGGGGCAAGTAGGTCTCTGTGAGTTTGAGATCAGCCTGGCTTACAGCGAGAGTTCCAGGACAGCCAGAGCTACACAGAGAAACACAGTCTCAAAAAAAAAAAAAAAAAAAAAAAAAAAAAAAAAGAAAAAAGAAAGAAAGAAAGAGGAAAAAAAGAAAAGAAAGAAAGAAATGCAGAAGCCCATCCTCAAACACCCATGAAATAAAAATGAGTTGCAAAGTAGAGCAAAGAACTATGTAGCAGAGACTGCTATACACCCCAAGCATGCTCATTTCCCTAGTCTTCTCAGAACTAGAAAACTCAGTTTTAAGTGGTGACTCAGCCATCAGTAGGAAATTTTATTTCCCAGCATCATTGCAGGTAAATGAAATGTGGTACTCTGACCAATACAAAAGCAACATCTTGATAGTATCTTAAAGGAAAAGGTTGTCCCTGATTCCCCCTTTCTCTCCCTCCTTGGGTTGGAAATAAGGTGTGGTTCTTACAGCCTGACTTTTGACTAGGCACAGTTGTGACCAACAGTCCAAGAGAAGTCAAAGCAATGAGTGAGAAGAAACTGAAAACCATGATGGCCGTTAGAACAGAGCCATCTGCACCCTAGATATCCCCTTCTCCTCTGCTCTGGATCCTACAGTGAACAAGGCACAAGTGTCTAGCTTTTCTGACTACTGATGTTTGGGTTTTTTTGTTGTGGCAGCTTAGTCTGGATAATTGGCTCTAGATACCTGATTCCCCAAAGATGAACCTTATCTGACATCTCCTACAGGCATCCAGTGATAACTATTTCTACTAGAACTCACTCACTGGTCACCAAAACTATTTTCTGGGACAGTGGTTCTCAACCTGTGGGTCATGACCCCTTTGGAAGTAGAATGACTGTGTCCTAGGGTTGCATATCAGATATCCTGCACTTCACATATTTACAATATGATTCATAACAGTAGCAAAATTACAGTTATGAAGTAAAAAACAAAGTAATTTTGTGGTTGTGGGGGCCACAACATATAGAAGTGTATTAAAGTGTCGCACCATTTGGAAAGGTTGAGAGCCATGGTTCTGAAAAGAATCACCAATATTCTGAATGTGGTTGTATCTCCCTTGCTTCCCTGTTTACCTTTCCTATCCAACCTGAGCAGACAGCAACCGAGTGCTTCCCTCTGCATGGGTTGGCTCTGGAAACCTGGACTTGGGCAATAGGAAGACATTGAAGAAATGACAAATACATACAGACTATCTGGGATAGGGTGGTCTGTGCTTGCTATGATGGAAGGCACTTACTGTGCAAGCTGAAAGTTGGTACTATGGCTGGCACAAGGAGCACCTCAGTGGGAGGTCTATGTACAGAATCAGTTTCAGGCTGGAAACATCTGGGAGAGGGAAAGTATGCTGGATGCTTTCTGTACACTGCTCTTAGCTAAAGGTCAAACATCATCAACACTCACACTTGTATCAGATGAAGGCTTTGCCATTTCCCTGAGCCCCAGCCAGGTAAGGCTTTGTCATTTCCATGGGTCTGAGACATTGTTGTCCTTGGCAAGGCTGTGCCTAAGTCAATAATATACATTCACTCAGACCTTCTTCCACTCCCCACATTAGAGGGTGACAACGACATTTTCATCCAGAGTCTACTGAGCCAGTGCATTGCTGTTTCTGTCAACATCACCAAAGCAGTTCGTTATTCTTCATCAAGGTCTTGGAAAGAGAAAACGCAGCAGGCATTTGAAGTTGAAGTAAAGATATACTTTGTCCTTTGGTACCACATCTTGTCTGCTCCCAATACAGTCAGATGTCAAGCAGTAGACATTTTACAGGCAATAGTCACCCATAACAATTTTTAAAGGACCCTTTGTGTAGTCAGAATGGTCACCACCAGGCTATTGGTTGTTCTCTCTCATGGTAACTATTGTTTTTCCCGGTAGTATGCTACACATCTCTTTCTATTAGCCCATCAATGTTAATTAAACACATATTAAAATGTTTCTTTTTAGTTTTGCTGAAACAGAGGCTCCTAAATTGCAAAACTGATACACCCAAATTATTTTCATTTTTCATAGGAATTAGGGTTCTCTTTTTATTGTAAGCTTCATAAACAAACACCCCCTTTATTGCCTCATTGACAATTACACAATCTCTCTACTATCTTATTTACTGAGTTTTATGGAAACTATTTCAACATAAAAGACATTTATCATCACAGGAGAAACCCCCATTTAGACATTAACTACCTTAGCTTTATTACAAACTCATTTTCCACAGATGTCCAGCCATGATTTGCTCCTCTTTATCAGGAAATAAATAATATCAGGTAATAGCTTCCTGTGGCAGAGGTTACATCTTTATTACATCCAGGGAAATAGATCTCTACCAGTCAGAGAAAAGCCAGATGGTATACTCTTCTCATCGATAAAATTTAATTTTCAGTAGGCCAGTTGTTATCAAGCTAATGCTCAACTAAGAAACGGACATTTAGGATTTTTAGAAGACACAGTGCCACCTTGAAAGTTTCAAATCTGTTCTACATAGCTCTCACTAGCTGCAATTGCCACTTCTTCAACCTTGAAGCATAGGCCAGAAATCAGGTTAAGCCAACCAATCACATGGCCTTAGCAATTCTCACCTGCCCCATGCAGCTGTCTATTCTGTGTTTCCATGCCACAACCTGGATAATTACAGCTTTGCTTTGAATACCCATGAAGCACTATCACCCCTCACCCATTAAACTGCCCACCTTCATCATCATCTTCCATGCCACCATAAATGGTCTTTCAAGTAAGATAGTAAGATATGTATGAAATGCCTGAGTCTGATTAAAAATAAATTAAATAAATAAATAAATAGGAAACCACAGCATCTGTTTTTGTGCCTCGTTTTCTGATCTCATTTGTTACCTCCATCTACATGCCATGCTCATTTCTGACACTGTATACAATTTGTATAAGAATTTGAAAATCCTCCAAATAGATTCAGTTCACCTGGCCTCTGAAAACCCTGTTCCTTTTTCTTGTAATACCTTCCCCATGCCCACCTTCTCCTTTCCATCTTTAGCTTAGCCTAGATAACTATAGCTTTGCTTTGTATCTAGCATACCCATGGTGTTCCTAGCAAAGATCCTCCCACTGCCCCAGATCCTCCAAGATCAGATTTTTCCTAGTATGACTCTCCATCCTCAAAACAGATGTTAGCAAAACTTTACTGACAAACAGCATCATTGCCAACATTAACTAGTCTATTGTGATCTTGCATAAGTGAGTTGCTTGGAGAGCTGTTTGGCATGATTATCTCTGTGATGTTGAGTTCTAAAACCCACTCAAGCCCTGTAAACTTGATGATGGTGTTGACATTGGTAGAGACATCAATTAGGAATGACATCAAGGTACTAGTACCAAAGAGTAGAACTAACAGAGACTTAAAATGGAAGCTTATTGGTCTGCTTCAGAAGAGAACATCTAAAGATGGACAATCCCAGCCTGATACTGGAGATACAAAGTCATTGGGGATGCGGCTGTACCATCCTGAGTGTACAACTTCCATTCTCAAGACTGCAAAATGCCTGTGGGTCTCTAGACAGCCAACTTTCACTTCAGCCAAGGAAATGAGAAAAAAAAAAAGCATCTAAGGGGACTCTTCCTGGTAACTTCCCTGTGGACTTCAGTTGATAGTACCACTCCTCAGTGCAACAAGAAACAGTGCATTTTGGGCCAGTTAGTTGAGCATCCTCGTGTTTCAAATAACTTTATATTAAGAAAGAATTGGGTGGTAAATATTGGGTAGGTGATTTGAGATTTACTCCACACTCAGCCAGGTTTCAGAACCCATGCTTTAAGAAAATAATTATCCTGACTTAGACATCCAAATTTCAATGTAATCTAAGAAACAGCACATTGTTTAGCAAGAGGAGTCACCAGTGGAACTTTTACAACAGCCTGTTTCCAACATGAGGAAGGTATTAAAATTTAAACCACAAAGATCTTTTGGGAACATATATCTCTTGTAACTATGTATTCATACAGAGACCTCACCTACTCACTTGTATATCATCTGCACAATGTGCTATTTATTCTTCACCTTATGAAGAAGGACTAGCATCCTGATTTTAAACTCCCTGGCCAAGTGCCAAGTGTCTTATGCAGAATCACATCCCTGGTGATTGCATCAGGTTTGAGCCCAGGTCTGCATAAGTCCCTCTGTATTCAGTAACGGATTCTCTATAAAGCCCAGCCACCCATATTTAAAATGGACTTTGATGGACCTTGGATTTCATTACTCTAAAAATAAGAGTTTTTTTTTCAAATGTCACTCCTTAAGAGGCCACAATGGCCTATACCAAATCTATTAGCTATTTTAAGTTTAAGCACATGATGGACAATTTAAGTAGGTTGCTCAGGTCTTAGAGCTGGAAGGATCTGTACAGATCATTTAAATCTTTTCTACCCGTTTCTGTTGTGAAAACATTAAATGAGCCAAATGAACACACCTGTAAATTGTGTGCTTCCGAGGGAAGCATACCACTCATTACACTCTAGTGTCCTTTCCCTGCTCTGTTCCTTGCCTCCTCGTCTGGAATCTTTTCAAATTCTGCACACCTTCTGCTGCATTCTCAAGCCTTCTGGGTTTTCTTAATGACTTGCTTCCAACTTGAATTACTCTGTGAACTTATGTTCTAGGTCTTCAGTCCTTGTGTGTTATACCAGTTTCACAATGCTAAATTATATGTACTTGAAGGGTTAAAAAAAAAGAAAAGAAAAACCTAAGCATCTATCTAGCTTACTCTTTTTTCCACCATAGTCATTCAGCATGCATTTATGAATTAGCAAATGATCTACCTGCCCGTGTTTTACTATTTCTGTAGTGTTTTTCTTGACAGGTGTCTCTCTAGATTTCAAAATAAAAACTGGGCTCAGTATTTCATATTGGGACTTTCTGTGTTGTGCTGGGTTTTATTTGTTTACCCATTTGAAGCATCTTCTAGGAGAACATGAGGTCTATACAAACAGACCTCCTCATGCATTTCCTAACACCCAGAATGTATCTGCTCCAGTGCCATGACCTGAGCACCAACAGTAAATACATGAGCACGCATCCCTTGACACTTTTGTAGCTTGAGCCTTAGTTTTTCAACACCATGAGCACATCAGAGATAAAGTTTCAGACTGCCTTTGCATTCTTCTAAATAAATAATGGGGAGACATCTAAGAACATGGCATTGGCAGACTCACAATGCATCTCAAGAAAAATGGGAGCAGAGTTGTCAAGGAGAAAAGATATGCAGGCGAGAGTCTTTGGAGCTATGTCATTAGCTAGTCTCACAGTGGTCTGATGGCATTCAACAAGCAATTCTTATTCATGTTGGGATAGTTGACTGGCAGTTCTGACTGATTGTAGGTGACTCGTCTTGTCTCAGACAACCTCACATGTATAGAAGATATATTAACTTGAGGAGATCAGCTAGTGTTCAGCCAGTGTAGGATATTCTTGCCTAAAATAATACTATCACTGCTCAAACTATCTCTAACCATCCAAAAGACATATTCTTATAGTCATGTGAATGCAAACAAGCGTTGTTTTACAAGATTAGCCAAGCCCAAACAGCTAGGGATGGCAGAATCAGGACACAACTCTAAGTCTGACTGCAGAGGCAACAGCTCAGCCACTGAAAATCCTTTGTCTACGCTCATCCTCATTGATGCTAATTGAGTCCCTTCCTCTGGGAACCAAGACTATGGGGACATGGGCATTAAAACTGGAAAGGGAAATGTCAGTGGATTCTAGTTGTGTGTCTGAAGGCCTAGAAATACTTGAAAGAGTTGAAAAGAAGAGGTAAAGACCCTGCTATCCATATTTTACTTATGTACATAGCTACTTTATGCATACAAGTACTTTCTGCACATGTGTGCCTGTATGACAGAAGAGGGCATCAGATCCCATTACAGATGGTTGTGAGCCACCATGTGTTTGTTGGGAATTGAACTCAGGATGCCTACAAGAGCAGCCAATGCTCTTAACCACTGAGCCATCTCTTCCACCCCCTGTCATCTATCTTTTAGCTCATTTGTAAAGCCATTATTTTATAAATATTATCATTTACTAAACTGCTCTCATATTGACTACTGTCTAGCCCAAATGACAACCCTGGCTGTTGGTGGAGCTTTCCTCTTCCCATTTCTCTTACTAACAGTAAAGAGCAACATTTGTCTCCTTTTATGCAATTGCAAGGACAGCTTATATCTTCAAAAGATGGTCAATTTGGGTAAAATGGAAATCAACAAAATCATGGATTCCTCCTTTTACACTTTTTCTTCCCTGAGGTAAGAACTCTGTACATTAGCAAGTGGCTGGCTTACAAACCCTAGATGGAAACAGCAGGAGAAATACAAGTAAGTGGGTGTCTGGCTGTTTACTCATCACGAGTGCAGCTGCCTCTCATTCTTCAGGTCATGCCCATTGCTCTTTGCTAATGCATCTGAGAAGGGATTCATCCACACTCTCCTCAGGCTGATCAAGCTGGAAAACAATTATCTTGGAAGAGTGTTTGTTCTTAGAGAAGAATCACTATTAAATTCTTTTAGCAAAAGATATTGATTAAATCAAAGGAGTGAAAAACACCCGGGGGGGGGGTGAGAATAGTGGGAGTTAGAACAGATTATTAGGAGAAACAAAACACATAGAAGAAGACAAAACAAAAACAGGATGAGTAAACACGTGTTAATGAGAAGGAGAAAGAGCAGCCGAGATAATGTCTTCTTAGAAAATAATTATTAGCCAGGTTGGTGGGTTCAGGAGTTGCTTCTCCAAAGCAAGGTGTATGGAAGGCAGCCAGGGAACCCCTAACTCACAGCGGGAAGGAGCAGTGAGGATAGATGGCTTCAGTTGCTTGAGTACCCTGGAGGGAGCTACGGTGGAATCACACCCCAGGAAGAGAGAGAGGAGGATCCACTGACTCATAAGGGAGTAGAGGAGTACTGGATGTCCTCCTGGCCACCTTCCTGACACTACCCAGAGCCACACCTCAACTGTAGCAAGTAGATGAGACTTTCAGAGGCCAAATCCCGTGGTCCTCCTTGGCCACAGTCTCCAGGGTGGACCTGGTCAAAATGCTTTAATTCTTACTAATCAACACCCAAGCGGAAAGAATACCCTCTTTTGTTCTGTTTTTAGGGAAGTAGAGGGCAGGCAAGCCCCTCACTGCCTATATGGACAGGGTTGAGAGGGCCAACCTTACCCTGTTGTGTGACGACGATATTGTCTCCTGGAAGAATAGTAGCAAGCCCTATTGTCACCTCCAGGCTCACACATTGGGCTTTAGGATTTAGTCCACTTTGGCCAAGCAGATTTTAAAAATTATGCCAATAAGATAATGCTTATTGCAATTGAAAACACGTTAAAGTAAAAGCCTTAGGAAATGAACCTCCGTCCTATGGTAGAGTGCCAGATATGAGTGGCGACCACAGGCCCACATCCCTCAGAAAGGCAGCCCAACAGCCAGGCAGACAGAAGAACACGTGGTGCGGCCAGCCCTCTCTCTTCTATACCCTGCTGGAGTCACTGTTTGGTGGAGTAAGTCTACTATCGCTAATACTACAGATGGTGCGGATGTCGGAATATCTCTGTGTTGTTCCTTAGTAGTTATTGAAGGTGGTAACAGAGTAGAGACGTCCTCCCTCATCCCCAAAGATTCCTTATTCTCAGAAGCCAAGAGAATACTATACCACCTGGTGAGAGGAGCGGCCCTGCGGATGTAGTTAGGTCTCTGATCAGCTAGAAGCATTCCTGCTGATAAGGAATGAAGCAAGGGTGAGACCTGTTCTGCCATCACAGCTTCTCACAGCATGTCAGCCCTAAGACAAGGGAAACAAATAAGAAGTACAGTGATTGGGAAAGAAGAAATAAAATTATCTTTGTTCCTCGATAAGCAACTATATAGAAAATATCAAAGAAACTGCTGGGCATGGCAGTGCAAGCCTGGAACTCTGGCTACTTAATAGGCAATGATAGGCAGAGGCAAGAGAATGGCAAGTTCAAGATCTGCCTGGGTTCCTTAGTGTGACCCTGCCTAAAAAATAAAATGTAAATAGAGGGTTGGGGATATTGCTCACTGCTAAATTGATTGTGTGGCTTGCACAAATTTCCATGTTCAATCCCAAAAGAACACACCCCATTTCCCAAAAGAGCACAAAATTAACATAGGAAAGCCAATGTCTTCCTACATATGAACAATTAATGAATGAAAAATTATGCAAAAAAATTAAAGTTACCTTTATCATTAATAACCTTGAAATGAAACACATGAGTATAAATTTAACAAAAAATATACATTCTTTCAATTTTTAATTTTTTTATTTCATTTTACATTTCAACCACAGTTCTCCCTCCCACACCATTCTCCTCACCTCCCCCCCTAGCCCACCCCCAATCTACTCTTCCTCACCGTTAAGGGTTCCCATGAGGAGTCAACATAGTCTGGCAAAATAGTTTGGGTCAGGACCCGGCCCCTCTCCCATGCATTAAGACTGAGTATGCCATTCCACCTCGGGGAATGGGCTTCAACAAGCTAGCTCATGTAACGGAGATGATATCACGGTCCTACTATCACTGAGCATGGTATCTCACTCTAAGGAATGGGCTCCAACAAGCCAGCTGGTATACCATATTTGTATTGTGGTCCTACTGCCAGGGCCCCTCTGATAACCCAAGTTTCACAACTGTCTCCCACATATGGAGGGCCTAGTTCAGTTGTAGGTCTAGATTTCACGAGTTTCCATGAGCTTGGTTCAGGTGTCTCTGCATATTTCTCCTAGAAGGAAACCTGGTACTAGAGGAGGTAACTCCTAAGAATCCACAAGGAATACTCCAACTAAGACTCCTAGCAATAGCAGAGATAATGCCTGAACTGGCCTATCCCTGTAATCAGATTGATGAATATTCCAACTATCATCATAGACCTCTCATTCATTAATAGATGGAACCAGACACAGAATCCACAACCAAGAAACAGGCAAAGCTCCTGAAATCCAGCAGAAGAGAGGGAGGAGGGAACATATAAGCAATGAAGAATATACATTTTTAAGTGGAAACTAAAAGCATTTGATAAGCATATTGTCCTGGCTAGTCTTATGTAAACTTGACACCCAAACTAGAGTTATCTGAAAGGAGGGAATCTTCACTGAGAAAATGCTTCTATAAGATCTACCTATAAGGCATTTTCTCAGTGATGATGAGGGAGAGTCCAGCCCATTGTGGGTGGGGCCACCCCTGGGATGGTTGGTCCCAGGTTTTATAAGAAAGCATAGGAGCAAGTCATGGAAGCAAGCCAGTAAGCATCACCCCTCCATGAACTCCACATCTGCTCCTGCCTCTAGGATCCTGCCCTGTTTGAGTTCCTTCAATGAGGAATAGCAATATGAAAGTGTAAATCAAATGAACTCTTTCCTCTCCAACTTGCTTTTTGGTCATGGTGTTTCATCAGAGCAATAGTAAAAATTCCAACAAAAACTTTAGCTGACTAAGTCACGCCAAATATTACATGGAAAGGCAAGAAACCCATATGAGATTATGAATAGAATGAAGATTGCTAATTAACTGCCTTTAAATAGGGTGACTATCCTGGCTTATCAGACAGGGCACAGTCTCACTATAAGCATCCTTAAAAGTAGAAGAGAGGCAGAAAAGTTGGTGTCAAAGTAAGCAGAGTGATGTGAGAGTCTATGGACATCGCTAGCTTTGAAGATGGAGGGAGGAGGCTCAATCCAGGGAATGATGCTGACTCCAGTAGCTGAGAAAGGCATCGGCAACAAAACTTTGATTCTTATACTTCCCACAGAAGACAGCCTTGCCCACTTCTTACTTTTAACCTGGCTAGAACTACATTGGACTTCTGATTCTAGCATTGCACAATAATAAATGTAAAAGTTGGAGGCACTTTGTAGTAATTTGTTGTGGAAAAAAATAGAAAACAAATACACTGTGCTAAACTTTGGATTATTTCATATCCAGTTGTACCTGACACCTATAAGCACTGCCACAGAGCCATGATCATTCGACTTATACAAATGAAGACACCCAGACCCCAAATGTCGAGAGGGTGCTATTGTCTTGAATATGTCCCCTAGGGGCTGTCCTACTGACAGGTAAATGTTGGGAAGGCAATTGAGCCTTTTAGTGGTGGGGTGTTCTGCAAGCTGATTGGGTCACTAGAAAAATCTCACCTTGTAAATGAACATGGGCCTGTAGGATCAAGATCAGAGAGCCCAGCCCTTCCTACTCTTTGGTTTCCTTTCTCACCAGGTGAGTCCCCCCCCCATCCTACCCTGTTCACATGTGACTTCCACAGGATGCCAACTGCCATGATACAATGTGCCCACTCCAGAACTGGCACTGTGTTGTTTTAGGCTTTCAGTTTCAAAAAACTGTGGCTAAATAACATTTTGTCTTTATAAAGTGCCCATCCTTAGCTACTTTGTCATAATGCAAATGAACTAATAAAAATGGCTTGTCTACAGTATCTCTTCCTCAGTGAATTCAGGCCTGGGGTGTACAACATGGAAGCCAAAGCTGCTTTTGTTTCAGACCTGAGCTGCCTCCTCTATTAGACCCATTTCCCAGAAGTTGAGTAAAGGAAATTTAAGACTCAGTTGTTACATGTACTTTTCCAACCAGCCTGGTCCCAGTGCCTTATCAGCCCCAAATAACACACAGAGACTCCATTAATTATAAGGCTGTTGGCCAATGACAAGGGCTTGTTGGCTAGCTCTGTCTTAATTTCTATCCCATTTCTATCAACCTAAGTAAAATAAGTGGTCTTATTTTACCAGAGAAAGGGTCCGGACCTCTTACTCCTCTGGTGTCCTACATCTAGACTGATCTCTGCCTCCACTTCCCAGGATCCTCCTTGTCTCCTAGGTCTACCTATCAAAGATCATAGAAGGATAGTATATAAACTCTAGAAATGACAGAGACATCTCACTACCCAGACAATCATCCAAAGGTTTTTTTGTAAATTGATATATCTGTCTTTGTTCCATAGGCCACAGTGTATCTGGCAGACTTCTCAGGAAAGTAGGAAAGTTTAAACTGTCCCACCTGTATTGGCAGTTTGTCAATCATTTTTTTTCTGTGCCCTGTTAAATGCCTGACAGACTCTTTT
Source organism: Phodopus roborovskii (assembly GCF_943737965.1). Classification (NCBI taxonomy): domain Eukaryota; kingdom Metazoa; phylum Chordata; class Mammalia; order Rodentia; family Cricetidae; genus Phodopus; species Phodopus roborovskii. The sequence continues at coordinate 11,016,679 of NW_026126460.1, read as the reverse complement.
ATGAAGCAGGAACCCTATAGCACTGTCCACCTTGTTTTAGTAGTCACTTTCATGTGGGTCCTGTGTGTCCACTTTACACAGCATATAAACAGTCCAAGCAAGAACAGTTTCTTGAGCAAATGACTATTTCTGTAATGTCAAAGGCAAACTCAATAATAAGATTCTTCGAAGTTGACTTCCTCTCTGAAAGAATTGGTGTTTTTCAGGAGCAGTTATGTCTCACTGTCATGTAAAACCCCAAGCCATTTTAAATGTCATATTTTGTAGGTTTTTGAAAGATTTGAAGACTATCTATGCATTTCAAATATCTCTGTATATCTAGAAAATCTAACTAATCTAACTATAAGCTTTGACTATTATAGGTACCTATCTATAATCTGTACTTAATTATATATTGACATCCCCATCACTCAATTACTATTCTTCAAAAACACTCCCTAGATGCAGAAATCCACAACGAACCATTGGGCCAAGCTCCTGGAGTACAATCAAAGTGAGGGAGGAGCGATAATATGAACAAAGGAGTCAAGATGGGGAAACCCACAGAATCAGCTGACCCGAGCTAGTGAGAGATCACTGACTCAGGTCTGACAAATAGGGAACCAGCATAAGACAGAACCAGACTCCCTTAATATAGGTGACAATGGTGCAGCTGGGACAATATATGAGGTCATTGGCAGTGGCTCCAAGATCTAACTCTAATGCACACACTGACTTAGTGGAGCCCATTCTATATGGAGAGATACCACGCTCAGCTTAGACACAGGGGTGTGGGGGTGGAGGGGTACCTTGGTCTTGCCTCAATGAGATAATGGGACAGACTTAGTAGACTTCCTAGGGGAGGCCTTACCCTCTCCAAGGAGCAGATGGGAGGTGGAGGGGGGAAAGGAGAGAGGGGAAACTGGGATTGGAATGTAAAAAAATAAATTAATAAATTAAAAAAAAACGTTTTTTATGTAGACGACAAAGCAAGAGTATTATTTTGTTCTAATTGGTTCAGCCGGCTGTGTTTGATACTTCCTTTATTTAATATGTAGGGCTCCTCTGAGGATAAACATGGAGAGGACAGGGTGAACCATGAACTCAACCTCCAAGCTTGGCTGAAAGCACTTTCGATCAGCAATCCAGTCAGGCCCTTTGAGTCCTGTCTGAGATGCTGTTTTTGTTGTTTGTGATTTTGCTTTTATAACTAATTAACTGTTGATGATGCTTTTTGTAATTTTTTATAATTAATTAGCAAGCACTGGGAGCAGCAAGCAACTGTTCATAGATTGCATAAGCATGCGAAGATAAGAAGTCAGCATCGCTACTGGAGTGCACATTCACGGATTACGGGGCCGCTCACACGAGAATTACACACTAATTCAACTACAATAAAAAATTATACTTGAAGAGCTTATTATATACTATTCCATCCCCTTCTGAGGAATGTTTGAGCAGAAGCCGAGCATGGTTACCATGGCAACTATAATACAAAATTGGCAGTAACTTTATGAATTGCAAATTCCTCTAAGGGTGTTGGGGAATTTTTTTTTTTATTTTTTTTTCTTCCTTCCATTTTTAACCATCTCATATGCATTATCCCAGCAATATGTTAAACAAGATTTGGGGGAACTCAGCAATTACTTGGAAACAAGCTGTGTTTTAAAACCTTAAATTCTATCTTTCTAACAAGACCATGTGAACATAGGGAACCCCCAGATTACCTGGCTTTAAATTGTTCCATGTTTGTAACTAAGCTCTTAACACGTTGGCCATGCTCACCTTTTCTGAGGAGGGCCCAGGTACTTTAACAAAGGGACTCACTATATCCCTTCCCATCATTGGTTCTGGAATTTCTCTGAGAATGGCGAAAGGGGACAGTCTCATCTTAAAACAAAAATAACATAATCTCACAATCTGTCTCTCCCTCCAAGTTCAATCACCTTATGCATCAAAACTTTCAGCAAAATCAGTTAGTCCTCCTTGTTTTCCTCCTTCAGTCCCATCGCACAGATTCTGGGGAACATGACAACAGGAAATATGCAGCACCCAACAAGGCTTGCCTGGCTTGGGAGTTTAGACACTTGCAAAGGTAAACCAAAATGTGCTCTTCTACATAGCATGTGGGTCTCTTCATTTTAAATACTTGAGATTGAAGGGCAGGACTACCCGCAGGATCATGCCACTTCTGTGACTTTAAGTCACTTATGAGTAATATGTTTTAAATTTTGCCTTGTCCATTTCACGAGTCTGTTACAAAAATCATGAGACAATATGTTTGGATACTGCCATGTCCCATGAAAATACAACCTAGAATTCTGATTTTTAAAATTTGATACAATTACTAATAAAAAAATTAAAACATAGGTAGCCTTTATTTTCTTAGTCTTGTACCAAGAAGAAAAGCCACAGTGTGCAGACTGAAAGTCTTGGGCAACACACTAAAAATGGTGGTGGGAACAAAACTATGAACGAAATCCTATTCTGTCAAAAAGACCTAAATGGTTGCCTCTCAGAATGGAAAGAACTGTCTCTCTGCAAAGAGTGACACAGAAAATGACTTATGAAGCATATCTCTAGGAGAAGTGACCTTCTGTGTCCTCAGTACAGGGCATGGCAGCATTTTGTGAAAGCAAGGGATATACTGATGTGCTCTTTTCTGTCCTGTTTCATAACAATCCCCTGTGGTCAGCAGAACCCTAACTGTCTCCTACCCTTAAACAGTAGACTTCAGAAAGGATGCAGATGCCACAGAAGCAGCTGATGGACATATAATGGGTTTAGGCGAAGCACAGAGGGTAGAAGGGAGTGGGAAGCGGTGTTGGAGTTGTGTGGTACAGGGGCACCCTGCATGCTAAAAAGATGGTAGGAATTCTGCAAAGGAGACAGCATGGAGAGCCCTGAAAGATAAAACCTGAATGCTGCTTAGCTGGGGCACAAGAGGCCAAAGACAGGGAGCAGAGACCGAGAGATCTCCCAAAGTGTCCAACCTGACAGTCCATGCATAGCAGTGAGAAGGCCCTCATTATTTTTAATGAAGAGAAGGAATGATATTATCAGATCTAGGTTTTAGAGAGGACCCAAAAGAAATAGCAGACCCTTTCAAAACAAGTATAAATGGTCAGCCATGTCACTGATGTGTCTCCTAGGACAGCCTGTTCTCTCCAGCATAGACTGAAGCCCAGTGGCCCAGCAGACATGAGATGCTTGGCTGAGCTGTAGGAAGGAAGTTAGAATCTGCTGTCCTCCACAACTTCCTGATGAGCTAGGAAAGCATTGGAAAGCTGTCAGCATGCTCTCGGAAGGTGAGCGCACAGATTGTAAAGCGTTTCCACCTCTCCAGCTTGGCAGTGATACAAAAATGCGGTCGATTCCCTTCACTCCAAGTAACTCACAGCAGATGCTGATGCCCTTAGACTCTTCCCCAGCTACAGTTCCCAACATCGCTTCTTTCCAGAGGTCAGGCATATGGAGCTCATTAAATTCCACACAGCAACATCCGAACCGTGTGAAACTTTTTGTTTGCAGTGCAGTTTAATGTTGAGTTTGATTTACGGAGGACTGCATATTCTTGGTCATGGAATGAAAGCCTACTCGTCCATAAGCTCAAAGCCTGGTTTGGGGAAATGGGTTTGAAAATCACAGCTTATGCTAAGACAGGAGAGTGTCTCACCTTTAGAAAGATCTATTCCAACTTCATTTTTTGTGCAATAGAGGAAAGCAACTGGCGGAGGTAGGGCCTGCAACCTGGGTCTCCTTATCCTTGACCCAGCAGTACCACCATCCTTGCCTCCCTCTAAATCAACACACAAAAAGAAAACAAAAATGGCATTCATCATCCAAGGTGGAAGTCATTTCAAAATGGAAACGGCCACCCATTTACAATGTGCTGGCTCCTTTATAACCTACTATAAAAATGAGAAAATTAAGACCCATGTTTGAAAATGACTTGCTTCTATTTGCTACAAAATTATATAGTATGTGGAATGCAGCTGCAGTATCAAGTCTAAGAACTTAAACAACTTGTCCAGAGTCTTAGAAAAGACTTGGCTTCTTCACCTGTAAAATGGGTAAGATGTTTCTCCAAGTTGAATGGTTTATTCACTTAAACTTTGAGGGAAAATGTTCAAAAGACACTGGCTGTTGTATTTGGGGCAAGTAGGAGAGCTTCAAACAGTCTGCCTAACAGACAGGGCAAACATTCATTCTCACAACCACAGTGGGAAACCTCTGAGCCCATGGGCAAGAATTAAACCTTTCCTTCTCTTATGCTTTTTATCTCAGATGCTGGGTCATAGAGTGGGTGAAAAGCTACCACACCCATACACATACACACATGTGCATGCACACTTGCACACACACACACACACACACCACAAAACACACACATATACACTTAATCAAAAAGCTATGACTCCATTTTATCAACTTCATTCACTAACATTAGCCCACTAATGCTTCTTTCTCACTTGTTTAAAATGAAGCCAAATTCCAAGAACAGACATTTGTCACCCCCGAGGATGCTTTGAAACTGTTTCCTGAAGGCCAGTAGAGATGCTATCTGTGGAATCAAGCTTGAGAACTTTGGGAAAGTCATACACCATGGAACCAAAGCCTGGCCCCAGGTTAAGAAGGTACAAAATAAGGGTGTTGATGACCCCAGGTCAGCCAAGGAAAAGTGGAATTCTTTGGAAATATTTGAGAAAGTAAGTAATACTCCCTCTCCAAAACAATTACATGTGTATTCTCACAAGCAGGAAGGATTACTGTAGCTCTTGAATGATTAATTCTCATTCTGTAGGAAGACTACAATGAAAGAAAAACCTCTGTGAACTTGGTGGAACTGTGGAAAGATGCCTGAGCCATTGAACTTGTTCAGAATAAACTATCCCTTACCTCACCCCTTTCCCCAACACACACACACACACACACACACACACACACACACACACACACAATTGCAGGGCAGACCACCTGCCTCCAACAACTTTCAGAGTTGAGGTCAATAGCATCCCTGCAACTTGCACCTCAATATCTCATTCTTCACGCTGTTATCACCATAACCCTATCATTACACTGCTTGTTAATCATGATTAAAACAATAAACAAAGAGAAAACTCTTTCCCTGGTGAGCATGAATAATTGCAGATGAGCACATCTTGTTTGGGCCCCACACCGTGTAATGTTATATGCTATTACCAACAGTATTAGAGGATGTTTTACTGCCTGATACAATTTCTTTCTAATTGTGCTATCTGCTCCCTTCAGATTCCAATCTCATCCTGAAGGCCCAGCAAAGTAACCCAGAGGGAGTTTATAGCGCTTGCCTGCAATTTATGGAAAGTCTTTCTCCTTGGTCATATAACTCAGGAGCAAGAATGTGAAACCAAGCAGAAAGGGTATGGCATGCTTTGCCTACTAGACATTAAAAGGAAGAACATATGGAATGTGAGCCTTGCTGCTGGGGTGACTAGCGAGGAGGGGAAATCTAAGGGCTCATGTGGAAGTGTGTCACACACTGGGAAGGCTCACACTAGAAAACCAGTTCACTCAATGGGCTGGCTCAGGAGTGAGGCTGGAAATGGCTAGGATTTCTTTTACCCTCTCTCTAGCTGGGTCTGTCAGCTGTTTCCCCACCCAGCAAGAACATCTCCAGGGTATGACAAAATACTCTATTCACATCCAGTGGTTAGGGGGACCTCACTCTCAGGTATCCTAAAAGTTCCATCTCTCTTCTCCTTCCTGTACTTTGGGGGAGGGGAGGACTGTCAATCTCCTTTAGTAGTCTGTCCATCTTTCCTTTTCTCTTTGCTTCCTGTTCCACTCACTGTGCTGCCTCTGGCTCCTGGACCAGGATAAAGACAGACAAGCGCAAGGTCTTTTCTCCTATGAGGATGTCCTTTGTAGCTAAGATGCCCAGGTGCTGGCTCTGGCACATTCTTGTACTTTTGGGAGATTCTTAAAGAGATATCCCCCTACCTTTGTTTGTTCTATACCTACAGCTCTCATGCTACCCATGGTGCAAAGGAAGCTTGAACCCTATCAGTGTCTGTTGTTGCTCTGTCATCAAAAAGACTTCTAGGCTTTTCCAGGCAACAGTCAACCCAGCTACCTTCTCCCAATTCCAACAATATTGGTCCACATCAAGTTCTGAAATGAAATGGGTGTCATTGTGAGTTGTGACTTTAATTCACTGACTTAGACTTTAAGTCTAAGGCACCAGACATGGTCTCCATGAGTGGGTCATGCCTGATCTCTCTCACTGGGTTCCTAGTATCTCTGCAGGATACAGATGATTTATTTTCTCTTGAGAGTACTCCAAATTTCTACTTGGTGAAAAAATCTTAAGATTAACATCCTTTTCTCTTACATCTTAGACAATTCAGAGAGATAAATATATGGCTTCACACCCATACATAAGTATGGCTGTTTTAGATTTATTTGAATATATACTTTTCACATATGGAAGCTTATACCCATAAGCAGTATTTCTATATTACTCTAGCCAAGGATTATCTTTTCATCTAGATGCCATGACTCTTCTAATGAATTAAATGTGATCCTTCAAGTCTTACCAAAGGCACTTACCAATATTTTTTTATTCATGAATTTTTATGAAATGAAGGAATAGTTTATTGGATGACAGTATAGATGACAGATAGGCAAGTAGAAAGACAGAGATGGATTCATGGTCTAATTCTTCTAAATGCCACATAGTGACCTTGGGAAATGTCATTTAACCTCTCAGTCTTTTAATTGTCAGACACAATAATCACAAGACCTGCTGTGAGAAATGGATGAAGTAATCTTGGGCACTCTAAACTATACATTGCAGGGAGGTGTTCAAGAGACGGAGCAGGGGTCTGCAGCTCTGCTATTGCCCTGAACATATTACACCTATACCATGTGTAGATCAGACATTGGACAATGCCTCCTAGTTTCCTACAGGCAGTAGTCCAAACCAGAAAATCAAAATAGCTGTGTAATCATCAAAATTTCTGTTCCACAGTTCCCTCAACCACTGAAGAAGATACTGATGAGTACCCCATAGGTTTGTTGTAAGAATCAAACCTCTTAATGTAGTCCTGTGCCTACTACAGAGATGACAGTACTCAGCATATATGATGTAGTACCATGTCTACTACAGAGACGGCAGTACTCGGCACATACAATGAGATTTACTAGTGCCCTGTAAATTCCTGATGTAAAATACCACAGGGTATACCTCCCCCTTTGATGCCTAGATTCCGTCATATTTGAATAAGCTTAGTTGCTATGGTTACCTCCCAAAGACACAATGTTGGAAAACATGTTGGAAGATGGAGACTGATGGCAGAAGGCTTTGGTGGATGACACAAAGCATCTTCAGCAGTGGAGACATTTTAATACATGTGAGCAGTTTCCCTTGGAAACCAAACTCACATTTTGCCAAAATGGTCTCAGGAGCCCTGCATGTGGCCTCCAACTGAGACCCAGAACCAAGCCCTCAGGGACAGTGTTTTTCTGGCCCTGACCCAATGCCAGAACATCTAAGCTTCCTTCCCCAGGGTCTGACACAAAGATGTTAGCTGCCAGACAAACTTCATCAGATGTTAGTACTTCTAATGTAAAAGGAAAAATGGGTGACCCAGCAATAGAGTTTGGAAAGAATGGGTAGAGCAGAGAAACACACACCATTTGGTGTTATACACCAAATAATAATGGGCGGTTCTTGTTAAATCCAATAGCAGTCATCGTTGTACGTTCTCGGGTGGGGAGAGGTCCTCACTGCCTCTCAATCCCGTTCACAAACACCCCAGGCTGAACTCTCCTGTCAGTGTTCTTTCTCATAAGTGGCTTGTCTTCTATTAAAATGAGCAGCTCTCAGCACATGAATAAAAGCTAGCCTGACCCTGCTTCTGGTTTCCAACACAAGCACGCCCAAGGCCCTAAGAGGCCTGGCACACCAGGATACTGCATACTCAGTCCTATTGAAGAAGACTTCCTGCTTGGTCATGTCCCCCCAGACATCCCAGGAAGCTGTCCTGGTCTTATCTGAAATTCTAAAGAGCAGGAAGTCACCCCTGAAAATACCAAGTGCCCCAATTCTCTATACATGGTGATTCAGCACCACCTAGGGGACATTGCCATTCATTTCTTGCCTTTTCTATCTCAAGTCCCGGGTAAAATTTCTCAGTCCTCCCAACACACACCGCAAGAGAGAGCCATGTTTTTCAGACCTTAGCCTGGCATCAGTGAGAAACCCTGGTCAATTAGCTTACTCCAAAGTGATCATTGCTGAGGGCTTCAGTTCATACCTGTAACTCACGGGAGGGAATTGGCTTTCCCTTCAGAAGGACCGGCAGTTATTAAGCATCAACTGTAGGGCACAGCATAGAAATATACTTACAACATGGTACACTAGTCCTTCAGATTGGCTCTTAGCACCCCCATCTTGCAGATGAAGAAACTTAAGGCTCTGGAAAGTTAAGAGATTTCCCTAGATTCCTGAACCACGGTAGAAGGTCTATATCCTATTATAGGTTGAGCACTCATATCCATGGGCTGTTCAGTTGGGTGACTTATTATCCTCCAAAGAGGTCACCCCAAAGCCTGTTGCACCATTCCAATAGCAAATACTCAAAACACAGGTCCAGGTTGAGGGCACTGCTGGAGGAGCTATGCCTGTGAGCTGCAGTGCATCGTCTCTCATTACTTTAGATGTGAGTTACAGGTTCATTGAAAATATGATGCAATTCTATGATGCCAAGCAAGATTGTCTTGCAGGCCCTCTGACTGTAATCAGCGGCTTGGGAAGCACTGGCGTGGTGCTGTAAACTTGAAGTCGGGGGTAGGGAGCTCAGGTCTTGGCTCTGCTTTTTTCCCTAACCATTCAAGAAAACTACTTAATGCCCTTATCGATATTCCTAATCTATAGAATGATTATGGAAATTTATCAGTAACCATGAAACAAGTGCCATAAAAAATGAGATCACAGTGTAAAATGCAAGTACAGCATCTGGCATATCATAGGCGCCTAATAAATGGTCATTGCTGTTATTGAACTTAATCATTCACTCAGCTTATCATTGACCTTTGCCCTATATGGCTTTCCAAAAGGGAAATTCATGGTAAATGGATTTGGTTACATAAAATATGCTATGGTAACATATACTTCATTAAAAACAAAATAATAAAGATCCCTGGGAAAGTAGATAATAAAAGAGTTTTTAAAATTGGATTAGGAAAATACACTAGAGATGAGAAACCAAACATTGATCAGTTTAACATTCAAGAGATCAAATTTCTGGGGCAAAAAGAACACACACATAAACATAGTCAACAGATGAGGGTATAGCCCAAACATACTATGTGCATACAATAAAATATTAATGTGCTTTAGAAAGGAAAGCCCAACATATCAGAAAGAAAAGGGGGAGGTATTCTGTGAGTCTGCTTTAGAGAGTAGTTGAATTATGGAAGGGTGGGAGTATGGCTCAGTGGTAGAACACTAGTCTGTATGTGTAAGGTCCTAGGCCAGTACCTAGTACTGAGGAGGAAAAAAAACTGTAAAGATAAAAGTAAATGAGCAAGGCATGTCAAACCATGATGGAGAAATCTACAGACAGCTGAACCAAGCTTGTGGAAACTCATGAACTCTAGACCTACCATTGTGAAGACTCCAGGTGACAGGACTAGGCAGTAGGACCACAATACAAACCTGGCACATGAACTAGCTTGTTGGAGCCCATTCCCTGTGGTGGGATGCAATGCTCAGCCTTAATGCATCAGAGAGGGATATGGCCCTGACCCCAACTATTGTGCCAGACTAAGTTGACTCCTCGTGGGTGAGGATTGGCCCAGAGATGGGCTGAGGGGGAGGGGAAGTCAAGGGGACAAGAGGAGGGATGGGAGGGAGAACTGTGGTTGGAATGTAAAGTGAAATTTAAAATACTGAAAAAAAAGAAAAAAAGTAAAAAGTAAATGTGGGCCTGTCCCTTCCCATGCCACCAGCTAGGTCCCCTCCTTTCCAGCACATAGCCCCACCAGGCCCCTTTAGGGCTCTCCTGCACTGCCAATGTGGCCCATCCTTCCCATTCCTTGGCCTTCCTGGTCTTCTAGAACATCTCCACACTTCCAGGAAATCTTTCTCTTCCTTCCCACACCATGGGTCAAATGGGTGCCCCAAGACTTCCCTGTGTGGCCAGCTAGGTCTAATCCTCTGATCCATCTGACCCCAAAGGTCCCCCAGCCCCTCTAGGTCATTCTTTTTTTTTTTTTTTTTTTTTTTTTTTTTTTTTTTTATTGCTAGGTAAGCCCACTCCTTCCTCCTCCACAGTCCCCTTTCTTCTTTGGGACCTCCCTCCCTGCCGATAAGCTAGGCTCTACTCCTTCTACTACCTGTAGGCAATTCATCTCCTCTCTGTGCATTCTCTGAGCCCTTGGATAAACAATATTCTGGCTCACCATATAGGCCTCCACGCTCCTCCCAGAAGTTATCTGAAAGTGTTGCCAGACCAACCAGCTCTTCTCCAGGATCTACTATCCCCACCCCTCAGACTAGTCCTACTCCTTCCTGCCATACACAAACCATTCCCTTGGAATCTCACTCCCCAGTGCTCTCAAGCAGTCCCTTGCCTCTTCTTACCCCACAGGCTTCCTCACACACCCAGCTTCCCAAGAAAGCCTGCTCTCAATTGCTAGTTGCTTGCTCCAGGCAGAGTGACCAGACTTGTAGAGACATCAGAAGGTAGCAGAAGACCAGCAAATGATACAGTGTCTATTCTGGCAGACTGCAGCAAAAGCTATAGATGAAATCTTCAGCCCTCAATACCAATTCCACAAAAGGAAACAGTAACATTGTTCTCACCTACACTGAAAAAAAGGAAGTGATTTGAGCAAATGAAAAAGGGGGGGGGGCAAAAACTATGCCAGACGCACATGTCCTAGTGCAGAAATGAAAGTAAAAAAACCCACAAGATAACAGGTCCTCTCCAAAATTACTAATCTCATAGTAATGAACCCCAATGAGAATTATCTGGAAGATAATCCAGGCAAAGAATTCAAAAGAATGACTATAACTACATTCAAAACTTTAAAGAGCATATGAATACGCTCCAAGACAAGTGCAAAGAACTGAATGAAATCCATTAAAGACATGCAAACAGAATTCAATAAGCAGAAATGTAGTGAGATATTCACTTTGTCTTCTTCTGTGGCACTGACCTTGCCCATTGGGGGGTGGAGCCAGGGGCGGAAGTGACCTGTGGAAGGAGGTCTAAGGAGGAGCCTGGAAACACATTCTTACTGGCAGGACACAGAAAGGAGAGCATCTGGTGGAACCTGCTGGTGTTCATCTGTCTAGATTGTAAGTTATTTCTCCCTGAATAAACATTTGTTCGGCCTATTTGTTTATCCTGATCCTTATTTAACCGCCATATCTGGTGTCAGAAGCAGGACCAGGATTTTCACGGAACCTGAGTTTCACCCAGGCTGCAGACGCCATTCCCTTCCCCCACCATCCCCAAACAGATGGTTGCCTTGCCTAACCAGGCAACACACTGCAGCTTGTGAGACATTTGTGTCTGCCCTTTTATATCCACTGTGGCCCTGAGACCCCTGCTCATCTCCTGCCCATTCCCTCACATTGCATTTGCACAGAGCCCTGCAGCCCCAGGCCCACTCGTGTGTGTTCGTGTGTTCCCATGCATGGCCCAGCCTCTGGTCCTGCCCTGTTTGTGTGTTGGCTGCCCAGTGGCGCCAGTTGCAGGTGACACCTGTTAGCCTTGAGGTCCCAGCAATTTGTACAAGGCTCGTTTCACTCCCTTATTTAACAAAATTTCACGTGCCTTAGTTTGTTAAGAGCTATTCTACTGGGACTGGGATCAGAAGGATTGTCTGCTACCAGACGCTATTTGGTGGTACACTTCCAGGCAGAACCAGGATCAGACAGAGCCTCTGCTGCTGGAGGCTATTTGGTAGTACACCTCCAGGCATAACTACCACAAGTTGAGATCTACAACTAAAAGCATCAAAGTTCCAGGACAGCAGAATTACACCTAAGTAATTGTAATATCCTTTGCAATTTAAGCTGATATAATATCTGAGATCAATTGTTCCATACCTATGGCGGATAATTTTACAATGCAGGACTTTAGGAATTCTTTTACTTCATATATAGAAGGAATATTAGCAGAAGAAAATTATGACTGGACCAATATATACATTTTTTGTAATAGCAATGGGTTTCATTATTAATATGATATTCTTAAAGAAATGGTTTGAGATTAGAGCAAACAATAAGGAGCTTGTACAAACCATAGGAGACTTGATAACAAAGATTCAAAAGATTGAAGATGGCAATAGAGAGCTGTCAGGTAGAATACAAAACATGGAACATAAAAATGACCAAGTAGAAAACAGAATTTGTTCCATGTCCGATGTCTCAATAACCAAAATAGAAACAATGCAATGCATTAACACACTAGCAGAAACAGCTCCCTCCTGGTCAGATGAAGCTACTAATAAGGTTAAAAAACTGGAACATCAGATAGAAAGACTAGCAGATAGAATCTCTTCCATGTCTGAGGATAATGGCAAGCTAGCAGATAGAACATTGTTTCTCAAAGGCAGTTTACATGTCATTCAGATAATATCTAAGGAAGAGAATATTAAAAACATGGAATCATTTGTACTTGGAGAGAGTAAGAAACTGACTGATGCAATGAAGGCTCTAGAAAGTTATATGACTCAAGATATTCAGACACTCAAAGAAGCAATGGGGAATCTATTTCAGGCCTTAGAAGACCTTCACTCTAATACATCAGAAGAACTGCAGGTAACAAGGCATGAAAAAAACTTAAATTTTTTCTACACTTGGTGAGGGTCTTTATGTTGACCCAGAAACCCAAGCTGCCTATGATGAACATATCTTGTCTCTATGCAGTACAGCAGCTCTGAATGCTTGGGATAAGGTTCATGAATCCTATACCAAGATAAGACAAGGACCAAGAGAACGCTTTAGTGTGTTTCTAGAAAGATTGTCTAGAGCAGTACAAATACAAGTAGCAGACATAGATTCTAGGCGAATACTCATAGAATCATTATTTATGAGAGTGCAAATCCACAAGGCAAACAAGTACTTTGACCTTTAAAAATTAGATCAGCACCCTTGGATGAATGGGTCCTATATACAGCCAATATTGAGTATAATGATAATAACACTGAAGCTTGGGTAGGAGAAGCCATATGTAAAGGTCTGAAAAGACATCAAGATAACAGAGGTCTTAACTATGGTGACATAGAAGCTTCGGTAGGAGAAGCCATCTCCAAAGGTTTGAAAAGTTATCAAAATGTCAGATGTGGTAAGATAGGACATCTAAAAGAAATTATAGGCAAAGCATCTCTAGAAATAACACTATCAGGAATGAATCGAACAGAAGGCTTCAGCCTTCTGGGTTATGTAGAAGATGTGGCAAAGGCAGACACTGGACAAATGAGTGTAGATCGACCAGAGACAAGCAAGGAAACCCTTTACAATCTGAAAACTCCTTGGGGGGCCTCTCGAAGGCCCCCATGTCAAAGGTGGTCTGAACATTCCCAGTCACTGTGGAGGACAATCTCCCACAGGACAATTAGAAAATCCTGTGCCTATTGTAAAAACTCATACCACTCTGGATGACAAACTAGTGATAGAAGTTAAATCAAACACAACAGAAGGGAATAAAAAAAATGTATATTTTGGCAAACCTCTATAAACACTCAAAGGCCTAGATTGATAGTTAAGATGAATAACAGACCGAAGGTATTGTTGACATAGGGGCTGGCATAGCTATCATAACTAATAAATCTTGGCCTCGAAGTTGGCCCCTGCAAGAGGCAAATGTTGAATTCTTAGGGATTGGAACCTTGTCTCAGGTAAAACAGAGCATAAGATGGATTGAATGTGTACAATCAGAAGGACAGAGAGGAAGGTTGAAACCATAAGTGGCTGATATAGTGATAAATTTATGGGGTCGTGATCTATTACAGCAATGGAATACACAGATTAACATTCCTCCAGTATTAGATAGGAACCATAAATGATGTCATGATTGTGGGAAAAATATTATAAAGTAGTATACAAGACAGACACCAAATATCCAGGCTGTACAAAAACAGAATACAAGTGCTGAACAAACAGGAACCAAAAGCCCCTTTAAAATGGCTAACAGATGAACCTGTCTGGGTAGGGCAATGGCCTATGACCTCTGAGAACTTAGTGGCTTTAGAAAACCTGGTTCAGGAACAGATAAATGATGGAAATATCGAGGAATCAACCAGCCCTTGGAATTCTCCTGTATTTGTTATCAAAAAGAAATCCGGTAAATGGAGAATGCTTACAGACCTGAGAGCCATCAATAAAGTTATCCAGCCAATGGGCTCTTTATAGCCTGGAATGTCCTTGCCTTCTTTGATACCTAAAGAATGGCCTATTATAGTAATTGATTTAAAGGATTACTTCTTCACTATACCTTTACTAAAACAAGATAAAGAGAAATTTGCCTTCACAGTACCTAATTACAATAATTCTCAACCGGTGAAGAGATATTAATGGAAGGTTTTGCCACAGGGAATACTAAATGGCCCCACCCTGTGCCAATATTTTGTACAAAAACTGTTGCAAATAATTCATAAACAGTTTCCACAAACCATAATCTATCATTACATGGATGACATATTGTTAGCTGACTCTAAAGTAGAAATATTAGAAAAAATGTTTGAGAAAATAAAGGAAGTTTTATAACTTCCTTTACAAATACTAAAAGGAGAGTCTATCAACTACTTAGTATATAAAATAGGTCTACAGAAAATTAGACCACAAAAGTACAGATCAGGAGAGATTGCTACCAGACTCCTAATCTTCAGAAATTACTAGGAGAGATTTCTCAACTGCAAATCATTATTGGAGTAGAAGGGCATGATTAGAAAAACTTGAAATTGGCCCTAAAAGGGGACAAGGACTTGAACAGACCACGAATACTATCAGCTGAAGCTGAAAAGGAATTAGAATGGGTAGAAAAGAGGATACTAGAAGCACATGTGGATTGTGTGGATCCAAAACTAGACTGTATTCTGGTTATATTACCATCTAGAGAATATCCTTCAGGGATTTTGATTCAGAGAGAAGATATCATATTAGAATGGATATTTCTACCACATAAACAGAATAAAAAACTGAAAACATATATAGAAAAGATCTCTGACTTGATTATAAAATGTAAATTAAGACTTCGTCAACTAACAGGAAGGGACCCAGCAGAAATTATAGTACCTTTAACTAATGAGGAAATTTCCTCCTTATGGAAAGATAATGAATATTGGCAGAGAGCATGCAGTAATTTTTTGGGAATGATTAGCTACAATTATCCCAAAAGTGCAAGGATCAAATTCATAAAGAAAATGATTATGATCCTTCCACACATTGTAAGAAAAACACCTATCTCTGGAGTTCATACATTCTACATTGATGCAAATAACTCAGGTAAGGCAGGATATAAATCCGGAAAAGTAAGTAAAGCCCTTACAATTCTGTACAAAAGGCAGAATTGTACACCATTCTTATGGTATTTATGGATTTTACAGAACCCCAATATACTTATTGACTATCAATACACAGAGAGTCGTCTTACACATTGAGACCACAGAATTTATTCCTGATGATACAAAATTAACTTCATTGTTTATGCAGCTACAAGATAAGATACTTTCAGAAAGAGGACTCATCATATATATATATATGACATCAGATCCCATATGGGTCTGCCAAGTCCTCTAGCACAAGGCAATGATGAAATTGATCGGTTATGGATAGGAAGTGTGCTAGAAGCCTCAGAGTTTCATAAGAAACACCACGTGAACAGCAAAGGTTTAAAAAAGGATTTTTCTATCACTTGGCAACAAGCCAAGGAAATAGTATGGAAATGCCCTACTTGCTCATTCTATAACCAAACTCCTTTACCACCAGGCATTAACCCTAAGGGTATAAATAGGAATGAAATATGGCAAATGGATGTGTTTCATTTCGTAGAATTTGGAAAATTAAAATACGTACATCACACTATAGACAAGATTTCAGGGTTTCAATGGGCATTTGAGTATTATAACATAAAGAACATAACTGGTATACCACACAACCCTACAGGACAAGCAGTAGTTGAGAGATCCAATCGTACTTTAAAAGAAATGCTCCATAAACAGGCAGGAGGAACCAAGACACCCAAACACAGATTACATAATGCTTTATCAACATTAAACTTTCTTAATGCTAATGAAAAAGGAAAAACAGCTGCAGAAAGACACTGGACAATAGAAAAAAAAACTTCTGAACTAAATCAACCAGTGTACTTCAAGGATGTATTGACCTCAGAATGGAAAGCAGGATATGTGTTACATTGGGGTAGGGGCTTCACATTTGTATCTACATTTTTCTGCCACACAGTGACTAGCTACATATGTCACAGCCAGTTCTGTTGAGAACTGCTAAAAATTGCTAAAAATTTTCTTCCTACATGATCCCATGGAGCAATCATCGTCCCATTTCAGCAGGAAGTAATCTTAAGATAATGACTTTCTCTACTCTTGGAATTTAGGGATAATATTCATCTTCTTTGGGTTGGTTTTAGTTACTTGGGGTTGGGTATGGAAGGTGATGCTTAACTTCGGATTTATCTTTTAGACAGGAATAGGGTTTGGTTGGGAAAAGTATGGTTTATATGGGATATATGTAGATTAGCCTATGTTCTTGTGAATTATTTAGTAAGGGTGAGATATTAGTATTATACAGCTTACATTGTTATATATCCTTATTTGTGGTAACCTATGTAAAATTAAGTTTATATTCCCTTATATATTTTGTTATATTGTGTAACATCTTTCCATTTATGATGTTTTATGCACATTATCCTTACCATATTCTATGTATGTATACTTTTACTTATGTTCAAGACATTTTGTATATTGATACAATTTAGGATATTTTTATCATTCTGCCCTTTATAGTTCTACCTCTGATCTAGACATAGTTCTACCTCTGGTCTAGACATTTCTACTCTACCTCTATTTTAGGGATATATATATATTTTGTTTAGGTATTTGTCCCTGATTTACTCAAGGAGTTTTACAGATTATCTTCACCCATGTTTCCTTTACCTATGAGATTAGTCAGACATAGCTGCTTAATCTTCAATCACTTCATAGACATGCAGAACATGGCATTTAAATGTTTTAATATTAGTACTCCATTGACAAGAGACACTGTTGCTCTTGACAGCACCATGCACTTTCCCGAATATATGTTGGACACTGTTGTTGCTCCTGCTGGAGTTCATTCTCGCCTCAGCTAATGGCCTGTTGGGCAAAGAACTGCCCCCACCTTGACCACTGTTTTGGACATGCAGTCCTATGTGCTTGCAGGAAACAAACATAGAAGACTGCTGAACCTTGCCAAGTCAGGGTAGGACAGCCTTTCTACCTCCCTGATTTTGTTGTGGTCTGTCAGATACTCTAGGCCTTAAACAAAACTGGGTGTACCCATGTTGCTGTGAGACCTTGGGTGACTGTCCAGGTAGCCTGCTGTTTCTGTCCTTGCTGCACCGTTTGGAAGTTGCCCATCTGCACGTCCTGTCTACCCTAGTATCATTATTTTCCTTCTCGGGTCTTGATGAGGTTGAAGATTAAACTATCACAACTATTATTCTCTCTTCCTAGTTAGATATATTATGTACTAGACTTACGTTTTCCAGCTTAGGACAACTCTATTGTAAACTCCGTTGTGCCTTCACCCTAGGACTAGATTTGTAGGTCGTTTTGTTCTCTATTTTCCTTTTCTTAGAGTACACTTGTTATTCACTGTTTTGTATATAGTTTTGTATCAAGCCTAAATCTTTTCTTTAGACTAAAAGGGGAATTGTAGTGAGATATTCACTTCGTCTGCTTCTGTGGCAGGGGCAGAAGTGACCTATGGGACTCTCTTGCTGGCGGGACGCGGAAAGGAGAACATACAGCGGAACCTGCTGGTGCTCATCTGTCTAGGTTGTAAGTTATTTCTCCCTGAATAAACATCTGTTTAGCCTATTTGTTTATCCTTATTAAACCACGATGCAGAAAGAATTGATGAAGAAAGTCAAACTTAAATAATTCTGGGAATGAAAAAGTCAATCAACCAAATAGAAACCTTAGTGGGAAATGTCAAGCAAGGCTGTGGTGGAGCATGCCTTTAATGCCAGCATTAGGGAGGCAGAGGCAGGAAGATCTCTGTCTACAGAGTGAGTTTCAGGATAAACAAGACTACTTCACAGAGAAACCCTGTCTCAAAAACCAAAACAAAAGAACAACAACAAAGAGTCAAGGATGGAAGACAAAGTAGAGGAACTGGATCACTGAAGGCCAGGGAGACATTTTAAAAATCATGAACAGAACATGGGAGAACTTTGTGACACCAAACATTTACATTATGGGTATAGCAGAAGGAAGACCACAGTGAGGCATAGAAAATATTTTCAATAAAATCATAGGAGAAAAGTTCTCAAACCTAGAGAAAGAGATGTCCATCCAGGTATAAGAAGCCTACAGAAGAACAAATAGATAGAACCAGGAAAGTAACTCCCCATAAGATATTAAAATAGTCAAAGACATAGACTAGAGAGAAGGAATTGAAAACCAAAGGAAAAGCCAAGTCACTTATAAAGGCAAGCCAATCATAACAGAAGGTCCTAAAAGGTATATTCCAAGTTCTGAAAGATCACAACCCTCAGGCTAGACTGTACTATAACAAGGCTATCTATGAAAGATAGAGGGAAAATAAATGATAAAAATAGATTAAATAATTTATGACCACTAAGACAGCTCTGCAGTGGACATTGGAAGAAATACTCCAATTTGATGAGAAGGATACACACCGAGGAGGTCACAGGTAGTAATTGAAGAATGCCAGGACAGCTAATCAGATGAAGCCTAAGTAAATGTAAAAAAAAAAAAAAAAAAAAAAAAAAAATCTAAAATGACAGGAATTAATATACATCTTTCAATATATCAACAGACTCAATCATTCTCAGTGAAAAGAAACAGAGTAGCAGACTGTATCAGAAAAATAGCATCCATCTATGTGATGCCTCCAAGAAACATCTGTGATCAAAGATAGACACCACCTCAGGGCAAAGAATGAAAAAAGGTGTTCTAAGCTGGCAGAACTAAGAAACAAGTAGGCATAAGTATCCGAATAGCTAGCAGAATAGATTTTTAAACCAAAACTCATCTGAATAAATAGGAAAATCACTTAATACTCATTAAGGGAAACAATCCACCAAGAGGATATTACATTTCTTTTTAAATTTTTTCCTTTTATTGAAAAAGATTCTTTACACTTCTAAACATATATGCATCAAACGCAGATGCAATCAACTTTATAAACAATATATTAAATCTAAAACTAGAGATTAATTCCAACACAGTGATACTAGGTGACTAGAATACTCTGCATTCTATCTGACCAAGGGAACAAAGTTAGATGTTAATACCAGTAAAAACAACCAATAGCACACAAACTCATGGAAACCAAACAACATACTACTGAATGGTAATTCGATTAAGAAGGTAATCAAGGAGGAAATTTAAAACTTCCTAGACTTGAATGAAAATGTAAACATAATATATACAGAATGCAACTCTAAAAGTTTATGATGATGTGTGAATATGTCAAAATAACTGAGGTATCTCCAATTAATAATGTAATGAGGCACTGGACAGCCTTGGTCAACAATAACAAACATTATCTTGATACAATAGCTGAGAAGAGATCATCAAACATAGAGCTGAAAATAACTAAATGGAAATGAAAAAAAATACAAAGAAACAATGAGATGAATAATTCACTCATAGAAAAGATTAAAGATTGACAAACCTTTAGTCAAATCAACTAAAAGAGAGAAAATACAAATTAATACAATTAGATATAAAAAGAGAAACATTGCAATAGGCAATGAGGAAATTTAGACTCATAAGGACATAATTTAAAATGGTACACGCCAGGGACTCAGCAGTTAAGAGCACTTGGTTTTCTTACAAGGGCCTGAGATTTGGGTCCCAGCATCCATATGATGGTTTACAATAATCTGTAACTTCAGTTCCAGGGGATCCAGTACATCCTAATGGCTTCTTTAGGTACCAGACACGCATGCAGTATATGTACATATATCCAGGCAGAACACTTATACACATAAATACAAATAGAACCTTAAAAAATTATGTTCTACTATGGTAGAAAATAGAACTTTTATATGCATATGACCTAACAAAGTTAAACAGGTAAGAATTAAATAATTTAAACAAATGTGATAGAAGCAAACTAAAAATGTCCTAACTAAAATAGTACCCAGGGCTATATGGATTCAGCACAGAATTATACCACACCTTCAGAGGGGGAATAACTACAACACTACTCAAGTTATTCTAAAATACAAAAGGAGAATGATAGGTTTCTGTATCCCGATAGTAGGTTTCTCCATGATGCAATAAGCCAGATCAAGCCAAATTAAAAGATAAAAGACCAGGTTTATTTAGGGAAGCACTCCTAGTGACCATCCAGCACCAAAAGATCAAGGCAGAAGGGGCAGGAGAAAAATATCACATGGCCCATCCAAAGGAGGGTGCTTATATACCCTGTAAGCCTGGGCTGATGACGTGTCCTCCACAAGCTAGGTTTGTGCCCATTTATAAGGCTTTGGGAGAGGACTTGAGGGGCTGGCAGTCTCAGGGTCATTACCATGACCACCAGTAATTAGGAACTGGACTTTTGGTGGTCTTTCTGAGAGGGCAGGGTTTGGAGAGGGAGGAATGGGGCCGAGCTGGAGATTCCAGCTGAATAGAACCATACTCAGGTCTTCTGCAAAAGCAGTCTGCACTCTTACTTGCCAAGCCATTTCTCAAGCCCCCAACTTACCTGCAAAATACAGACTGGACCATTTTCCAGGTGCACTAGTGAGAGGGCACACACACACACACACACACACACACACACACACACACACACACTCATACGATAGGCCACAAGTATGTCAAGACCTCTTTGAAGTCCTCAGCTTCCAGGTGGCCAAAAAGCTGGGTAAGCAGCAAGACCTCTTCACCTGCAGCTGTCAAGGTCTCAAGCTGGGGGTTGATGTTCACCACTTGGTCCTCAAGGGTAACAGTACGAGGAGCATTGGGTCCTTGCTGTTGCCTAAAGTCAAGTGTGCCACCTCCTAGGCAGGTCCACGAGCCACTGGCTGCTAAGTGAGCCATCATGGACACAGCTTTTCCAGCAGCTAGACAATTTGAGTACACTGCAGTGGTCAGTTTGAGAAATGGAAGCTCTGACAAGTACAGTTCCATCAGATGCTCCCAGTCTCCCCTATGGCACTGTGTTTGCTGAGGGATGATAGTGAACTTGATCCTCATCACTTGAAAGATTTGATATTTAAGATCCAAGCAAATTTGAGATTCATCTGTGTCACCACACTCAACAAATAACAACACTGCACTGAATTGGCAGAAAGATTTTCAGTTTTGAATGGTATTTAAAATAATTCTGCTTTGTCTCAGGAGCTACTTTTACAGTTTCTTGTCAATGGTCACTACCAAGAAGCTGAAGAATTTATCAGAGGGTCTAAGAATGGTACGTAGGTATCTCACCACACAGCAAGACATGTAACAGTTACATGTAAAAAGTGAGATCAAGCCTCCCCCTAACAGTTCTATACATAAAATTACTTGGTATTTCACAGAAGCAAGTATTTAATAACTACCCTCATACTTTGTGCTTGGCTGATCATTCTATAAGCAAAATATTTTTTCTACAAATCTGAGAATAGTCACTTCAAATATCTGCAACCAGGCCAGTGGGAACACTATCATACCCTATGGGGTCACACATCATATATTTACATTATGATTCATAACAGTAGCAAAATTTCAGTTATGAAATAGCAACAAAATAGTCTTATGGTTGGGGGGGGTCATCATAACATGAGGAACTATACTAAACAGTTGCAGCTTTAGGAAGGTTGAGCACCACTGCTCTATGTGGTTTCCAAGAGATGGGGAACAGAGGGCAAGCTTGCAGGGGTGATGGTCACTTACATGAATGATCATGGTGATAGTTTCCTAAGTGTGTCTGCATGTGTTAAGTATGACACTACACCTTACATAAACACACTTACTATAAGCTACTTATACTCCAGTGTACTCATTTTCTTTACATATAAAAGTACATTCCAGAAAGACTACATTAATTTGTATTCTGCCAGTAGCCTATGCCAAGTGTTTGCCTCATTATGTCTTCATCATCGGCACTGTAATTCTTAAAGACAAATACAACCCTGCTGATGGCAGAGGCGGAAGCAGCTTCATGAGCCACCTGAAATGATTTCATGATGCTCAGCCTGACTCAGCATTGACCATGAAGAACACTAGTGAAGGAGGAAGGAATGGCCTGCATGTGCACAGCAGCCAGCTGAACTCAGAAAAATTACTGCTCCAAATAGTGAGTTAGTATCAATGAATTTGTCCAGTCCTTGTAATATGCATTACCATTTGCCACTAGAAGAACCTGATGGACACTTAACATTTAAAGAATGACCCTTGGTTTCCTTAATAATAGTACTTCCATCTCACTCTGAAGCTTATAAAGGTGATATCACTTGGCTAAATATGCAAAACTAGACAATGGCCAAAATGGAATAAAAAACCAGGCCTCCAGGGACACAAATTGCAGAGCAGTTGATGAGAGGGTGTGGAAATCAATGGCATCATCAAGACTCAGGAAAATGAAATTCCTAGCACCGTAACTTCAATCTACTCTCTCTCTCTCTCTCTCTCTCTCTCTCTCTCTCTCTCTCTCTCTCTCTCTCTGTGTGTGTGTGTGTGTGTGTGTGTGTGTGTGTGTGTGTGTATGCTGGGGGCAGGGCAGTCCATTTACAGATGTCTAAACTTCCCTTCAGCTCTGACCTTTCATCAAGCATCTGGCCATGCTGATAAAACCTGACAGCTGTTGTCATGTTACTGTGGTTTGTTAATTGGTCAGCTGGGGGAATCCTCAACAATTCCTATAAGTATGTGTCAGTTCACATTCAAACCCTAGCCTGCCTTGCTTTCTATAGACTAGACAAATAATTTCCCCACATGCTAGAGGACAGAAAAGCCCACAGAGAATCCTATGAGCAGCTATACTTCGAAGTGCTTTTTAAGATGATGAAGACAGAAAACAAATACTTAGCCATGCCAAACAAATAGGAAGATGCCCAGTAATTGGTCATCTTAGGCACGTAGGAGTAGAATAATAACCCCATGTGCATGGAACCCAAGCTACAGTCACATGAGCAACCATACACATTCACTACTGTATCCCAGGGTAGTGGATAACGAACACAAGACAGAATTTAAAATTAGTAACGATACCTAATTCAATTTAGCTATGTACTTAATTTTAAAAATCTCATGCAATGGTGAAAGAGGCAAGGACAAATAAAATAATAATCCAAACATTATGTTAACTGACAGCTTATCTGTTTTAACAAACATGGATTACTTCAAATGTTTCTCCTGTTGTAGCCCAGGACATGTCTCTACTTGCAGTGCTCGCTACATATGTGCATACCACTCTTATCTGCCTCGAGCATTTGTGGATATGACCAACTATGTGGGCATGACTGCCTATGCAGATGGATGTGGAAGCCATGGTGAAGGTCAGGATGTCTTGCTCAGTACTTTGACACACCATCTAATATGGTCTGCTAGTCTTCAACCCGGCTCCCACACAAAGGTTACTGGTCCTCATAACTACATCTAGCTTTTTACATGGGTATTAGGGAGCCAAACTCAGATCCTTACATTTGCACACCAAACACCAGAATCATGGAACCATTCCCAGGCCCCTCAACCACGTTTAACATGCCGTCTCACTAAATCTTACATGATCTACTATTTGAAAACCCAGTCTAAATTCTATCTAGCCATTGTTTGAATGATCTGAAGTACAAATCCTGAGTCTTACAACAGCTGACAGCAAAAGTATAAATACTCATTTATCAAACAACTCCCCACACCAACTTACATGTGAGCTATCACAACACAACCAAGGAACCAGGTTTTAACCCATCAATGGTAATGAGAAAAGGTAAACAGACAGCTCCTGGATATACCCACATCTGTGCAGACAGAGAGGCAAAGGACTTTTCTGAAAGGTTTTCAGTGTATTCTAAAACACCAGTGTTGAAACATCTTCACTCTTAAAGGCACCTTTAATCTGACCAGAAGTAATGCTGCTACTTATCCATTGACAACTGAATTACAGCCTTTATTAAAGTCATTTTCACAAATGTGTGTGCTTCAGTGTCAAGAGGTTCCTGTTGCTTTAATCTGTGCTTTACACAGTGGCATCAGTGGTGGGAAGAGCTTCATCTGAATAGATCTTCGTCTTCACAAACGCTACTGCATCCTCCATCCTTAGTTTTCTCAGCTCCCAGGTATTGATCTTCCCCAAAAAGAAAAGTTTGTGAGAAAATGATTATATAAAAAATAAAAGCTACTTTAGAGATCTAAGCACATCAAAGTAGTATCAAATAAGCTCTCAAAACTTAAATGTCCCCATACAAATGTTCACATTCTAAACCTAGTAAGTCTAGGACTGAGGAAAAATATTAACACTGAAAAGTATAGAACCTCAAAGTCTCTCTAAGAAGAGCAAAATTATTTCCAAAGTTTTAAATGGTACATTAGCACAAAGGGCTATCTCAAAGCTTAGTAAGCCAAACCCAGCCCCCTTTTGGATATTAAAATAAAATACAGCAATGGGGGATTTGAGCATATACACTTCACACTGTATGTGGGACCACATGAGCAGCAGGTAGATAAAGCCAAGATCATCATAAGGCCCTGTATATTATACTCAGGGAATCCTGAAAAGGCTGTTCCAGAAAAGCCATGGTGCTGAAGGTCAAAGGGAAGCCTAAGAGAAGGCACTTCCTCCAGTTCTCCAGGAGATAAGCACACACTGTAAGAGTCTTACATTGACCCAGAAAATCAACACCCTAACATCATAATCTGAAAATTGGAGGTAACAGTAAAGGTATTATTTATCCTCTCCTTCATTAGAAAGAGATTAAGGCTGACAAGGAACCATCTTTAACTCCCTACTAGATAACAACACCTAGCTGAGTAGAAGGCAAATCACGTACTAGAATATTCCCTCTGACAGAGAACCACAGCTAAAATATGAATTCCCATCATGCTGACTGCTCCCCTGGAGCCCAGTGGCCACCTTAACCACAGTATTGGGGAGCTGGGAGAATGCACAGTGTGAACACTGGAAATAGTCCATTCACTTTGTTTTTCTTACCAAGATCACATAGAAACCCAATGTATTCAAATGTCGAATTTTCATAGCCAACAATCCTCTGGGGTGGTTTGAATTCAAACAATAAGCAGACTTAGGAACACACAGCACTGCTACTCTGGAAAGAAAAAACAAACAAACAAAAACAAAACAAACAAACAAACAAAAAACAAGCATGAAGAGTGATGAGTGAACACCTGGAATTTTGCAACATCCTGCTCTTGGTAGCTTAGGCTGGACTCTCCATTGGACTCCCAGCTTTCCCTACTCTGTCCTTTTCTTGTGTTACTTAGCCTCTGCAGGCAACACAGTGTACAACTGTAAACCTAAATCTGATATAACATTTTACATAACTATGTGCCAGCCTTCTTTATGAATGTCTTTACTTTCTAAGGAGGAAAACTTCCTGATATAAAAACGCCCATTGTAAGGGTTTCTGGGGCAGTGTTAAGCCCTGACTGGAATACAAATATTCAGTAAAGCTACTGTGAAGGCAACAGCAAATGCTACATGATCTTCCAAACTCTAGGAACCCTAAGACACAGGATCCTCCAGTGGAAAGCTGGGCTCTGAACTTCATCACACCCTGCTTTCTGGAAGATCACTGGGAGAACAAAGAACAAAAGATACTTCTACCTCCTCTGTCTTCTCCTGATTGCCAGCTTCCAGAGACTACTCAACTTTTGCATCTCCGTAGATTAAGAGGCGGGAACAAGATTTCAAAGGGCTAAGGGAAGGCTTTCTTAAGGGCACCTGGGTAGGATATCACTTAAATGATAACCAAGGAACAAGCCAGATGGATGCAGAAAGGGGAAGACACAGAACACTACATGAATGGATGAGGATAACACTGTGTACAAAGATGAGGATGAGCAGGTAATTCTTCAGGTTGTTCCTGCTCCTGTCCACTGTATGTATGTGCCTGTCCAGGATAGTAGGCCATACGATCCCTGGGACAAGAGAACACATCTGGCTCATTTCTGTGTACCCTGCGTGCCTGGCAGAACCTTTCCACAAAGGCTGACATAACAGAGAGGTGTGTGGAATCAATCCATGATCTTATGCCTTTATTGAACAGGCAGGATATTCTTTCATGGTATGATATGTTTCTCCTAGAAGCACGCTATACATAATCAAGGATGACTTGGATTAGCTTCAACGTGTTCAGATCCACAAATAATACTAATTATACGTTGGGTAGTTAATTTCTGTAGATGACTCAAGTATATGGTTACTGTATTATCTTAGCTGAAGTTTATACTGCACTGATAGTCTAAGTTATGTTAACATTGTCTTACAGAACTATTATCTTTATATACTAATTTTTAAAGAACATTGCAACACCAGTCTGTTGTATTTAGCCACATGTGCAGATTCCCATGTGTGAAGACCCTGGTATACTGCAAGCTATATACATTCATAAGGTCTTTTTGATACTGCTATTAAATATTAAAATTTTAAATCACAATGCCCAGCAATTGAGCATACATAAATTACCTCTGTATGTTTGTGCCAGAAGTTGCATCTACATCAGAAAATGAAAATACTTGGGTCCTTTTATTATCCATTCTGATTTCAAAATCTGAAATTTAAAAAATATTGATATTAACTTCTTAAACACTGCTCAAAGTGATTTCTATATATCAAAAGTCTAATGCCAACAGTACCTGAGAGGACAATAACAGTAGTTAGAACTAAGAACTTATAATGTGGCAGATACTAATCTAGGGATTTTACATGTAAAACTTCCTAATACTTTGTCAAGACAAATAGAAAATAAATTTTAAAATTAAAACAAAGTAAAGGGAAACCCATACCAATGTGATAATTGTGTGGCAACTGCACATTTCTTGAGAAGCACCCTTCACCTTCCAGGAGGTGGCTGAGTGCCTCTGCAACCTTGTCACTGGGATGTGACAGTGGCGGTGGCAGCTGTGGCAACGGTATGTGAACAGCTTTGTAATGAGCGCTTTTGTCAAGTTTCAGACAAGTATTCAAAACATGAAGCTTATGAATATTCTTCTCTGTGTTACCTAAAAATACAAAAGCAAACACATGATTAAAACATTACTGCCATATTTTAAAATACTAATGTATCTACATTTCTAGTTACCTCTTAAAATCTTTTTTTACTTAGTGTATATGAATTCACTGTACAAAATTTATTTACATGCACGCGCACGTGTGCATGCACACACACACACACACACACACACACACACACACACATTTCACCATACATTACTTTCACTTATCCTCCCTTCCCATCTCCACTTTGTTCTATTTTGTTTACTGGAAAAACATTTTTTTTCATAAAATATAGTCTGATCATGGTTTCCTCTTTCAACTTCTCCCAGGTCTGCCCCATATACCCAACACCATACCCTCTCTCTCTCTAGGAAACAAACATGCAAACAAACAATAAACTACAAAAAACCAGAATTATAAAAAAGAAAAGAAACACACAAACAAACATTAAAAACACAAAATCAGAAACCATAATACACAAGCAAAGACTAAAAGATTAAAAAAAAAAAAAGAGTCCAGACAAAGTAATATAAGACAAAACAAAATACAAAAATGACATGGAGTTAATTTAATTTTGTATGGCCATCTACTGTTAGGCATAAGGTGAGGTAACCCACTGAGACTCCATTGGAGAAAACGAATTTTTATTTGCAAGTGGTATCAATTTTAGATAGCTTCTGGGTACTCATGTCCTCTTCCCCGTCTCAGTGCTGGGACCCCTCTGGTGTGAACGTGTGTGTGCACTGCAGTCTCTGGGAGCCCATGTGTGTATCAGTCCCACTAAGTCTGGAACACTTGCTTCCCTGGAGTCTTCCTGCCCCTCTTCTATGTAGCTCTCTGAGCCTGAGGGCGCACTGATTCCCTGGTTTTCCATGTCTAGATCAGTGACTGTATTTGCCAATGTTTCAAACTAAAGCTATCTTTAGAAGTGACTTGTTCTAACCCCATTTTATAGGAGAAAAGCTGCCTAAGAAGTTGGGACTACAATCCAGGCCTCCAAATCTATTCTTCAACAATAAACTTTTTTTTTTTTTTTTAAATCA
The DNA here is from genome assembly GCF_943737965.1 of Phodopus roborovskii. Lineage (NCBI taxonomy): Eukaryota > Metazoa > Chordata > Mammalia > Rodentia > Cricetidae > Phodopus > Phodopus roborovskii. The sequence goes on along the minus strand of NW_026126460.1, from coordinate 10,988,242 downwards.
GCTTATAGGGTTGACTTTTCACAATCCCAGGATTTTATAGCACTGTATATATATAAAATTAATTACAGCTACTTTATTTTAAGACACATTAACTTTTGTACACCTACCCAAATATTGCTTTTCTTCACTTAAAGTCAATAACTGTATGGCATGGTCCCACACACCTTTAATCCCAGCACTTAGGAATTCCACCCTAGAGAGGCAGAGGCAGGTCACTATCTGTGATTTCCAGGCCACCCTGGGGCTACTTAAAAAAAAAAAAAAAAAACCGATTTATTTGGTTTCAAGAATAAATGAATTCACTAATCTGGTTCCTATGGGTCACTAGATGTTACAGTCATCTCACTACAGACCAGGAATGATTTTTCTTGGTTACTTGGGTTGGTATATTTAATGGTATACTTAAGAAAAGGAATGCAGACACTTCTGATCAAGAAAACTGCCTGTAAGCAGATAACAGACCTGCCTCCAGACTGCACCACCCTCTGGACTCTGTCCTTCCAAGACCCATTCCGCCACCCAACCCCAAGCACCTGAACATCCTTCCTATAGCCAGCCCTCCCCAAAACCCCAGGAGGCTCCATAGGCACAGGTACAAACAACACCAGTTTGAACAACCGGCATAGGTACAGCCCTAACCAGTTGAAAGAACAGACTACATAGACACAAGCATGACCCACACCAGTTAGAAGAACAGACAAGTAAATGCCAGTGTAAGAACATTCAGCAACCAAAAGACCAATATGGCACCACCAGAACCCAGTGATCCTACAAGACCTAAGCGTTCCACTGCAGCTGAAACATAAGATAATGACCCCAAGATAACTTTATGAAGATGACAGAGGCCCTTAAAGAAGAAATTTAAAAATCCCTTTAAAAAAAAAATTGAGAAAAGGGCAAACAAAAGCATGCAAGAATCAATAAGTCCCTTAAAGAAAGAAAAGAACAAACAAATAAGTGAAAGAAATGGTTCAAGACTTGAAAACTGAAATACAAACAATAAAACACAAACCAGGAGAATTCTGGAAATGGAAAATCTAGGTGAGCGAACAGGAATTACAGATGCAAACACCAATAGAATACGTGAGATGGAAAAGAGAATCTCAGGTGTTGAAGACACAATAGAGGACATAGATTCATTAGTCAAATAAAAAGTTCAATCCAATAAAATCCTAATACAAAAAACATCCGGGATGTCTGGGACACCATGAAAAGACCAAACCTAAGAAAAATAGGGAGAGAAGAAGGAGAATCCCAGCTCAAAGGACAGGAAACATACTCAACAAAATCATAGAAAAAGACTTTCCCAACCTAAAGAAGGACATGCCTATGAAGGACATGAAGGTATAAGGGACTTACAGAACACCAAAAAAGCTGAGCACTGGACCGACCTCAGACCCCCTGAACATGGGTCTCAGTTAGAAGGCCTGAGCAGCCTAAGGGACCTCTGCCAGTGGAGCCAGGATGTATCCCTGGTGCACAAAAGGACTTTGGGAGCACATTTCCCATGGAGGGATACTCCCTTAGCCTACAGGCAGGAGGGAGGGCCCAGACCTTACTCCAAATGACTTGACAAATTTTGATGATCCCTCCTGGAAGGTATCACCCTCCCTGTGCAGTGGGGGGTGGGAGAGAGGGGCACGGGAGGGAGAGGGAACTGGAATCAATATGTAAAATAAGGAAAAATAATAAATATATATTTAAAAAAGGAAAACCCCACACACTAATTGTGGGAGACTTCAACACCCTACTCTCACCAATGGACAGGTCTGCTAGACAGAAATTTAACAGAGAAATGAGAAAGCTAGCAAATGTTATGGCTTGAATGGGCTTAAAAGACATCTATAGAACATTTCACCAAAACACAAAAGAATATACCTTCTCCTCAGCACCTCATGGAACCTTCTCTAAAATTGACCATATACTCAGTCATAAAACAAATTTCAACAAATACAAAAAACCAAACTAAAACAAAAAAAAAACTGGAATACCTCTTGTATCTTATCAGATCACCACGGGTTACAGTTAGAGTTCAACAACAACATAAACTACAGAAAGCCTACAAACTCATAGAAACTGAACAACTGTCAAGTGAATTGCCACTGGGTCAAGGAAGAAATAGAGAAAGAAATTAAAGACTTTTTAGAATTCAATGAAAATGAATCTACAACATACCCAACCTTAAGGGATACTTTGAAGCAGTACTAAAAGGAAAGTTCATAGCACTAAGTGCCCACATGAAGAATTTAGAGAAATCTCACACTAGCGATTTAACAGCACACCTGGAAGCTCTAGAACAAAAAGAAGCAAACTCACCAAGGAGGAATAGAAGACAGAAAATACTCAGACTCTAGGCTGAAATCAATAAATAAATTAGAAACAAAGAGAACAGTACAAAGAATCGATAACACAAAAAGTTGGTTCTTTGCAAAAATCAATTAATCACTCACTCAATCAATCAAATAGGACAGGTAAAGCCTTATCCAAACTAACCAAATGTCAGAGAGAGAATATCCAAATTAACAAACATCAGAAATTAAAAGGGAGATATAACAATAGACACTGAGGAAATCCAGAGAATCATTAGGCCATATTTTAAAAACTCGTACTCTACAAACTTGGAAAATCTAAAATAAACAAACAATTTTCTTGATAGGTACCACATACCAAAATTAAATCAAGACCAGATAAACCATATAAACAGACCTATAACCCCTAAAGTCATTAAAAGTCTTCCAAAAAAAGCCCATGGCCAGATGGTTTCGGTGCAGAATTCTACCAGAATTTCTAAGAAGAGCTAATACCAAAACTCCTCAAATTGTTCCAAACAATAGAAACAGAAGGAACATTGCCATATTCTTTCAACAAGGCTACAGTTACCCTGATACCCAAACCACACAAAGATGCATCCAAGAAAAAGAATTACAGACCAATCTCCCTCATGAACAATGATACAAAAATACTCAACAAAATACTGGCAAACCGAATCCAAGAATGCATCAGAAAAATCATCCTCTGTGACAGTAGACTTCATCCTAGAAATGCAGAGATGATTCAACATACAAAAATTTGTAAATGTAATCCACCATATAAACAAACTGAAAGAAAAAAAAAGCACATGATCATCTCACTAGATACTAGAAAAGCCTTTGACAAAATCCAACACCCCTTCATGATAAAGGTTCTAGAGAGATCAGTGATAAAAGGAACATACCTAAACATAATAAAAGCAATATACAGCATGGCAACAGCCAATATCAAATCAAATGGAGAAAAACTCAAAGCAAGTCCACTAAAATTAGGAATAACACAAGGATGTCCACTCTTTCCATATCTATTTAATATAGTACTTGAAGTTCTAGCTACAACAATAAGGCAACAAAGTAGATCAAGAGAATACAAACAGAAAAGGAAGAAGTTAAAGTTTTGCTATTTGCAGATGATATATTATACATCAGTGATATAAAAAATTCTACCATGGGGAAGTCTTACAGCTGATAAACAAGTGTCAGTAACATGACTGGATACAAGATTAACTCAAAATAATCAGTAGCCCTCCTATATACAAATGATAAATGAACTGAGAAAGAAATTGGAGAAACAATACCTTTTAAAATAGCCACAAATAAATATAAAAATATCTTGAGGTAGCTCTAGCCAAACAAGTGAAAGACCTGTATGACAAGAACTTTAAGTCTTTGAAGAAAGAAACTGAAGAATATATCAGAAAATGTAGAGATCTCCCATACCCATGGATTGGTAGGATTAACACAGTAAGAATGGCAATCTTACCAAAAGCAATTTACAGATTCAATGCAACACTCATCAAAATTCCAACACAGTTCTTCACAGACTTGGGAAAACATGGAAAAACAAAAAACCCAGGATAGCCAAAACAATGCTATACAATAAAGGAACTTTCAGAGGTATCACCATCCCTGACTTCACACACTACTATATAGCTATGATAAAAACAGCATGGTATTGGCACAAAAATAGACAGGAATCAAATTGAAGACCCTGGCACAAATCCACATACTTATGAATACCTGATTTTTGACAAAGAAGCCAAAATTATACAATGGAAAATAGAAAACATCTTCAACAAATGGTGCTGGCATTAACTAGATGGTGGCACATAGAAGAATAGAAATAAATCCTTATCTATAACCCTGTACAAAACTCAAATCCTAGTGGATCAAAGACCTCAACATAATTTCAGTTACACTGAACCTGATAGAAAAGAGAGTGGGAAGTAGCCTTGAAAGCACTGGCACAGAAGACAACTTCCTGGAAATAACACCAGTAGCACCAACACGAGACCGACAATTAATAATTGAGACCTCCTGAACCTGAAAAGTTTCTATAAGGCAAAGGACAAGGTCAATAAGACAAAATGTCTTATTGGGAATGGGAAAAGACATTCACCAATCTTCCATATAACAGATCTCCAAATATATAAAGGACTCAAGAAACTAGACATCAAAATACTAAATAATCCAATTTTAAAATGGAGTACAAATTTAAACAGAATTCTCAACAGAAAAATCTCAAATGGCAGGGAAACACTTAAAAGAATAGTTCAACATCCTTAGTCATAAGGGAAACTCAAATCAAAACAACTCTAAGATACCATCTTATATTTTAGTCATAGAATGACTAAAATAAAAAACACTAAGAACAGCCTAGTTGAAGAGGATGTGGAGTAAAGGCAGCACTCCTCCACTGCTAGTGAGAGTGCAAACTTGTACAGCAACTTTGGAAATCAGTGTAGCAGTTTCTCAGAAAATTAGGAATCTATCTACCTCAAAACCCAGCTATACCAATCTTGATCATATACCCAAAGAATGCGCAATCATACCATAAGGACCCTTGTTCAGCTCTGTTGATAGCAGCATTATTTGTAATAGCCAAAACCTGGAAACAACCTAGATGATTCTCAACCAAAAAATGGATAAAGAAAATATGGGACATTTACACAATGGAGTATTATTCAGTGGGGGGGGGGGAAGAAAAAAAAAGACATCATGAAATTTGTAGGCAAATGGAACTAGGGGAAAAAAAAAAATCATCCTGAGTGAGGTAACCCAGACCCAGAAAGATAAACATGGTATGCACTCACTCATAAGTGCATATTAAATGTAAGGCAAATAATAACTAGACTACAATCCACAGCCCCAGAGAAGCTAGGTAACAAAGAGGGATGCATGGATTTCCATGGCAAGGAGAAATAGATGAGAACTCCTGGGTAAACTGGAGGCAAATGGGGGGTGGGAGGATGGGAACATGAGGGATCAGGTTGGTCGCGCTAGGGGCTGGATGAAGGAGAAGAATAATGAAAGAGATATTTTGATAGAGGGGGCCATTTTAGTGTTGGGGAGAAACCTGGTGCCAGGGAAACTCCGAGGAATGCACAAGGATGACCCCACTGAAGAGTCCTAGCAATAGTGGAAAGGGTACCTGAACTGGCCTTCTCCTATAATCAGATGGGTGACTACTGTAATTATCATCACAGAGCCTCCATCCAGTACCTGATGGAAGCAGATACGAGATCCACAGCCAAGCACTGGGCCAATATCTGGGAGTTCAGTTGAAGAGAGAAAGGAGGGATTGTACGAGCAAGGGGTGGAGGGGTCAAGATCATGAAGGTCAAGAGACAGCTGATCTGAGCTTGTGGGAGCTCACTGACTCTAGACAGACAGTTAAGGAGCTGGCATGGGACTGACTTAGACCCTCTACATGTGGATGACAGTTGTGTAGCTCGATCGGTTTGTGGGGTCCCTAGCAGTGAGATCAGTACCGGTCTTTGTTGCATGAGCTGGCTTTCTGGAACCTATTCCCCATGCAAAGATGCCTTGCCCAGCCTTAATGCAGGGGGAGAAGCTTGGTTCTGCCTCAATGTGATATGACATGTTTTGTTGACTCCTCTGAGAGGCCTGCCCTTTTCTGAAAGGAGAAGTAGATTGGGGGGGCGGGGAGCAGACAGGACATGAGAGGGAACAGGAAGAGAGGAAGGAGAGTGAACTGTGGCTGGTATATAAAAGAAATAAAAAATATATTAATAAAAAAGAACACTGAGCTTTGAGTATGTGCAGACAGTAAACAAACACTTTGCGTGCAGTGCAGGCTAAAAGAGTAACAACTGTGCAGACATTATTTCTTCCTCCCACAGTGGTATGTACTAAAGGTGGCTCTGTGGGCTTGTAGTTTGAAACATGGTCCTTTAACTACCTTTATCAGTTGTACGCAGCAACATTTGCTCTGCATATCTGAACTAATGATGCTCTAAAACTCCCACTCTGAATGACAAGGTGACATACTACCTGAAGTCAGCAGTTCGTTGATGATATTCTTTTTTATAAGCTGGTTAATGAGGGCCAGGGGGAAATAATTCAGCACGCAGAATGAATACACAACACTCAATAGGTTTTCGGAAGAGATGTGGTGAAGATGAACAGTCAGAGCATTTGCCATTGCTTCTAGGAACCTTTGGAAAAAAGGAAAGTCAGATTTCAAATTAATTCACAAGACAAGGGAACAGAAGAGCTAGTTCCATGTTATAGGACCAAGGAATGCAAAGAATGAGATGAAACAATCAGACTTGTAAATGAGCATCCATATACAGTGCAGGACATCCCATGGTAAGTATACATATCCAATAAAATGACTACTGTGGTGGTACTGCATACAATTGTTTTTATAGGCTTTCAATCATTTCACTCCTATTAAAACTCTATGGGGTAGCAGTATTATTCTCATAAATAAGGATGAATGAGTAGGCTCAGAAGTTGAGTAATTCATCCATGAACTAATAACAGTGGATGGGCAGCCAATGCAGAGACTATTAAAACCTAAATGCTCTGGCACCAGAGCCTTTTACTCTACAATTTCCACAAGGCCTGAACGATCACTGTAGTTTTATAAGCAATTAAAAATTCTTGGCTACCAAATTCTTGGTAATGAATTCCAGCCTACCAAAAACAGGCTGGAAGATGGCTCAGCAGCTCCAAACACTGACTGCTCTTGCAGAGGGCTTTAGTTCCATTCTCAGCACCCACATGGCAGCTAATAGCTATCTGTAACTCCAGTTTCAGGATCCACCTTCTTTTTCTGGCCTCCAGAGGTACCAGTCATACATGTATTACACACACATACGTACAGACAAAATACCCATACGCATAAAGTGAAAGTAAATAAGTTTTTAAAAGAAAAGAAACTAGAAAAAGAGTAAACCAGACCCACAGTTAGTAGATGAAGAAAGCAACAAAGATTTAAACAGAAACAAATACGAACAAGAGGGAAGAATCAAGCAAAGTGGCAAACCCATAAACTAGTGTGGAAAAGATAGTAATCTGAAAAGCAGAAATGAGAGTAATGCCACTAACTCCACAGAGGTGACAAAGGGGGCTGGAGATGTCACTTAGTTGGTACAATGTTTAACCCAGTACCACAAACTGGGCATGGCGGGGCACACCTATAATCCTTGACAGAGGTAGGAGGATCAAAACTTCAAGGCCAACATGGGCTACATAGTGAGCTCAAGTTAAAAAAAAAAAAAAAAAAAAAAAAAAAGAAAAAGGTGCATGCAACCTCTGCACATCATCCTGTATATGCTAAATCATCTTTCAATTATTTATAATATCTAATGCAGTACAAATTCTACATAGTTAGCTGTGATACTGTCTTTCACAGAAAAAATGACAATAAAGGTTGTATATGCTCAGACTCTTTTCCTTGACACACACAACAATAAAAAGGGTCTAATAAAAAATTATGAAAAAAAGTTTGCTAACAAATTGGTAGCTAAGGAGAAACAAATTCATATACAATCAACAAAGACTAAACCATGAAGAAAAAGAAAACCAAAATAGACCAACAGTGAATGAAGAGATTGAATCAGCTACGAAATTGTCACAAAACAAATCTGGAGAGGTGTTTTAGTAGTGCTCATACATACATGCAGGCAACATTCACATACATAATTGAAAAACAAACAAAATAACCCTCTCAACAATGAAAAGGTCCAGGACCAAAGCAGCTCATGAATTTCACCAAATGTTGAGAAGAATAATAATTAAGTGAACATAACCCTCAAACTCATCCAAATATCTATAGAAGAGAGAAAATATCTAAACTCACAAGACCAACCAAAGCCAGGCAAAGCTAGGAACAAAAAAAAACAGTAGCAAACCAAATTTAATATCATGAAAAGGATCATAGATAATACCACAAACAAGACCCAGGTGGCTCAGCACATGCAACCAATAAATGTTATAAGCTACATTAACAGAAGGGTTAAAAGAAAAACCACACCATTCCATTAATACATAAAGAAATGCATTTGAGAAACTCAACATCCTTTAGTGACAAAAACTTCCCAATATATTTGGTATGGAAAGGATGCACTTCAATATAATAAAGCCGTATGTGAAAAGCCCATATAGTCAGCAGCATATTAAATGGTGAAAAACTCAGAAATAAGGCAATAATGCTTCCTCCTGCCCACTTCTATTTAATATAGTACTAGAAATTCTAGCTTAAGCTAAAATAAATAAACTCTCAAGAGAAATTTTTATACAACAAACAAAAAAAAAACTATCCTGAAATTCATATGGAAACCAAGTTGCGTGAATTCCTTAGAAATCTCAGGAAGAAAGAACTATGCAGGAACTACAGCACCTTTCTAATTCAGAACACATTACCAAGACAAAGCAGTTCTGCAGAAAAGCAAACGAGGCATTAAGAACATACAATGGAGAAAGGGCAGTCTCTTCAACAGTGCAGGGAAAACTGGGTATGTGCATAAAAAGAATGAAATTAAACTTATCTTACACTTTATACAAAAATCAACTTAAAAAGAGTAAGCATAAGACCTGAACACCTATAAGGAAAAATATAAAAGAAAGCTGTATTTTATGACATTATGTACAACAATGACTTTTAGATTATCATATAAAAAGTACAATCAACAAAAGCAGAAATAGTCAAGAGGATAACAGCAAGCTAAAATTCTTCTGCTAAGCAAACAAATCAGTCCACAGAATCAAAGAAGGGTAGAAAATACTTGCAAACTGCATACCCACCAGGGGATTATCATTTAAAATATAGAAGCAATGCCTACAATTTAATAGCATAAAGACATGATCAGAAAATAAAGAATATGACACATGTAGCTCCAGAATAGACACACAGTACAGCTATATAGAAGGATGCTCAGCACAACTAACAGTCAGGAAATGCAAACCCAAACTATGAAAAGATGTGCCCTTATACCTGTTAGGATGGCTACAGAGACAAGAAAAGAAGACAAGGAGCAATCAGAGCCAGTCCACTCCACACTATGCACATTGTCAGGGGAGCAACCCATGCACGTCACACTGTGCTCAATATTGAGAGAAGAGCCCTTCCACACCACACTGTGTTCAACATTGGGGCAACAGCCTTTGCATACCACACTGTGCTCACTGTTGGAAGAACAGCTCTTGCATACCAAGTGGTACACACTGTTAGGGGTATAGCCCTTCCACACTATACACACTACTGGGAGAAAACTAAATAAATTGGTAAGGATTCCTCAAAAAATAAAAACCTAAAGACAAAAAAATAAGAGGGCTACCATATGGTCTCTTGTTCTCACATTCAGGGATCTCTCTGTCTCTCCCTCTCTCTCTCCCTCTCTCTCCTCTCTCGTTTTTGTTTTTGGTTTTTGAAACAAGAGTTTTATTCTGTAGCCTAAGTTTGCCTCTATTGCACAGCAATCGTCCTGCCAACTTCCCAAGAGGAAGGATTACAGGCATGGCTACCACAGCAAATTTTCCAAGTACATTTTGACTTACATCTCAACTGGATATGTACACTCTTATGTTCAACACAAAAGTCAACATATGCCAACAACCTAAATGTCCACCAAGAGACTGGTAAATACAACATGCTATAAATATACAACTGGGGTTCTTTGAAAGGAGAAAACCCCTTCCGTATGATGATACAGATGAACTTGGTGGACACTGTGTTTAAGTGAGTAAGCTTGTCTAGATGGACACATGGCACATATTCCAAATTCAGAAACAGTAGAATAAAGGTGAGAAGGAAGGGTTAGGGAACAAGAAGGGTGCTGTTCAGCAGGGATGGTTCAAACATGGAGGAGGATGCAGCTCCAGACAGCTGTGCTATGCCTACAGTCAGCAACACTGCATCGTCCACTTGAAAGGGGCCAGGAGAGCTCCTCCCTCATCAGAACCCCTTACAACAACAGTGAATTTTGAAGAGACACTTCTCAACTATTTAACAAAGTTAAAAAGGACAATTAATTTAGGAGATAATAGAGAAAAGTGGACAAGGTCAAAATGAAAACTCCTATAATGAATGAACAACCAGAGCAAAGAACCATGAACATAAGACTCTATTCAACTCTGTACTTCTAGACACGGTGGTGGCTGTGAACAGTCATGTTTACTAATGTGGCAAGCCCGAGGTCTGCAATAGTTTCTGTAAACACACCACAAGACAATGTAGGTAGATGAAAACGGTACGTACTGTCTGTTCTGGTCTTTTTGCGTATGATTGAGAGAAGAATACACATGAAGGATAGAAACAACATTCCTGAGGTTTAGAGAGACAGGATCCTCCACTACTTTCTCCATAAGCTTGTTCATCAAACTAGGAGGTCGAAAACCAAGGTTTTCAAACAACATGAGGAAAAAGATAACCTTAAAAAAAGAAGGGAGGGAAAGTTATTCAACAGCTACAACACACAACTATAAGTTTTTAAATCTCAAAGAACTTAAAAATAACAACACACTACCCCAAAAGGAGTAATTATACTTTCTTTTCATTATTTAATCAGATATTGACTTAACAAGTAATCTCTTTCTAAGCTGAAAACCAAGACATAGAATGATTTCCACACTTCAATTAAAATCCTTCTTAGCTGGGTGGTGGTGGTACACACCTTTAATCCCAGCAATTGGGAGTTAGAGGTGGGCAGATCTGACTTTGAGGCCAGCCTAGTCTACAGAGTGAGTTCCAGAACAGCAAAGGCTACACAGAGACACTCTATCTCAAAAAACAAAACAAAACAAAATAAATAAAAACAAAAACAAAAAAAACAAAAAAACCCTTTTTTTTTTTTACCCATCTTTCATATGACAGATCTGAAAGTTACTTTTAATTGTGCCTTTTCTGAAGGTTTTGAGATGACCATCGATATCTTGAACTGCTCTACTTCTAAACACTGCCTAGATTTTCATATATATAATAACTCAAACGTTGTTTTCTTTTTCTTTTTTTTAACCCATAGGCTGGCTTGAGCTTGCAATATTCCAGCCTCAGCATCCTGAGAAGCTGGGTGGGATCACAAGAGTGTGCCACCGTGCCCAACTAGATTAGCTGAACCTTAATGTGGTGCAAGTATTTTTCCTATCTTTCCTTGTCTTTTTCAATTTTTTTAAAAATTAGTATATACAGTATTCCATTTCATTATAGCATTTTCAAATAAAATTTATTTTTGTAAAACAAACATGTCTGTATCTTATATTAATTTATTGAAGTAAAATATTACAATTAAGATAAATTTCCCTTCCAGTTTCCTGCTGGGTGATATTTACCACAAGAATTATTGTCTTTGAATTCAATTTCATAATAAATCCAAAATTCATCTGACTCCCTTAACCAAGTAATCCCACAATCTACCTCAGCCTCTACCTACTTCACCAAAAGCAAGATTCACATGCTGCTTCATTGTGACGAATTGATAAACACAGTCCTGAGGCTGTGAAAAAACAGACAAAATCATAAAGTAGTAACATTTCACTCTTCAAAAACCATAAGCTTGCACATATTATTAGTTAGACCCATTTCTATTATGCAAAGCTAACAAGAAAATAGGACCCACATCAATGCATAGCCTGTAGAAGGAGAGGAACTAAGCCAATTTAGCACTGGAATATTCTGACATCATGGCCTCTCTAAACAGAGAGAAACATTTTAAAGATATAATTGAACAACCTTCCTGAAAGTTTCTCTGGAACATTCCCAATTGAGACTCACCTGTTTCAACTTCCAAATTTCAAAAGTTGTAGCCACATAGTCTGCTATGCTCTTGAAGAGATGTTCATTTTGGTATCGGAGGTCTCTACAGGACTGCAGAATGCTGATCAATAATTTATGAGGACAACCATGGATATTATCTTTAAGAATGAGTTAAAATCACAAGAATTAGCAGATGGTTTTGAACATAAGATTCAAGATACTCAATACCTTCTTTGGGAAAAAAATAACACTGTATTTTGAAGGAAAACAAAACTACAGCCAAAAATAAAATGTACATGTAACCAATCATCAGTTCTGCATCATATGAACCAAGATTTCAAAACAAGTAATAGGTCAGATGTGGCAGATCATATACAGAAAGCCTGATGTGGCAGATGTGGCAAACATATAGGAAAAGCCCCCTTACCTATGACCACCTTACTGCATTCATTCAGAAGGACAACAGAGCGGTGATCCATGGCAGCTAGTACTTCAAACATGTGCTGGCTATTCAAGACAGAAAATCTGTCTAACTCCTTCAAGGCTTTCATCTACAGAAAAACAAACTTGCATTTAATTATCATCCATGGGAAATTTAATGCTGCAGAAACAGGCTGAAGCTGAAGAAAGGTGACAAATACAGAAGAAAATATATATTCAGGTACGTTTGTACATACATAGATGTCTTAATTCATTTCAGCAAAGCTAAGCCCAAAAGCACAGCCACATCTCCCTTCAAAACTAACTTTAGAAAGTGACTAGTCAAAAAACAACTTTTCTTCAAATTTCATCCACTAGAGAAAAGCTAGGTGTTTACCTCCAATTTCTTCTTAAGAGCAACTGGTGTGTCTTTCCCGATACATTTCATCACTGTTTGTAATGTGAAGATATGTTCTATCTTCCAAACTTGCTGATCAACTAGGATTCTGTCATTAGACACAAAAAATAGGATAATCCTAGAGTCCAAGCCAGAAATCTGAAAACCTCATTTGGTCCAGCTCCTACTGGAATAGGCCAGAGATATGAAATCCACAGATGTGGTCTACCTGACCAAACTGGTGTAAGCACTTAGAGAAGGATCTAAATTATTCCTCTTACACTACTGTACTGTCTTTATTAATGAACAAATTGCATCATAACCTTCCCTAATCTGTGACAGATCTTTTGTATCAACTTTATACCTTTTTAATATAAGCCAGTATAATGTAATCCCTACAGTGCGCAAGTAACTACTCTGAATTGAGTACACAAATCAGTTCTCCCCCAACTTTACATCAGTACTAGAGTCTAAGACAAATAATTTCAGTTTTACCCACATCTTTTTATAAATAGATCCTTTAAAAAGTACTACCCTCAGCTTTATATCATTCAGAATTAGAATTTTAAGTTTAATAAAGTATTAACTACCACTAATGCCTATCTTACCAGTGCCTCCCAAAAAGGAATTCAATTTTCATCGGGATTTTTAATTCCCCATATAAGGGTCACAGAGAAAACCATTTGAAGAAACCTAGGAGGCTCTTACCGCAGCCCTGTTCGAAGCACATTCACATTGGCACATGGTTCCAGTGTCTCTAAAACAGTTGACATTATTGAAAGACATCTCTCATCACACTCATTGATGCGTTCCTATTAAAATATAATTGCAAATATACCAAAGGTGAAGAGATATGTACTAGCTTTCCCAAGCAAAACCTCTGAACTCATACTTTCAAAGGACTAAGTACCAGACCAGGAATTCACCATACTCACATATTCAAGAAAAAGATGTGATGCCATCATTAAATGCATCATTGTATGCATCATTGAAAAATCCATTTGATATTGATTATATCCCTTTGCTTGTGAAATAACTTGCATTAAACATCATTTTTACCCCTTCATGGGCTGGAAACCACCATGGGGACAGCATAGTAGGATAACAAAAGAGCTACTAAAGTATATAGGTCAAGCTCCCCTAAGAGACCTTGAAGACTGTTCCTCACACTTTCCACATAGCCTTTCTTGAGTACCATGCTGTAAATGCCCTGTGAATCTTCTTACTGGCATGGTCCCCAGCATTTTCCCACCATAATCTGGGTCTCAGGGTGTGGCAGGGTGACCTGGAAAGAGAACAGTGCTCTAGCATGTCAACCTCAACTCATCTAAGAGCAGGACCAAATTTAATGAAGCCTTTTGCTCCTTGCTAAAGTGGTACAACTAATCATGACTTCTAAGCCTCCGAGTCAGAACTGGTAGATAGTTTAAAGTGGAGACCCTTGGAAGTGGGGAAAGGATGGTTTTATTCTCATGAGAGTTTCCTCGATAATGTATGCACCCCATAACTTCTGCTGTGAACGGCCAGACTACTTGACTCAAATGCACTGACAGCACACTGTTCTTTCACCTCTGGCTAAATGTCTTTATGACACCCACACACATTACAGAGGTACAATTACATGCAGACTTTTTGACTTCAACTATGCTATGTTACCAGTGAGAGGCCACACAGCTGTGAATGTGTCAACTGCATCACTGTCAGTGAAAGTGAATCATAACCACCATTTTAAATGACCACATAAGAAATGAATACAGTGCCCACCAAACAAAACCACAAAATAGTTCTTCAAAACATACAAATCAAGCTTACATAAATAATTAAAAACTCATATACCTATAAACTCAATTCATTAATTCCAGTGAAACAGTATGTGATACATTATCTCTATGGAATTAATGTATTTTAACATAAATAATCATTTATGTTAGTTTAGGAGTCTGACATAGCCATTATTAAAAAGTAAATAATTACTTCTTCACATCTAGTACCATGTAAGTGACATCAAGCAAGACACTGACACCTTGTTTGAAACTGAAAATCCAAACTTGACATCATTGAGCATGTTTCCTAGCCTACAAGAGCTAGTGAGAGGATTCAGATTATGTGAGGAAAATACTAGTTCACCTCCTTTCCTATCCCTTTTTCCTTCAACTACCCAACCTTTCTTTGTACATCTTGCACCTCTCTTCATTTTAGCTTCTTCATTCCCACTTAACCCTAGAGAAGGTTAAGTGGGGCAGGCTTTCACAGATTTCCAATGCAGAAGAAATGATCTAACTTCAGGTCTCCTAGACATCTAATATATAATACAGAAATGTGCCCAAAAACATATATTGCACTGATAGTCTCTTTTAAGGAAGCTATACACATCTCCTTCCCCTAATTCCTTCAAAATATGTAAAACACTGTAAAGCCACATTTACGTCTCCCTTTGACTTACCTGAATCACCCTCAGCACAGTCTGTACAATCAGAGTATTCTGAGGGACTCCAAGCTTCATTATAGCATTCAGACTGAACAGAAGGTGGTCATAATGCATAATCTTGGTTTCTCTCATCATTTGCTCACACAGCTGGCTAAAGGCGGGGTGATTGAACATTAGTTGTATTTCAAAGCGCCTCTTGTCTTCAGATATCCTTTTGGCAATTGTCCACATTGCTAAGAAATAGTTACTACTAGGAAATGTAGGTGCTTTTGAAAACGCATCCAGCACATCACTCAGAGAGTTACACTCTTCGACCAGCTTTTTATGATTCACAGGGGTTGGTCTCATTTTCTTGGAGAGCACATCTTCACCAGAGGCATGATGGGAGTTTGTTTTCATTAAATCATGATCAGATGCCCCATCAGAAGCAAGAAAATGTCCTGAGTCAGAGAACAGTCTTCTAGGACACAATGCCCTGTCAAGTTTAAAGGCAGCTGCCCAGCTTACACCTTTAGTTTGAGTACAACCATCTACTGATTTCAAAGCACCCTGAAAGTGGTATCTAACGGATGGCTGGAGTCCCTCACCAAAACCATTTAACAGATGGTTTCTTGGGTTCCATTTTGAATGAACAATTTCTGGTCTGCAAAACCTCAGAGGATATATCCTCAAAAATCTGCTTCTTGGAACTAAAGTACTCAATTGTTTGGTGTTCCATAATAAGGAATATGCTTGGTTATTCATTTTGCTATCCACTGGCAAATTTTCAAAGACTCAAGATACAACAAAACTTAACTTCTTCCCTAAGAGTACATGCTGTGGGCTATCCTGCAGGGAATAGGTAAATAAAAGAAATAACAGTTAAAAATTGTTGCTTAAATAAGGGAAATGCATCCAACAGGAGCTTGCATAGTACCTACGAGCCACTACAGCTTCATATTAAAATGGTAAAACTATATCCCCAGTATGGTATGTTTCTCCCACTTTTATTCCAATGTGTACATCATTGTACAGGACCTAGGTCAGTCACTTTAGCAGTTGAAGTATAAAGTAGCGTTTTGACAAATAATAACAATAATAATGATTTCCCGTGTAGGTAGGTGTTCAATAAGTCTTCTCCTGCTAAGGATAATTTTGTTAACACTACTTTAGAGGTCTCCGTTGTAAAAGGTATCATTGATGGACGCTTTCAACCAAATGATTTAGCAATGGCCAAACCTAAACCATTAAGAAAATGTACTTGGACAGGACGACCTTGCTTAGGGAAGGAAGAAAAAAACTAGAAATGGCTGGGAGGTAGTGGTGAAAACTTTTGATCCCAGCTCTCGGGAGGCAGAGGCAGGAGGATATCTGTGAGTTTGAAGCCAGCCTGGTGTACAGAGCTAGTTCCAGGACAACCTCCAAAGCTACAGAGAAACCCTGTCTGGAAAAAAAAAAAAAAAAAAAAAAACAAAAACAAAAACAAAACAGAACAAGCCAAACTAAAACAAAAACAAACAAAACAAGCAAGCAAAAGAGTGAAAACGGCCAGGCGGTGGTAGCTCACGCTTTTAATCCCAGCACTTGAGAGGCAGAGGCAGAGGATCTCTGTGAGTTCGAGGCCAGCATAGTTTACAGAGTGAGTTCCAGGATAGCCGGGATTCTAGACAGAGAAACCCTGTCTCGGAAACAAAACAAAGCAAAAATAACAAAATATAAACGATGTTCTCTGTGCTTAAGAAGCCGCATTAAGATCCCGAAACCGGAGCCAGCGTTCTCCCACGCAACATCAACACACCACCCTCAACTTAAAACCGAAGACACTTCTCAAACTTTTCTCCACCGGATAAAAAGACTACTACGATATCGCCCATGATTCCGCTTATTCTCGCCACCCACTCACCTCAGGACAGAACCCTGTGGTAACGCATAGGCGCAGCCATGACAGTTCCGCCCAAAGTGGCGCGTCTGGTGATGGCATACGGATTCCTGTATAGGTCAAAAAGTATGAGTTCGCGGCGGCCGTAGAATGCTACATATAAAGAGGGAAAACAATCTCAGAAAGAATGGTTTCCCTTCTCAAGGAAAGAGATAGAGCCGGGAACTGTAGGGGGCCACGGAGCTTATAACATGTATGAACTCAATACATTCAAGATGTAACTTTGAACTCGCCTCTAGCGATGTGGCAGCTTCTGAAAGCGCAGGCGCCACTCTTAATAGCACGGTTGCCAGGAAACCGCGACGCCTTGGTCCCAGTCTCTAGATCGTGCATAGATCATGGCCAAATTCGTGATCGCGGGTGAGTTCTTCTCCAGCGAGTCCACAGATCGTTCCCCGTGGCCGTTAGTCAGCCTTGTTAACTAGCTTCTATTCTGCAGCCCCTTCTCTGACGGATCTCCTCCGGCTTTCTAGGCATTCATTCCAAGATACGCCTTAGACAGTGGTGGTGTGCCAAAGTCTCATGAGCACTGGGGACACGGTGGGGAAAGTTTTCATCCCTGCCCTTGGCGAGTTTTAATTCCCACGAGGGTACAAAACATGTAAAGAATTACCTTGGGCTGGGCAGTGGCAGCACGTGCCTTTTAATCCCAGCCCCGGGGAGGCAGAGGCAGGCAGATCTCTGTGAGTTCGAGGCCAGCCTGGTCCTCCAGGCCAGAACAGGCTCCAAAGCTACAGAGAAATCTTGTCTCGAAAAAAACAAAACAAAAACAAACAAAAAAGAATTACTTTGATCTGTCGTGATTAATACAATGAGGGAGAGGTGCACAGGCCTCTGGTCGAATATGGGAGTGTGGAGTAGAGAAGGGAGGGACACAAGGAACAAAATAGAGAAATTGTTAGAGGAACTATTCCAGATAAAGGCTAGAAGAGATGTAGTCTAATGGAGAAACTGGATTGGGAGTATGGCAGGACCTCGGGTTAGACTTACGAAATAGACACTAGACTCTTATATCTTACAAAAACCTAGAAAAAAATGTTTTAACTAGATCTTGAACATAATGAAGAACCATGCAAAGAATTTAGGTAAAATAGTGTCAATGGGTTTTCATTTTTAAAAGGTTATCTCGCCAGCTACTAGCAACACCGCCACTTGCTGTGACAGAATGCTTACTGTTTGTCTGATTTCTCACTTCTCTTCAAGTTTCTTAAAAGAGCTCACTGCTGTTCTATCTCTAATCTGACTTCTACTTTTGCCCTCATATGCAAACTGTTTTCACCATAATCACCAATGATCTCTTAGAGATGCTGTTTAGGCTTTGTCTTAGTTTGTTGTGGGCTATTCACCAGAGAAGCCTGCTCAGACATGGGTTTAAGCCAACAGAAAGTCTTTATTAGCCAGCTGGCAACTACACTGGGTGTAGCCCTGAACCTTTCTTAGGGTAAGCTTGTAAGCACAAAAAAGCATGTTCTGGATTGACATACTTCAGTACACAAGAACAATTAGCCAGAAGCAGAACTACAGAAGCTAAAAATCTAAGGTTAATACATTCTGAGGCTTCCCCAGAACTATTTGAACTTTAATGGATTATGCCTTTGTTTTAGTTTTGGCAGATGATGCTGTCTACCTGCTGAGTTTTACAGCCTGCATGGTAATTCCACCATGGAGTCATTTGTGCTAAGGTCTGGAGCCCTGTTCAAAGTTGACTTCTTTGTTGTACTGAATATAATTGACGTTTACCATCTCTTTGAAAGTATTTCTCTAGCTTCACTATGTGTTCAGATAGTTCTTAGCACTAGAAAACTGGATGGTGGGAATATGGTACAACAGTTTTAGGACATTTTTTATATAATAGTAACAGGACATTGTTCTAGAGGGGAAGGTGTCAAAGGGCCTTACTAGGCAAGGGCTTCCAGAAGGAGAGGTGGTTAAGCAGATGCCTGGACAATAGAGTTACCAAGCAAAGAAGATGCAGGAAGAAACAGAGCAATTCAGGTGTGGATAACAGGAAGTAGAGCTGGAGTGTGCGGAACTTACAAAGATGATGTATGGTTGTGCATGAAAACCCAATACATTCAGGTAATAATTTTGAACCCATGGCTCTTCTGAATATAACCAGTCTTTTTCTGTCCCACTAGTCCCTCACAAAACAACACAGAGACTTATTTTTAATTATGAAAGCTTGGCCTTAGGTTAGGCTTGTTTCTAACTAGATCTTATAACTTAAATTAACCCATATTTTTTTAGTATATGTTCTTCCACAGGCTCATTACCACACCTCCATTTAGCCCATCCTGCTCCTTCTGAATCTGCCTCACAACTCCACCTTTCTTCTTCCCAGAGCACTCTCTGTTCAAAAGTCCCAGCTATACATCCCTCCTAGCTATTGGCCACATAGCTTTTTATTAAACCAATAACAGTGACATATCTTCACACAGTATAAAGGAATATTCCATAATATCTGAGAGCACTCGGTGATGCAGATGCCAGGTACCCATGAAGCCACGGTCCCAGTCTCTAGGTCTTGTCAGAAATCACAGTCAAATTTGGTGATAATTGAGAGGATTTAGTAAGCATACAATTGAAATGAGTTTGGTAGAACCAGAAGAAAGGGTGCAAGGAATAGTGTCCTAAGCTCAGAAGATTCTTCTGAGCTACATGTAATAGTTTAGACTTTGGCCAAATCACCTGGAAAGGTTTTTATAAGAAGATAAGTGTTATGTATGCAATAAGAGACCAGTTAAGAGACTGTAGCTAGTGTAGGAAGCAGCTGCTTTAGTACTTTGGTCAATATGAATGGAGAAAAGCAAATGGGCTGGGAAATGATCCAAGATGAAATATGTGGAACAAGATGTCTGATTCACTAAATGAGTAAGGAAATGAAGGGGAAGTTATACTCTTAAGCAGTGGATAACTAGATAGATTGGGGGTCATTTGAAAAACTTTCATTCAAAGAATAAGTTGAATCATCTATATATACATAGTATTTTCTCTCTTTTTTGGGACTAAGTCTCACTGTATAGTCCTGGCCAATTTGAACCTGACCATTCTGAGCTCAAATTAACAGAGATCTGCCTTTCTCTTCCTCCAGAGTGCTAGAATCAAAGGTATGCACCACCACACCTGACTACCCTTATATTCTTAAATAAGGAGATGGACATAGCATCTATAGGAAATGTAGGAGTCTCCTCCCTTCTTGGAATTGAAATGATCCACATGAGAAAATATTGACAACTGCCAATTAAACTTTTTATTCTTTTATAATGGCTAGAACAAGAGTAGCCTGGTGCATCTGAAAAGTCTCTTGATGCCCAAGCTCAGGATTCGGTGGTTTTAAAGGTAAAGGTCAGAGTGTCCTTGAAAAGTCCATTCCTGGAAGAGCTTGGTAATATTTCATACCTAGCATAAGAAATATTTCTGAAGTGTATTTTCTTTGGTTATTTTAGCTAACTTTACTTTTGTTAATACATCCAGAAGATGGTTGAGGCCATGCAAATCTCAAGTGTGTTACCAAGGCAGGCATAACTATTGGGGGAGGGGGATAGAGGACTGAGAACTGTTTAAGGAAATCCAAAATGATGGTGGAACAAGATGGTGTTGCCTTAGTCATTTCAGAACAGAGGCCAAACTTTATACTGCCCAGTGCCCGTGTTACATCCAGAAAGATGTAACCAGAAAGATGGTAGAATATGGCAAAGTGTAGACATCTAGATAAGACACTAAGCTAGGAATACAAATTGCTACATAAAACAAGGAGCTTAGCCAGAAAAATATACACAAATCATATGCTTTGCAGAATGGAATCTTTTAATGGATTAATGAAGAAACAGGAACTTACAAGGTATGGATAAGATTAGCCAGAAATTTAGAAGTAAAACCTGTAGAATATCCCACCATAGTGATGCCCTCCAGGATTTACCTATCCCACTGGAAGTAGAAAAAGGTAAGAGTGATAAACGCTACCAGGATCAAGGAGAAAGATTTAAAAATTGCTAATTGTACTAAGGGCCTTAAGGACTTTAATTTTTATGTTTAATTTATATTTAATATGGAAGTTTCTGTCCCACCCAGTCCTGCTGCCATTTAGCTCCATTTATCTTTGTGTCTCCACATAGTCGTGGCTTTACTGATGATGCCTGAGCCTCTTGCTTTCTAAGCACCTACATGATGTCTCTGTGGCAACTCACTCTCTGAATTTGAACTCCTCTTCCCAGTGTTCTAGTCTGGTAGCCCCGCCTATACTTCCTGCCTGGCTACATCCTGCCTATCCATTGGCTAAAACAGCTTTATTCATTACTCAATAAGAGAAACATATATTCACAGCATACAGAAGGACATCCCCCATCAGCTCCTCTTTTCTGTCTAAATAAAAAGGAAGGTTTTAACTTTAACATAGTAAAATCATATATAACAAAATAGTTATCAAGCAAGAAATATAGTTAATAATATTTAGTTCATTAACATTTGACAAAATTTAAAGAAAATACTCTATCATCTATCCTATGTGTAACTTACCTTTTATCATAACTAAGGAAAACCATAGCTATAACTATCTGTTTTCAACTCCATCAAAGACCGGAGAAGGATACTATATAAACTCTAGAATTAAGAGAGACATCTTGCTACCTGAAAAACCACCCAAAGTTTCTCTGTAATATTGGGGCATCCCTCTTTAGCCTATTAGCCTAGAATGTCCAGCAGACTTTTTGATGAAGCAGAAACATTGAAGGACCATCTTGTCCCTAGGCAAGCTCAGCAGTCACTTTTCTTTGTAACCTGCTGGTCCAGTCTGGGCAGTGACTCCTGTCAAGCAGTCCTGGCAAGAGCAGTTACTTGTCCAAATGGCAATCTTTGCCACATTGAAGGCAAAATCCATAATGAGTTTCTTCAATGCCCATTATCCTCTTCAATGTAATTGGTGTTCCCAGGCGCACTTGTGTCTCATCGTCATAAAAACCCTAATAAACCATTTCAAATGCCATGTTCTGTAGGTCTTTGAAAGGTTTTGAAGAATGCCTATCCATGTGAAATATATCTCTGTATATCTAGAAAACCTAGCTAACATAACTTTAAGTTTGGCTATTATAGGTGACTTTATATCCAGTGAATCTTGATTCCCACACAATACATTGCATTTTTAAATGAGCTGTATAAACACAATGCCTAAACAATATTAGATATATACATATAACAAAATTAACCTTAAATTTGTATCAATAAGCTAAAATCCATACCAATGCAAAGTGTTCATTTCTACATCATTAATATAACTAATATAACTAATATAAAATGTGCTTTTATATTACATGTTTATATGCTATCATATAATGTTACAAAATATAAAATTTATACTTAATACCATTTCCTCCTGGGAATTTGTGAGAGATGCTAGATTAATAAATGAATGAAAGTATAAGAACCAAGGATGACAAGGACAGATTTTTAAAAGAAGTTGAAACAGAAAGGGCACATAGAAAGCAATGCCTGGGGGAGAGGAGACATGAGCTTTTGTTGTTTAGGAAGAAGAAACTGAAGTTTAAGTTGAATGTGTTTAAATATACTTGAAAGGAGATACTAGAAACATAAATAAGAGTCTAATGGTGTGGGAATAATTTGTTGAGCAAGGCTTCCAAGAAGACAAAAGGGGATAGGTCAGAGTATAAGTGGGACCCCTTTCCTTTAGAATGTTCTCCATTCTTTATATCCCTCTCCCCATTACCTTCTCAGTGATGTCTGGGCAGAAGGAATCTGGATTCAGAAAAGGCAGGAAATTGAGGTCATCTCAGGTACAGGGCTTTTACAAGCTAATTTCCCAGGAAATGGACAGGATATTTAAATGTGGGCCATAAAGTGGGTTTGAAGTAATTAACAATGGTTGAACTAGACCGAGAGGCTTACACATACAGAGGTGTTGAGGGGTTTGTGGGGCTGGGAAAGGCACTGCAGTTAGCCTGTCCTCCTATACTGACACCCATCTCACTCCCTGGGGTGGTTTAACTTCCTGTGTGCTCCTCACAGCAATATGTGCATCTGAAGCTCTCCTTTGGCACATGCGCTGCAGACTGAACATCAGACACATGTCAGTCCTATATGCCCCTGTGCACTGCATGTTTCTCCTAATGCGCTTGTCTGAATATCTCACCCAAGATTTTTCTCCAATTAGGCCAGCCAGAAAATAGAAGTTAGCCCCTGATTCTTCCTTCTCCTTCAGCTTTTCCACCATCCTGGACCATACACCAAATCTAAAAGGAACTATATTTCCACTCCTTTCCTCAGACTGTATCTTTGAGTGTTGTTGTTATTGTTTTTTTGAAGCCTTAATTTGTTTTACATGTGTGGGCTCATGGGGGGTTACATGCAGGGGTTAAAGGAGAATATGGAGGAGTTGGTTCTCTCCTTCTACAATGTGTGTCCTTCAGGCTTGATGGCAAGTGTCTTAATCAGTTGAGGTGTCTCACTGGACACTTGAGTGGCTTCTAATAAGTAGTTCACTGTTATTATGTCATATTTAAACAGTATGTGGAGAGTAAATATTTCAAACATTCTTCTTTCCACAAGTTTTATTGTGTAAGGCTGATCTATGATCTATTGATGTAACAAAAACTAGATGTTTGTGTTTTAGGTTACTTTGTAATTCTGTTATAAAATTATATTATAACCATGGTGCATTCTCTAAGTGTCTGGCAAATCCTCACAGCAGCATGACAATTTGTGTGTGTTAAAAGAAAGCTTTGCTAATTTGAACTCTTCCAGGTAAAGCAAACTGCCCATATTATGCTAAGGCTGAACTCCTGGCAGACTATTTACAGAAGAATCTTCCTGATTTTCAGATTTTTAAAATCACACAGCATCCTGATGTGTGGGAGGTAAGAACCTTTTTAGTTATTAAATGCACCCATGCAAGAAAGTATTGTACTTTGATAAAACACTGGCTAGTGTATTGTTTTGGCTTCTAACAATGACTGTTCATGTATTAATCACATTTGGATACTAGTAAAAGTGACTTCTACTTATCAGTCTCAAGACATGTTTTTTTTTTTTTGTTTTGTTTTGTTTGTTTTGTTAATACCTAATAGCACAAAGGAGAGTCAAATAAGTGGAATGAAAGTGTTGATTCTGCCCCAGGCCCTATCAAGAAAGCAGGTAGTTTGTACAACTTAAAGTTTTCTTTCTCCTCTTCATGGAGTCCTAATGGTATGAGGACTTACTTATTTGAGATATCCATATCTGTGTCTGTGTTGCCCCCTAAACAGACTGCAAGACGGAGACATTTGAAGATGAAGTCTTACAAGAAAGCGCTCTCAGAACATCCTGTGAAGAAATGAGGATGAGGGCATAAGCATTAGGCAAAGGGGGATACTACAATATGGCTGTAGCAGAGAAGTCAGGAGAGCCTACGGGGAAAGTGTGTTGGGGATCCCTTCAAAATACCCCATGTTCAAGAAAGGTAGCTGAGCTTCTAGAGTCCTGCATCAGCCAGTCACCTTATGTGGGCTGCTCCAAGGAAGGAGGCTTGACCTTAGTTAAGGGAAATCCCTTCAACTGAGGTCAGTCCTAGAGAGAGACTCAGCAGCTAGGGCATTGTCCTCTAACATCCCTGGTGACTTGAGGCACAAGTGCCTTGGTTGTGAGAGGGAAGGAACCTGGACTATTGATGACTATCTGGTACAGTCCACCCACTGAGCCTCTGGATCCTTGTGCTCCATTAAGTAAATTCACACCATCTGGTAACAGCTCTACAGAGGTTCAGATGAAGACTTCTCCCTGGGAAGACTTTATTAAAGGAAAGCTTGTTAATGAACTGTGTTCCCCAGTGCATGTAGTTTCAGAGCCAAACTG
The DNA here is from genome assembly GCF_943737965.1 of Phodopus roborovskii. Classification (NCBI taxonomy): domain Eukaryota; kingdom Metazoa; phylum Chordata; class Mammalia; order Rodentia; family Cricetidae; genus Phodopus; species Phodopus roborovskii. Next base: position 10,963,210 of record NW_026126460.1, on the reverse strand, counting down.
GCACTCATCTCTCTTCCCTACCATCCATTAGAGGTCCCCCTCTACTGCTCTGGGCTACTTGTTAGGTGTGATGACCTAGTTCTGTGTACTTACAGGATGTGAGCCCTGGTCCCTTTGAAAAACATGACTGTTACACTTTCCCTTGAATGGTCAAAATTGAGCAGAGCATCACCAGAGATGCCCAAACGATAACCCAGAGGTTAAATACGTTACTCTAGGTAGTATCTGTTGTACATTCTCCTGATTAGCAGGTCTAGTTACCCCTTCCACAGCAATAACCTACTCCTTTGCCTGCTGGTCTCTCATCTCACTGTGACCAATGTCAGCTGAAGCTTAAAGGTGGGATTCTTCTTATGTCCTCTGCTAGAAATGCTCCTCTTTGGAAATGAAAAACCTCTCAACTCACACAGGCTAGAGGAAAGAAGCATAAATTCTCCAAGAGCCCCCCCCCAGAAATGATGGCAAATAATTCTGCCCTTGATTCCTGAATTCTAAGTCGTCTACCTAATAGAGGGAAACACTCCAGTAATAAATGATACGTTTTACGACCTGAAGGGGACGGACCATTCTTGCCATATGTCGGTCTTCTAGCTGGTGTTCACAGCTTTGCTGGCCTGCCCTGCCCCTCTATCAAACTTAGTGATGTATGATAGTGACACTATACCCCTAGTGATGCTCAGCACTATACCTGTTTTCTTATAAAGTGATCCCTTTGGTTTAAAGATGTCTGCAAGACCTAGAGTTGGCAGGTTAAACATTTTGTGAGTGCTTAGGCAGGGTTTCCCATGAAAGCACTATGAGCAGGAATTGTCATTCCCTACCCAGAACATGTGTTGATTTCAATCTAGACAGATCATTGTCCTTTACATTGTAGAGAGAACCCAGTGCCATGTGTTTTCATTGGAGAAAGGATGGTGCCATTATCAAATGCTAGCACTGATCTTTGTTACTGGCACACTGACCATTTAGCCGTGGTAAGAACTATCTAGGCTTTTGAGATTCCAGGCCCTTTTCTTGAACTTATGCCTAACGTCTTGTGAGGCCATTTACCTGACTGTGCCACGTCTGTGGGGCTGGCTAGTATTCCTTTCAAACAGCTGCTCTCTGGTGGGCCTTTCCCTCATCATTTGTGCTTCCATGACTTGTTATTCCAGCCAGTTGCCATACAAGGTTCATTATCTTTCCAGTGCATTTCTTAGGACTCTGGCGAATGAAATATTATCTGGGCTCCCCCAGAAATGTGGCTGAGTAGCAGTTTATCCAGGTTCCCATGTGCTATGCCCACTGAGCCTTTTTTAAATGAATTAACTTAGGCAATTATGTATTTTGTGGTGAGACCTGCATGTGCTAAGATATGAGAAGATAAGAGAATGTTTTGCTGAGCCAGTTCTGTCCTCCAACTATGCGAGTCCCAGAAATGGAACTTAGTTTGTCAGGTTTGGTGGCAATCGCTTTAACCCACAGTCAAGTAATACATTACCACTGTCTTCTGGGGACCTCCCAAGACCACAGAAGAGTGATTCACACAGAAGAAGTCTCCCGGCTCCCTTTATGTTCCACTGCCGATTTAGGACTCTGAGAATTCTGTCCTACACATTCTCCCAGCTGCTGAAAGAGCATTAGCTTATTCCCTTTGGTATAGTCCTTTAGGGCAGATCACCGTCTTCCTCCAGCCCAGTGTGTTACCAGCCAAGCTATGAAGTGGTTTAGAGAGACTGTGTTGGAAATATCAGTCTTCTTGTTTTTGGATGGAAAAAAGCATGGGCATCTTCAACACCGGCAAGAAAAGGAGTTTTGTTTGTTAGGTGGCCTCCGTATATTTGCCTCCAATGGTGGGTCTTTAGGATTGCTCAGCTGTACCTTAGTGAGAAGAATTCTGTCCCTCTTGGCTTCCCAGTTCTTAATATTGGAAATCTTGGTCTACCCAAACCAGATAATGATAACTTAAACTTCTTTCCGAGAAGTATGATGAGAAGTCCCCCAGATAGCTTTTAGCTCATTAATTCAGTCTAAACCATAGAAACCATGACCATAGATTTGAAAAGCAGTATCAAAATTTATGAGGTCATAAAACTAGAAATAACTCATGTATAATAAATATATGTTTTTTTTTCAGCCAACTTAGAATACCTGGCCTCTCTTTGTAATTGGATACTTCTCTCCAGCCTGCCAGCCAGCCTGCTATTTCCCAAATAGTTGACTAGGGGATTTAATATTACTAATAAAAGTTTGGTCAATAGCTCAGGCTTTTTACTAGCTAACTCTTACACTTAAATTAACCCATATTCCTATTTATGCTTTGTCACATGGCTTGGTACTTTTTTTTTTCATTATAGAGTGACCATTGTGCTCTCTGCCTCTGCCTGTGACTCTCTGACCCCGCCCCTCTGACTGCACTTCTTTGTCCCAGAATTCTCTCTCTGTCAGGCTGTCTGGCCCAATTTCTCCCTGTCCAGCTATTGGCCAAACAGCTTTTTATTAACAATGAGAGCAATGCACATTTACAGTGTACAAAGATTGTTCCACAGCATCTCTTTAAGTTAAACACATTCACTTCAGCAAAGGAGCAAGTGTCTATACTTTATTTAGCCACTGGATTTGGAGGATATTCCTGTTATCTCATCGCTATTTTCTTTATTTCATCCATTCATTCTTTGGTTGGTTGGCTGCTAATTTTTTTCTTTTATTGAGATAGAGTCTCACTATGTAGCTCTGGCTGGCTTGAAAGAACTCACAGGGATCCACTTGCCTCCACTTCCCCAATGCTTCAATTAAAGGCATGAGCAACCAGGCTCACCACTATTTCCTATGTTTACATTTTACCATTTAAAGAGATCTAAATGTATTATGCACACACCGTAGCATTAAAACAAACCAATACTTTGTTGTTTATGTCTAGCAATAATGAACTGAGTTCTTTGGCAGATTTGATATATGACTCTTATTGGAATCTTTTCCCACAGGAGTGGCTGGAAGATGTTTGTGAAAAGAACAAGTGGGATCACAACACCTCCCCCATTATCTGGAGAGAGCTGCTAGATCGTGGAGGCAAGGGCTTGCTTTTGGGAGGGTACAATGAGTTCCTGGAGCATGCCCAGGTGTGGGAATTGCATTGTTTATCTGTACAAGCATCCTTCTCTTGACATTACTTTGAAGTTTCAAATGTCTTGCTTTCTAACCCATTGTATCATCTCTCTCCTAGTCTTCTTTCCATTCTAGTCTTTGTCTGATAACGTTCTAGTCTCTGAGGTTGAGTTTTTCTTTTCTGATATTTAGCTTTACTATGGTGTCACTTCCAGCATGACAACGGACCTGATGATGGTCGTTGCTAAAGAGAACCTGCAGGCACTTGAAGAAGAAGTGCTGGAGAAAGAAGTCCTGAAAGACCTCATCAACCCTCTGCAGGTCTGGGTTGCCAGGTGAGAGAGCCAAGCCCCAGGACCTCATGGGCCTGATATTTTTTTTTAAGAAATGACAATGGAATGTGATTGATTCAATGATGGTAGAATACTGACACAAGTTTGATTTGCATGTGTGTATGTTTGTATTCACGGGTCTGGGTTGGTACATGTATGAGTGCTTCCATGTCTCTACTCTTCAGCATCCATCCTTGCCTGATCTAGGATTTACACATATACATGTACTGTATCCTCTCGGATCATTGCTCTCTCCCTCTGGTTTTCCTTAGTTCTTCTTCATACACCGTCTGCAGCCCTGATCCCCAAAGCTGCTTCCTTTTCTCCTTCTCAAATGTGCTCTTCGTTGTCCCCATGTGTCACTTCCTCTCTTTTTGTCTCTGCCCTCTCTCTTTCTATATGTGCTTCCATCACCTCCATCCAACCGACACTGTCCTTCTCACACCATGTGGTACCCTAACATATGCCTGCTTTAAAGAAGTATGTATAATTATGGAATATTACAAACACTGAAAAGATTCAGAAGTTGTACAATTCATGTCCACCACCCTCTCCAAAATAAAGAACTGAAATGGGCATCAACCACCGTACCCAACCTAAGCCCACCAAGAGTAACAGACATTCTCAAATGCAGTTTCCATCCCCACCTCCCACAGTTGGTCATCACTGAAATAGAAGATTCAGGCATAGTTGGTTTCAAAGAGATCACACGGCCTGTGCTTATCCTAGCCATCCATGTAAGGACTTTTCTTTGTGAGACTGTGAGAAAGATGGTCTGCCCCCAAATGAAGGCATTCGTTTCTAGATAAAGGCAAAAAAGGCAATGGCTAATGGAAGCATGCATCTTGGTCTTTTCATGAAGAGGCATAAGTACACAACAATCTGAAAGGAGTTTTTATTTGCTTAGTATTTATTTTTGCTTTTTTACTGCATGTGAGAGAGCTTTTATTTGAAACATCTAGTACACCAGTAAATTCTTATTTTGTGGTATCACCAAGATATTGTGAGTAGTGAGACTTTCTCATTCCACTCTGGATTCCCAGGCACAGCTGTGCAGGTGTGAACATTTTTGTGTAAAATAGTGAGTCATCCTATGGAGGGTATACACAAAGTTAAGAGTAAAGCACATAGGTGAACAAAAGGCCTAACCATTTTCCATCCTATTTTTGCATTTATCCAGTGCAAGTGCCAATTCTTGCTACCACCTCATCCCCCTCTTGATAAGTGGAGAAGTGTTTGGGATGCACACGGATATCAGCCTGACCCTGTTTGACAGGGAGCAGAAGGAAAACTCCCTGAAAAGCTTAGTGTTGGAAGTTGAGGACTTGGCATCACCCATCCTCCACAGTGTCTCCTTCTGCACTAAGACGGAGGGCGCCTTCCTTCGGGCCCAAGTCATCATCATCCTGGATGACAGCACAGACGAGGAGGTGTACACCCTGGAGAGCTGTCTGAGAAGCAGAGTGCCACTGTGTCGCCTCTACGGTTCCCTAATAGAGAAAAATGCCCACGAGTCTGTCAAGGTCATCGTGGGAGGGAAAACCTTTGTGAATCTTAAAACAGCCTTGCTTATGCAATATGCCCCTAACATGGCACACAACATCATTGCAGTGGCGCTGGGGGTAGAAGGCCAAGCCAAAGCAACAGTGGCCAGAAAGATGAAAACAACCTCGTCCAGTGAGTGAACACTTCCTGCTGTTTGTTTGTGTTTTGATACATGGGTTCAAATATCGGGGAAAGAAGGCTGTACCCTACAGGACCATCCAAGATGTATGACATGGATGTATGACATATGACAAACAGATGTAAGGAGTACCTTTGGAGTGATATATGGAGCCAGTGTGGCCCTCCATTATCCAGGGAAAGTCACTGTGATCCTCCCTCATTCGGGGGATGCCACCTAGACTAGCCCATCATCCCTCCTAGCTTTTTCTTGTGCACGTGTACTGTGGTCCAGTTTAATTCATAAACTCAGAGCCACAAGTGATTAGCAATAATGAATAGCAATAACCTAATAAACCAACAGTAGCAGCAAACAGTAATTAAAGTGATCTCAAAGTTACCCCTGCTTCTCCTTGAAATTTTCCATATAATAAAGCACTGGGGTTTCCATATAATAAAGGACTGGGGTTGTAGGTCAGTTGTAGAACTTTTGGCTGATGTGCATGAGAGCTTTGGTTATTTCCAGTCCTGCTACACCCTCCATAAAAAGAAAAACTGGTGTGGCTAACTGAGGCATGTGATGAACCACAATGTGGAAATGTAAGCCTAATAAACCCTTTCTATCCCAATTGCTTTGGTCATGATTTCATCACAGCAATATAACTATAACTAAAACAAAATAGTTGAGTAAGCAAATAAAATTATTTTCTAACTTGCACAAAACCATTCCAGAAAATCAACAATTGCAGAAATCATACATATTAAATTCCAGTCCTTATTTCCTCCAATGCATATTCTTTTATTTTTCTCCATAGGTCTCTAAGCACCACGTGACTGTGTTGTACTGCTTTCTCATTCACCCCACCTCCCCCATCCTCAAATGTTGTAAGGCATAGAATTAGTTTGTTTTCTCCTAAACCTTGTTGGTTTGTTTTTTTGAGACAGGGTTTCTCTGTGTACCTTTAACTTTCCTGAAACTCGCTGTAGACTAGGCTGGCCTCGAACTCACAGAGATCCACCTGTCTGTGCTTCCGGAGTACCAGGTTTAAAGATGTATGACATCACTGCACAGCCCAAAAACCTTGTTTCTAAAAGTACCTCCCATAAAGACTATAATCAGCATTGTTTTACGGGTGATAAAACCTGCCAAAAGTTGTCATTTGCACACATGTCTGCCTGAATCTAGTGCCTTGTAAAACTCTAAACAGTTGAAAGTTTGCCTTGGGTCATGAGAAACATTTCAGTCAGTAAAATGTGGGTGTGACTACATGCATCTGTAACCCTAGCACACTGGAGGTGGAGGCAGGCCAGTGTTCAGGACTCACTGGCCAGCCAGACCCATCCTCTCTTAAAAGATACAGTGGAGAATGACCAAGGAAGATTCCCAATGCAACTTCTAGCTTACATGTGTACACTTATGCACACATGGTCATGCATTACACACCTGCATGTGTGTGTGGTGTCTGAGAGAGAGAGAGAGGGGGGAGAGAGAGAATGAACAGCACAAATGACACATTTTTCATTAGCAATTTCTTACATGGCAGGTTCTCAGTATTCCTTGAATTACCCATCTAGCACCCCATTCACAAGGCACTACTATCAAGCCCTGATAATTAGGGAGGTGAACCACAGTCTCTACCCAGGTTAGAGAGCTTAGACTTCATTGGACAACCCTAAAACAAATATATACACAAAGCATTGCATTTGAGTAAATTTTACATTGATGAATTTTATTATGATTATTTCTGATTCTGTTTTGCATAGGCATCAAAGATGTGATAATTTGGGGCAACATCAGTGGAAATAACTACGTTGATCTCAGGAAAGCAAAAGTTTACAACTATGAGAGTGCTATTTGGGGACCTCCTGGATATTATCACTCTGTGTTAAGCCTGATTTTTGACAGGTACAATATATTTTTTAAGTGAAGTATACTAACATTAGATAAATTGAATAATGTGTAACAGTTGAAAGCGCTATTAAAACATTTTGTACATTTTGCACAAAATAACGTGCATTGTTTATGCACTTATTTTTCTGTTTTATATTGAAGAATCAGAAAAATCCACAGAATAGTAACTTATTGGTCCCCACTCCCATTTTATTTATTTTAAAATTACAAAGTTTTGTGTTTCAGGTTATCCTGAAGGTAGTTCATAAATTCTGTTAAGCACAAAGAAAATGTCAATGTAAAGACAAATGTATATCCAAGTAGAAAGTAGCTGAAGCATTTGTAAGAAGGGGAGTTAAGACGATGAGCAGGCTGTGTCATGCTGACCATTAAGTCCCAAGAGAGGCAGAGCTGAAAAGTGGTGTGTCCCAGGAGCAGGAAGCCACCTGGCTTGGAATTCTGTCCCCATCATTTATTAGTTGTGTGGCTTTAGAGAAGTTACATCGACTTTGTGCCTCAGCTTCTCCCTTGCTAGAATGGAAATGGCAGCATGGCCTGTCCTGTATAGAACAAATAGGAAAAGTAATGGATTCATCCGGAAAAGCACTTTTCTGATCTCTGCCCCAGCTCCCCAGTTGCAGCTTTTCCTTTCTCCTTTATTTCCTTCCCCTCTTCAGACTAGGGAACAGTATCCATGCTTAGAACAGTGTGTGCTGGGCTCCCTCTCCTGGAGCCCGGTTCCTCTGCAGGTGCTGCTCGCACAAGGACAATGTTCCAAGAGTCTGGGGCATTTCGCTGACTCACCAATAGGGCAAACCTTGCTTTCACCCATCTGGGCTCTTTCCTGAGTTTGTACTACCATACCATAAAACATATTACCCCAAATCTCAATGTGAATAATTCATTGTTTGATGAACTGTTTGATTTTAAATGAAGGATACGGCTTGTCCCAAGAAAGCATCTACATATGATTATTTACTTGTAATGAAAGAAACAGTTTCTATAGCTTTTGACCTCTTTTCAGTGTGTCCCATATACTTCACACTGAAATTTGGCGGTTCCTTTCTGCCTGATTGCATTACTTTCATTGCTAATGAGGACACTTGAAAAAAGGGCATGTGTGTCACATTACTGTTTAGATGGTGCAAATAACTCCCTGTGCTGAGTTCCCGGGGCTCAGAGGACATCCCTTTCCATCCCTCTTTCTGCTGTGAAATTGCTTTTTTTTCTTTTCTTTCAGTCAGTGGATAAAAAAAGATTTTGTGAGGACACTTCAAAACTTAAGCAACACTGGAAAGGAGTTTGGAGGTATTTTGGCTGCACACAGCATAGCCACCACTCTGAAGTACTGGTATCATGGCTCACCACCTGGGGAGATTGTTTCCTTGGGGATAATGAGTGAAGGTAGTAATTCCTGCCTCAATGCCCTTAATGCATGGTATATAAATTGTGCAGATGTTAAGAGTACCTACCACAATGCATTAATTCAACTGTTCATTAAAAAATTCAACAATATTGATTGTGAATGTACTAGAGAGGCAGACAAGGAATGAAATCCAGCTTCTGCCTTCAGTAAGCATGTAATGGCTCAAGGAGAGCAGGGTCTCTAGAAGCAGTCTCATAATGTTTTCCTCTCTGTACCCAGCTGAGAAAGAGAAAGCCAAGTCTATTCTAGGCAGAAAGCAGGGAGTCAGATCAGGCTTAATTAAGAGAAGCCTCGAAGTCTTTGGTGTTGAGCTGGAAGACTAGTGTGAGAGAGCACTGAACACAAATAGCAAAGGCAAAAAGTCAGTATACAAATGTGCAGGGAGACCCAGCCTTCAGGTAATCAGGGAGCACTGACTACTGTAGTCCAGGCCTTTCGACAGGACCATCAGCCCCAATAATGACATAGGCACTTATTGTTATGAACACTCAGCTGACAGCTTAGACTTATTTCTAGCTAGCTTTAAACTTAAACTAGCCTGTATCTATTAATTTTTTTCTGCCTTGTGGCTTTATTACCTCATCTCCATAGTGCTCCTTCTGCCCATCCTCTTCCCAGTGTCCTCTGTGTCTAGAAATCATGCCTAGCTATTGGATATTACAATTACAATGCCCAGTTCATTTGCATTTTGCAAATTTAGAGAAAATATTCCATTATCTATCCTATCTTAGTCCAAAGTTTTATACCTAAACCATTTTTGTCATAACTGTATTTCCATCCTAAAAAAATATCTTTTTAGACCTTAAAACATCTTTTAGATAAACACATTAAGCTTTTTATGTTTCTCAGCCATATAAACTTTACATCTCTTAGGAAAATTTGTTTTCTGAATTTGGTACAAAAGAAAAATGTAAAACTATCTAGACTTCAGTTCCCATCTTTGACCCATATGAGTCAACAGGAAGTACATAGCAAGCAACTTCAAAAACTATAGAAATGACAGAAACATCTGGTTGCCTGAGGTCCTGAGTGATGGATCTGGTGCCTTCTTCTGGTCCACAGACATACATGGAAGTAGAATGTTGTATATTTAATAAATTTAAAACTCTTTTTAAAAAGGAGAAAGGAATAAGACATATTATTAAAAAATACATAATCTTAAATTTGTATCAATATACAAAAGTCCATACCAATGTAAAATATGTGAGACTGGTGGTTGTTCAATAGTAGACTTAACAGTCTACCCTTTCATCTTTTCATTTCTATATTATATCACCCCTCTTCACCTTTAGAAAAAGATTCTTGAATCTGATCCCCCTTGTTTAGCTTTCTTCCTGATCATGACCAATAATAACTTGTAACCAACCCCTCAGACAATGGCAAACATCCATAACCCACCAAATGACCAAATCCCACCCATCCCACCTCTTGGGAATGTGGATGTTGTGTTCATGAGACTGCTTCCTGTTGTCTGGGGGAGCTGGCATCTTTAGGCACCCTGAGAAAATTAGGATAATGGTCAAGCCCTGCCTAGAATATTCTGTGAGAATGGGCTATCTAAGCTAGCAGCCTTGAAGCTGTTCTGGATGAAGAACTCTGAGGAAACTGCATCAGAGGTGCTCTGAGAGACTGAGTCACCTGGGCCATCCATTTTCATTGGTGTTTGGTCCCCTTGCTCTGAAAACACATCAGCTTTCAAAGATAGCATGCATATTTGCATTAACACAAGTATACATTGTACACAAGCTAGCAAAAGATGATATTTTTTGTGTGTTTGAGCAAGTAAAATATACATAACCTGTCTTATAGTTTTCCTAGGTTTGTTTCTTTATGTCTGTAGCCAGGATTTTCGGGGGGCATCCCTTGATTAAATCTGATCTCTATCAACATTGAATGTACCATCAGGATTTCATTTTCTATGTAAACAAAAGCATAACCTCCTCCCCAAAGTAACATATTTTTTACTTACATTTCACTGTTAACACATTTTTAAAATATATAGGTTGGTTTAATTTAGTAGGTTATTTTTTATAATTTATTGTCTCTTGGCAGCTATTGTTTGCTTATCAGCAATCAAAAAAAATAAAGTCAATAAAACACCATACAGGATCCAGACTCCCTGTGTATTTCCCATCTCTACATGGCTTATTCTTTTTTATTTATAAATGATTTACTTTTTTCTATGACTGTCTATACCCATTTTCTTGTTTTCTTTAAGCCTATCCACAATTTTAAACAAACTGTAATCTGTTTAGAGGTTCTTTCCTTCTGGATCTGACTTTAATAAGCATTGGTCTCTGATCTCATGAGACAAATCTTAAAACTGCTTCGTCAGCCACTGGCATGGCTCAGCTTAGGGCATGGCACTGGTGCATGGTGCTGGCAGATGGCTCCACACACAGGCAGCATCCAGTAGATGCTCTTCTGTATGATGTCAAGCATCAGCCCACCTGAGAAACTGCAGAACCAGGAAACTACATCTGGCTTTTTGTCCAGAACATCTTAGGCCCTATGCTTGGATATTCAAGCCACTACATGTTGGATGCTATTTGCAGTCAGATTTCATGTTGGACTGTTGGCTCCCCAATAATGATACATAGACTTATTATTAATTATGAAAGTTCAGCCATTGTTTATGCTTATCTCTCTTTTCATAGTCTCTCTCTCTCTTTCTCTCCCTCTCTGGTTTTTGAGACAGGGTTTCTCTGTGTAGCTTTAGAGCCTCTCTTGGAACTCACTCTGTAAACTAGGTTGGCCTCGAATTCATGGAGATCTGCCTGCCTCTGCCTACCAAGTACTGGGGTTATAGCCACCATCACCCAGCTAGTTTAGACTTATTTCTAACTAGCTCATGTAACTTAATTGACCCATTTCTATTCATTTACTTTCTGCCTCATGGCTTTATTACCTTATCTTCATAGTGTCTGTCCTTTTTCTATATCACTGGTGTCTCCTCCCTTCCTCTTCCTGGAATCATCTGTGCCTGGAAATCCTGCCTAGCTATTGACTATTCAGCTTCTTATTAAATCAATCAGAGTGACACATCTTCACAGTGTACAAAAAGATTATTCCACAACAGGCTGCTGCTCATCAGTCAACATTGCAGAGTCATGCTATAAGCTAACAAGGACACATAAACCTTCCATCATCCTTATACACTAGTAAAGGCAGTGGCTGCTGGAATGTCCTCTGTAGGTTCAACCTTAAGCATTTCTTCCATTTTTCTTTTGTCAGTCTTGTTCACTCCCTGATCTTCAGGCCTGGGCCTCTCTGCTGAGTCCTAGCATCTGTTGGTTGGAAACATGGCCAAAATACAGCAACCCGAACCTGCTGGCTTCTTTTCCAATCAGATCCACCTCTGACATCCCTTGTGTTACTAATAATACCACCATCTCCTCCTCGTTCCAATTTCATTGCAGCTCAGAGACATCTGAGATGTTAATGTCTGTTTCTCCCCATGCTCACACAGCATGTTGTTCCTCTCTCAGACAGGATATTCTAGTGCACCTCTGTAGATGCATACATCCTTTTCATTAGAATATCTGCACTGAGGGGAGGGCTTTGCCAATGTCACCTTCTACATCTCCATGGGAGAAGTATCTTATGTGATACCCAGTCATTAGTGTACAGTTGAAGTAGCAGTGCCCTGAACATTGCCACATCATGGCATCAAGCTGGTTGGTATGTTACCTTTGTGGAGAAATGAGTGAGCATTGGAAACCCAATAATGAGACATGGCACTAACTCAACAGATACTTGCTTGACCTGAGTTCATTTTGTTTTCTGGAATTCATACAGGAGAAGGGGAGGACCTCCAAACATGCACATGTTTATACACGCACACACAGAGGGGGGGGAGAACAATCTCTTTATTTGCAAGTTTTATTAATTTCTGTAGGAATTCCACTTAAAACTAAAATTTATTTGTGTCTTATTCTATTCTCATGAGAGATTATTAGATAAGGTCTCATATATTCTGTCCCTATAAGGCACACTCTTTGCAAATGGGTGGCAGGCAGCATGAACAGATCTGAAAAGCTCACTGATGGGCAGTCTACTAGTGCTGTTTCTTGACCATGATTGGGTTTTGTTGTCGATGAGACAGGCTAGATGGACACAGGGCCAAAGGACAAGCTTTGCAGTGGTTAGGCAGTGAGATTACAGAGCTGTTACAGAAAAACCACCCTAGACTCCTGGGATCAAGATGGCCAACATGCACGACCACTAACTTTCTTCTCCTTCGTTATAAGGGGGCTTCCAGGTCATTAGCCTTGCAAAATTACCTATTCAAACTATGCATCTCACACCAGGGCTTACCTGTAAAGCTACATTAAAAGGTAGAAAGGGAGAGTAAACAGAACTCCAAGACCTATTCCTAGAATGTTTTTTGCATTTCCCTCTACCTTAACTCATGAATAACATCCCCTCCTTCAAAATTTGTCCATAAAATGACTATCCAAGATGGCACCAGTGTGATTCTCTTGAGAAGCCTACACCCACCCTTAAGTGTGTAAGAAGCCCTTTACTTAACAAACCTTGCTTTAGAAATCCCCAGGTTTTCTTTATACTGACTTGTCCTAAAATAGTTTTCTGCAAGGTAATTCAGTATCTTCATCTCTCCTCTGGTGGGGGGGGTCTCTGAAAATAATCCAAGGTTGCACACAGACAAGTACTGAGCTATGCCACCCACAGCTACTGACAGCAATGCTTCTGGTATACAGAACGGCAGGGTTTAGCAGTTTACTAACTGGAAGCCATTCATAGAAAGTGAATACAATAGACTGTAAGTATGATTAGTTTTACAAGAACACATATGTCAGGATGTGTTGGCTGATCTTTTTACCCTATATTTACAGCCTTGCTAATTTTGCTCTCTATCTATCTATCTATCTATCTATCTAATATCCCCCCCTCTCTTTGTTTCCCCCCTTTCTATCCCTCTATCTTTCTGATCTGTGCCTGCTTTTCTCATGGTCAGGGTTAGTTTACTGGCCATGTTCAGACAGCTTCTTTCTGTCTCTCTCTGCCCTAGACTCTTCCACATGTCGCTGGGCATTCTTTCTCTCCCATATCTACAATAAAAAATCTTTCCCTTACTTGACAGACTTTGCTGATCCCTCATGGAAGGCCTCACCCTCCCTGGGGAGTGGATGGGGGATGGGGTGGGGGGGTCATGGAGAGCATGGGAGGATGGGATGGTGAGGAAACTAGGATCAATATGTAAAATAAGAAAAGAAATTAAATAAAAAAGGGAAAATCTTCCTCTTAATTATACCATGGAGTGGCCACGTCACCAGTTTATACAATGATGAAACATATACCAAATAAACCCCTTTTTTCCCAAGTTTCTTTGGTCATGGTGTTTCATCACACTAACTAGGACATGAAGTAAGCTAAAATAGAAAGCCAGATTAGACAAATAGTTCAGGCTCATGAGTTACATGAAGAATCGTGGAACAGCTATGGGAAATAGGCACAAATTACATGCAAGGCTTGGGGGAAAAAAAGATGTCATTGACCCTGGGTATGAGAGAGAAGGGAGAATGGTCAGAACTAAGACAGGTGTGCATTAAGGACTGAATGGGCAATCCAGTCCTAGTCAAATAGTAATTCAGAAATTTAGAACCGCTGTTGTCCTTAAGAAATCATGCACTGGCTCAGGGGTTAAGAGCACCTCCTGCTCTTGCAGAGGATCAGAATTTGATTCCTAGTATCCATATCACACAGCGCACACCTGAACCCCAGATCCAGGGCATGTAGCACCCTCTGCTGGCCTCCTTATGCACATGCACACACACAATCTTAAAATAATGAATTATGAGTGCCATTTTTCAGTCCTTCTTTCCAAATTCTTCTTTATTTACCCATGATTCACCTTAAATGTGCCTCCTACAGGCCAATTTGGTATTCCTGAAGGAGTCGTCTTTTCTATGCCTGTGAAATTTGAGAATGGAACTTGGGTGGTTCTTACAGACCTCGAAGACATTTCGCTGAGTGCACAGATAATAAAGAGACTCACAGATGATCTGATTCAGGTAATGGCAGACAGCCTGCAAAGGATCTGACTTTGACGATCCTAAAATGATTTAGTAGGCTAAGGCGTGCGTGGTTTTCAGAGCTCAGTTTACATTATATTTCTGAGAACCATAAGGCAACAAGGTTTGGAGGATATAACAAAAGCATGTTGTGTATTTGGTTTATAATTTTCAGTATGGTAAATATATTTATTTGTTTTAAATCAAGATTCAAACAAGTTTTCTGATAAAGAATGATTTAGTGGTTGCTGTCATTTTATTCTCTGATTATAAATTTTTCAACAGGAGAAACTTGTTGCATTTGGAGACGTATTAACTTTCCAGCCCGTTCAAGAAGGTAATCTCATAAATTGGTTGTCTCATTGAGATGATGCCAAAAAGGTACTACAGGGTTCTGTAGAGATATCTCAGTGGTTAAGACTACCGGATGCTCTTACAGGGGACCTAGACTTGAGTTTCAACAACTACTTGGTGATACACAAGCACCCACAACTCCAATTTCAGGGCATCCAGTGCCCTTTTCTGCCCTCCTATGTCACCAGACATGTGTGTGCTACACAGATATGTGCACAGGCAAAATACTCATACACATAACATAAAAATAAGTCTGTTTTTGGAAGTGTAAAACCAGGGCTGAAGAAGTGGCCTGTAGGCGGGAGCACCTACTGTACAAACATGAAGTTTGAATTGTTGGTGCTAACACAGAAAAGTGAGTGTGGTCACACACATGTGCCTATAACCCCATTGTTTGGGCAGGGCAAAGAAGGAAGTTCTCTGAGGCTTGGTAGCTGCCGGCCAGGCACCATTTCAGTGAGAGACCCAGTCTTAAAAACAACAAAGTGGAGAGTGATAAGAAGAGCTATGGCCTCCTCTCACCTCTGTACACACATGGCCAGTCCCACACACCTGCATTCACACACACACATACATGTAGTACTCACACACAATGCGCGTGCACATGGGAAGAGAGAGGGGTATGAAATACTTGTTATAACTCGATTGCTCTTAATACTAATATAGATAACTAGAATCCATATTTTGCTCTTAAACTAAATTGTTAGCCAAATAAACTGCTAAGTTTGTGTGTCATTAGAAATGAAACATAAAAATGCTAAAGAAACCACATTTTTAGAATACTGTGGCCTTATAAATTTGTATATTCCACATTAACTAGTTTTCTATAACTAATATACCAAGTCACCATACACCAGGTGGTTTAAGACGAAGGTGTCAGTGGAGCCATGTTCTCTGCAAGCTCTGGAGAAGAACCTTTCTTTACCTGGCCTAGCTTCTAGTGGAGGTGCTTGGCAGTGTTGGCTTGTGACCACATCATTCCATTCCTTGCCATCTAGTACACCTCTTTATGTCCCCTGGGTGTTTGTGTTTCCAAATCTCTCTCCAGTCACAAAGACATTAGTCACTGCATTGAGGATCTATCAATCCAATATGACTCCATTTAAATTTGCAGTATGACTCCATTTAAACTTGTATTTTATTATATGGATATGTGGTACATACATGAATTTACTTGTACCACATGTGTGCAAGAACCTGCAGAGCACACAAGAGAGTGTTGAGTCCCCTGGAACTGGGAGTTGTGAACTTCCTTGTGGGTGCTGGGAACCAAACTCTGGTCCTCTGCAAGAGCATCAGGTGTTCTTAATTGCTGAGCCATCTCTTCAGCCCCCATAATACCAAATTTTAAATTGAATATCTTGCTAAGTCTGTGTTTACAAACAAGGTTACAAGTACAGGTACTAGCAATTAGAACTGCAATGTGTCTTTTGGTAGGCACAATCTAACCTATCATACCATATTTATTTTCAATTAAGTTTGTTTAAAATATGGTAAATATCAATAAATGCATTTTTCTCATTGACATTTTCTCTAATCATAAATTTATAAGGAAGTGCTGCCATCTATCCTTTTCTCTTCTCTTTGCCATTAAAAAAAAAAAAACACTCTCAGCCAGGCATGATAGCACATGTCTTTAATCCCAGCACTCAGGAGGCAGAAGCAGGCAGATCTCTACGAGTTTGAGGCCCGCCTGGTCTATATAGTAAGTTCCAGGACAGCCAGAGCTCTGAAGAGAGACTTTGCTTTGAAAAGCAAAACAAAGCAAACAAACAAACAAAAAACAGCAACAACAAATTCTTAGTTTACAACTGGAAGAAGACATGTAGAAATGCGTACACTTATTTGTGCAAAGAGCATTAACCAGATGTCTTTTCAAACCTACAATAGTCTCCTTCCATTAATATTTGTGGAGAGCTGACAGTAGAAACCAGAAGTATAGGGTATTCACGCCTTATGCAAATGACATCTTTGTCTATACCTCAGGAATGAGAAGCAAGGGGTTCTGTCAGGACTTATGCCTGAGAATAGAAAGAAAAACCTGGGCCAGGAATACATAGATAGGCTTGTTTGGAAGAACTACAGAAAATCTTGGAGAATAGCCGAGATTCAAAGCCATGAGGAATAGCTGTGCTAGCTAATAGAAGACTTCTGGGAATAGGTGCAGAGGGGCAACGAGAGGGGGCAGAAGAACCAGACACAGGATGAGCAGTGAGGTCTGGTCAAGTGTGTAAATTGTTCAGAAAGCAAGACTGTACACAGAAATAAAAGTATCTACTGAACAATGGACACGTGTCTCTAAGCATAAGAGAGCTATGGGTGGGATAGGATGATATGGAGAAATCAACAGCTGTTACTGGTAAGTATAGGGACCTCTAGGAAGAGATCACAAGTGACTAGAGTGGAACGTGTCTTCACTCATGGTCTCTCATTCCTTTGGACATGGTTCTGTGGACACCACATATTCCAAAAAAAGTGGGCATACACATTCAAAAATAGAAATAAATGGATAGCTATCTGGATAGGTGGATGCTAATATTTAACCACCGTTAGGAAGAGGATGAAGCTAGAGGAGAATGAAGAGAAGAGTCCTCAAGACAAAACACAGGATCAGTTCCAAACCAGGAGCATGTCTGCTGTTAAGTCTGGAGGACAGGGTGGCAGTTGCAGATGGAGATACTTGTGTGGGAAACACAGCAGGAGGCAAAGGCGTATCCCTAGAGTCATAGACCACAATGAAGAAGGGCAATGTTAGATTAACTCATTTTAAAGTGGAGATAAATTATACGGAAAAGCTACAGGGAGTTCAATGGAAGCCAGAGACCAAGACAGAAAGAGTCCAGTGTGTGGCTGTGGGACTCCCTAAAAAAGATACCCAGCTGCCTGGTTGCAGAAGTGGAACATGCCCCCAAATATAAATGTGTACTTCCATCCCATTTTCTTTTCTGGGAAAGGTGAAACTTGATGCTGTGTTCCAAAAATTATTCTGAGATTTTTCATACTGACTTTATTTGGAAGAACAAAAGTTTTTTTTTCCTTCTTCTTATCTTCTCCTTTTAATACTTGGGCTTTAAATAGTTGCTGAGGTGATTTGGGCCATCAGCACTGAAAATGGGAATGGAAGAGCCCGCCTTTGAGGAGGAAGAGAGTAAGGCAATGAGGTTGAAAGTAACTGTGCTAAAAGATAGACTGTATTTGGAGGGTCCATAGTGTACAAAGAAGGAAAAATGAACTAGCAACCAAGTTCTCAAAATCCAACCAGCGGTGATATGAAACATATCTAAGAAACAAACAGAGCACATTTGAACCATCTAAGATGGTTTCTTTCTTTCGAAATGAACTAGTAAAAAGAAACTAGCAGAAGACCACTGGTTCAGACCAAAGAAAATTTAGTGGAGTGTAAGCAGAGAGTGAGGCAGGGGAATTCAGAGCTTGGCTGATGATCAAGCTCCCAGAACAGAGCCAAAACAAACACAGCTCAGAGGCAGAATAAAGGTGGGGGGCTTCAGGTTGTAGAAGTCCAAGGGATAGCTGGTTTAACTTGAATTCTTTTATTCTTAAAATGTACACGTCCTTTGGGTTACAGCCTGGGTTTGGCAGACTAGAACTGTAATTTTCATTCTCTAGAAAGGGCTACAAAACTGTCATCATTGACTGGTAACTGGTCCTAAATTTCCAGACTATACTTGATTATAGAGAGTCTTATAAAAGAATATGATGCATATACACTGAGTTTTTATTTATTAACAAAGGTCTATATTGCTTTTTACTTTGTTACCTTTGGACCTTATATCCTCTCCAACAAATAAAACCTACTGCCCCAGATATTTCAAAACTCACGAGAGCTTTTCACCTCTTGGTTTGGAAATCTCTGTTTATAAACTCATCAATGAGAAGATTCATGTAGGAGGCATATGAGATCTCTTCAATTACTTTAATACTTAATTTCTGGGCTTTAGACTATAAACTAACTTTTAAAAAGGTCAAAGGGTCTCTGACGTCTCTAAAAACAACCAGGAAGCGAACAAGGCCATGAATGGTAAGTAGACTCAGGTGGGGTAAGAAAAAGTTCATTTCAATCAAAGAAAGGAATCTAATCATCTGTTAGCCATAAAACAGTTAAGACCTTCAAAATCCTCATCCCATATTAAAAAACAAGATCATATTTTATACTTGCTCTGAGCCCAAAGATCAAGAGGCTACATGAGATCATATATTAAAGGTACTAATAAATCATTGTAGCAAAGTACAGGGAACTCCTTGACCTCCATAGATCCACTAGTTTCTGGGAGAGACAATGGAAGTACAATAAGGAGGTTGTCATACTTAAGAGTTTCTATTGTTATGATAAACTCTGACAAGAATTGACTTGGGAAAGAATGGTTTATTTCAGATTGTACTTATACTTGAGAGTCTCTCATCAAAGGAAGTCAGGGCAGGAACTCAGAGCAGGAACCTGGAAGCAGGAACTGATGCAGAGGCCATGGAGGATCCTGCTTACTGGCTTGCACCCAGGACCACCAGCCCAGAGTGTCACTGGGTAAGCTGGGACCTCCACACATCAATCATCAATCAAAAATGTCCTTGAGGCTCGCCTGCAGGCCAATTCTACAGAGGCATTTCTTCAAATGAAGTTCCCTCTTCCAAATGACTGAGATTATATCAAGTTAACATAAAACTAGCCAGCATGGAGATTCTTACCACACAAACTGCATAGGGAAAGGACCTAAGATCCTATGACATGCCAAGATTCACAATTTAACAAAATGGGGTTTTGTAGATCAAAATAAAAGAAACATGATTGGCAATCTAAACACTTGGAGGGAGTGGAAAGATGCATTGAAATGAAATAGAAAATCTAACCATGTCTTGAAAGCTATTTGGGAACTAAGAAGGCTGGAGAGGGATGAATGGGTTCAGGAACAGCACTCTATTGCTCGTGCACTGTAAGAGTTCCAGAGATCTTCCATATAGCATAGTGCATGTTAACAATGTGTTGTGCTTCTACTCTTCTCATGACGATGTTTCCATGCTACGTGTATTTCACATTACAAATGGATGAAGGGGCAAGGAGGGAGCAGCTATTCTAGGTGGTAAAGGGTTTAAAAACACATCAGCTGGGCGTTGGTGGTGCATGCTTTTAATCCTAGCACTTGGGAGGCAGAGGCAGGCAGATCTCTGTGAATTCGAGGCCAGACCGGTCGACAGAGTGAGTTCCAGGACAGGTTCCAAGCAATACAGAGAAATCCTGTCTCAAAAAATCAATCAATCAATCAATCAATCAATTAAAAATAAAAACACATCAAACAGATACCTGCCTTCAAAAGTAGCTACAATTTAGCATGTGAAATAGCAGAGCAAAGAGGAAAAATTCAGTTCTGAGAGATGTCTTTTCTTGTTCTGGCCATTATTCTACAAAACAATTGGAAATTACTTTGTGGTGATATATTGTTTATGATTTATTAAAACCACTAGAGATCAAAATAGCAAAGTAGCCATACTAGCTAGCCATAGAGGCCAGGCAGTGGTGGCACACAACTTTAATCCCAGGACTCAGGAGATAAAGACAGATGGCTGGCTCTCTCTGAGTCCAAGGCCACCCAGGGCTACATGAGTGTGAATTAGTCTAAAAGAGGAACAGAGCTCATGCCTTTAATCCAAGTACTAGAGAGGTATAAAAGATAGGAGCAGGGTCTTCAGTGGTCAGTAGCAGGCATTTGTTCTCCAGCACACTGAGGAGAGGCAGCAGTCTGAGGCTTGGTGAGAGCTCATGGAGACAGGATCAGCCCTTTCAGCCTCAGGCAGAGGTCAGAGCTAGTGGATTGGTTGCTTTGTTTCTGTGTTCTTTACCTTGAAGCTTGAACCCAAATATCTATCTCTAGGTTTTTATTTTTCATGTTATATTACTTTTCATGATTCAAGAGGCGTGTTGAGATGAAGGCACTGGCAGATTCAGTGTGTGGTCATGGTCAGTTTTATGAATTTCTCTGTCTTTACATGGAAAACAAGTACAAATGACTACCCACGGGCCTGTTTTGGAAGACTATAGTTATGAATTTACAAGGGCTCTATCTCCCCCCCCCAGAGGCCCACCTCTCAATATAATCATAAGAATGTTTAGACTTCAACATATGAGTTGATAAGGGTGCAGAATATAGGCATTCTCATCCTATGAAATAGTACTGTGACAGAGGCCCAGGGTGACTGGGGGTATCCTGTGGTAAGTGGGAGTCAGGAAACACTTCCCAGAACAGATGATATGGGAGCTGGGCTGTAGGGTGATGGATCCTTCCTTCATGTGATTTAGAACAAAAGTGTGTGATTGAAGGGGAGAGGAGAGAGAAGATTACAAAAAAAAAAAAAAAAAAGCATCTACCAGAGGGACAGGAGCAAGGCAAAGAGGCCGTTCAGGCCACCAAGGCAAAGCCAGAAACACACAGCTCCCCCAGACAGTAAGGTATCTGCATTAGGTCAGGGAATGCAAAATGGACTAACAGACCTTGGAAAGGAGGTAGGAGTCATGTGATGTTTGGCTATAAGGTTATCAATTTGACTGGTGGAAGGTTGGACAACGCATGGAATATTTGGAGGCCAGGGCTTCTGAACTAACGTGATCACTTCAGTAGCTCTATGGAGGTCTTTAGCAGCCCGCATCACTGTCCAGACAGCTGAGTCCCAGCCTCAGCAGAGCTTAAGAAGCCAAGATTGAATCTGTAGAGGCATTATTCCTCTAGGAAGGCCAACCAGCATCAAGCAATACTTAAGGAGAAATTGGAGTGCACCGAGGCCCTGAGAGAACTGAGAAAACCTATCAAATCTGTCATGAAAAAGGTTGCCTGGCTGCTTTCTGGGATGAAGAGGGGAGGACATATTCTGTAGAGGAATTCCAACTTAAGTTGCTAGGTAAATTTGAGGTACTTAGCCGTTCTGCCAAGTGAGACTCTTACGCAGACTAAAGAACTCGAGTCACCTGGGTCCCCTGACAAAGTGGAGAAAGTGACACTGATTTCATGCTACTAGGGGGTGGCTTGTTGAATGAACATTAAAATCAATCATACCATATAGTTCTTTCTGAACTGTAGAAACTCTGTGTATTATCTTCTGTGGGTTGCAAAAAATTAATGCTTATGAAAATCAACTTAACTACCAGGACTTTCCCATTGAAATATTACAAAATTGATAGCATAGAGGTTAAGAAGAGGTGTTTTCCAGTGAACTTGGGAAGGATAGAACAGGACAGCACAAGATAGATCAGGACAGCACAGGACAAGACAAGACAGGGTAGATCAGGACAGCACAGGCTAGAACATGGCAACACAGTATAAAACAGAATGGTAAAGGATAGGCCAGGGCAGCATAGGATAGATCAGAATAGCAGAGGATAGACCAGGACAGCACAGGATAGACCAGAACAGCACAGGATAGACCAGAACAGCACAGGATAGAGCAGGACAGGATAAAAGAGGATAGAAAGGAGGAAGGGAGAAAGAAAGGAAAGAAAAAACAATAGGTAAGTAAATCTTATAGATATTAATAACAATATAGACAAAATAGTAACATAATTTGTATATCAATAGCATGTATTAACCATATATGCTAATTAATATTACACACACACACACACACACACACACACATGAACCCAGTCATGATCCTGCCTGTGATCCTGGCACTTAAGTAGTTAACTAACCCCACTCAGAATCAGAAACCAGCTTTAGCTATACATTGAAATCCTGTTTCAAAACAAAAAAAAAATTTAAACAAATGGTCAGTAAAATGAGATTAGAAAAGAGTATTGTGGAAAGTAATTTTTGGTTAATCTGGAGCACTGTGGTAAATAATTTTTCATTAATCTCTATGTACACAAACATACTGAGCTGTGATCTCTTTCTCTCTCTCTCTCTCTCTCATACACACACACACACACACACACACACCTACACACAGAGAGAGTTTTTAATATCAATCATGGCACAGAGTTTGAAAAACACTAACTCAGAATATCTCACAGCTGCTTACTGTATTTTAACCCCGACTTTTTAAATTTTCATTTCAGAACATGAAGAGAGAATACAGCCCCATAAAGACCTCAATGAAGAAAAAGATGAAGCCGCGTCGGACGGTGAGTCGGTGGAACTGTGACAATTTCTGCAATGCTCACAGTCAGAGCTCCTATTCTAGTTGTAGAGCCTGAGGCAGTGCTAAGAAGGGTTTACCCCTTTGACACCATAAATTCTTTGAGAAAGGGAAATGAAAGCATCAATAATTGCTTTCACGCTGACACTGCTTTCACATTAGACCTCAAACACCCAAGACACTTTAGCCCAGTCCTGGCCCCATGAACTACCCTTTCCACTTTTCTCAACTTAACTCTGTTGTTAGAGCTTCTTTGGGCAATCACCATCTTAACTCTCTTTTACAAAGTCGGAAATAGCCAACAGGGCAAAAGGAAATTCTCTTCAGAAGGTCCTGAGATGGGAGCCTGAGAGACCCAAATAAGATATCTCTTTAACAGTGAGAACTTTGAGGAGTAGGTGGAGAAAACTCTAGAATACCAATATAGAGGCAAGTACATTTTCTAAATCTGCATACACAGAAAATGTATAAAATAATGATCCAGTGTGCTTCCATATTTGCCATTTTCTTACCTGCATCCCTTTGTGTAGAAGGAAGCTGAGCATCACTGGGCAGTCACCCAGTGACTTACATTATGAGGCCAACATTCATGGAAGGTTAACAGAGAGTTACAACACAGTTATCTGTCTGCACAGCTGCTTGCCCTATTGCACGTGAGGCCAGGAAAAGGCTGTCGTCTTAAAGTAAGACTCCATACAGATGTGACATCTCGCAGCTTGCTTTAGAGCAAGGGCTAGGAGAGCAGGGCCACCAAGGAAGTGCCAAAGAGGAAGGAATGAGATAGGAGAAAAGGAGAATGGCCACAGCAGTCTACATGCTTCAAACACTGATTCCTTTGGTCCTCTACTTACTGCAGAGGATTTTTCAGATGAGTTATCAGCTCACCTCCGAAAAGTTATACAAAGTTATAAACCACAAATGGCAAGTGGTAGACAAAGTCTTAATAAGTTCTTCTTTTTTCTACAAATGAAATTGTTAGTAGATGGTCAGGGTTCCATGCAGTATAATTCTCTCCCAGTAATTGCCCGCAACAGCACAGTACAGAGATTCAGGCTGGTCTACTCGTTTCCATGGAACCTCTCCACTTAAAAAACCAAGGTTATGATGGGGGGGGTCTATTCTTTCCCCAAGATGAATGATAGAATAAGCGAGGAGATGTGTTCAGCCATGTGAGTTTCCTTTGCTGAAGCTTTTAATTGAGTTCTCCCTGTTTCTTCTGTAAACAAGTCGATACGGATTGTTTTTGTGACTGGCCTATCAGGATGTTCCCTCAGACCCTCCCCGTGTATGCATACATCCAGTAAACAGAACCCAGTGCGCTTCATATTCTGACATGCAAGCATGAAGGGCTTTGGGATGAGCTGGCTGTGGAGGAAGAGAATTGGTGCATTGAGGAGAGGCAAGGCTCAGAGATGAAAATGAGGATTCTGTAGCAGCACACACAGTTCAAAACAAGGAGCAAAGGGAGGGACGCACATGCACAGAGATGGCCAGGTCAGGAAGGAAGCCCGAATTCACACTACCATGAGGAAATGGTTAATGAGGGTCTGGAAGCTTTCTCTCACCATGGAATCTGTCCCACACATGCCTCTTCTCAGTCACTAAGCAAAACTGAATGCAGGAATCCAGTGGATGGCAAAAGAGGGGATCAAAGGTAAGAGCTAACATAAACAGAAGTTATTGGTGCATTTTAGAGATGGTTACATCTTTCCATGTTTTCTTCACTTTGCAGACTCCGAGGGAAAAAATGAGTATCAGCAGTAATTTCTGCCAGATCAAATGTAAAGGAATTGAAACTGTAAGAAATAAAACCCCCCAGGAGTGTCTGGATTTATGGGAGCAATTAAGGTGAAGTAACAACCCAAAAGTCCCAGTGCAGTCACTGTGCTGCCAGCATTTAATCCCATTTTTATTGATTATTGCATGTCCTCAAAAATAAATGGATGTCAACTTCTGTTTTACATACCTCAACATAGTGTTATCAGTCATTGCATCTCTGCCTAGACATCACCTGTTTCCTTCCACCTGGCCATCCTGGAACTCACTATACACACCAAGCTGGCCTCGGAATCACAGAGATCCACCTGCTGCTTCTGCCTTCCAAGTACTGGGATTAACAGTGTGCACCACTATGCCCGGCTTCCACCTACCATTCTTAAGATGGACACAAAGGCCAAGTTTGTTCACATGTCCTTAACACTGCACTTCAACTGACTGGACCAGAACTACAAAGAACAGACTCATCCACTTATTCTCTTCTCCTCTCCTTTCCTCCCCTTTTGATCCCCCTCCATAAATAGATACAGCTCTGCCCCTCTCTGTAAGGAGTATGGTTTTTTCTGCCTGCCGCCGCCCGGTCTTGTCCTGCTGCTGCGACAGCCCCAAATAATACACAGAGACTCTGTATTAGATATAATTCTGTTGGCCCTGTTACTTGTTTCTTATCGGCTAGCTCTGCCTTAATTATTAACCCATTTCTGCTGATCTATGTATTTCTCTTACCGGGGAGCCGGCGGCATACTGCTTTCTCCAGACTCTCCATCTTGACTCCCCCTACTACTTCCTATTTCCTCCTTGTCTCCTAGTCCATCCTATCTTCCTTTCCTATTGGCCAACAGTGCTTTATTATTAACCAGTATGAGAAACATACAGAATGACCTCTCCCATCATCTCCTCTTTTCTGTCTAAATAAAAACAAGGGTTTTAACCTTAACATAGCAAAATATATTATACAACAGTTATCAAGTAAGACTCACAGTTAACAATATTTAGTCCATTAACATTTAGCAAGATTTGAAGAAAATATTTCATCTTCTATTCTATCTTTGTGTGTCTAAAGTCTAAGTAACAAATCTTTAATCCTAACTAATGAAAACTATAACCATAACTACCTGTCTTCAACTCCTTCAAAGACCACAGAAGGATAATATATAAACTCTAGAAATGACAGAGACAACTCACTGCCTGGTCACCCGAAGTTCTTCTGTAATCTTCCATCTTCAGCCCATAGGCCATAGTGTGTCTGGCAGACTCTTCAGCAACGCAGGAAACTTTAAACTGTCTTCTTGTATTGGCAGTTTGTCAGTCACTTTCCTCTGTGTCCTGCATACTGTCTCGCAGACTCTTCCATGAAGCAGGAACTCTGTAGCAATGTCCATCTTGAATCAGCAGTCAATTTCCTGTGGGTCCTGCATGTCCAATTTATACATCACAAAGTCAAACAGTCCAGACAAGAGCAGTATCTTGTCCAAATGGCTAGTCTTGCTATATTGAAAGCAAACTTCATAACACGTTTCTTCTATGTCCATCATCCTTTTTGACGCAGGTGGTGTTACCAGGAGCAATTATGTCTCATTGTCAAGTAAAACCCTAAACCATTTTAAATGCCATATTCTGTAGGTCTTTGAAAGGTTTGAAGAATTCCTATCTATCTTAAATACATCTCTGTGTATCTTGAAAACCCTAACTAAACTCTAAGCTTTGACTATCATAGGTAATTATCTATAATCTGTACTACATTATACATTACATTTCTAAATGAGCTATAGAAACAAGAGGAGAAATATACATATGACAAAATTGACCTTAAATTGTATCAATAAATGAAAATCCATTCCAAAACAAAGTAATCATATCAATACCATAATTCCCTTTTTACCTTTAAAAATAATTGGCTGCGATCATTACCCATTTATAACCAAGTCCATTTAAATGAAACCAAACATTTATAAACAATATTTGGGAATTTGGGCGTCGTTCTTTCCAACTACTTCCTGCTGATAGGGGGCACTGTCATGGGGGATCCTGAGAAGATGTAGAAATCTTGGCTGTAGTCTGTAAGGCTGTTTTGTTTAGCTGTTTTGAATGTAGGATCACCTGGTACTCTGTTTCAGGCGGTCTGGCTTGCTCAAACCACATTAGTCTGGAAGGAATCCACAGCTTTTTATTTCCTGTTGAAACAAAAATAGAAATCCTTTTCCCCAGTAACTTGTCCTTAGACTTAAATTTTTGAGTCAAAGCATTTTTAAAATATATAAATTGAATTAATCCAGCAGCATTTCCTTCAACAGTTGTTGTTTCCTCAGCAGTCAAATGATATAAAGACAATATAATGCCATACAGTAACCAGATTCTCTCTGAGCTTTTCATCTTTATGTGGCTTTATTATTACTCTGTTTCTTTTACTTTTTATTTTTTGAGACAGAGTTTCTCTATGTAACTCTTATCTGTCCTGGAATTCACTCTGCATACCAGGTTTACTTTGAAATCACAGAGATCTGCTTGCCTCTGTCTCCCGAGTGCTGGGATTAAAGGCGTGTGCTACAACACCCAGTTCCTCTTTGTCTATTTAAAACCATTTTATTTTTGTCTCCCAAGCCTATGTATTTTTTTAAAACACACTGTAAACTTTTAGCACCTTTTCTTAATGTGAATCTGTCTCTACTGTAAATCTTTATCTTTTTATGGCTATGAGTCTTTATCTGTTAAACAACAACATTGTTAAAATGAAAGTCTTTGTTTCTGCCGTGGTTTACCAAAGATGGTGGCGGGTACTTTTACCGCCAGCACTGAGAGCTGTGCTCACCACCTTGGTCTGCGCTGCCACCCAGAAAGCATGCTGCCGGCTTGGAGATGTGGTCACTGCCATTGCCATCTCTCATACACACCAATAAATTGTTAGCAGAGTTTCTTGAAAGCCTTGCGGTTTTTTGCCGCATATGCTGAGTCAGGAATCTTCCCTTAAGGAGCCAAGCGAATATCTGCTTGTCTCTAGCAAAGCAGAGTTCAACTGAGAAAAATGCTGTTACCAAGAAACCTTGCTTGTCTCTGTTCTTTTGTTTGTAAAACCATTTCTTAAGCTTTTGTTGAATTTTAAGTGTAAGTTCTTATTAGCCACGTGGGCGCCATTTGTAAGGTGTACGGTTTTTTCTGCCTGCCGCCGCCCGGTCTTGTCCTGCTGCTGCGACAGCCCCAAATAATACACAGAGACTCTGTATTAGATATAATTCTGTTGGCCCTGTTACTTGTTTCTTATCGGCTAGCTCTGCCTTAATTATTAACCCATTTCTGCTGATCTATGTATTTCTCTTACCGGGGAGCCGGCGGCATACTGCTTTCTCCAGACTCTCCATCTTGACTCCCCCTACTACTTCCTATTTCCTCCTTGTCTCCTAGTCCCTCCTATCTTCCTTTCCTATTGGCCAACAGTGCTTTATTATTAACCAGTATGAGAAACATACAGAATGACCTCTCCCATCACCTCTCCACATACAAACAAATTTGGCTGAGACAGAAGGATTAGTAGTTGGCATCGGAACTGAGATGATGGTGAACCAAGAAGACTACAAAACTCCATGGCTCCTCTGGGCTAGTCAGGTCACCACCTTCCAAAAACCCAGGTGTGGGCCATTTTCCTTTGAAAATATTTGGTATAAGTGTCTTTGCGACAAATTATATAGTTTGGTTAATATTGACTAACTAGACTTCCATTACTTGACATATGATATGGTCTGAATTTGAAGGAAAAGCATTTTTTTTTTCCCAATAGAATCACACCATGTAAGTAAATTGGCAGTCTTCTCTTAAAGCAGTACTACTCAAATCAATGTTGTCATACATTTTCAGCATTCAGAGGACCTTGTACAAATGCTGCTAAGAACCCATGAAAGTTCAGGCATTCAGGCATCTAGTGAAGCAGGGCAGCCTTCTGCGCATTTTGTAAATTGCTGTCTGGAAATTCAGGATGTTTCAGAGGCTTCTGCCGGGCTTCCATACCGTGATAATAAATGGATAATTTCAAAAGGCGACTAGCTTGTTTGCTTCCAACATCAACTCTTTAATTGGTACTCAGTACAAATACCCCGATTCTGCATCAAGAGCAGAGGTTTGTGATCTATCCTACCATCTCCCTGACTTCTCCACATGGGGTACTCAGCCAAAAGAGGGTGGCCACAAAGAACAATAATTATATGACTGTCACACATGAGGTGTATGCATGTTGTTCCTTAACACGCAGAACTTGTCTCTGGTGAAACTGAATTAATCTGAGAAATGAATCTGGGGCCAAGTAAATGTGTCTTCAGCCAAAGCATCCCCCATAAATCAATTCTTTGACTAACTTAGCACACAGTACAAGGTGGAGGAGCTGGAACAGGGAATGCAACCATAGACACATACCACCTTCCAATATAGTGGCCCAGACATTTATTGATTGCCTCCACCCCCATGATAGTAAGCCCTGTCCAGGCGAATACTTGGCTGGTTTCTCCTACTGGTGAGTACCCAAGGAGTTATAGAGAAACAGAGGCAGAGATTTCTCCTCTTCAGGCTAGCAGTCAGCTACATTCTTAGCATGAGTATGAACTATGTCCTGTCTTTGGACCAGTATAGCATGTTCTGGAATTGATTACTATGTGTGTGAATAAAACAACTTCACTTTAATCAACTGTATATTATCACACAATTTTTCCAGTTATAAGCTATGGATTATAGTGGGAGGAAAGTGTTAGTATTTGCTACTTATTCAAAGGTAATGCTTCACCTCACCCTTAGGGAGATCCAGGTTTTTAACTGATGCCTAGTTCTTAGAGCAGCCTAATCTATAATAGGCCAACTTGGGAAATCTCACATCTGCTTTTTTGCTATTAAAAAGAGCATTAATGCAAAATTATCAAAAATAATTTTCTCAGTGTTTTTAAAGCTGAAACGGTAAGGGCACCAGAGAGGGATATTCAATATACTGAATAGAAAAGCTAGAACACGCCTTTGACCTTTAGAAGACACTGCTATTACTCTCCATCGTGTCTACCTCGGCCAGCAAGGAAACACAACCACGACTCTTCTTCAAGCAGTTTATTCAGGAACCTTGTACATCAGCTTCTGCCTCCCCCAGCCCCAGCAAGCCCTTAAATGTGTGCTCACTGCCCAATCAGCTCATGCCACCTGGCGATCCCAGATAGGCCTCAGAAGTAGGAAGCGCACCAGATCCATCAAGCACTTCCAAATAAAGCTTGTTTACAGCTAAGCTCGGACTACCTGGCATCCAGCTAGGCACCATCTTGGGGCTGTGGCTTCCCACAACTCTCTTCAGAGCTCTGCCTCCATTCTCTTAGCTAATAAAATTCTTATTTTGATAAAGTAACCAATGAGCCCAATACGAGGCTATGAATATTGATGTGTGTACCATTGTCCTGTTTGACAGCAATTGATCTAGGGGTGGTCATATGACCCCGTTTTTTTTTTTTTTTACTGTTAACATTTATTTTTTAACTTGTTTTTATTGAATTATACATTTTCCCCACTCCCCTTCCTTCCCGCCTCTCCCCTTCCACCCTTGCCCATGCCCCCCACACTCCCAATTTACTCAGGAGATCTTGTCTGTGTCCCCTTCCTAGGGTCCTCTTTGTTACCTTGGATCCCTGAGGTTGTGGTCTGTATGCTGGTTATCCTTTGCTTTATGTCTAATATTCATTTATGAGTGAGTACTTATTAAATTTGTCTTTCTGGGTCTGGGTTACCTCATCAGGATGCTTCTTTTCTTGTTTGTTTTTTTTGTTGTTGTTGTTGTTGTTTGTTTGTTTTGTTTTGTTTGTCCTAGTTCCATCCACTTGCCTTCAAATTTGAAGATGCCATCATTTTTTTTTTCATTACCAATGAGTAATGCTCTATTGTATAAATGTACCACAACTTCTTTATTCATTCTTCAGTTGAGGGGCATCTAGGTTGTTTCTAGGTTCTGGCTATTAAGAATAATGCTGCTATGAACAATTGCCCTTGAGGTTTGAGTGTGCATCCTTTGGATATATGCCCAAAAGTGATATTGTTGGGTCTTGTGGTAGACTGATTCCCAGTTTTCTGAGAAACTGCCATACTGATTCCCAAAGTGGCTGTACATGTTTGCACTCCCACCAGCAAAGGACGAGGGTTTGCACTGTCATCGGTGTTTTTGATCTCGGCCATTATGACAGGTGTAAGATGGCATCTCAGAGTTGTTTTGACTTTCATTTCTCTGATGACTAAGGATATTGAGCTTTTCCTTAAGTGTCTTTTGACCATTTCAGATTCCTTTGTTGATATTTCTCTGTTTAGATCTGTACCCCATTTTAAAAATTGGATTATTTGGCATATGATCCAGTTTTGAACAATGCAATATAAGGACAAATCTTCTCAAAGTCTGGGTGGGGGGAAGGTCTATACTTCCTTCCTATAAGGCTATCCTATTAAGATGCAATGCCTACATTATTAGCAGCTATTTGTCGGCACAAGGAGAAACATCATTAGAATAATAAAGTGATTAGGCTGGAGAGATGGCTCAGAGGTTAAAAGCACTGGCTGCTCTTCTAAAGGTCCTGAGTTCAATTCCCAGAAACCACATGGTGGCTCACAACCATCTGTAATGAGATCTGGTGCTCTCTTTTGGCATGTAGGCAGAGCACTGTATATAATAAATACATAAATCTTTAAAAAAAGAATAACAAAGTGATAATAAGCAATGCAAGATGTAGGGGAAATCCTAGCCATGATCAGCTCAAAAAGCCTCTCAACCAACCCAAGACCAACTCTACATTTTGGTGAAATACTAAACTTTGTGGCTTAAACCCCTGTTAGTTGGGGGATTTCTATTGCTTATAGATAACTTCGTACAGAGCTACATATGCATCTATATAACTTGATAGAGAAATAGCTTCTAAGTGTGGATTTAGAGGAATTTTGAAAATGTACCTAATTTTTTTTAAAAAATTACCCCAGTCACCCAGGCTTAAAACATGAATTGTCTCAAGTTCTTAATAATTTTCCCAATGCAGGTGCTGCTATCACTCTGAGGAGGGCACTCTGATGATCACTGTCCTAGGCTGGCTGGAGAGACAGTAAATATCAAGATACATCAATCCTATACCAGTAGTTTTTGTTGTTGGTTTGTTTTTACATTAGTGCCAACTGAACTCACCAGTTAAAACAGTCTGCTTAGCTGGGCATGGTGGACTCAAGTGTAATCTTAGCACTTAGTAGGTGAAGGCAGGAAAATCAGGAGTTCAGAGCAAAAGCTCAGCTACATAGCAAGTTCAAGCCCAGCCTGGCTACATGAAACCAAAAAAGGAAACAGAAGAGCAAAGACTGACCACTGAATTTATGACAACCAGTGGTTTCAGGAGGAGCCTGAGAGTTTGCACTTTCACATATTTCCAGGTGTTGCTGCTGCTCTGGGGAGCACAATTTGAGGACCACTGTCCTAGGTTGGCTGAGCAGTCAATTAAACCAGCCATTCCTTGGATTCATGACATGCACACCTGTACCCCAGACACTTTTGTCCAGATTTCATGTTCTGGCTGCAGGATTCTTATCCAATCTGGTAAACTGTTTTAGGATTTCTTAATGCCATCACCATCCAATTAGTCTTCGCTACCTGATCATGCCTCAGCTTCTTGCTGCTTCTTGCAAAACATCTTCCTTTCCTGAGGTCCCATAAATCCATGATACTGGGGTCTCTTTAAGTTTAACAGTCTTCTGGATTAATAATGATTTTTATTTAATGGCAATAGACTTCTGAGCCTCCATGATATACAAATGGAGAAAGGTCATATACACCCTTCAACTTGTTCATTTTCTGGCCTCACAGCGAACATTTTTAATTCTGAGATGGTACTGGCCCAGAGCTGCAGTCTTTGTCAGGCTGCAGAGGACATGGAAAGGTTACCCAAGCTTGCAGCTGAGCTGCTGGCTGCAAACTGGTAACCTCCCAATGTGAGCATCTGCTCGGTCCCTCTCATTAACTTTTTCTGGGCAGAAATTGAGAGCCCAGAGAGATATCTAATCACAAGTCTCTCAGTTTGCTGTTACAGAGATGCATGGTCTTTACTACAGGTGCCACAAGCATTTTTAAGAATGCACCCAGACTCCTCTCTTCCTGTAAGTATGCTAACTCGATCTGGAAAAGAGGCCACAAATTCTAATGTATCCTGTTCAAGAAAAATATGCATTAGTCACTTTCAAACAATGCTACTAAATCAACTTTCATATACATCCGTGATTATGTCTGTGTTTGCAAAATCTTAAATTGAGTTCTCAGTACTTTCTGTTTGCCCCAGTTACTTTTCTATTGCTGTGATAAGACAATATGACCAAAGCCACTTGCAAAATAAAGCATTTCCTTGGGGCTTACAATCCAAAGGGTGAGTCTGTGACCATAATAATGGAGAGTGGGGAAAATAGGCAGGAAGTCATGGCCTTGGGGCAGTATCTGAGGCATACATCTTGACTCCACAAGCATGAGGCAGATGGCAGAGTTTTTGAAATCTCAAAGTGAACCCCAGTGAAGCATCTCCTCCAACAAGGCCACTCCTTCTCATCCTCCCTAAACAGTTCCAGCAACTGTAGACCAAGTGTTCAAACATCTGAGCATATGGGGGCCATTCTCATTCAAACCACCACACTGTGGATGTGAGCTGGTTTGCCCCTCAAAGGTCGGTTTGTTTTCTGTGTGGCAGTGTTAATAACTGATGAGAGATTCAAGCATTGGGTCCCAGGTGTGGGGTCATTGAAATCACTGCTCAGAAAAGATTTAAGTACTTCTGTGGGCCTCCAAATTAGTTATAAAAAAGAACAAGATTTGTATCTAGTGTAGCTTCCTGTTTTACTAGGTAATCCCTCCCTTCTGCATGTTTCTCCCTTCATAGGGCCATCTGTCATGATATAATATAGCCATAAAGATTCTCATCAAAGCTGTAACTTGATGGAGTATTGTCCTTCTGTATATATGCTTCTCTTATTGGGTGCTGAATGAAATATTGTTTGGCCTATACCCAGTAGAGGAAGGAAGATAAGTGGAGCTAAGAGACCAGGAGAATGCTGGGAGAGAGGCACCATGAGAGGGTGCCATATAGCTGCGAAAGGAATAACAGGTCTGGGCATTCCCTAGTAAGTCAAGACCATGTGGAAATACTTAGGTTAATAGAAATGGGTTAATATTAAGACAGAATTAGCCAATAACAAGCCCTAGCTATCGGTCAATAGTTTTATAATTAATAAAGTGTCTTTGTGTGTTCATTTGGGGGCTAAAGCAGCAGGACATGGTGGGACAAGAAACTCCAGCAACAGTAAGTGTTCTATTTGAATCTTTAGCCTCAAAAATTCACCACAGTTTTGCTGGCTGAAAATCATGTACCTGCCTACACACACAAGAGTACAGGGCCCAGGAATAAAACCACACGGTCATAGCTACCTGGTTCTTGGCGAAGGCTTCAAAAACATACACCGGAGAAAAGACGGCTTCTTCAAGAAATGATGTCAGGAAAGCATATCCGTGTGTAGAAGAGTAAAATTACATCCCATATCTTTCACCCTGTACAAAAGCTAATTCAAAATGAGTCAAAGACCTTAATGTGAGACATTAACTCTGAAATTGTTAGAGGAAAACACTGCAAGATAGAAACACAGGCAAGGACATGCTGATAGCTCAAGGTAAAAATCTAGATTTGACAAATGGTATTGCACAAAATTCCAAAGGTTCTAAACAACAAAGAAACAATTATTTAGTAAAGAAATAACCCATAGAACAGGGGGAAATCTCCACCATCTGAGAGAAGGTTAATGCCTAGAATAGATAAAGAACTCAAAAAGCTAAATAACAATAAAGCCAAGTAACCCATTCAGTGAATGTGTTAATAAGAAGAACAGTTCTTAAAATGTGAAATAAAAATGGCCCACAGACATTTAAAAAATGTTCAATATCATTAGCCATCAAAAAATTGCAAAGTAGTATTACTCTGAGATTCGACCTTGTCATAGTCATAATGGCAACCATTATGAAAACCATTATGAAAACAACAAATGCTGGTGAGAGAGCAGGGAAAGAAGAACGTTATACACTGCTGGTAGAACTGTCAATTAGTCCATCCACTGTGGATATCAGTGCGGAAGTCCCTGGGCGGGGGGACTAAACATAGAGCTACTGTGTGATTCTGTTATATCATTCATGGGGATTTTCCCAAAGGACTCTAAGTCAACATACCTGAGAGATACTAGCTTTATATCTCTTAGTTTTGGTTAATGGCATCTCAACAGGTGGAAGACCACAGAGGAAGACCAATGAGAAAGAAAGAAATGTTAGGAGGGCTGGGCAGTCTATGGGGCCTCTAGTAATGGATCAGTATTTATCCCTAGTATAGGAATGGACTTTGGGAGCCCATTCCACATAGAGGGATACTCTCTTAGCCTAGACACATGGGGGAGGGCCTGGGCCCTGCCCCAAATGAAATGACAGACTTCGAAGACTTCCCATGGAAGGCCTTACCCTCCCCAGGGTATGGGGGTAAGGGAATGGGGTAGGGGTTGGTGGGGGGGCGGACAAAGGAGGATGAGAGGGTTCGGGAACTGGGATTGACATGTAAAACAAGCTTGTTTCAAAATTAAATTAAAAAAATTATCAAAACAACAAAAACAGAACCAAAAAAAAAAAGAAAGAGTTTTACATCATTGACAATAACATGAACTAGGACAGCCATTATGAAAACCATGGAGCTTGCTTAAGAAAAATAAGAATAGGGGCTGGAGATATGGTAAAAATCACTTTCCCTTCAAACAGGAGGACTGTTAGAGTTTGGATCACAAGAAACTCTCATAAATGCTGGGTGGGCATGGTGACAAGAGATTCCTAGAGCAATCTGGCTAGCAAAACTACCCATATCAGTGAGTTCTGGGTTTGGCTGAGAGATTCTGCTTTAATGACATCATCAGCCAGGAACCTCCACATGCTTGTAGGTCCATGTGTGTGCATCCCTACCTACACACACGCACACATGAGCATAGATACATGTGCGTACATATCTAGCAACACACACACACAAATGAAAAAGGGAAATAAATTTAATTAAACTACTTTATGAGTCAGCACTGTCACTAATGAGTATATATGCAAAGGAAAGGAAATGAACACATGAGATGTCTGCACATCCATGTTTAATAGCATGATCCACAATAGTCAAATGTCAGTGAGTAACAAGATGATACTTTTTAGCCTTTTCAAAAGGAAAGTCCTGTTGTTTCAACAATGTTGGTGAACCTACAGAACATTTTTACATAACTTAAAGCCAGGCACACAGAGTCAGTACTGTGTGATCTTATTTATATGTAGATTTCTGTGCAACTCAAGTAGACAGTAAGGTCAAGTTCTCTAGGGTATTAATTAGTTCAGGGGCATGCAATTTTGGTTAAACAGGAAAAGTTAAGCCTAAGGAACATATTGCACAATAGGTCATAACCACATGGAGATGATAATAATGTAGTTTAAAATATCATTAAGTTAGGTATGCTTTCTGTGGCAACAAAAAGTATGTGAGGAAACATATTAGATCAATTTATGTGTTCCTCAATGTATATGCATCTTAAAACATTGTGTTGTGTACCAATTTATAAAATTGTGTCACTTAAATTTAACTAATTTATAAAAATAATATTTATACTAAATACCTGTATAATCTCTGCTAAAACTTCCAGACATCTCTTTTTTGACTTACCAGTATATTGTGGTATCAGTTCTAAAATATCAGACACCCTTGCTTGTATCCCTAGAACTAAAGCTACTCTGGTACAGTAGTCCTTTAACACATGGCTTACAGTTTCTTTAGGATTTTCTCTTAAAGACATAAATAATACTGGCCCATAAACTGTTTGTGAGCATATATATATATACATATATATGGATGGAAAGAGACAGAGATAGATAGATGATAGAAAGATAGATAGATAGAAAGATAGAATCATAAATCCTTTATTTCATTATGCAATTTTTTTGCTGGCTTCATAAAGTGAATTTGATAAGCTGGTGTGTCTTCTAATTATAATAAGCATAAGAATCTTTTGTTTTGAAAGCTGCAAAGACTCGAAGCATGCAGCCATGTGGGCTCAGAACATTTTATTTTTAGTTCATTTGAGGCAACGTAGCCTTTTTATGAAAGAAGTCAACATATACAAACATATTTATACAGAATTCTTGATTTACATTTAGGACTGCCTGCATAGATTTAATTATAACATATCAAGTCTCTGTTTGCTCTCTCTCCAGTTACATTTTTCACATTTATGTATTAAACAGAGAGTGAGCAGTGTCCTGTTTGTTTGATTCCAACAGTACCTGTTTGTCATGAGGAGCCATCGCCTAGTTAGTTTCTGGCTGGCCTGGAATCCTTATGGTCACCCCAGAGCAGGTCATGGTGGAAGAGGAAGCCTGACCAACGCTACCTGCTTGCTTGCTGAAGCTGTTTCAGACAGAGAGACTCAATTACCAATCAGCATTTTCAGAAATTGACACGTTAGCAAAGATACCTTGCCAGTAGCTTTCAATGTAAAATGGCAACTGGATTGATTCATAACCTAAAACACAAAAAGAAAAGGGAAAAGAGGGGAGGGGTGAGGAGGTACTAGAAGGAAAGAGGAGGCCTTGATCTGACTTTGGACTTGAGTCATGGTTTGCAATAATAACTACAAAGTTCCACTAATCAGAATTCAATAAGTCCAGAAGTCTGGCCAAGCTTAAGACTGCCAATGGTCAATTTGCCAAAATTTCTTTCAGTGTACCTTAATCATTCTTAGTGTTTAAAAATGACCTAATTTAGGTTTGTTTGGTTTAGGACTTTAAACAGCTGTTTTTAAGGGTACAGATTCTTGATTGACAGAATCAATCCATGGTACCTATCTGTCCAAATCTGAGCATGGCAGCATTTAGAAAAACATTCAGACATTTTTCCATTGATGGTATTGGGTACTATGTTGGCTTGATTGAATGTGCAAATCTACATAAGGTTTTGCCTCCAAGTCTGCACTCAGCCAGGTGGAGACTTAATGCAAAATAGATTTGCTTTCTTCCTGAATTTTCATCTTACCTGTTCACAGGAAATCAATATGGCTTATATAGACACAAATGATGACTTTTTCCATCCCTGCTTGTTCCCATTCCTGCCCCCATCATTTATCAATTTCCATTTTAAAAAAAAAATAAATCTCAAGTTTCTACTTTGGATAGACTAGCGGTGAGGTATGAATACTTTTCAAAAACAAAAGGATAAACTACTTATCCTTGGCTTCATACTCATTCCAAACTGATCTTAACTATGGAACATTCCAGAGAGGCTGTGCCTGCTCTTGTCATGGGGGAACGTGAGCTCTCAGGTACCCTGGCTCCCCAGCTGCTACACCTACTGCACATGAACTAACATGCCTGTGCTTTGGGTTCAAGTGCTTTGTTTGTTCAGTTTTGAAATTATGTTTTATTTATTCCTCTCTGTTTCTGTCTCTGCCTCTGCCTCTGCCCCCTCTCGTGTGTGTGTGTGTGTGTGTGTGTGTGTGTGTGTGTGTGTGTGTGTGTGTGTGTGAGGGGTGTGTGTATTATGTATATGAATATGTGTGTATGGAAGATAGAGGACAATTTGTAGAAATTGGTGCTCCCCTCCCTTCACATGGATTCTAGGATCACTCAGATCCTCAGGCTTGGGGCAAAGTTCCTTTACCCACTGAACCCTCTGGGCAACCTCATATGTTTTTGTAATAAGTGACAATTGATTCCCTAGTTGTTGATATCCTGAAGATTCCTTACTGTAAAGTTTTAATATATTTGGTTTGTGTAATAATACTCTGTGAAGATTCCGACAAGATTAAGACAGCTAAGTTTTAAGTCTGGACTTCTTTAGAAATAAGGCATAATTATATTTATAACTTAGGAGGACATGTGAATTGATTAAAAATTATTAGCATCTTTCTGATGATTAGTATTATATTCAGTGGCTTTAAAAATGAGTTAGAACACCTCTGCATTTAGCAAATAATAATAAAATTATTTTGATTCCATTTGGTTTGCAGGGTGCCATCGCCTGAGGCTTGGGTCTTTGTTATTGTTTCCCAAGCCCTAATCTCCTAACAGCACTGGAAGATATTTTACTTCCCTCCCTGTTACCTGAAGCTGATACAGAAATGACCCTTTGAAACAGAGAAGAATGAGTGACCTTGAATTATTCAGGATCTTTAATATTAATGAATAGACTTCTCAGAGCTCTTAAAAATAGTGCAACTTCAGTTACCACTGATGTTCCCCTAGTTGCTGAGCACTCAGAAGGAGAAACCTACCCTGTGTGAGAATGCCGTACCTGGGAATCTACTATTCCTCAGCCTTCCCTACTCCCAAAATGGTGGGGTCACAGCTTCAGTGATGGAAACTAAGAAAGGTAAGAGGCTGTCCTGTGCATCTCCGGCTGTTCAGACTAAATGAGAGGTTGCCTCTCCACACGGCCTGGGGCTTCACGGGGTACATGTGGGGACCCTGCTGTACTATACTGCAGTAACTATACAATAACTCTTGCTGCATCTTTCCAAAAAGATACCACTTGAAATATTTGAAAACATCCTAGGTCTTATCAAGTCTTGGGTTGCCACTATTGCCATTATTTTTTTTTCCATTTCATTTTTTGAAAACTCGAGACAGAATGTCATATGGACTAGGCTCGCTGTATAGCCAAAGAAGGCTATGAACTTCTAATCCCCCTGAATCTGTCTCCCAATTATGGCCATGCGTTCATCACTATCCTCACTTCCTGTGGTCTGGGATCAAATCCGGGGCTTCACGCATGCCAAACAAGTACTCTACCAATTGAGCTACATTCCCTCAGCCTATTATCATATTTTAAAGGAAAGATGGAATCAGTATCTGATTATTTAAAATTGTATTTGTCTGCCAAATGAGTTTTATTTCCAGCCATTCACTCACTGGAGGAGTGGAAAATGTATCTCTTTTTGTTTGCTTGCTTTTGGTTTTTCAAGACAGGGTTTCTCTGTAGCTTTTGAAGCCTATCCTAGAACTTGCTGGGTAGACCAGGCTGACCTTGAACTCACAGGAATCCACCTGCCTGTGCCTCCTGAGTGCTGGGATTGAAGGCATGTGCCACCACTGCCTGAATAACAAATATGCCTTTTTTTTTATTAGAATTGTATAAATATTTCTTGCAATGTGGCATTCTTTTTTAAATTCCTTTTAGATTGTTCATTTTATTTTATGTGTGTGAGCATCGCACCTATATGTATGTCTGTGCAACGCATGCATGCCTGGTGCCCATAGAGGTCAGTGGAGGGTGTTGGATCTCCTGGAATTGGAGTTCCAGATGGCTGCCAACAACCATGTGGGTGCTTGGAACCAAACAAACGTCCTCTGTGAGAGCAACAAATGCTCTGCACCACCATGCCATCTCCCTAGCCCAAGCATAACATCCCTTTTGTTGAAAGAGTATAGTTTAAATAAGAACCATGTTATGTTAAACAATTACATAAAACTATTAACCAGGGAGCTGGTCCACTGACTTTTCTAAACTGAAATACGAATGTATATGTATGA
This sequence comes from Phodopus roborovskii, assembly GCF_943737965.1. Taxonomy (NCBI): domain Eukaryota; kingdom Metazoa; phylum Chordata; class Mammalia; order Rodentia; family Cricetidae; genus Phodopus; species Phodopus roborovskii. The sequence continues at coordinate 10,922,919 of NW_026126460.1, read as the reverse complement.
CACATGGATACTATTTGCTAGAAGTTATATATATGGAATTATTTGATATAGTTCTATCAGAAATTTAAACAATTGGGGGCTTCATACTTGGCCCTTAGCATTCAAGTAAACTTAATACTTTTTCCCAATGTAATTCAGTCCACTTTTAAAATGAAATTGTCTCAGATTTTTAAGTTTTAATTTAATTGAAGTATTCCCAGGTTTCTGCAGAAGGAATCTCTACCCCAGGGCTTCTTGTCTTCACCCCCTCCCGCGCCCCCAAGGCATGTGGTAGTCTCCCTGAACAGCTGTGTTCACTGCTCCACAGGTGAATAAGCTGTTGGCTGCCCCTCATCCATCATCCTTCCGCTGTGAAGCCTTCCGCAGAAAACACGGCTTCATTTCTAGTTACAAGGACTGTCTTGCCATCTGTCCCATCATCCCAGGAAATCAATGAGATGGACCCTTGTAAGCAAGGTGAGCACTTACTGTTAGGCTTTTCAACATAGACTGTGGACAAAAATTTAGACATAGACGTTGTTTTAGACTTCCAAGTCACGGAGTAGAGATCAGGCAAATTTGGGGGTAAAAGTAATTTATTGGATAACTAAACAATCACCTCGATTTTTAACAGAAATCCATAACATGAAGAAGAATATTTAATCTTATGTCTCTAAAATGCCAGGAATAATTTAACAAAAAAACTTAGCATTAAAGTAATTATTTTTTAAAATGTTTTTATTTTATTTATTTTTACATATCGATCCCAATTCCCTTTCCCTCCCTTCCTTTCTCCCTCCCTCCCTTCCTCTTTCCCTCTTTCCCCCTTTCACATGCACCCCAACCACCCTCCCCTCCCATCCACCCCCACTCAACATGTAGGGTAATGCCATCCAGGAAGGGTGATCTAAATCGATCAAGTCTCTAGGTTAAGGGAGTATTCCTTCATGGGGGATGTGTCTGCAAGGTCTTTTTGTGCACCAAGAATTCATCTTGGTTCCACTGTCTGAGGTCCCTTAGACTGTTCAGGCCTTCTAGCTGAGACCCATGTTCAGGGGGACTGAGTCAGTCCCAAGCTGAATTCCCAGCTATCAGTCTGGGGGCCTGTTAGCTCTTCCTTGTTCAGATCAGCTGTCTCTATGTGTTTCTGCAGCATGGTCTTGTCCTTTCCATCTGCATCTGGGTTCTAGTTCGGCTCAGTGTTTAGTTGTGGGTGTTTGCTTCTGTTTCCAACAGGTACTAGATCCATAATGGTGGCTAAGTTAGTCATTGATCTCATTATCAGGAAAGGGCATTTATGGTAGCCTTTCCATGGTTGCTGAACTTGTTAGGTTGAGTCAGCCTTGTAGGTCTCTGGACATTTCTTTAGGTTCAGTTTTCTCTTCAATCCTGTAATGGCTCCCTCTTTTATGTTTTCTCTCTCTCTCTCTCTCTCTCTCTCTCTCTCTCTCTCTCTCTCTCTCTCTCTCTCTCTCCTCCTGCCTTCTATTCCTCCCCTGGCTCAATCTTCCTAGTCCCACATGCTTTCCTCTCCTCCACTTTCCTTTCTCCTAGTTCTCTCTCCACTCACTGCCCCCCACTCCCCATGTGCTCTGGAGAACTTGTCCCTCCCCCCTTCTGTGAGGAACTTGATATGAATCTCTTAGAATACACCTTGTATCCTAGTTCCTCTGGCGGTGTGAATTATAGGCTGGTGATCCTTCTAGGTCGGTCTAAAATCCACATATGAGTGAGTAGATACCATGTTCCTCTTTTTGTGACTAGGTTACCTCATTCAGGATGGTTTCTTCAAGTTCTGTCCACTTGCCTGCGAATTTCAAGATTCCATTGTTTTTTCCACAGAGTAGTATTCCATTGTGTAGATGTACCACATCTTCTTTATCCATTCTTCAGTTGAGGGGCATCTAGGTTGCTTCCAGGTTCTTGCTGTTACAAATAATACTGCTATGAACATAGTTTAGCACAAGTCTTTGTTGCATGGATGTGGATCATTTGGGTATATGCCTAAGAGGGAGATTGCCAGGTCCTGTGGTAGACTAATTCCCATTTTCCTGAGGAACTGCCATACTGTTCTTATCACAAATACTTGTATACTGTCATTAAAATAACATCTCTGTACATGCTTTATTGTCAAGTTAAGTTTACAGTCCAACCTGGACCAGAGAGAGAGAGAGAGAGAGAGAGAGAGAGAGAGAGAGAGAGAGAGAGAGAGAGAGATCCCCAGCTATCCAAAACAGATATTTGGTAAATAGATATGGGGAGAACTAATTGCCCTCTTCCCAACATCTCTCAGTGCCAGGGTAAACCCCAGAGTGGTTGATGGCCTTTCTAGTTTTGAATTTATTTACATCTTTATTTCCTTAGCAAATCTAGATTGTTTAACATAGTTGTTTGATTTAAAATTCTATAATATCATATTATTTGTTGAAAACAACAATGTAAATGTTTCAAGTTATCTTTGGCCTTTTCAAATTGGAGGTCTCCTAACAATATGCTAAGAACAAAGCAGCAGATAACCTATTTACAGTCCAAATTTCGCCTCAAATGCAATGTTTCTCAATTCGGAATGAATTCATGGAGCTTGGTAGATGTTGGGTTCTGTCTATAAAGTTTGTGATTTGGTGTTTCTGGGGTAAAGTCTGGGAATGTTCATTGTTGGCAAATTCCCAGCCAACACCAACGGGCCTTTTTTGGGTCATGTTTTGATGACCACTAGCCTACCATGTGAATTACTGGATGTCAAACTAATGATGGGAAATTGAAAGAGATATTGTCATATTCAACTTGGTATCTGTGGAAAATAAACACAATAATGTGACTGAGAAAAAAAAAAAGAATGGTTTTAAGCCAAAATTGTTTCTCAAACTGCTTCTATGAACAAAAATATAGACAGCTTGTGTTATTTTAACTTTAATCATCTAAAACTGCTTGTTCATAGCTTAAAGCTTGAGACATACAGCCATTCCTCCTTTTCTAGAGTTTGCTCCCATTATCATCAAAAAGTAATAATGGAGCCCTGAGGAGGTGGGGCTGGAAGGGCACCTGGGATACTCACACATTCTCCACGGTACATTGTATCACAGCTTGCCATGTTATGCTGCATAGCTTCGTCAGATGACGCTGCAAAGCATCACTTGACAGGAATGATGGGCCAGATGGCTATGCAGCTCCATGCCTCTCCTTCAGTAGAAGCTGCAGCTGGGGACCCGCAAGGCCCTGGGTTTGCTGACTCTCTATATCTGCTTGATGTATCAGAGAGAAAGCAGGGCACAGAAACCTGCCGATTTCCATGGGGGACAAAAGTGCAAGATATCGTACTTTTGTAAACTATTTCTGCTCTTCTATGCCTACTCTCAGTGTGTCCTTCTGCATAAAAATGCTAGGATGTTCCTGCCTTGTCCTAATCTCTAATGTTGTCTGAAAAGTAAGCATATTAAAAGCACAAGGAAACACTGAACCCAAAAGAATTAGAGCAAACTGTGGTTCTGTAATTAGCTGGTGTAATGCTTATTGAGAAAGACCAGACATGAAGGATGTCAGGGTATTGTCTCTTGCTTGGATAACAGTCTTAGATCAGACCCCTATATCTACTTTATATAGGGGCCTTTGCTTATTAAATCAATACACAATTGGGGGTTCTTTGGTATTTATGAAGAATTGATTCTAAGACCCAAGAGATTCAAATCTCTAAATTATTGCATTCCTCATATAAAATGTCATGGCACTTGCATATACATATATATGCATATCTGACCCTTACCAAAACTCATCCCTATATTGTGTATAATACCTATAAAATACAAATTCCAGGGAAATAGTTCTTATTATGTATTATTTGAGGATTAATTTAAAGAAAAAGTCTGTGTTCTTTATAGGTACAATTTTATGACTATTTTTGATCCTTCACCTATTGAATTGCAGATGTGGAAATTTCAAGTATAGTCACCTGCTAAATTCAGACTATGGCTTATAGTATGCTCTAACTTTGCAAAGATGGATGGCTTGGCTCAGCAGCGCCTTGCTGAACCACCCAAACATGGGATTTTCAGCTGGATTCACAGTAGTAGCAACTATGAATTTCTTCCTTGAAGCAGGGAAACAGGCATTCTATCAGAAAGCAATTGTTACCATAAGAGATGTGTGTTACGAGTAGTTTTCCTGGTCCTGCTGCCGGACCAGCCCCAAATAACACACAGAGATATTGTATTAGATATAAAGCTTTTGGCCTGTTACTAGCATTTCTTATTGGCTAGCTCTGTCTTAAATATTAACCCATTTCTGTTCATCTAAGTGTTTCCACATGGTCTTATCTTACCAGAGAGAGGGTCTGGCCATCTACTTTCTTGGTCCTACATTGTTGAATCTCCTCCTCCCTCTCCCTGAATCCTCCTTGTCTCCTGATCCCACCTATCTTGCTTTCCTATTGGCCAACAGGGCTTTATTCATATTTACAGAATGACATCTTCCATCAGATGTACCATTATTGTATCAGTGAGTTAATATTGCCCAGGCAATATTGTTGCGTATGGGGTTTGTAGCTGAATAAAATTGTTAATGACAATTCTTCCTCAGCAGTCTACACAGGACCTTCTGGCAACATGGAATAAAATTTCTTGATGATGTTTGACCATGCCTAGAGGCAGTCCTGATTGTCATCTTTATTGCACAAGATAAGCATGTCCAAAAATGTCTACATTTTTAACCTTTCAAGAATGTGCTCTATGTCTTAGGCTAAGCATGCCCAAAAATGTCCCTGCTATCTTTGCTTCTAGACTGGTGATTCTAAAACAAATGTGTTAGTAATGTACCATTTAACATGTTCAAAATGTGGCTGCCCCTCAACTGCACAGAAATGTAGCTAGAGACAGGTACGGATATAGATATAGATATTCTACTCTTCTCAAATAAAAGTTCATGTTTTCTTTATTCAAGGAAAACAATCCTTGAAAAGAAATCCCATGGTCAGCATGGCTGTCAGCAATAACTCTTTCTCTATTGTTTTATTTCTTGGCAGTGCTAACTTTGACTTTGCACTCACTAGGATGCAAGCTTGTTAAATTCTGTTTCATGAGGGCCTCAGTAGAGTGGATTTGATGGACTGCTCCTTAAATTCAAAGAAGCCTTGGCTCTCCCCTAACAAATTAGAAGAGCTTGGTCTTGGAAACACACACAGGATTGACTGAGGAAATATTACCTTTCTCACCACTTAAATTCTCCAATTGCTGCCTGGACAACAAGCAAAGCAAAGAATGTTACTATAACTCTCCTGCTGCATATGCCTGAGTCAGTGAAATCCACTGAGCTCCTCCTTATTTCATTCCTTTTGGGGGCTCACTCAGCAAAGACTGAAGGGCCAGCTGTGTTTCTAATCACAAAATTTCCCCTGCACAGTAGCCCACTTATTCCCAATGCCCTGAATCTTAGAAATCAACTGATGTTAAATTTGAAATTAGTTGTATTTTCAAGTCTTTTCCTCCTTAACATAACTAATATATCAGTCTTGAGCTCAGAGCTTAGCTATACACAAAACATTTGCCCCAGAGGGAACATTATGGTTACAAACTATTTAGCTGAAATTTGTCATTACAAAAAATATTCAATGTACAAGTTGCTCAAAATACAAAACACGAGGACATCTCTTTCCAAATTTTACAAAATTTTTCCTCTCTTGCTCATAGTTCTAATTAATCCTAATTTCATTATTCCCAATTTTTTATACCCACTTTCTTCTCTTGCTTCCTATTGTTGTGATAAATACCATGATCAAAAGCAACTTGAGAAAGGAAAGGGTTTACTTCATGTTACAGCTTAAAGTCAGTAAGGATGGGACTTCAAGGCGAGATCTATAGCAGAAGCCATGGAGGAAAGCTGCTTACTACCTTACTGAGCACCCCACTTGCTTGACTGGCCTTTTTGTACAACTGAGAAACACCTTCCCAGAGGTGGCACCATCCCTAGAGGGCTGAGCCCTGACACATCAAGCAGTGTCCCACAGACTTGACTGAAGGCCAGTATAATAGAGGTGTTTGCTCAATTGAGGCTCCCTCTTTGCAGATGACTCTTGCTTATGCTATGTTGACAGAAGAAAAAAAATCACACTCATCCCCATTCATAAAGAAAACAGTAGCTCTCAGACAAGAACAGATACCACCATCAGATCTTTTTATATTAGTCTTCCTTTTGGGGAGTAGGGATGGGATACTCAGTGAAGCCAATCCCTTCAGTTGTGCACCCTCTCCCATCCAGCCTCTCTCTCTACTAGTGTTAGCTATATTCAGCTGCAACAGAAAGTTTTGTTCAAAGAGGCTTTATCTTGTGTTATCGATAACTCCATGGAGAGTTATAATGAGATGATGATATCACAACAATGCATTGCATTCTTGTCGGTTGCTAAGGGGCCAGATCTTAACTGTTCTCACCACCAAAAAGGTATAATTGTGTTAGGTAAAGCAAATATTGGTTTTATTTGTGTAACTGATCTACAATGTGTACATATATGCTAAAGCAACATATTATACAAAGTAGGACTTGGAGGAGCAGTATAGCCCAGTGGTAGAGTAAGTTGCCTAACACATATCCATGTTGCATCTTTTACACTGAGAAAAACATTTTACATTATAAATCTATATGGTTGCTTCTGTTAATTGATGCCAAAGTGAAAGGCAAGACTAGCCAATGCTATGCTCAGAAGCCATCAGCAGGCAGCAGTGCACCCAGCACATCTCTGCTCTTTTTCTTTGTGTTGGTTTCATTCTCGAGGTGCAAACTCTGACAGGAGAGTGATTTTTGCTCTGATCCATATTTCCAAGTTGAAATCCAGCAGGAAAAACTCAGTTGGCCCGATGCCTTGAATACGGATTTCTTGAACCAAGTTTGGGGTGGGGAGCTAAATTGTGAGTTTAAATTGGTATAGACTTGGGCTTCGTTTCCCTATGGACAGAGGAAAGTTGGCATTAATAAATGTAGCATTTCAGGAACTCAGATTAAGGGAAATAGTTCATTAGAAAAGAAGTGAAGGTATGTCATATGGGCATGCACTACCCCAAAGGGATTTGGCTATGACAAATTTTTCCTAGTCCTAGATTTCTTTGAGTCTACAACTAGTCTCTCTCTTCTGGCTTCTCCTCCATAGAATAAGCATATATACATACACATATACATACATGTATTCTAGAATCTCTCCTGCCCCTGCAATTCAGTCTTTGTGTTACATGCTGTTTAATCTGGTTTTCTCATCTTCCCTTTGGATAAGAGGTCTTGAAAAAGTCATCTAAAAATCATATGCATTGGAGGTTAATTCTGAACCTTTCTTCTCCACTCAGTCCTTTGCATGTTGAGGTCTACTATCATGACAACCCTCAGCCTACTCTTTCAAAGACTTCAGGAGCCAAGTTAAACTCATAAACAGATGATAATTTAGGATGTTCTTGTGGTATGTGGGTATCAAACCCATAGCTTTTCTCTGCTTTCTGAAGTTCACCTGCTGTATATTGTGCTAATTGTTAATAAAACAAACTGACTGGCTGATAGTGGGGCAAGAAGAAACTTGGTGACACAGAAAGAATGATGGGAGGAAGGGTGGAGTCAGGGAGTCAGGAGACATCAGCCTGCTATCCAGCAAGCATAGAAAGTGAGGTAACAAGCCATGAGCCACAGGGCAAAGCATAGATAAGAAATGTGGGTTACCTTAAGTGTAAGAGTTGGCTAGTAGCAAGCCTGTGCTATCAGTCAAGCATTTATAAGCAATATCAAGCCTCTATGTTGCTTTTTAGGAACAGGTGGTCAGGACAGGAAAACTCTGTCTACGTTCACAATCTTTGACCTTCAGCGACTGCTTTCTCCCACTATCACTGGCTTTCTTTCTGTGTTTCTTCTTGAATTTTTCATCCTCTTCAGTTAATTAACTGACTGTATTTCTCAAATTCACCACTGTTACTTAGCCATACCTTCTATTTACCAACTATACTCTACTCAGGCAACCTAAGTGATGCATATGATATTGTTCGCATTGAACAATGATGACAGCTGAATCTCTGGCTCAGTTCAGCTAGCAGCCTGAATGTGAGATGCATAGCCAACAACTGAGGACCTGATCAGTACTCCATGTAGCTTCTCTCCCAAGCATTCTCTAAAGCAGAGCGCTGTCAATACACAATCTCTAACCACACATGACCTTTGAATATTTGACATATGGCTACTGTGAACTGAGATGTAACACAAATGTAAATTTCATGTGGTAAAACACATCATGAATAATTTGATAATATTAATGTGGAAAAATAAGGATTGGGAAAAACAGGCTGAATAGATGTTTATTCAGGGAGAAATAACTTACAAAAGAGACAGATGAACACCAGCAGGTTCCAGTCCCAAGGGTGCCTCCGGATGCTCTCCATCCAGGAAGTAAGAGAGAGTTCCAGGGTTCCTGACCCCAGACCTAGTTCTTCCAGGTCACATCTGCCCCATCCCCACCCCAATGGGCATGGTCAGTGAGACAGGTGCAGGAGGGGTGAATTTCTCACCACATAATATGTTCAACAATATCTTGGCATCCTTGCTAAAAAGTAGGAGGAGAAAGCACAATAATATCCTATATCCATGTTATAATATACCACCCATCTGAATCAATAAATAAAATACCAGACATTAGAACAACCATTTGACTTCTCTGCTGTTGCAAACAAACAGACCATGCCAAGAGAGTCTTCAACTAAGTCAGTATCCACTGACTGGATTTGGCACAAAATAATAGGCTTAATTTTATTTTTGTTTCTATTTGTGAATACTAACCTATACACATATTCATATATTTAAAAGGAAGACATGGTAACTGATACCAAGATCTTTAGATGAGATTATTGTCTATAGATAATTTCTAAAAGTCATTTACAAATTCCCTGGACCTTAGACAATTGTTCTAGGATCAATAAATTCATTTTGTAAAAGAAGCTTTCAAAACTTTAGCTTATATCACATCTATTTGAAGTCCTTATTTAAGTGCACATTACTGTGCCTGTCCCTGGAGTGTGTTGACAGCATGCTACAGCCATGTTAGGATGTGCATCTGTAACAAGCCCCAGGTGATGCAGATGTAGCTACGCTCTGAGGACTACACTGCTTTGTACCATCAATAACCAACTTTAGCAGGCAATTTCAGATGCCTAAAATAAATTGAACAATTCATGTTTAAGACTTTATAAGGCTTTCCTGAACTGCATTACCAGCATGAACACATGAGGAGATCATCCACAGTCTTAAATTTTGCTAGCTGTGAAGACCAATCACTAGTCTTGTCAGACAAGAAATATGTCATGAGACAACAAAAAAAAAACTATGCCGTGAAATGATCACATATCTTTTATTAGCATTTACAGGTAGAATAACATCATCGATCTTAATTGTCTCAAATACAAAATAAGACTACAGAAGCTTTCTGATTCCCTCCCAGGATGTGGGATATAGCCAGTGAGATAAACCATATCCACCATGCTTCATGTTTTCTCCTCAGGTGCTCTTAATAGGACTGAGAATTCTGTCTATAGAACAGCCTTCAAATTACGATGCATGCAAACTCTTTGCCAATGTAAGTACAATTTCTTGTTGACACTCAAGACAATCTAATCTTGAGGATGTGTGATGTTCAATTCATGGGGAATGAATAAATAAATAAATGATGAATAAATAAAACCTGTCCTACTCATGTACCTGCCTGGATCAGGAAGGCTGGACCTGTGCATTTAAACGGTTGATAATATACAAGAGGATGGGGGTCGAGAGAGAACATTGTGAGCAAGCCACCTATATGTTGCTTCACTGACAGCAATAGGAAAGGTGGGCCAGGATTTTTGAAAACAAAATGAAAAATCCCAAACACCAAGATAAAGTATTACATGCGCTCCAAATAGCAGGACCCAGGACTATCACTATTTGAATCTTGTGAGATTAATGGACAGCACCTTTATCTGCATTGCTATAATACAGAATTCTCACCAAAGACAGGAGCTCCCAGCATTCCAAATGTCAGGCCCAGGCGATAGGGGCTTGTGATCAATGATGAAAGAGTTTACAGACCGTGGCCAGGTTGTATTTAAATACTGTTCACAAAGCTTGCTCCCCTCTGCCTGAGACTTTTCCCTTCAAATCAATATCAGAAAACAAAAAGTTTTATTATGCTTGGTAGATCCCTTATCTGTGAGGGTGATTTACGAGAAGTAGTGAGAGGTACAGCATTTTATCATTTCACAAGCCCAAGTGTTTTAAATGCCAGCCGCTCTTGGGGCTCTTGACATCCCCAGCTCTTAGGTGGTACAGGGATGGTTTATTAATTCTGTCTGTCACCCTCTGTTGGCGATAAACTAGAGGGCTAGCTCGATTTCATTCTTCTCTCCATTCCTTGCCTTGTAAACTTTCTACATGATAGTAATATAGATGTGTGCCTGTGAGAAATAAACTACTGTTTTTGTGAGTAGCCTTGGTTTTATGAAGTGCTGTCTCTAGACAATAATATTGATGGGAACAAGATTTTTAAAAAGTGATATTGTCAAAGGCCAGACCTACAGAGTTGGGTAATTCAGCCACTGCTTTTAGGGTGTTGGAGATTATTTTTTTTATGATGGCAATTGTGTACACAACATTCCAATATACTATATCCTCTGAAGCTAGACAGTGGACAGGAAAGCTGTGTTCAACAGGAAAGACTAATGCTCAGTCCTCCCAGGGCACAGTGCAAAAATATCTTTCCCACTTCATCACCATAGAGTTTCAACCCCTAGACTTATATTCTTTAAGTTTCTGCCTCTCTTTTTCTTTTCTATTATATCATTTTATTTTGATCTTCTGGGAGGCAGGGTCTTTTCTTTTCAATATTTTGAAATTTCTTTTGCATACCAACCAGTTTCCCTTCCATCCTCTCCTCCTGTTCCCTCCCCACCTTCCCTCTACCCCTCCCCCATCCCATCTATTCTTCCTCTGTCTCCCATGGAGTAAGGCCTCCCATGCATATCAAGTTGAGGCAGGACCAAGCTCCTGCCCATGCATCAAGATGAATAAGGCCTCCCACCACAGGTTCCAAAGAGCCAGCTCATGCATTAAGGACAGGTCCTGGTCCCACTGCTAGAAGCCCCCCAAAAAGACCAAGCTACACAATTGTCACCCAGATGCAGAGGACCTAGGTAGGTCCTATGCTGGCTCCCTAGCTGTCCATCCAGAGTCTGTGAGTTCTCACAAGCTCAAGTGAGCTGTCTCTGTTTGTTTTCCCATCATGGTTTTGACCCCTACCCCTTGCTCATATAATCCCTCCTGAGATGTTCTGGGTAAACTGGGAGTGGGAGAGGGGAGGGAAAGGAGGATGGAACATGAGGGATCAGGATGATCAAGTTGGAAGCAGGATGGAAGGGAAGAGTAATGATAGAGATCTTGATAGAGGTGGCCAATGTGGGTTTAAGGAGAAACCTGGTGCCAGGGAAACCTCCAGGAACCCACAAGGATGACTTTGGCTAAGACTCCTAGCAGTAGTGGAGAGGATGCTGGACTGGCCTTCCCCTGTAATAAGATTGGTGACCACCCTAATTGGCATCATAGAGCCTCCATCCAGTACCTGATAGAAGCAGATACAGAGATCCACAGCCAAGGTTCTGCTTCTTTTTAACTTCAGTCTACAAAACTGTACTCCAGCAACTGCCCTAGCAATAGTTGCCTTAATGGCACACACTTTTCCAAAAATCAAATTGACCACCAAAATATTCATGGCAGAGTCACACACAAAAAAGATCAGGGTCCACAGTGGGCATATTTAATTCCCTTTTAAAAATGGCCACTGCTGAAAACAAAAATAGTCTTACTTAAACACCAGGAGATATTTGCTGTGTCTGAAAGCATTTATGCTCATCAGAAAATAAGGTTTCATCTTTCATTCACTTCCTCCAGTGGACTTGATAGACAGCTCCTTGATTCAGCAAGTTCTATTGCATGGACGATTTGGGGAGAGCACGGAGATCTCCCTTTCTATACATCAGCTTTTTCAGGAGCTCCAGGAGCTGTTTCAGAGAACTGGGATGGGAAAAACAGCTCAAGTGCATCCAAGAGCTCCCGAACTCACTCTGAGCCTCCTCATGGCCATATATGACAGGTGAGGAGGTGGGGGTTGCCAAAAGGTCTCCGGCCACTGGCCAATTGGTTCTGTCTAATTTCACTTGAGATCAGATGTGTTAGATGTTTTCTTGCTGGCTTGATTACTTGTCACTAACTGACTCATTATTCACTCAATCGTGAAAAAAGAAGTCTTCCTAAGTGTCAGTCACACAAATGACTCATAGATAGCTAGAAGAAGGGGATCTCTTCCTGCTCTACAAACACATTCCCATGCCAGAGCAGAGCCCCCGCCCTTTGCAAGGGTGACTGGATGGATGTGCATATACTATACTTGCTTCCTCACTCCCTGGTAGTGTATTTTTTGTTCATTTCTTTCTTTTCCTTTCTTGTTTATTTTCTTTGAAGTTTTGGCTTAGTTGGGTTTTTGACTGGGACAGAGCTGGGTGTCCAATGTGTAAACACCGAATAGTCTATATCCTCTCAGAAGGTAGGTCATGCTCTGACTTTGTGGGCTAATGTGTGTGTGTAGAGTATGTGGGCACATGTGTGTATACATGTGTGTATAGTGTGTTGGCACATGTGTGTGTAGAGTGTGTGAGCACATGTGTGTTTAGGGTATGTGGACACATGTGTGTTTAGAGTATGTGGGCACATGTGTGTGCAGGGTGTGTGGGCACATATGTGTGTAGCGTATATGGGCACATGTGTGCGTATAGTGTGTGGGCACATGTGTGTGCATATAATGTATAGGTGTGTGTGTGTGTGTAGTGTGTGAGCACATGAGTGTGTGTATAGTGTGTACTTTGCTAAGGTGGGGATGTTTTTCTCCCCTTTCTCGGTTGCTTTGAGGAGAAGGAGGAAGAGGAGGAAGAGACAATGAGATGACATTGACATGCCTCTGCGAGGCAAGCACAACGGAAATCATTTGTTAATTCCTTATAGCTGTTTCTTTCTTAATTTCCAACCTCACAAGTATTAGATAAATGTGTTCTTGACTTATCTTGTCATGATTTCAGTGTCTTTAAACTTTCAGCCTTTGAGTGTATTTTCAATTGTGTGCTTGTCTATAAAAGCCCTCCTACCTTTGATAAGTCATCTGTCCAGGATTGAAAGCTAGACAGCTAATGTGCAGACTACAGTCAGAATCTAGACTAGAGCCCATGAGTATTTTTGGAGAGGGCAATGCTATTTATTTATTTATTCATTCATTCATTTGAGGCAGGGCTTTTTGTGTAGCCCCGGCTGTCCTGGAACTCACTCTGTTGACCAGGCTGGCCTCAAACTCACAGAGATCTTCCAGCCTCTGCCCCCAGCCAATGAGTGCTGGGATTAAAGGCATGCACCACCACTACAGGGCTATGCCTTTTATTTTTGTCCTCATCTTTGCAGGCAAATGAATCTCAGAGAATAAGGTTGTTCCACTCCACATCTGCACTCCCAGTCCCTGGCAACAGTGTTTATCACAGAAAAGCATCCAGTAAATAGTTACAGAATGAACTGATGTATAAATGAATGAATAGGAAAAACATTTTCACTCATGCCCTGTTTTGCCAAGTTCCAAATATATAAAGAGACCATGAGAAGCTATCAGCATGGTATCAATTTATGAAATATCCATTGGTGGCCTGGATTGGAAGGCCTTCAAGGAACTAGCAAACAGTGACAAACATCCAATAATCACTTCATCTAAATAACACTGCCATCTCCTCACTTGTCTATGATTTATGACTCCACAGCACAGGATCAGGTATTCTCAAGCTTCGGCCTGTGGCTGCTGCTCTGTTTGCCCTCTCAGGGGACAGCCCTCTTACAAAGTACAGAGGTAACGTTGCAGAAGTTAAGTGTGTTCTGAAGTGTGGTGACTCCCCAGCCCCAAGTGTGTCATCCTCTCTATTGGCTTCTGAATCATAATGACTTCCTCTTCAGCATGCACTCGCCATGGCTGGCTGCGTTTGGTTTTATGTTGGTTTTTGAGCTTTTAATTTCATTTTAAGGGTATTTTTGCCTGCATGTGTGCCTGTGTACCTCTGCAGTGCCTGCAGTGGCCAGCAAAGGAAAGTCAGATCCCCTGGAACCGGAGTTACAGATGGTTGCCGGTCTTCTTGTGGATACTGAGAACCAAACCCAGGTCCTCTGGAAAAGCTCTTAACTGCTGGGCCATCTCACTAGCCCTCATCTTGTTTATATTTAAGAAAAATTCTTACAGTTGTGAGGGTCCCAGGATTTTTAAAAGTCTATGCTCTCCTGTTTTGCACTGCTTGGCTGCCCTTGACATTTATGCTTTCAGAGATTATCCAGAAATCACTAATTAATTGGGATCCTCACCTTACCATTCATTCACCAACCTCCACCACTGAGGTCTAGAATTACGGGAGGTAAGGTAATGGGTTATTAGTTATTGATGGATTACACTTGAAGGCCTTCATAGTAACAAGACAACAACAAGAATATTACTCCACAATTCTCCAATAGTCACAAAGAAACTTGCCTCACAGCATGTATTACTCTTCAATGACACAAGGACTTAACTAAAGATTTTTAATCTCCCTTTCATGTCTAGCTTTTTTTCAGCTCTATTTGGAAAACAACAGGAGAGGTAATGACTCCCGAGCCCGCATGACTCGGAAGGGTTTGAGAGCCTTACTAACAGATCTACAGCAGGTAAATCTCAATGGGTGTCAGTCATACCAACCTCTTGTTGTTTCCACAGTTAATTCATCTTTATGTAGCAAGGCTAACCTGTCCCTGTTTCTTCCTCTGCACTGAACTGGTGAACTTCCCAAAATACATCACCCTGTGTGAGCCACCTTTTTCTTACAGAATGCCTGAAATGGTCGACTTAAGAGGTAGAAATTTTATCTGGGCTTGCTGCCTTGGAAATTTCAGCCTGTGGTCAGTTGTCCCTGCTGCTTTGGGGATGTAGCAAGTTGAAACATCATGATGGAAGCATGGGCAAGAGGGCTACTCATCTCATGTTGGGCAAGAGAAAGGAGGAGTCTAGAATCACATAATATCCTGCAAGGGCTTATCACTGTAAGACCCCCACTTTTTTCCTCCTCTTCCTCTCCTCCTCCTCCTATTCTTTTTCTTTTGGTTTTTCCGAACAGTGTTTCTTTGTAGCTTTGGAAGCTGTCCTGGAACTTTCTCTGAGGCTGACCTAGAACTCACAGAGATCCACCTGACTTTGCCTCTCGAGTGCTGGGATTAAAGGCATGCACCACTCATGGCCGGCTCATAAGCCATACTTCTTAACATTTCATCTATTTCCTGATGCCATGAAGCTACAGCTGTGATACATGATCTTTGGGGGATATTTAAGGTCCAGTCTTATATTCTTAATCTCAAAGTTCTCCATTGTCTGCTCCCATCTACAGCATGGGGCCGACATTCTATATTGTAACCATGTACAGGATGTCTCAGCTCTCCTTAACTCTTGAGAAGGCATCTTTTTGCACAGATAGTTGTTGAGTCTGTTTTATACTTTCTAGCTCTACCCATGCCCTTTATCCCAAGCAAAGTGATGACTTAAAGTTCTTAATGTTTCTATCAGCACAATTTTATTTAAAATAATGGGTTTCATCGTGACATATACATAATTTTTTCAATCATATTCTCATACATATACAATTTCCCTCCCTTGTTCCCTTCCAACTCCAGCCAATCCCCTTCCTCTTCCAAACCAGTTTCCTTCAGCTTTCGTGTCTTTCTCTGTGTGTGATCCAATGAGTTTCTTTAAGGTTATTTACAGGCACATGTGAGAGTTTAATTGTAAGAGTTTGGGTGTCCTTAGCAATGGCTACACCACTAAAGAAAATGTCTCTCCTTACTCCACCAATCATTAACTGTGTATACATCCTCAGAGAAGAATGGGCCCATGACAGGATACTGACAGAGCCAATCTTGTGTAGGTTTTTGTGTAGTTGACCATAGCTGCTCTGAGTTTGAGAGGGCTGCAGCCATGCCCTGCCCTGAAATCAGCATCCCACACATCTCTGCCCATTGCCTCCAGCTCTTGGATTCTTTTGTGATGCTCCCTGAACCTTGAGGAGAAGGTAATAAAGATGTTTCATTTATGGCTGGGTACTCAACAGCCATTTATTTTCTGCACTTTGGCCAATTATGGGTCTCTGCAGTCACTGCTGACTATTGCAAAAAGAAGCTTGTCTGACCAGAGTTGACAGCAGATTTTAAATTTTTCAATAAGGTTAAAATGTTGCTGGCAGTGAAGGTTAGGGGGGTCTCAGGAGTGATAGAGAGGCATAGAAGTTGTCACTCATAGAGATAGGATTGAGCTATGAGACAAAGGAATTAGGAAACAGTTTTAATTGCAAAGCAATAGTGCACACTCCAGAAACAAGATGTGGATAGAGTCACATCTTACTGATAAGCCAAATAAATTGAAAATAATTCATAAACTAAGGTGGATAAAAAGGGGCAGTTTATAGGGTAAGTCTTGGTTTTCCAAGAATAGGGTCTATATTTTTCCTGTTCCTATATAGGGTATTCAGATATGTCATAACATCAGAAACATGATGGAAAATGTAATTATGTAAGGCTAATGATATAGAAATGCCATAATAAGCAAAGGGCAGTTAACAAACATCTTGAATGGCCCAAACTGGTTTCAGAAAGGTCCTATTTTTGTTTTTATTTTTTCTTTTGTTAAAAGAATCTATAGTTCATAATGCTTGCTGTTTTATGAGAGAGAGAGAGACAGAGAGAGAGAGAGAGAGAGAGAGAGAGAGAGAGAGAGAGAGAGAGAGAGATTGTTAGAAGGAAACAGGTTTATTCCAAGTCAGCTCTGAGGAATGCAGAGGAAATTATCTGCCTCAACTCCATCTAGTGAGGTTTTAGCATAGTTTTATGGGAGGAAAAGGGGGTGTCGGTGCTCTGGGCAGGGTCTTCATGGTCCAAAGGTGTTCTGTCTTCCCTCTTCTCTGCTGGGAACCATACAATGGATGGGGTTTTCTTGCAGTCAGTGAAGGAGCAACTCTAAAGACTTCTTTCAGCCAAAAGGATTATGAAGGAAGAGCACACTGGGTTTGTTTTGTGTCAACTTAACACAACTAGACTCACTAGAGAGAAGAGAACCTTAATTAAGGAAATGGCTCCATCGTGTGGGTGTGTCTATAAGGCACAGTCTTAATTAATGATTGATAGGAGAGTCCAACACTGCAGATGCAACCACACTTGGGCAGGAGGTCCTGGGTTCTATACAGTAGCAGGCTGGTCAAGTCATGGGAAAGAATCCAGTAGGTGGCTTTCCTCCTGCAAGACCCCCAAGAGACCCCAAGAGTTTGGAGTCTGTCAGGGGGGAAGGCCCTCGCCCCCAAAGAGACGAGACCAGACCACTGGATGCAAGTGCAAGAGGTTATTTATTGTTTACACAGGTACCTGTGGACGCTTCAGTCTTTGGGGGGGACTGAGCGTGCCGAGGTTAAAACTCAGGCAGTTTATATAGGGTTGGGGTGGCAAGAAGCAGGCTTACAGAAGCAGAAGCATGGTTACAGGGATTCCATTGTTTCATCTAAAAGTAGCAGTTGTAGTTAACCAAGGACAGTTGGTTATTCGGGTTGGGCACAAAGAATACAAAGAATTCAGTTATGACTCTCTCAGCATCCAGGATACCGTCCTGCTGGCCTTGATTTAGTCCAAGCTGCAGACCACAGATATCTGGTTGGCGTTGGATGAGAGCAACACCTGGTTCCCTCCTGTACTTTTCTTATAACTTGACCTTGGCAATTAATGAGAGCAGCTCAAATAGGCAATAAGCATAGTGGGGGATCTTTCACTCCACGCTTCCCTACTCAGGTTCTGCTAGTTAGTGCCCTGACTTCCCTCAGCAATAGACTGTGATCAGAGATCTATAAGCCAAACAAACCTTTCCTCCACAAGTTGCTTTTGAACATGGTGTTTATCACAGCATCAGCAAACTCATCCAGAGAGCAGGGGCCAATTTTTGTGATGGCCTGGTTTAATGCAGCTCTGCCCAGTTATCAGTTGCAAGCTCTTCCTCTATGCTGCACAGCCAGATTCAAGAATGCCAGATATAGGTATAAACACTTCATTGCTGTTCTGGTGGTTTTGACAGCACATAGATCTACTGCAGCCTTTCTGCTGTCTGAGGCATGTCTCAGGCAAACACCATTACAGATGCTCCTCCATGACAACTACATGTCTCAGAACTGAAGCAGGTAGAAAGCTGGGGGAGGCATAGGCTGCTCAACTATGTATTCTACCAGACTGATAACAGTAGCCAATTTCAAAGTGGATGTGATAAAAAGGGTCTGGTAGAGTGGCCTTTTCCCTCTGCTCTAGAATTCCTTGTGTTCACTTCCTATTACTGATGGCTCCAAGTTAACACCAGTCTCAGTGGATTTTAAAAATCCACTCATTTCAAACTCAATCAAGGTCAGTGTGGGCTGAAATGCTGGCTCCTACTACCTCTTCTTTCTCTACTTGTATCAGCAAGCGTTTGAGAAGGCTATGGGGAAGAAGAAGATCTGCGATTGCATAGCAAATTATCATCCCGTTGACTTCCATTACGGAATTGAAGATGGATTCCTCCCATAGAAAATTCCAGTCCTCACTATGTGATTCAAATCATCCCCTAGGAATGCTAATTATCATTTCAAGTGCCATTGTGTCCATGCCAGCATGCCACCTAGTCACACTTCATTCTTCTCGATAGAACACCTGCAATAAATTAGCCAAATAGGCAATTAACTCAAAAAAAAAATTTATGTAGACATTTAGAAGGAAAGCATCAGGTTAAAGGCCACTACAGTGGGCACTTTCTTTTTACTAGTATCAGAACCCAGAGCTGGTGATCCCAGGTCTTCTCCCAGCATATTTCACATGTGAACTGAGACCTCTGCCTTCATTAGGGGTAAGCACACCAGAGGAAGAAGCATGTTAAATCAGCAATCTCTTAATAAGTGGCCCAGGTAGGTCATCAATGTTCAGAAGTCCAGAGATGGGAAATGATTTGTTGGTTTGTTGTTGCTGACTAAGTAACTTAGGGAGTAGTTACTTATATTCTGTTGGTGACAGGGTTATTATTTAACGCACATACCATCTTGTTAATAGTATGAAAATGTTTGTTGACTTCTGTCTGGCTAATTGTGAGCAAAGAGGTTCTAAGTGCCACTTTCCTGATTAGGATGATGTTTATTTGAGTTGATGGACTCAGCAGGGGGTCGTTGCAATTACAGCCAGTGTCTGACAGCCTGTGCTGAGCAAGGCATCAGATGTGAAACTGGGACTCCTGTCCGAATGGAAATAAGTGAAGGTGACTGACTGGAAACCAGAGTCAAATCCATCACCATCCATCACAAGAGTTTTCAGTCCCTTAGTTGCCCCACCCCACCTCCAGAAGTAAATGTGGTTGAATGACAGAATGCAAGGACAATTGAGCCATTGGAAAAAAAATAAATAAAAGCTAATAAGCTTTGTCCCTTCAGTGAAGAGACAATACTTACAGAGTGAGACCCCAACCATGCAACAAACTTGATTTTTTATCTTGAACAAATTGTCATCATCTCTCAGTAATCCCTTGATCTATTTAATTTTAAAAACATTTAATTAACAAAAATTATATATGAAGTGTGGTGTGGTGTATACATGCCTATAGTTACAGTTATTCTGGAGGTGAGGTGGTAGGACTGTTTGAACTCAGGAATTTGAGACCAACCTTTTAAGATCCTATTTCAAAAGAAGAAATAAAGAAAGGAATAAAAAAGAAAAGGAAAGAAGAGGAGGGAGGGATGTTACATTATAGTGTATCACAAGTAACACAGGTGTACACTGTGTAAGGATTGCCACAGTCAAGTAACTTGCATACCTGTCATACCCATGGTCACTATTGGTGTGTGAGTATAGATGAGAGAACCCAAAACCTGATCTCATATCAAATGTCAAGTGAAAAAGATGATGTCATTAACAAGTCACTGTGTTGAGTGTTAGATCCCCAGAACCTAATCATCATAAATTGTAAAGTTATACTCTTTGAGCAACCTCTCCCTAATTTCTCCACTCTGCCCCCAACTCCAAAAACTCATATTCTACTCTCTGTTTCTATTAATCTCTTTTGGATTCCCTGTATAAGAGAGATTATGCAGTATTTCTGTGTATGGCTAATTTCAGTTTTACTTAGCACATATTTTCCAGGCTCATCCATGCTATAGCAAATGACAGAACTTCCTATTTTTAAATGCTGGATAGCATTCATTAATGTCAACAAACACCTAGATTGGTCGTATATCTTGGCTGTCCTAAATAAGGCTGCAGTGAATGTGTAGATGTCTCTTCTAGACATAATGACTTCACTTCTTGTCAGTCTCTCCTTTCAATAATGATGACTACCACCCCACTTTGAAGACTGGAGTTATAGTTTGCAAATGAATTGTCCCCCCCAAAAAAAACTTTGGAACCCAACTGGTAGATCCAATCACTGAGAAGTGGCTGGATCATGGGGGCTCTGATATAACTGACAGCTTAGACAGACTTTGAATGGATTGCTTGGTAGAAACTTTCATGTTTATGACCTAGTTAAAGGAGCTAGGTCAACAGAGATCTGTCCCATTGGCTTCTTGTCCCTATGCTCCTTGTTCACCATGAGGTGACCAACAGGTATGCCCTGTTACAGCCTTCTGTCTTGATGTTCTACCTCACCACAGCCCAGAATTCATGGACTAAAACTACAAGACAACCTCAATCTCTCCTCTTTGACATTTTTTAAGTCAAATATTTTCACATAGAAGCAAAACAAGCAATGGAATTGGCATGCATTCAAATGAGATGATGTGAAAATACTTGACAAGATGTTTCTTAAAGCCGCCATGAACTTGAAAGCAGTGGCACTGTGACCTTCATCAGGGAACAGAGAAAAGAAAGATTAAAATAATCTGCCTTGGATCCTGAGAAGTCAGACAGCAGGCATTTTCCCCTTTGCTGCCTCAGTGGCTTCCTTCTGTGGTCTTCCTCCAGTCTTTTTTATTCCTTGTTCCAACTCAAGCTCTACACAAAACCCGAAGCTTACTGTTTTGATTGAGATGGTCCGTTTCTTCTCGGAAGTCTGGTATTTGTTGCTTGCATTGTTGTGATTTAGAAAAAGCAGTACGTGCAAGACAAAGTTGCCATGCAACAGAATTCAAGCAGAGTTTTTTTTTTTTTTTTTTTTTTTTTTTTTTGTTAGGAAAAGGGATCATAAAAGGGGGAATTGGGAGACAGGAGTCCGAGAGAGAGAGAGAGAGAGAGAGAGAGAGAGAGAGAGAGGGAGGGAGGGAGGGAGGGAGAGGGAGAGAGAGAGCACAGAATAGATAGGGAGAGAGAAAGGAAGAGAACATAGGGAATGTGCACAAGTGGTGTTCTTAGTGGCTGCAGCTGAGGGTGTATCCTGTCAGAACCCCAAGGACAGGCCAGTACAGATACCTGAACACTAACATGCATGACCTCCATTACTCAGGCACACTAAGTCCATTCAATAGCTAACATGAGGCTGCCTTTGCAGATTCTGACTGTCATGGGAGAGAGCTGCACTTTGTGTTCCGTGGAAAGTGCTATCCACAGCTGTTTCCGAGGGGTGAGTAGCATAAAAAACATTCCTGGGAACTGGTACAGATGTTTGAAGAGTTTGCTTAAATTAGGCTTCATGCATGTTCCAGGACAACCTGAGTTTAGAAGTAGTCTTTCCTCCAGCTTTCACACGAACAGACAGAGCCAAAGGGAATGAGAGGCCTGAAAGCTGTGTCTCATCCTGCTTGTCTTTCCCAGGTGCTGAGCTCTGGAATCAAGGAGGAAAAATTCTTGTCCTGGGTACAGTCTGAGCCTCTGATCCTTCTATGGCTCCCAGCCTGCTACCAACTGTCTGCCTCAGAAATGCTTGCTCACCCCGTGCGGTGCAGCATATGCAGAACCTTCCCAATCATAGGACTGAGGTATAGTCAACATCATCCCCAATCGGTCATTTGACAGATGGGCTCAAGGGTGGAGCTACATAGATAACCCTAGACCTCTCTCTGGGATCCTTCTTATGCATCTGGAGTTCACAGGCCTTTAGCCCAATAATTTCCTGTCTGAGGCACCCTGGTTGAAAATAAATTTATTTCCTATAATTGATGAACTATTAACTTCTTCCTCTGACTCACACTCTGAAGTAGCCCATGTTTTTGTTCATCTAAGGCAATCATGACCTCTTGTGGGGGAGGGCGAGTCAAACAACCCTTTTACAAGGGTCACATAGCAGGTATCCTGCATATCAGAGATTTATATTACGAGTCATGAAAGTAGCAAAACTGCAGTTATGAAGTATCATCAAAATAATTTTATGGTTGGAGTCACCACAACATGAGGAACTGTATTAAAGGGTAGCAACATTAGGAAGGTTGAGAGTCCTGCTCTAAAGTATAAAACAGTTGTCTTTTGCTCCAAATGAGCCTATTAAACACTTTGGAACTACCCCCAAGAATAGTTTGTTAAGTCACCAGATAATGGTGATACAGCCTTTGATTCCAGCACTTGGGAGACAGAGGCAGGGGGAATCTCTGTGAGTTTGAGGCCAGCCTGGTCTGCAAGTTCTAGGACAATCAAAGCCACACAGAAAAATCCTGTCTTAAAAAAAACAAGAAAGAAAGAAAGAAAGAAAGAAGGAAGGAAGGAAGGAAGGAAGGAAGGGAGGGAGGGAGGGAGGGAGGAGGGAGGGGGAGAGGGAGGGAGGAAGATTAGGATGTAGGTTTCCCATAAATTAAATTAGAAGGTAAAAGCAGAGATACTGTTCAGAGTTTTGAAGAGAAGGAAATGAGAAGTCTGACCAAGGATGGGCAAGCCATGTATCATGACCTATGGGCACAGATATGAGGCTGTGTGAGAGTTGAAACTCCAAGACATTCATTCAGTAGCTAACAACAAGGCATGGGGGGGGGGCCGGGGGGAGCCTGGAAGGGGAGGAGGTTGGAGCCCTTGGGGCTTCACACTTTGTCCCACTTCTCTTCTTGTAGCTCCTGACCCTCACTAATTCAGACATTAAATACATTTTCCACAGTCCTAAAACAGGTCTACTGGACCCGCTAAAAATCTGGAGGTCAAGCTTAGATTTGTTGAGAAACTGAATTGATTTTCCAGGGTATTTTGAAAGAACATCAAAATTTGAGTCATAAAAGCCTCTGTACAGCTAGACATTAGTGGCGCACACCTTTAATCCTAGCACTGGGGAGGCAGAAGCAGGTGAATCTCTGTGAGTTCGAGGCCAGCCTGGTCTACAGAGCTAGTTCCAGGACAGGCTCCAAAGTTACAGAGAAACCCTGTCTGGAAAAAACAAAACAAAACAACAACAAAATTTCTGTGAAAATAACAACTTGAATAATAAAACATGTCAATGGGAAAAAATAAGCAGGCCAAGGAAATCTTCAAATTATAGTGAAAGCGGTATTTTCTTATGATGTACAGTGAAAGAACATGAATATAATTATCACTATAATTTATCATGAATATAACTTAACACACTGTGTGTGTATACATACATACATACATACATACATACATACATACATACATACATACATAATTTAACCAATAAACCACAGAAAGGCATTCCTCATATGACTTCTGTATGTCTAAGCCAGAAACAGAATGACTTTGAAAGCACACAAAGTACAACTTTTACATTGAAATAAATTGTTATTTCCTCGAAATCATTATTTTATAGCATTGAGTATCAAAGATTTTAAGTGACTTGCTCAGGCTACCCAAGAAACAGCAGCGTCAGACTTTTGTATGATATGCTGTTGTCTGTTTAAAATGAAGTCAAACTTCTTAGAAACATGGTTGGGTGGACTATTTTTCCTCCCAGACAACAAAAGCAAAGCAAGCTAAGGGGGAATGCTCTAGAGATGTCTGTGGCTTCCTTTAATGATGCCTCTTAAAACTTGTATGGATATATTATAGCCTTAGCCTTACACTTGTGGGTTTGGCTCTCAAAGCTCAAGCCAGTGCTTTAGTTTCAGGGAGACTGGTAGAACAGCCAGAGAGCAGAAGCAGCCACAGAGCTCAGAAGACACAGGAAGAATGCAAGGCTCGACTTCTTATGGGAAGAAAAGGGGCTGGGAGACGGCTTGGTTCGTAAACGTTTACTTACAGTGTAAGTGTGAGGATCCAAGTTCCATTCCTCAGAACCAGTGGATGAAACAGTACTGGAAACAGAGACAGGAGGATTCCTGGGGCTTGGTGGCCAGCCAGTTTAGAGAAAAGAGTCTGAGCCAGACTCAGTGAGAGACCTTATCTTACAAAGATGGGGAGCTGCTGAGGAAGACATCCAGCGTCTAGCCTCCATGCACACGAGTGCACCTGCATGCACACGGGGAGAAGGGGGCCCAAAGAGAAGAAATTGTCCCTACCCCAAGAATTAAGTCATAGATGGGTTATCATATATATCCTATGAAAGAAATAAATCATATAAGACTGAGATGACATTGGAAATATGTCTTGGGCTCTCTGTTTGGTAAGATTATTAACAAACCAGTGTGCTATCCACTCAGCAGCCTTTCTTGTGGCCTCAGAACACAGAGGAATACACTTAAGGGTAGTTAGCATATTGTTCAGACAGGTCAACTGTAGTCTAGAAGACTGGACAAAGCTGCCAGATGGGCAGCTCATCCAATAATCCCCTTTAAAGACAAGGCTTTTCCATCTTGTACACTGTATTGGAAGGACGAGTGCCTTCCCACTTAGATGCATTGATTAATTTTCAAAACTATGCAAAATTTTGCAAGGCCAAGAAGGCAGTATTTATTAGTTCCATTGTCCTTCTGCAAAACCTGGTCTGTTCGTTTCACTTCATTCAGTTCACGTTCACTGACTACCTACTATGGGCCAAACAGTGAGAGCTTGCCTTTCCAGTGCAATGGCTGTCACTGATACAGCTAGAAATGATGACATTGTTATTAACCAGGGGCTGCCCCATCTTGCTGGCCCTTCAGCATCATAGTATTCCCTGAGTGTCAGGAGAGATCTCTCCCTAACAGCGTACCTCAGTGTTCTCTTCTGAACATCAGGAGCTTTAAGATCCAGAAATGAGGAAGAAACTTCTGCCATGTTACTGTGTCAGGAAACAGGTGAATGTTCGGGAAGCTCAGGGCCTCTGAGAAACCTCCTCTCTCCATCTTCTCTTCCCTATGCACAGTCTTCTTAAAAAAAAAAAAAAAAAAAAAAAAAAAAAAAGGCCTGGGCTTGTTTTGAAATCCTTTATCCAAGATTATCAAACCTTGTAATTTTCTAAGAGAATCCCTAATTCAACTCTATCAAAAAATGCCAAACTTCTTGTTTAAAATTTAAAAGTACACTCTAAATATTTGAGTACTTCCTGCAGCTACACAAGATATCACTTCAGACTTGCAGTCCCTAGATACTGCCTATGCAAGGCACATGGTATTTGGGTAGTGTGGGGAAAGGGTGTAAATCAGATGTCTAGAGCATAGTTTATTGGATAAAAACACATTAATATAATGTCTTATTAAAGCCCAATCAAGGGCAGGTGAGATGACGCTGCTACGTAATATCTCTATGACTTAAGGCCTCTAAGCATAACCACTTGAGTTTATTCCTCAGAACTCATGTGGAAGGAGAGAATCAATTTCCAAAAGTTATCCCCTGACCTCCACACATTTGCCATGGCCCATGCACACACACACACACACACACACACACACACACACACACACACACACACAAAATACTACTAAGACAAAGTTCATGTTTCTTTGAATAAGTAAGCACACAGGTTTTTTTTTTTTAAATAACTGTCAGGGTTGAGAGACAAGTTGCAACCACTGCCAAGTCAGTCAGATACTTCCTGTATGTGTGAGGATGCTCACTCTCCCCTTGAATTTCTCTTGTTTGCTCTCCTACGGGTGTGACATAAGCTGTACTTCCATTCCTTTGGCAGATACCGCTGTCTGAAGTGTCTCAACTTTGACATCTGCCAGCTGTGTTTCTTGTCTGGTCTCCACAGCAAATCCCACCAGAAGTCACATGCTATGATGGAGGATTGTGTCCAGGTAACATCTAAGGCAGTGTGGCAAAATCTTCCCTACCCCAGTCCTTAGAAGACATAGCATCAAAAACCTTTTCCTTCCACCTGTTAACAGTTAGGACTGGAAAAGGCGGGCTCAACCTTCCACGTTTCTCTGTATAACTGAGCTCTCCTATGATGGAAGAGTAGCATATACTATAGGAAAATGTCCTAATGACTTTCATTGGTTTTTATGATTGACACATGCCAGGAGTTTAAAAAAATAAATGGACTTTGTTTACATGACAGGCTTTTATAAATGCCTTTGGGAAGAAGGAAAGGCTTAATAGGATACAGCTGGATCATTGGTCTCTCACTCACACTATGCACTAGGAAGCACCTGTCAAAGTTAGAGGGGACAGGTATTGAAGAATGGACGAGAACAAAGGGGGTGTTGATTTGGCGAAAACGATGCAAAAAAAAAAAAAGCTTCTAATTGTTGTATACAATTGGAAAGGTTTTACTATGATCTTCCCTGAGACCTAAGTACCACCCCCACTTTGGAATTAAAAAAAGAAAAAAAAAAATCTAGGTTTTCACTGGAAAAGTAAACTTTATAATTTGTGATTCTTTTAAAGAAATGTATTAGTAACCAACAAGTTCATTTAGTTCTAAGAAGAAAGAAAATAGGAAGCATAAGCTATTCCTAGGGGTGAATGGGAATTAGGGTGACTGGGAGTGGGAAATTGTCTTTAACTACCAATTTCAGGTGAATCTATACAATGGAGCTCCTCAAACACCAGTGTAGTGAAGGCTGCATGCAGATGGATTGCTTTCACCAGTGTAGTCTTCTGGTTCTCTCTTCGACATCAAGACCGCTCCAGGAAGGGCAGGCACCTAAATTTACCTAATACCTTGCTAAATTGCACCAACTGTGTGCTGGTTCTGGTTCCTTACCTCTCTGGTCTACCTCTCCGACCCTGGAAGCTTGCGACTTCATGGTATTACAGTGACACCGTGTGGTCATCTTGTTAATACACGTTAATTTTCAAGAGCTGGACAGCTTCAAATTGAACATCTTTGTTTCTTTTTCCTGAAATTCCTTGGGTGGATCAGATGGATGGGTTTCAGGTGACCCATTACCTAATGAAATTGACACAGTAGTAAAACCTGGGAGGGATGTTCCGGGCAATTAATCCACAACGTATCACCTTGTTCTTAAAGGAACCCACATCCACAAATGTGAGCAACCATAAACTTAGTGCACGGTGGTTCCTTCCTACAGCTTTAGAATCCCCAGTCTCTTTAAGGAGCAGTTTGTGGTATTCAACCTTGAGACTTGTGCCATACGCAGGTTTATACATAAATGGTATGAAGAAACACTAGGAGCAAGGAAGATTATTTTTCCAGTGCATCAGCAACAAAAGGAAAGGAATGAAGGCCATGTTTCAATTGACTGGTGCACATTGAGATTTTTTAATGGACTTGATTTCATGGCTTTATTCATTTGTGTGTAGGCATGTATGTGTGAAATGGCCAACATGTGGAAGCCAGAGGCCAGAGTGTGGGTCCGAAGCACCAAACTTGGTCAGCTCAGAAACAAGTGCCCGTCCCCACTGAGCCATCTTGTCTGCCCCTTGGTGCCTCTTTTAATGTTGTTCATTTCCACAGATGTCATCAAAGGAGAACACAAAGCTCTTCTTCAGGAACCTCAGAAACAGCCTGCCCCAGAAAGGCGACAGGACAGGAGCCATGGGGAGACAGTGGCTGCTGGACCAGCTGGCTCCAAGGCACCCAGCTAGCCATGGGCAGGCCAGGTATGAGGCCAGGATGCTGGGTCCACAGCCAGCACGGATTATAGCTGCAGGTTTTCTCTCCCTTAAGAGATATAGACATAGATATGCATATGTTAATCATACAGAATAATGGATTTTGATAGCATCCTCATACATTATATATTTTGAACATATTCTCCCGTTGCCTTCCCTTGTTCCCTCCCCACTCCTGCTGACCCCTTCCTCTTCCCGAGTCTGCCTTCTACCTTCATGTCTTCCTCCTTTCACATCTGCCTTTCTTTTCTTCTTTCTTTCTCTTCACCATGTAACCCTCAGAAATTTTTAAACTGAATATAGATCTTCAGGGAGGCATGAGGCCTCAAGAGCCCGTCTTCCCCCAGTGATGAGATACTGGTGGGACCAATCTTGAGCGGGTCCTGGGCAGGTAATCACGAGTGACAAGGTGCAACCGAGCGGGCTGTGAAACCCAGAAGACCTGTTCCACATGCTCCATCCCCATCTCTTGGTTTTCCTTCCATTCCGCTTCCCCGGGGCCTTGGGGACCGAGATGCAGAGGACCCATTTAGAGCTGAGAAGTCAATAGCTGCTTATTTTCAGAGCATTCACAAGGCCCTGCAAGGGTTGGGTAGAGGGAAGAGGGTAGAGATTCAAACGCACTTCACCTCTCTGTAAACAGCCTTTAGCTTTATGGGAAACTAAAAGACAACAGCGCCACACAGTGGCCATCGAGTTAGTTGCTCTTGCCACTAAAGGCACAGGAAGCTTAGCTGATTCCATTTGAATAACACTGTTCCCACTTCACTGTGGGTGAAAACTAGGCTTGGCTGTAGATGAAATCTCTCATTCTTATATTCACCTGCACTAAATGGTAAAGGTGCCCCCTATCATTATCCTCCAAATAACCGTTACTCTTTTTTTTGTTTTGTTGTCTTGTTTTGCTTTTTGAAACCCTGTCTTGATAGGTATCCCATGCTGGCTTTGAACTCATTGTGTAGCCCAGGCTAGCCTCTTAACTAACCACCCACTTTCTTTTACCTGTTGAAAGCTGAAATTACAGGTGTATACCTCCACTCCCGATGTAAACTATAATTTTATGTCTATACATACATACTCATATGTGTGTGTGCATGTTCATGTGTGTGCAGATGGATGCGTGTGTGTTTTGAGGTACATTCACACATGTCAACGCAGGGGGCAGAAGAAAAGCTCAAAGTGTTATTCTCCAGACACTGCCTACCAGTTTTCTTTCCAAAAAAAAAATGTATTTATTTGTATGTGTATGGGTGTTTTGTTTACATATATGTCTGTGCACTTCGTTAGCACCTAGTACCCATGCAGTCTAGAAGAGGACATTGGGTCCCTTGAAACTGGAGCTGGTGATGTTTGTGAGCTACCAGATGGGTGCTGAGAATTAAACCCTGTTCCTCTGCTCTCATTGCTTAAGGAACCCCATGTCTCCAGTCCCTCCCCTCCCCCTTTGAAACAGCATCTCTCACTGGTCTGAAATTTGCCAAGTAAAGCACTGACTGGACAGGGAGCTCCAGATCAGTCTCTTTCTCGGTGCTGGGATTACAAATTCATGTCACCATGGTGGGCCATTTAGATGAGGGTTCTGGAATCCGGACAAAGATGCTCATGTTTACAGGGAAAGCGGCTTAGCATACTGAGCCTTTCTCCAACCCCACAAACCAGCATTGTTAAGAGTCAACTCTCATCCTTCTTGAGAACATTGCAATTCATAAGCAATTGTGAGCATGTTAGGGGTGGAGGCATAAGAAAAAACAAACAGGTGGTGAAGTCATATGAACTGGATCAGAGAAGCCTTGTCCTCAGCCAGCGGCACATGCTGCCTTTACTTATCCATGACTAACTTTCTTCACTTCATCACAGGGATAGCCTGTCCTTCATATGCTCAGCACAGTATTTGTGGGAATAAGACAAACACAGAGAGTTGAAAGGGCTGTACATCACTAAAGTTCATTTAAATTCCATATATCCAATCTACTCTGGGTATAATAAATATGGTTAATCCCCAAGGTAGCATTATGTAATTTTGAACTTGGTCTGGGTATTGAGTTCAGAAACTCTGACTGATGACCAACCTGAAAGAAATAAATGTGAATGTTTTAATTTCACAAATGTGATCATAGTCAAAGAGTCATCCTTGCTATCTATTAAGCTGGTAAATTAGGAACACCCATCTTCTTTTTTATTATTATTTATTTTATATAACCAAGTCCATTTAAATGAAAACAAACATTTATAGACAATATTTGGGAATTTGGGCGTTGTTCTTTCCAAACTACTTCCTGCTGGTAAGGGGCGCTGTCATGGGGGATTCAAAGAAGATTCAGAAATCCTGACTGGAGTCTGCAAGGCTGCTTTGTCCAGCTGTTTTGAATGTAGGATCATCTGGTACTCTGTTTCAGGTGGTCTGGCTTGATCAAACCACATTAGTCTGGAAGGAATCCACATCTTTTCATTTTCTGTGGAAACAAAAATAGAAATCCTTTTCCCCAGTAACTTGTCCTTGAACTTAAATTTTGGAGTCAAAGCATTATTTTTTAATTTAATTTATTATTTTGCATGTCGATCCCAGTTCCCTCTCCCTCCCTTTCTCCCTCCCTCCTGCCCTCCCTTTTACCCTCTCTGCCCTCTCACATGCACTCTAACCACCCTCCCCTCCCATCCCCCCACCCCAATTCCATATGTAGGGGAATGCCATCCAGTTGGAGTCATGTAGATCTGACAGGTCATGTGAAGTAGGGACTAGGGCTTCTCTCCTGTCTCTAGATTAAGGCAGTTATCCCTCCATGGGGGGGGATGTGTTCACAAAGTCCTTTTGTGCACCAGGGATACATCCTGGCTCCACTGTCTGAGGTCCCTTAGACTGCTCAGTCCTTCTGGCTGAGACCCATATTCAGGGGGGCCTGAGTCAGTCCCATGCTGGCTTCCCAGCTATCAGTCTGGGGACCATTAGCTCCTCCTTGTTCAGGTAAGCTGTCTCTATGTGTTTCTGCCGCCTGGTCTTGTCCTCCCCATCTGCATCTGGGTTCTAGTTTGACTCAGTGTTTATGTATGGGTGTTTGATCCTGTTTCCAACAGGCATTAGTTGAGGGCTCCATGGATAAGTTAGTTGTTGATCTCACTCTCCGGGAAGGGCATTTATGGTAGCCTTTCCACGGAAGCTCAAGTTGTTAGTTGGCAGCAGTCTTGTAGTTCTCTAGACCTTTCTTTGTGTTCAGTTTTATCTTCAAACCAATATTGGCTCCCTCTTTTATGTTCTCTCTCTCTCTCTCTCTCTTTCCTGTCTTCTATTCCTAACCAGGCTCAATCTTCCTGGTCGCACATGTTTTCCTTTCCTCCCCCTCATTTTCTCCTACTTCTTTCGCCATTCGCTGCCCCCCCCACTTCCCTGAGCTCTGGGCGACTTGTTCCTTCCCGGTTCTGTGAGGGACTTTATATGAATCTCTTAGAATACACCTTGTATCCTAGTTCCTCTGGTGGTGTGAATTATAGGCTAGTGATCCTTTGATCTAGGTCTAAAATCCATATATGAGTGAGTACATACTATGTTCCTCTTTTTGTGACTGGATTACCTCATTCAGGATGGTTTCTTCAAGTGCCATCCATTTTCCTGAGGAACCGCCATACTGATCTCCAAAATGGCTGTATGAGTTTGCACTCCTACCAGCAGTGGAGGAGTGAGGAACACCCATCTTCTAAGGCAATAGTTATTGCCACGTGGTAATACTGGGTTTATTTAATAATTCAACAAGCAATCTGCATGGTAAGAAGCCCCTTCCTTTTGCTGTAGATTTACTTTACACATGACTGTTCACATCAGCAAGAATTACACTTTTATTTATAAGGACATAATTGGAAGTGAGGTGTCAGACATCACCAGCATTATTAAAATTTGGGGGAAATTCTTGCAAATATAATAGAAAATAAAATTCAAACGTTGGAAAAGGGAAGATGAAATCACCTGCATCTGCAGCTGATACACTCTCCAAACAAACCCTGAGGAACTTAGAAGAAAACACTAGAATTAAGGCGTTTAGTAATGGTACAACATAAAATAAGTTAGCCTAAAATTGATAGCTCTTCACTCTTCTGGCAATAACCAACTAGAAATTCTATAAAACTCTCATTTATAATGTATCTTATTTTACAAAGAAACTACACCCAAGTATAACAAACTGTGAGACCCTTATAATAAAATTATGCTATGACATTAAGCACAGAAAACAAGACCTAAACAAAAGAGAAACATGCCGGATAGCTGAATGGGATGGCACTAACATAGGATTGTCCATGCAGCAAAGCTAATATACCATTCCTAATCATTCACAGATTCGGGGTTTACACATTCACCTGCTTGCAAAATCTTACACGTCATCCAAAATCAATTTTCAAGGTGCCACTGCATCACTTAGAGATATGTACAGAATGCCAAACGTAAAGGCTGCCCACACATGCATTTGCAAGCTGAGGTGCAGCTGCAGCTGAGTTTTGTCCCCTTACTTCAGCTTTCAAGCTGTAAACAAATGTCTTTCACACAGTCTATTCACAACCAGATTTTTCACGCTTTTGTGCCTTTTCTGAGTGGTCTCACTGTTGCAAAAAGCCCTCTAGTGTAGTGTTGAAGTACTTCCAGGGCTCCAGGAAAATTGTGATGTCTCTTCACGAGACTGTGTGTGAAATGAGCTTTATGAACAAAGACTTCGAGGTGATGAGGAAGTAACTCCTACCTGCATCTGATCTCAAACGTCCAACCTCTAGACATGAAAGAAACATGTAACATGAACGTAGTGTATGTATACATGTAGTGTATGATATTTTGTTATAGCAGTCAGAGGTAATCCAAAGTGTTAAAATTATCTCAGATGGGACAAGAATAGAGTGCATCAGTCAGAAACCATGTTGCTTTCTCTATCCCTACACACCCTCCACTTTGAGAGAATGGGCTAAGCACAGAACAATCACTTTATCACCGGCTGTCAAAAGCAACTGAAATTAATCTGCTTGTGAAATGTGAACTCTCTGTGAGCAAATACCTCTCTGCTCTTTTAAAATGTTTTCTTCTTTTGCTCAACTATAACAACTCAAGATGGTAAAAATGCTTCCAAAATAATTTTGAAGAAAACTAAATGGAATTCTGTAAAATCAAGTATGCCTGCCCTTTGAGTCATCTGTGCTCTTTCAGAGATGACATAATAAACACACACCCGTGCTTAGAATTCCTGGTCCCTGGTCTGGACAACATGACCTGGGAGTCATTATCACTGAATTTCTTTGTATTTTTAGATCTAAATTGGCATGGAGAAGGAAGCATGAACTTTATACTTTTAGCTATCTAGCTCTCTAGCAATCGTACAGCCTGTCTGGAAAAGGACACAGGGAATAAGTGGAGTGACGTTATTACTATTTGATGCGGAGACCCTGACCTTGACATCTGATTTGACATTTTCAGTCACAAAGGGGGTACAGCTAAAGACATGGCTCAGTAGTTAGGAGTGCTTTTTTGCTTTTACAGAAGAGCCAAGTTTTGTTCCCAGTACCTTTTGTTGGATGCTTCACAACTGCCTGTAACTTGAGCATCAGGGGCATCTAATGCCCTCTTCTGGGCTCTATGGGTACATACAAATGGCATATATGTGTGTCTGCACACGTGCACACACACATACACAAATAAAAACAAATCTTTTTAAAATACATTTTAAATAAAAAGCTTTCCTTAATGTCATACTTGATCATTAAAAATTGCCCCAGCATCTTAGAAAACTCTGCTTTCTAACAGGTTTTGCATTGAGTTTAAAGGCCCTAAAGTCCCAGTGTGTGCAAGGCCAACAGGAGCGGTGGCGGCAGCGGCCACAGAACGCCCCAGATACCCATGTCAAAGACTGTCACCTGCTCCACAAGCAGATGACAAACCACGTGACCAGGTGAGTCCCAAAGAGAGAAGCCGTCACTGCAACACAGTGTCCAGGCACTGAGTAAGCAGGTACCAAGGCTTTGAAAACCATCCCCCAGATCAAGAAATATTTTCATCTTGTCAATATGA
The DNA here is from genome assembly GCF_943737965.1 of Phodopus roborovskii. Taxonomy (NCBI): domain Eukaryota; kingdom Metazoa; phylum Chordata; class Mammalia; order Rodentia; family Cricetidae; genus Phodopus; species Phodopus roborovskii. The sequence continues at coordinate 10,888,982 of NW_026126460.1, read as the reverse complement.
TCAATGAAAACTATAGGGAAATATTTTCAGTCATAAAGTGTTGCATGTTTTTGTTTGCCTCTTGAGACGTGGTCTCTCTTTGTATCCCAAGCAGGACTGGAAACTCAAATCAGTCCTCTGGCCTTTGCCTCCAGCATACTGAGATTATAAGTGTGAGCCACCACGCCCACTTAGGGATATGCAGTTATTGCATTAAATTTGGAGAAATAAGTAAAAAAAAATTAAAAATGAAAATAATCTATGTGTATGCATCATTAACATTTCAATATGCTTCACTCCTTTTGAATATTTTAGTTTAGATCATACTTTGAGATGTACTGATTATACTGTCAAATTGTCAATGTAAATTATATTGTGAACATTTTCCATTGTCAGAATCCTTCAAAAACATCTGCATAATTATTTAAATAGACAGAATGCTATTCATTTAACTCCTGTTTGACATTTAAGTTGTTTTCAATTTTTACTGTAATTTAAAATTTACTATTAAAATTTCCTTCCATTTTTCTTTTGTGTACAGTTACCCCATTATTTCCCTACAAAACACATCTAAAGTAGGATCACCAAAAAGGTCCATGGAAATATGTTTAAGGTTCTTCATGCTTATTGCAAAATTGCTTTTCAGAAAGGTATGCCAGATAAGACACCCCCTGTGAACCTGGCTACAGCTAAGATTAACTATTGCCCCATTTTAATTCTGCCGATTTACAATAAAGCAAAAATATAATTTCTCTTTTATTTATTTTTCTCAAATTTGGTGAGACAGAACTTTACCCACAAATACTTTTAGAAGGCAACTACATTTTGTCCCTTCTGGTGTGTCAATATATGTAAACGTTGAATCTTTCATCTTGGCAGAAGCAAGCCTTGTTCCCTTTAGTCTTTTGAACAGCATGACTTGGTTTATGGATGTTTCTAGTTCCTTTAAAAATGCTCTCAATTTTTTTCTTTGTAATTTCTTACCGTTTTTTTTTGACTTAGAAAAAGCTCTCCAGTGAGAAGTCAAATGATTCTTAATTGTATATATTTTAACATGCTTTATCTTGACATTATAATTTTAAATCTTTTTATTTTGACTTATGATAAGGGACAATAATTTCCGATTCTTGTTTATTTTGTTTCAATAAGCCCCTTCCATGTTGATGTCTACATCATGATTCTGCTAATCCACACTAGAATTTTCACCATTTTAGGATGTTTTACTGTTTCCCACTCAGCTTCCCATTTTGTTTTTATAAGAGAACATCATTTTATCATCTAGCTTTGTGATAACTATTTGTGCAATATATAGGAAGATTCCCCTTTCATCTTTCAACCACTTTATTGAAGTGTGACTAACAAATTAGAAATTATACATATTTAATGTGTACAAGTAATGAGTGAAGACAGGCATCTGTCCATGAAGCCATCACCACCATGCTGACCATGAAATGTCTATCATTTTCTAAAGTTTCCTCTCAGTGCTATTATTGGTTTTGTCTTTAGGGTTATTGTTTTTATTACTGTGGGAAGTAAAAGTGCTTAACGTTAAAGCAACACTCTGACTACTATAGGGTAGATATCTAGGAGATGTTTATTTTACATAAATACAACTCTATCCTGTGTACTATCACCTTCCCATTTCTCCCGCTTTGTCTTATTTTTTATGTTGTTATAAAATAATTATTCTTCTAAAAGAATATTTGAATAATTATAGTTAATGCAGCCTGATCTTCAGGGAGGCCATCAAAGGGCCATCGTTTATAAAGCTTTTAATAATCAAAGACAAAAATAAGTTTCCATGTGTAGCTGTGGTAAGAACGGTGCCTAGGCTCTAGGCCCTAGAAAATAAGTACCATGTCCACCAGTGCCAAACAGTTTGTGCAGCCTTCCAGCGAGCAGAGACACACACATGGTTGTGGCACCCTCAGATAACCCTGCCTCATCTTACTCTTGGCTTGTACTTTCTCTATCCAACCTTATGTGTGTAGTGCATTTCTGATTTATTTAGAATGTTTTTAGTAGTACAAGCAAGATGTGACTCTAAAGTTTAAAACACTGTGCTTAAAATGTGATCCTTTGCAGTCATAGGATCTAGTCTGCCCCTAGATCCCCAGTGGTAACTTGTGCGGGATAAACCTGTGCAGGCCTTTTCCTCTGCATTCGCCTGTGAGGAGGTGTGTATACATGTATGTGTAGGTGTAACACTACTGACAACCCAAGAACCTTGCACACCTGTACAAGAAAACTGCACAGTTGTGTTTACTACATCTAATTTGAAATAATTGAAAACAACCTTAAAAGCCAGTAAATTGGCTCAGTGGGTCAAGGCGCTTGCCATATAAGCCAGACAACCTGAGTTCCACACCAGGACACATGTAAAGGAGGAAAAGGAACTGACTCCGGGAAGTTGTCCTATGACCTCAACACAGCCCCCACAATAAATAAATAGAACAATTAATTAATAATGAAAGTTAAAAAATTTAGAAAAGTTTTATGTCCTTTAATGGAAATGACTCAATAAACTATGATGTCTAGCCTATGAATATCATTATATATCCACATGCATAAACCTAAAATGTTTCTCAATTACAGAAAAATATATATCATATGATAACATGAATTGAAAAAAAAAGTTTAGTCTTTTATGTAATAATGTCATTACTTCAAAGGCTATGTTTGAATATTTGGATGACCAAAGCAGGAGCTGTCACTCTGAAGCCACAGAGTGTTCTCCAACAGGAAACAGTGACTGTGTATCTGGCCCACTCTCCTCTTTCTGTGTTTCCTTGTCTTCTCCACGGTGTTCATCTGAACAGAAGAAAAGGCTTCAGAATAAAGTCATAGCTGCCTAGAAATGTAGAGTTGGCGAGTCTATGTTCTACCCAGATTTGGAATCATGGGCGGAGACTGTGTGCTCCAGAGCTTGAGCCAGGCTGGGTCAGGACAACAGAAGTCTTTGGGTGCCAGTTCGGGAAGCAGAGTGTGATGTGACAAAGTTCAGTGGGGAAAACCCACCGAAGAGTCAAGCCACCACGGTTCATTCAAAAGAGTTGGTGGATTCAAAGGGAGGTCTTGCCCGTCAGTGTACATCCACGTAGGAGACGAAGTAGAAGGTGAAGGAAGACGTGAGAAACTTCAGCCGATGGTAAAAATGTGACCCAACTGTGTTCTGTGAATGTCTTTGCAAGCAGCTGTTCAGAGAAGCAGCAAACATGGGCAGAAGGCTATTGTGGCTTGCCATTTATACTTTAGTATTAAATATATAGTATTAATATATTGTGTTAATATTAATATGTAATTAGTTCTGTAAATTGGGTTGTATGCCTATACTTTCAGAAGTAAACATTTGCTTCATTGTTCTTACACATAAATCCAAACATCAGCTAGTTTGTGGGGGAAAAAAACTGCAGTTTATTTTGAAAAAATATGTTATTATCATGCTCTTATGACAACTTTTTAAAATGTGCTTAAGTTCAAACTAAAAACTAATTTTCCTAATTTCTTGCTTCCCTAGACCATTGTCAGCATTAAGAAGGAACTGTGGAGAACCCATGACTTCATCAATACTCTGCACAGGGAAAGAAGGTAGGAGCCACATGTGAACATGTGAGGAGGGAGGAGCCACATGTGAACACGTGAGAAGGGAGGAGCCGCATGTGAACACGTGAGAAGGGAGGAGCCGCATGTGGACACGTGAAGAGGGAGGGACCACATGTGGACACATTAGGAGGGAGGAGCCGCATATGGACACGTGAGAAGGGAGGAGCCACATGTGAACACGTGAGGAGGGAGGAGCCACATGTGGACATGTGAACAGCAGCTGAGACAAGCCAGGAGCTCTGCCCTAAGCTTTTATAGAGACATTTTCTACAGAAAAAGAAAGAAAGAAAGAAACTCCTTTTTTAAAAAATTGGGAGAAATGATTTAAGCAAAGAAATTCTACATTTCAGTTTGAAGATAAAAAAGCAACCTAATTCGGTATGAGTAGTTACCCATAATGAATATCAGGCAGGAACTACAGTATGATTTCACCTTTGATCACTTGAGGTCATTACTTGAAAGAAGAGTAAGAGGGGCTGTGTATATGGCTCAGTGGACAAAGTACTTGCCACATGATGGCTGGAGTTTGATCCCTAGGAACCATATGTTGCAAAGAAAGAACTGACCACTGCAAATTGTCCTCTAATCTGCACATGGCATATGTGCCCATCTAAACACATGACCACACACACACACACACACACACACACACACACACCCCACATACATAATAAATAAATAATGTGCTATAAAATGAAAACTCTTGCCAGGCATTGTGGGGCACACTAGCAGAGGCAGGTGGATCTCTTTGAGTTCAAGACTAGACTGGTTTGCAGTGGGTTCCAGCACAGCCAGGGCTACATACTGAGACCCTGTCTCAAAATAAAAACAAAACAAAACAAAAAAAATCTTAAGATAGCTGTTTGAAAATAATTTGAAGCTATGTTATTCTGTTATGAAACCCATATCTACTGTGTACATCATTGGCAGCCTAATAAAGTATTTATCACTGCAAAGCATACAAAAGCATCAGGATTTAATTTAAGAAATGAAAACTGGAGGCTACATCTTTGCTGTGTGCATCACCATTTTTATTGATGTTTATATGAAACCGTTGACAGCATACCTCTCCCATGTGTGTGTGGCAAGACATCAAAGGCACTAGTTGAATAAGCAATGCGGGATCACTAACATTTAATTCCTGGAGCAATCAATAAAGACCTAAGCTCCAGCGACTGAAGAAAAGCACTACAGCTGGAGGCCCAGACTCCCAGGAAACAGTGAAAGCATCCCAAGATGAACAGTTAACTACAAGCTACGTAACAGTCAGCTCTGCAATGTCCCTGGCTGTGTAGCAAGGCCTCAGTCTCTGATCATACCCTGAAAGAACATTGTCAGATTGTTGGTGATTCCCCCTTTACTCCATGAAGCCCTGTTAACTGCACTGTGTTTAACCTTTCTGGGGGGATTTGGACTTCTTCTGATGGCCTCATGCACACAGATCAGTGTGTTTAGTAAGAGCAGATATGAAATCTTAAAGGGGCAGATTTTAGGTCATTTGGAAGGAGTTATTTTTCAGATACACTGAAGTTGTTAACAGGCATTTGCTTGGAAAGCAGCAGGCTTCAAACTACTGGAAATAGTTGTAGTAGGTAGATTTTATTTAGTAGAACAGTTTATGAGAATCCTCCTTTTAAAATAAAAAAAAATAGACAATGAAGTGTGGTGGCACATGCCTTTAGTCCTAGCACTTGGGAGGCAGAGGCAAATGGACCTCTGTGAGTTCAAGGCCAACTCGGTCTATGTAGGGAGTTCTAGAATGCTACACAGTGAAATTCTGTCTCAAAAAAAAAATCAGAGATAGGACTTCACCTGGGTTGTTGAAGAATGAGGAACTCCAGCTGTCTAAGCAAGGTGGATAGGCCATAGAGCAGAAAGGATGTATGGTGTGGGCCACATGGGAGAGAGATTAGTGATCAAAAACAAACACAGCACTATGGTGTTAGCTGCCCTGTCCACACATCTCTGAGGATGCTGCTTTGTGAGTTATATAATCCCCTAGACAGACTCCATTCTTAAAAATCTACCATACGAAAGGCTTTGCACTCCAGTTATAGTTAGGATTTTAGAACCAGGTTTCCTATGTACCTGGAAGTTTAAAGGTTCCTGCTCAGAGACACCTGCTTTGGGTGGGAGACCAAGCTATATTCCAAAACCTTTTCCATGCATTACAACACTTAGGAATTTAAAGGCTCTGATATGGAAGAATGTTGCTGTTCACTGTCAGAGAGTTTACTCCTGTAAATCTTGTTACTATGTCCACAGCACTGACCAAAGAGCAAAACCATATTAATTGTATATCTACTATATGACAGAACCAGGAAATGTAGTGATAAACAATGGTAAGGGGGTTTCAGAATGGTAAAATAATACGCAATAAAATAATTTAGTAATTGATAAATAAAACAGGAAGTATACGAGTGTATAAGAAATTAAGGCCAGAAACTAGATAAAAACATGAGCTCTCACCAAGCTTGATAGCAATTAGATACAGAGAAAAACTATACAGAAAAAACAAAGTAGGGAAGGCTCTAGGCAGTGCCAAGGATGAGCCTGGAGTTCTGCTTTGTAGGGAAGTAATGGAGAAGATAAGGAAAGCCTTGTTGGATGTGTAATGTGTTATCAGAGATTGCAGGAAGCAAGGAGGTGACCCAAGCAATAACCCCAGGGGACAAAGGGTCCCTTTCTGCAGAGAGCAGAAAGAGCAGAGGCTGGAGGGAAGAGTGTAGATGAACAGATCTGTGATTCATGAACTATGTGCCTCCTCTGTAGTCTTCATGTTAAGGACATTGCCTTCCCAAATAGGGTATTTCTAGACACCATAATGAATAAAGTCAATCTGTAAGTTTCTGGTTAAAAAATAAAAACCAACAAACAAACAAACAAAAAAAAAAAACATGCTGTCAAAAGTAATCCTAACAAGTTAGGTGAGTAACAAGTTAGGTATTTGGATGGAGTTCAGTGACACCAGTGCACAGATTAACACCCCCCCACACACACACACACAGAGGAGGATCTGCGGAGCTCCTACTAAGTGTGAGTTTGAGCTCCTACTAAGTATGAGTTTCCATTCTTACTCAAACTTTTTTCTTTTCCAGGCTCCTTAGAAAACAGTTAAATAGATACAAACACAAATTGCAAGGCACATACACCTTACAGAAGGAACAGAATTGCAGACTTGAAACAAAGATTCGGGAGCTTGCAACCAACCAGGATAACCTATGGACCAAGCTACAGCAGATGAGACAAGACCTACAGGTACAAATGTGAGAGCCACTGGCTACCTGGACTGCCTAGAAGTCGAATCTCAAGGATGCTCTGCCCCAGGTGGAGGAAGGATGGTGGCTTCACAAAGCTTCACACATCACTTGGATTAGCTTCTTCTTCTCCACCCTCTTCCCTCTCCCCCCAATCTTCTCCTGCTCCATAATGAGGAAACAAGGGGAACAAGTACTCCCATCTAGCATTTGGTATCAGGATCTCTTTGTACATTGTTAAAATTATTTTGAGCTCTCTTTTAGGAGCCTTTATCTCTGTTGGTTATCTACTGCTATTTTTATTCCCATCAAGAAAAAAAAATGAGAAGTGTTTCAAAAACAGTCATTAACTAATTGAGATACAAAATTGATAAACTACTGTATGTATAATGTTTTCAAGCCACAGCTGGGTGTTTTTAGAGCCCGGAAGAGTATCAGTGATTTGTTTGCTTTGTTAAACCTCTATAATGTCTGACTTAATGAAAGACAGCCAATCTTTCCTCACTTCAAGCAAACTATTATACTGGGTTTATTTAAGGCGTGTGAAGAAATCCAGTCTCACGTAGTGGTGCAGTTAGAAGAAAGAAAAACATCTTTCTGCACCCTTTCACGTAGCTAAGGTATTATCCGCTGACACAACATCAAACATAAAAAGCAATTGTTTTTTAAAGGATAGGTGCATTATGAAATCTAAAACCAGATGTTTCATATTCGACTTTATTAAAATCCTGGTGTTATAGCTGCTCTCTGAGTGGAACTATCCGTGTTTCATTTTGTAACATATATTGGCCACGTGGCATGGAATATTGACTCACTGAGCTATGCTGAGCTTCCTAGAACTTGCCAATTTCATTGTACCAGTTTTTTTTTAAAGAAGGAAACATAAGAAGAAAAATTCTCATATTCAGTTTCCCCAATGATGTTGTCAGAAAAAACATTCAAGAATTGAACAGCTATTCCACTCACCCGTGGCAGATACAAGCTTTCTAAAATTTTAATTATTGCTTGAACTTGACTATTATAAATGATAGCAAATAAAGTTAATAATTTTCTTTGCAGTGTCATGTTCACTTGCCTCCTTCCCTCCGCCCAGGAAATCATTGCCTAATACCCTGGTCTGACTGGTAATAATCTGTCAGTGTTCCCTTTGCACAAGAGGAAACGTGTTTCAGGACACATCTGAAATACTATATGGGGGCTTTCCATTTCACTACACGCAATATTGAAAAGACAGATTATTAAGAAAATCTGGAACTTGTGCTATTCCACAAGATACTAACTGAAGCTGACTACTTTTTAACTGGTAGTATATGAGTTTTGTATATTAGTGTTCCCCAGACTCCTGCTGAGGCATTGATGGCTACATTTATTGATGATTATAAACCATCCATGCATACGTCAGTGCAATAGACAGACAACTCAAAGAATGATTATAGAAATAATTTTACTCCACAGAATCCTATAAGAACCCTGGGATCCTAAGGACCCTGGGCCCAACCTTGAAAACAGTGGAACACATCTCTAAACTTTTATACCTCCAGCCTCTCATGAAGTCCCTCAAAGCACACCTCTGAGGCCTATCATTACGAGAATGTTTTAGTGTAGTAATCTGTGCCTGTCAATCACCATGGGTGTATGTTTTAAGAAATTCCTTATGACACCTTTAGGGCCAGACATGTTCAAGACTACATATTTTTCCCAAATTTCTGGCATTATTCCTGCAACATTTTACAACCTGAGCTATGCCAGTCTTACAGAGTTTTAAATCCATATTGAACAGAATAAAATAAAATTACTGAAATTTCACGAGTGAAGCAAGAAGCATGCCTCCAAAGTTGTTGGAATGTTGAGATGTAATGCATTTGTATAATGTATTGAAATGTATTGTGTTATGAAATGTAATGCACTGCGTTGAAGTGTAATGCAAAAAGTAAGAGTTATTTCTTCCTAAAGAAGTTTTTCTTTACCCAGGCTATGTTGCAGCCACTTCATCCTTCACTTCCTCTTCAAAACACAGCATCCAAAACTGACCATTCTTTACCTGATAATGAGCTGCGGAGAGGAGGGGACTCATCCCACATCAAGAGTGTCATTAGGGATGGTCCTGAATGGGAACTTCTCCCTAAGTCTACCAAGACTGACAGAAATCACAAATGTCAAGCAAGATCAGAGAAAGCTCTGCCAGACTCTGAACCCCCAGAGGTCATTTTGCAAGGCACCAGGACACAAAGCCACCCACAAAAGATGCTAAGGGAAGTCCATGCCTCCCCATCTGCTTGCCAGGAGCAACAGCAAAACAATCCCCGGATTCCTCCTGCTGAAGTAAGCAGCCCTGCTCTGGCATCTTCAGCAGGGGAAGAGGTAGACCACATCAGTGAAAGGCTGATTGACCTGGAAGAGGAAGAACTACAAACACTGTTGCCCAGACTCCTGGATGCCTTCGACCAAGACACGCCATCAGGTGAGGTACACTTTGGGTTTTGTCATTTGAGTTGCTATGTTGTGTTTGTCTGTTTGTCTGTTTGAGACAGGGTCTCAGGATATAGCCCTGGTTGGCCCGGTTGGTCTGTCTATGTAGACCAAGCTGGCCTTGAATTCATAGAGGTATGCCTCTGCCTTGAGTGGTGCTGATCAGGTAAGGTTTTCACAGCCAAAAGGCAGAGATTGCCAGGAACTCAGGCTGCCTGTTAAAACACTGAACTTCATGACATTACTCAGCTTTGGAACTCAGTTCCTGCCATTGGCACTAAATGCTGTCAAACATGTGAGACTTTACTATAACATCTAGCACTAGCATCATAGCATTATGTAAATATGTATTAGTCAGCGAGTGAAATCATTGTTAGTAAGCTTAAATCACGCATAGCTGAGCAGCCCAAAGTCACCATTTGAAAATGAGATCAATAATGCTCCTGTTTTGGCATGGCTGAGTGAGGTTTCTCTGTTCTAAGTTGTACCATCATTATCATCGTCAGCTATAATTCATTGCTAAGTTACGAAGGCTTTTGGTCCTCTACTAAAACTCTGTTTTGTAGTCACACTGTCTTCTTTCTGTTTAGAACATATATAAGTTTCTATTTACTGTGGGTAACAGTTTCTTGGTAGGAAATCTGTATGATCTAGAGATTTGTGGGAGAGTGAAATGGCATTTGGGTCTTTTCAATGGCATTTGTGTGTCTTTTCTGTGCTGAAAAAGCCTTCTCAACAGAGTAACGCTTTGATATACTAGTTTTCTACAGATACCATACAGCAATACAGAGGAGGGGACTTGAGCAAGCAATCGAAGAAAAATGAGAAAAGAAGAAATATTTGAAAAGTGCAAAAGGAAAAAAGAGAAAGGAAAGAAGAGAGAGGAGGATTTTGGATGGGCAGGGTGAAAAGAGGAATGATTTTCTCTCTGTCCTAGAGGCTACAAGTCTAAGCTCAAGGTGTCAGAGACACTGGCTTGTCAGGCATCATTTCCCCATTTGTTGGTTGTCATCTTCTATCCATATCTTCATAGCCTTTAGACTGTATACGTTTACATCCTTCTCTCCTTTTGGAGATACCAGTCATGTTTGAATAAAGCCATCACAATGACTTCATTTTAGTTTAATTATCTTTTACACACACACACTTTACACACACACACACCATACAAACAAACAAATGAAAAACCCCTGAGTTCATTTAATGTTGTAATTATCTCTCTAAAGATCTATCTCTAAATATAGTCATATTCTCAGGCTCTGGGATTTAAACTTGGGGGTTTGAGGGTCAAAAGCAGCCCATGACAGAGAGATATAGCTTCGGCTATAGAGCTATAGAGCCATAACCTAATAATGTCAACTTTATATTGAACTTAGTAGAGTCTGGTCAATGAAACAGAAAGTATTGAAGTCACAATCATAGTATAAAAGGTAATGGATTCTCAGAGCTATCTGGGGCATAGGACAGACAGGATGAAAACTCTTCTTGCTGTATTCTTAGACCAACACAAAATGCTATGCCCTGTAGTTCTCTAAGCATCTTTGGGGTCAGGATGAGTATTCAAAACAAAGTCAATATCCACTTCACCTTTTCAGGGAAATGTCACTGGTCAATTGGGCTTTATTGAAATGATTGTAGTTTACCTTGATTTTTGCTTTGTTTTTATTTTCCAAGTGAGCTGATGAAGCTTTTTTATTGGGTCAGCCCTCACAAATGCAGTTGCTACAGTGTGTACTTTAGATTCTTTTTTTTTTTTTTTTTTTTTTTTTTTTTTTTTTTTGGTTTTTCAAGACAGGGTTTCTCTGTGGCTTTGGAGGCTGGCCTGGAACTAGCTCTTGTAGACCAGGCTAGTCTAGAACTCACAGAGACTTACCTGCTTCTGCCTCCCGAGTGCTGAAATTAAAGCCATGTGCTACCAATGCCCAACTAGGTCTATATTTTAGTATCTTAACATTTGTCCAGTTTCATACCTAAGGATAGGAAATGAATGCACATTAATTGGACTTTATCAAGGTCTATCTATATCTATATATTTATATTTATCATCATTATAAGAAAATTATAAAAGAGTAAGTGCATTTCTAAGTCACGATGATGTGACAATGTGTACTATGTAATGAGAATTATCTAATATTTTGGAACGTACTTTTCAAATGTCAAATTTTCACCTGCTTGCTTCCACTCACAGTAGAACCACAGGGATGTTATTATGGGAAGCATGCATTATTATTGTACAAATATTCTTACGATTCAAAAATACTAATTTTCTTTTATGTGTTTTATGTGTGTGAAATATACACATGTGGTGTGTGTGATGGTCAGTGTACCCGCAGACACCCAGGGAGACCAGAAAAGAGCATCATGGCTCCTGCTCTATCACTCTTTACTATATTCCCTCAAGACAGGGTTTCTCACTGAATCTGGAGGTAGGCTGGCATCCAACATGTGTTAACGATGCTTCTATCTCCACCTCTCACTGTGCTGGGGTCACACATATGTGCAGCCATGACCAGATTTTTATGTGAGCAAGAGGGATTTGAACTCAGGTCTTCCTGCTTCTGCAGCAAGTACCCTTACTCCCTGATCAGTCTCGTCGAACCCCCAGAAAACGTTATTTTTTTAAGGTTTAAATTTATTATCTTCTTCTTTACAAGTCATCTTTCTTTTCATGGCTCAAGAGTAAGGCATGAGGATGTGTGTCAACGTCGTGGATAGTATTTCTCATTGTGTATCTTCTGCTTGTTTGTTTATTTTGAGACATGGTCTTATGTAGCCCAGACTGGCCTAAAACTTGCTATGTATGGAAAAATGACCTTGAACTTCTGGTTCTCCATTCTCTACTTTCCCAGTGTTAAGGTTACAGATGTGTGTTGTTATTTCCAATTGATATAGTGTGAGGCATCAACCCACAGCCCTGCACATGCTAAGCGAGAGCTGTGCCCATATTCCCAATCCTATATTTAAATTTTTATTTTCATTTCAAGCTGGTGTGAGTATAATCTATTTTTCAAACTGCACTTCACCCTTGGTAGTATAGATTATATAAAAAAATCCTCCATAGCCTATATACTATCTATCCAGACTTATCATTACACTAAAGTTAATTATAGCCAGACGTACGATAGTCACACCCATGAACATGTGGAAAATACAGCTAAATTATCAGCCACTTGTGTTTACTTCTAAGCTTTTAGTAGAAGCACCAGTTTACAACAAAAAGTTTCTCACCACTTTACTGCCCACTTTTATATAAAGAACTGTTTTTAAAAAGTTAGAAATGCCTAGTATACAATAGCCCAAAATTTACCCAGACCGAGAGTCACTGTATTGATCTAGTATGGCAATTAACCTAGTAGTGTAGCGCCCATGCTACGATCTGTTTCATGAATCGGGCGAAGGCCTAGAGATTGAAATAAGACACAAGACAGCGGGTCATTCGTTCAATGGCAATGTGGGATGCCGAATGCCGAGTGCTGTTTATTGAGGGCATGGAGTGTGCTTATATACTGACATACAGCACATTGGAAAATAACAGGATTTTCAGGCTTAGCTCCTCCCCACCAGGTGCGTGTTAACAAAACAGGAAGAGGACCAATGACAACTCCAGGGGGCAGGAAGAGCACCAATAGCAGCTCTGGGGCAAGAAGTTCTGGCTTCAAGCTTGCTCAAGGTTCCTTGGGGGGTCCATGCAGGGCCCTACATAGAAGGTGATTGCCTTTGTAGATGACAGTTTCATTAAGAAACCACATTGTGAGGGCTGGAGAGGTGGCTCAAAGGTTAAGAGCACTGATTGCTCTTCCAGAGGTCCCAAGTTCAACTCCCAGCAACCACATGGCGGTTCACATCCATCAATAATGAGATCTGATGCCCTCATACATGCTGGCAGAACACTGTCTGCACAATAAATAAATAAATCTTAAAAAAAAAAAAGAAACCACATTGTGTAAATGAAGACGAACTATATTACTTAAAAGCTTAAGGGGAATGAAACAGAAAAAAAACTTGATGATCATTTTGAGGCTACCATTTACATTAACTGAATTGAATGATTCTGTATCAAGATACAAGATAATGAGGTTTCCAGAGACCATGGGAGTTATAATTCAGAGAGAGAGAGAAGAGAGTATATAAGGAGGTCGGCAAATCTCTTTAAATTCTGAATGGTAAAAGTTAGTCGCAAATAAATTAAGGAAAAACTTTCAGAAAAAAATTAGATCTGAAGGGATTTTTAGTTTTTTTCCTCCTATGATAAAAAACATATAACCTCTGGTTTTGTTACCTCATTTCATTATTTCTTTCTACTCGAGGTGAATTTTCCCATGCACGTCTGTCTAGTCAGTTCTTTTTATTGTCACTCAGGGGCGTTACTCTCCATTTGCCACTATTAGTTTCAGTTGTATGCCAGGAAGACAAGAGTTGTGCGGCGGAAGCAGGAGGGCATGGCTTAAAAGCAAGCACGGGGTGAGCCCACGTGACAGCACTTGGCCAAGGCTCCTTGCTCACACTCCGCACAAAACATGAAGCTGGTTGTGTACGCCTTTCATCCTTTAATCCCTGCGCTCTGGAGGCAAAAGGAAGCAGATCTCTCTGAGTTTGAGGCTAGCCTTGTCTACAGAGTGGTAAAAGGAAAAAAAAAATCTGTTTTGCAGTATTGAAAGGAACTATCTTTACATTTTACATCCTGAAAGCTTTAAACAATAAAAACAGAAAGCTGGGACTAACCGGAAGATTGGAGATGTTACTAACACAGCTTATGAGACCTGTTGCTGGGGCTTTTACCATGAGAACACAGGAAGAGCTTTATGAGACTGAATGAAGAATAGAAGTTGTGACTTTTTTTCCAGCTGAATGATTTTTTTTTTTTTTAACACAAATGGGCAGGGGTAGAGGGAGAAGAAACTTGGTCCAGTCAAAGCAACAAGGCAGAGCTCCAGAAATGGACCTTAATGAAGGAGAAACATATGAGTCACCTGACAGAGAATTCAAAACGGAACACGTGAAATAAGGAAGCAGGAAGTGGAATCATCTGAGGGAAGAAAGGCAACCAGCAGGGGGAAGTAGGGCAGAGGAAGGGTAGTGGAGAAGGGGATGAACAGGAACAAAGTTAATGCCATGTCTATGAAAATTCCGTAATGAAACCCATTCCTTCGTGTGCTAGCCTAAATCTTAGAGTATTTATAAACTGCCAGAAAGATGATCAATGAACTCGGGCAATCCATGAATGAAAAATGAGAATTTTAACAAAGGGCAAAGTGTGTGGAATTAAACAGAAATTCAAAAAGAAGATAAAAACTTCAGTGAAAGGATTCAATGGGAAATCGAATCACGCTGAAGAGAGAGCATTTGAAGTTTGCCAGATGATAAAAATGAAGACTGAAGAAAGCCCAAAAGGTGGAGATACGCGATGCCGTGGAGATACGCCATGCCGTGGAGATACGCGATGCTGAGGAGATACGTGATGCCGTGGAGTCACCATTGTACCTATTACACTAGTTCTAGGTGCAGAACAGAAAGAGGGACAGAAAACAGAACCTAAGAAACAAGGACCCAAAATGTCAAGTACTGGAAAGTCAGACAACAGGGTGCCAAGCAATGAAGCCCAAGAGACCCCAAATTAGATGAACTCAGAGGAGTCCATCACAAAACAAGACACATTATAATCAAATTGTCAGGAGTCAAATACAAAAGAAAGTTCTGAACATGGCAAGTGACCCTCATAATACAATAAACATATTTCTCAGGCTAGGGAGACATCATCTGATGTGTTAAAATGCTAAAAGAAAAAGAGCACTACCAGCCAAAAGTATTCTAACCCCAAAGCCATTTGGTGAAAGTAAATATATCAGAGAGTAATACAGGGTACCATAATACTGAAATGAGGTGTACATACACTTGGCTGGCTTGATTTCTCTCAGAAGGACATGGGCTCAGTGTTTCAGTTACCCTGAGGAGTAAACATAGACCAGGTGGTTCAATAGTTTCTAGTCTTTAATATACTGCTGATAGCTTTCTAGCACATTCCTGATTTATACTATAGTTAAGTGAATAATTTTGCTATTGTGATTCTCTCTGAACTATCAGTTTCATAGATGCTACATCTATGTAGTGTGTAATATGTGGTATATTACTTCAATACACACACACACAAGTACATATTTGTACATAGCCTATTACTTGGGGTGTGCGTGCATGTGTGTGTGTGTATGTTTGTATGTGTCACAAGTGTAGATCAAATAGTGGGCTGGATGGTGGGTCATGACTTTCAATATTTTAAAACATAATTTTGAAAGAATGGAGCTAAGAAGAGCAAGAAGAAAAGCTCTCATGTATGAAGTGGATTACTGCTGTCCTGTTTCTGTGTCACTATACTTAATGTTTTCACTGGAGAGCAGAAGAGATGGCTCGTCAGGTCAAGGAGCTTGCTACCCAAACTGACATTCTGTATTCCATCTCTGGAACCTACATGGTGGAAAGAGAATTGAACCTGAACCCTGCAAGTTGTCCTCTGATCTACACTCACACATATGTGCACTCACACATACACAGGCAAACAAATAAGTAAGAAAATAATTAATAAATGTAATTTTAAATTTTTTATTACTTTGGAAGAAAATAATAAATTGATTGCTGTAAAATAAGTGTTTTAGTCAGGTAATTAAATATGGTTTATCCAAGGTACTGTATCCCTGGAGCAACGTGAGAGGATTCAAAGAGTAATGGTGGTTTTACTCATCTTGAATCCCACAGAAAATAGTGCAAATATAATTACACTACAACTATGTCACTATCCAGAGATCTTCTGAGTCTTCATTTTATGATCTTATTTCTCCTCAATTATATAACATGTATTGCCTGTGAATTAAAATACCAAAGTATACAACTTTTGCAAATGTTAGTTTATTCGCATGTCCTTCACTTACCCTGTTTCTTACAGATAATCTTCTTACAAGTTTAGGATGTTTCATTTCTAAAATAATTATCTACATGTTAGGGGATGATTAAATGCAAAAGAGAACAGATTTAAAAAAAAAATAAAAATAAAAACACATCAAGGTTTTTTACAACAGTGCCAAACTCTGTTAGTTCTACAACACAATCCTTATTACAACAGATTCTGGGGAACACTCAAAATTTTTTTAATTAAATTATTTTTACTCTAATATGTACTACTGTATTTACATCACTTATTCTCTCCTGCTCCCTCTTACTCCTCTGACCCCTTCCCTATCTACCGCCAGCCCCTGCTCTCTCTCAAATTCATGGCTTCTTTTTCTTTAATTATTAATATTATCATATATAACATGAATAAATGTATAATACAACCCCTTAAGTCCATGTGGCATTGCTATATGTATATGTTTTCAGGATTGACTGCTTGGTATTAGATAACTAGTTAGGGGGCTCATCCCTGGTGAAGACTAATCCTCCCTCCCTCTGTAGCCGTTAGTTGCTTGTAGCTTTTCATGTAGGGATGGACCCCCATGAAACTTTCTCCCATCCCCATTGTCATTTTAACTGATGTCACTGTTCAGATCTTAAGCAAGGCAGTCATATTGTTGAAATTTCATGGATATCACTTCCCTGTTATATATAGAAGACACTATCTCACAAAAGATGTCCTGTACCAGAGTCCAGCGTCAGCTAGGGTCCAGGTCCTAAGTTGGGGAAGGGGCATTGGCACAAGGAAAGTTTCTGACCACTAAGTGGATTGCACTCAAGTGACCCCAAATAACTCAGGCCATCTTTATTTTCACTTAAACAAACTTAGCAGGGTTACGTGAACAGCTTTATATTTGGCTTTTATTTTTGACCTTAAATACATGACCATTTAAGGAATACACAGTAATCATCATGAAAGCCCCCATTGTCTCTCCCAATATACCTTTCCACCCCCCATAACTTTATTCTATACATAGAGTTGGGCGTTTTTACAGCCTTAACTAAATATCCAGCCAGACACATCCTGCTCTTGCAGTACTTAAGTCAGCTGGCTGCTGCTTGCAGTTACAAAGTTAAAGTAGCAGACATAGACACCAATCAGACAATTATTTCATGTCTGCAAGATACATTTTTATACAGTTCCCTTTTCTACAAGAGGGTCTCATGTCTCAATCTCTCTGTAAAAGGCAGACTTTGACAAGCACTCTTTTTCCATTTCACTACACCATACATCTTCCACCGGGATAAGCTTCTGTGTATGGAATAGATAGATCTCTCCATCCCATATTTTACATTGCATTATTCCTATCAGAATACACTAGATCTTATCATTGATTCTATATGATTGGTTCCCAGGGAACTTACTTTCAACTGTTGACACTACGTGTATTCCTGAACCTTTTCCATAGTCTGTGTATGCATGCCCTACTTTCCTTTCTAGAACTGTGAGACATGGTTAATGTTCCAAGTGTTGTTCTCTCATATGTACTTAACTCTCTCTATTTAGGGTCAGAAAAGCTCCCGGGATTAGGAGTTGTAGTTAATAATTCCAGATAAGAGATTTGAGAAACATTGGTCCCCTGTTGAATCTTAGGGAAAATATTTGAGAAAGAACAGTATTTCCAGGGAAAATTATAGATGTTGCATGTGTGACTAACAAAGTAAAACTAAAAACTGCCCAAAGAACCACAAATACAATGAGAGAGAAAAGAAAGTGTAAGTTGCATACATTTTGCAAATTTCTACACTGTCTTGTGAACTATTGGTCCTTGCCAAGTGAGAGTCTGATTCCACGGGTGCCTTATCCCAAGGGAATCCATTGAATAGGTAGTCTTGCTAACCTGAGACTAGGCTGCAGGCTCCCAACAGTCCTGGTCATCTAGGTCTTTCTATAACATCTTCCATGATGCTACCTGAGCCTTGTTTATAGAGGCTGTGTTATATCGTGGATCAACAGAGGTTGGGCTCCTCATGACAAGTTATTTTTTGCATTTTGATGAGTTGTTACTTTCTTTAAGGATCTCCGTCTTCTGTTAGCTGCAGGAAGGTGATCTTAGAATGTGGCTCCTTAACCAGCTGCACCTGGAATTTGCAGATTACTGTGTGGGTGCAGAGAAACTGAACACAACTCTTGTAGCAGGGAGTGGTTACCCATGTCTTCCAATACTCTTCAGGAGGTTACAATATGCAGCAATGTTTCTACAAAAGCACTTTGAAGTAGGCTCTCTAGTCCTATAGATTCATTCTAGCAGCCAGGATGGATTAGTAAGACAGACCATAGTTAAGAACCAGATGTCTTCTCTACTGAGGGAAAGGGAATGGAGAGAAGATGGGATCTCATTCTTCTCTGTGGGTGAGAACTGTAGCCACACAGATCTTCAGAATCCAGATGTATTTTTCTAAAAGCTTTTTGTTTTTTTTTTTTTTGTGTTTTGGTTGCTGATTTCAGGTCCAAAGCCTTCAGAGGACATGGAGCTGTATGGTAGAGCTGAACAGGTGTGCAGGGCTTTCTCTGCCCTTGTGGATCAAATCATCTCACCCAGCTTGGAGTGAAAAGGAATCCAGGTTAAAAGGCCACTTGGTGTGATGGCAAACCCTTTATTCACAATCCGAATTTAAAAGAATTTAACTTGCAGCATCTCTCTAAATGTTTTATATGAGGTTGTGAACTTGTGTTTTGGGTTATTGTCTTTAACCTCCTTACTCATGCATCTTAGTTCTTCAATGCAGAGTTAAACTCTGAGGGCAAAGAAGTAGAGAGGAGGGAAAAAGATATCACACACAGCAGCAGCTTATCAAATTCATGTAGCTGAATTTCAATTAGAGGGCCACGCTATATATTTTGGTAGTAACACTCAATTGTGTGATCTACATGAATGCAAAAAACAGCCTTCAAGTATCATTTGTAAAACTGAATTAATGGCCAGATTTTCTATCTGAGCTGAACACACACACACACACACACACAGAGTGCATATGAAACTGATGAAATCCATTTAAAATCTGGATTACATTGCACCATTGCCAATTTTCTAGTTGGGATGTCGTAATGTAGTCACAAAATGTTCATATTTTGAAAAATTCAGCAAAAGATACATCAGTGTCTCTGTACCATTACTTATAAATATATAAATCAGCAAAAAGATCAATTTTTTTAATTGTTTATTTCCAAAACAAATTAAAAAAAAAGAAGAAGAACACATCTGATGGGTTTTACTAAAATTCCTTATATGAATTCTTTCTCCTGGTGTTGCATTGTTACAGTTGATGTTTATACTGATATCTAGAATAATATTTAGCATCCTTTGACCAATAGAACACATAGTTTCTAAGCATCATCGTATTGCATTAGCATACTTAATTCTCACAACAGAATGAAGGAGTCTACAGCTTCTTTTATAGGAAAAGTGAAGGCACCAAGATATCAAACAACTTCCAAAGTCATTCAGCTAGCACTTTGTGTCAGATTCAAACCCTGTGCTTAACTCACTAGTTTCTTATTTCTCTCAATAAATATTGCTGTGATTCCAATGCTTTGCTCTTCAGTCCCTGTTACAGAAAAAGTGATCAATCAGTCCTAGGATTGAATCATACAAAGTGAAATAAGGCCCAAGAATGTTTAGGACTACGTTTTTTCTCAATCAATAATCCCAACATTTAAAACTTATTTAAATATAATCCCAATATTATTTTTTTTCTTTTAAATCAACCATAATTTAGTTAGGTTGTGTCACTTATTATAATTACTTTCCTAGTGGGAAGTGCCCTTGAACCAATAGGCACAGGAGACCACTTCCTGAACATAACACCAGTAGCAAAGATGCTGAGATCAACAACTAATGAATGGGGCCTCCTGAAACTGAGAAGCTTCTGTAAAGTAAAGAACGCAGTCAACAAGACAAAATGGCAGCCCACAGAATGGGAAAAGACCTTTACCAACCCCATATCTGACAGAGATCTGATCTCCAAAATATAAAAAGAACTCAAGAAACTAGTCACCAAAACACCAAATAATCCAATTTAAAAATGGGGTACAGATCTAAATAGAGAATTCTCAATAGAGGAATTTCAAATGGCCAACAGGTGATGGGAGATGCCATTCTGTATATATGTTTCTCATACTGGTTTAATGAATAAAGCACTGTTGGCCAATAGGAAAGGTGGGACTAGGAGACAAGGAGGAAAGAAGAGTAGTAAGGAGGAGTCAAGATGGAGAGTCTGGAGAGAATAGGATGCCAGTTGGCTCTCCAGTAAGAGCACATGAAAATATTAGATTAACAGAAATTGGTTAATAATTAGGACAGAGCTAGCCGATAAGAAACTAGCACCTGGTCAACAGCATTATATCAAATACGGAGTGTGTTAATTGGGGCTGGCCCGGCGGTGGGACCAGACCAGTGGCAGGAGGGAAAACCTTACTCCTTACAAACAGGCACTTAAGAAATTGCTCAATATCCTTAGCCATCAGGGAAATACAGATCAAAACAACTCTGAGATACCATCTCACACCTGTCATAATGGCTAAAATCAAAAACACCAATGACAGCTTATGCTGGAGAGGATTTGGAGAAAGGGGAACACTCCTCTATTGCTGGTGGGAATATAAACTTGTACAGCCTCTTTGGAAATCAGTATGGCAGTATCTCAGAAAAAAGGGAATCAGTCTACCTCAAGATCCAGCAATTTCACCCTTAGGCATATACCCAAAGGCTGTAAAGAACATCTGTTCAACTATGTTCATAGCAGCATAATTTGTAATAGCCAGATCCTGGAAGCAACCTGGATGCCCCTCAACTGAAGAATTGATAAAAAAAAAAAAAATGTGGTACATTTACACAATTGAGTCCTACTCAGTGGGGAAAAAAATCACATCTTTAAACTTTTAGGCAAGTGGATGGAACTAAAAGAAACCATCCTGAGTGAGGTAACCTAGACACAGAAAGAAAAACATGGAAAGTAGTCACTCATAAGTGGATATTAGACATAGAGCAAAGGATAACCAGCCTATAATCCACAACACCAGAGAAGCTAGGAAACAAAGAGGACTCTAAGACAGACATACATGGAGCCCCCTCCCTCCAAGAAGGGGAAAGGGACAAGATCTCCTGAGTAAATTGGGATCATGGGGGGAGGAGGGAGGGAAGAAGGAGAAAGAGAATGGGAGAAGGGGAGTGGGGAGAGAAGGGGAGTGAGGGATCAGGAAGGCTGGGTTGTGTTACAAGCAGTTTCCCGCCAGCCTGGACCCACAGCTGTATCAGTCCCAAATAGCACACGGAGACACTATATTAATTATAAAGCTGTTGGCCAATGGCTAGAGCTTCTTATTCACAAGCTCTGTCTTAAATTTTAACCCATTTCTATCAATCTAAGTATTTCCACGTGGTCTTATCTTACTGGAGAGAGGGTCCAGACATCTTCTCTCACACCCTACATCTTGACTCCTCTCTACTACATCTCCCAGAATCCTCCTTGTCTCCTAGTTCTGTCTATCTTGCTTTCCTATTGGTCAATGGGGCTTTATTCATTAACCAATAAGAGAAACATATATACAGAATGACATCTTTTATCATCTCCTCTTTTCTGTCTAAAATGAAAAGGGTTCTAACTTTAACATAGTAAAATATATAACAAAACAGTTATCAAATAAAAACTATATTAATAATATTTAGTCCACTACCATTATCAAGAATTAAGGAAAATATTCTATCATCTATTCTATATTTGCCAGTCAAAAGTCTTATATTACTTATGTTTAATCCTAACCAAGGAAAACTATAACCATAACTATCTGTCTTTAACTCCATCAAAGACCACAGAAGGAGAATATCTAAACTCTGGAATTGACAGAGACATCCAAAGTTCTTCTGTAAATTGGCACATCCATCTTCAGCCCATAGGCCATAGTGTGTCTGGCAGACTCCTCAGCAAACCAGGAATCTTTAAACTGTCTACCAGTATAGGCAGTTTGTCAGTCACTTTTCTCTGTGTCCTGCAGAATGTCTGACAGACTCTTCCATGAAGCAGGAACCCTGTAGCACTGTCCATCTTGTACCAGCAGTCACTTTTCTGTGAGTCCTGCATGTCCCTTTATACAGCATAAAGTCTAATAGTCCAGACAAGTGCAGTCTCTTGCACAAATGGCTAGTCTTGTCATATTGGGAATAAACTATATGAGTTTCTTTGATGTCCATCTTCCTTTGTGACACAGGTGGTACTGCCAGGAGCAGTTATGTCTCACTGTCAAGAAAAACCCTAAACCATTTTAGATGCCATTTTCTGTAGGTCTTTGAAAGATTTGAAGAATGCCTATCTCTATATATCTATAAAAACTTAACAAACCTAACTATAAGGTTTGATTATTATAGGTAACTATCTACAATCTGTACTTAATTTTACATTACATTTTTAAATGGGCTATCTAAACACAATACTTACGAGGAGATATATACATATCACAAAATTAACCTTAAATTTGTATCAATAAATTAAAATCCATTCCAAAATAAAGTATTCATTTCTAGGCCATAATCCCCTTTTTACCTTTAAAAGGTAAAAGGCTGTGATCATTAACCACTTATAACCAACCCCATTTAAATAAAAACAAACATTTATAGACAATATTTGGGAATTTGGGCTTTTTTTTTTTTTTTCAAACTGCTTCCTGCTGTTAGGGAATGCTGTCTTTGGGATACTAAGAAGACACAAAAATCCTGGCTGTAGTGGCCTGCAAGGTTGCCTTGACCTAGCTGTTTTGAATGTTGGATCACCTGGGACACTACTTCAGGGGGCCTTGCTTGA
The DNA here is from genome assembly GCF_943737965.1 of Phodopus roborovskii. Lineage (NCBI taxonomy): Eukaryota > Metazoa > Chordata > Mammalia > Rodentia > Cricetidae > Phodopus > Phodopus roborovskii. The sequence continues at coordinate 10,865,937 of NW_026126460.1, read as the reverse complement.
TCAAACCACATTAGTTTGGAAGGAATCCACAACTTTTCATTTTCTGTGGAAACGAAAATAGAAATTCTTTTCCCCAGTTACCTGTCCTTAGACTTAAATTTTGAAGTCCAAACATTTTTAAAATATATAAGTTGAATTAATTTAGCAGCATTGATAATCACTGTAATTTAGCAGTTGTTCCTTAGCAATTGAGCAATTCAAAGACAACACAATAGCATACAGTATCCAATCTCTCTGTGTAAATCCCATCTTTAGATTTTTATTTTTATTACTCTATTTCTTTTTTTTTTTTTGCATTTTTTTTTAATTTATTATTTTACATGTCGATCCCAGTTCCCTCTCCCTCCCTCCCTCCCCTTCAGCCATCCCTCCCCCTTCCCTCCCTTTTACCCTCTCTGCCCTCTCACATGCACTCTAAACACCCTCCCCTCTCATCCCCCCACCACAATTCCATATGTAGGGGAATGCCATCCAGTTGGGGTCATGTACATGTGACAGGTCCTGTGAAGTAGGGACTAGGGCTTCTCTCCTGTCTCTAGAATAAGGCAGTTATCCCTCCATGGGGGATATGTTTGCAAAGTCCTTTTGTGCACCAGGGATACATCCTGGCTCCACTGTCTGAGGTCTCTCAGACTGCTCAGACCTTCTGGCTGAGACCCATATTCAGGGGGGGGGCCGAGGCAGTCCCCTGCTGGCTTCCCAGCTATCAGTCTAGTGGCCCTTAGCTCCTCCTTGTTCAGGTAAGCTGTCTCTATGTGCTTCTACCGCACGGTCTTGTCCTCTCCATCTGCTTCTGGGTTCTATTTCAACTCAGTGTTTATGTATGGGTGTTTGCTCCTATTTTCAACAGGCATTACTTGAAGGCTCCATGGAGAAGTTAGCTGTTGATCTCACTCTCCGGGAAGGGCATTTATGATAGCCTTTCCACGGAAGCTGAGATTGTTAGTTGGCAGCAGTCTTGTAGTTCTCTCGACCTTTCTTTGTGTTCAACTTTATCTTCAAACCAATATTGGCTCCCTCTTTTATGTTCTCTCTCTCTCTCTCTCTGTCTCTGTCTCTCTCTCTCTCTCTTTCCTATCTTCCATTCCTAACCAGGCTCAATCCTCCTGGTCGCACATGCCTTCCTCTCCTCCCCCTTACTCTATTTCTTTTACTTTTATTTTTTCATTTTTTGAGACAGGGTTTCTCTGTGTAACATTGGCTGCCCTGGAATTCATTCTGTATACCAGGTTCATTTTGAAATCTGAGATATTTGCTTCTCTCTGCCTCCCAAGTGCTAGAATTAAAGGCATGTGCCACCACACCCAGCTACTCTCTCTTTTTTTTTTTCTATTTTTAAACCACTTTATCCTGTTTTCTTTTTCTCTCCCAAGTCTATGTATATTTTTAAACACACTGTAAACCTTTAGAGGTTTTTCTTTATCTTAATCTGTCTTTACTGTAAATCTTTATGTTTTTCTGGCCATGAGTCTTTTATCTGCTAAGCAACATTGCTTTCCAATATGGCAGGGGGTACATTTACTGCCAGCACTGAGAGCTGTGCTCACCGCCTTGGTCTATGCTGCCATCAAGCAGCATGATGATGCCTATCAGCTTGAAGATGTGGTCACTGCCAGTGCCAGTTGCTCTCACACATCACTGAATTATTAGCATGGCTTCCTAAAAGATCCCTGTGGGTTTTTCTTGCCACTTATGCTAAGTTAGGAAACCTCCCTTAAAGGAGTCATGCAGGTCTCTGCTTATCTCTAGCAAAACACAGCCTGCCAGAGAAAAATTCTGCTACGAAGAAGCCTTGCTTGTCTCTTAGTCCTGCCTATCTTGCTTTCCTTTTGGCCAACAGGGCTTTATTCATTAACCAATAAAAGAAATATATATACAGAATGACATCTCCCATCAGAGTTGAGGGAAGAATAGAGAAGGAGAACAAGGAAAGAAATACCTTAATGGAGGGAGCCACTATGGTTCCTGATGACCCCAAATAAGAACCTAAGCAATAGTGGAGAGGCTACTATAGAGTAGCCTCTTAGAGTCTTCATCCTGTAGCTGATGGAAGCAGAAGCAGTTTCACAGCTAAGCATTGAACCAAACTCCTGGAATCCAGTTGTAGAGAAGGAAGAGTGATGAGCAAAGGGGTCAAGACCGTGCTGGAGAAACCCACAGAAACAGCTGGCCTGAGCAAGTGGGATGTCACTGACAGCTGGGGAACCAGCATAAGACAGAACCAGGCCCCTGAACATGGGAGTCAGTTAAGGTCCTGGGCAGTCTATGGGGCCACTGGCAGTGGAACCAATGGTTATCCCTCGTACATGAACTGGCTTTGGGAGCCCATGTGGAGGAATACTCTCTCAGCCTAAATACACAGGGGAGGGCCTAGGTCCTGCCCCACATGATGTGACAGACTTTGATGATCCCCCGTGGGAGGCCTCACCCTTCCTGAGGATGGGGGTGGGATGGGGAGATAGAGAGGGGATTGGAGGACAGGAGGGAGAGAGAACTGGGATTGGTATGTAAAATACGATTGATTTTTATTTAAATAAAAATTAATTAAAACTTAAAAAACCATAATCACTTTCCTTCACATATCATCCAACAGTCTTCCTCACAAGCTTGATAAGCACCCACCACAGCTTAGGTCACAGTTTATACCTGCCACTACCTGTTTTGTATAGGCTGTGAGCTAAAGGTGGGCTCTGTTTTCAGTGACTGAAAAAGACACCTGAAAGTTGTATGGATTCAAATTTCAGTGTCCACATTCGCAACTCTGCTGTTTAGAACCCTGGGCTGCAACCTTGCTGTTTTGAACATAAGCTGCATTGTCTCCCCCTGTTCTTCTTAGACATGGGGCAGCCCACAGAACCACAGTAGCACTCATGTCCTGACCCTTAATGAAAAAGGAATCAGTCTTACTTAGGGTTTCTGTTGCTATGAAGAGACACCATCACTATGGCAACTCTTGTACAGGAAAACATTTATATGGGTTGGCTTATAGTTTCAGAGGTTCGGTTCAATATCATCATGGTAGAGAGCATGGCAGTATGTGGGCACACATGTTTCCGGAGAAGTATCTGAGAGTCCTACATTTGCAGGCAACAGGCAATGGTCTATGACACTGAGGGGTAGGTATCTTGAGTATGTATGAGACCTCAAAGCCTGACTCCACAATGACACACTTTCTCCAACAAGACCATACCTATTCCACAAGACCACACCTCCTCAAAGTGCTCCCATTGGGATGATGGGGGTCAGTGACCTTCAAACTACAACAATCAAGCAACTGCTAGCCCCTGTGTGGAGTACCATGATGAAGGAGGAACAGAAGGCAGGGCCCTTCTCCCAGAATCGTGTTCCTTTGGTAGTTTTTAAGATGCAATGATCTTTTCAAAACGTTTTAATGAGTTTGATGAAACAACTTAGAGAAAACATGATAGATGCAAAGAATGGGCCTGTGTATAAAAGTAGTCAGAGAGTGCTAGCTTTTTAATGTTCCCATTTTCACAGTCAACCAGAACCTAAGGCTGCCTGCATCTCCCCTACCACGTACCACCAGCTGCTTCCATCCCATGTTGTTAGGACCCAGCTAATCCTCCAATGAAACTGAATCTGCTGACAACCTTTGGACAACTTCTCTAGTTTGAGGAGGGCCCCAGACATCTGTGACACTTTCCCTGAGGTTAATCTGAAATTCAAACTCTTTGTCAAGCATGGTTTTAATAGAAAGATTACAAATATGGGAATAATTTGAGGTAAAAACCGTGTCATGTTAATGGGGCTTCTCTGTGACAGACCTCATTCAGGCCGATCATTTTTCAGGGAAAAAAAAATACTGACAGGTTCCTCTTGTATCACATTCACTTTCATTTTATTTTGCTTTTCAGTGCGAAGTATAACCACTTATAGTGCTTTAATATTTAATCAAACAGCAAATACATAATTGAAAGATAATTATGCTATCTTATTAGAGTTTGGACACGGTTTGTGCTAATATTAAAGATTTAAATAAAGAGAATCCAATAACACCAGTTGGGAGCCAAAGCTTTTATTAATTTTGCTTTCATTAGATGAATGTTTTATTCCCCATGGTTTCTTCTTCATTCCATATTCAAAACTATTCTCTCCAACAAGGTTGAGAATCACAGACCATCAGTGATACCATTCATGCGTATAGTCCTTCCACACCAATTTCATAAGCAATGTGTGGTTAATGGCTTGTGCTGCATGTAGCTTATGCAAGCTAAATGTGTGGCCCTCTAGTTCATTAGCTACGCCAGGCCTCCCAAGGCAAATTATCAAATAACGCTAAAAAGCCAAAGTCCTCATCCCCAAGTCATCTTTGGAAGTTCTCTAGTTACTGTAGACAGTGGGGTGGTCAGGTAGTAATCACGGTACGAAGAGACCGGTGAACAATCAAGAAGCTGAAAACAAGCACTCTGAGAGAACTGGCATGATATTCACCTGTGGACATTTACTTCGCTTCAGATACTTAAATGATGGATAGGAAAGTATTCTTTGTTTTAATTCCAAGGCTCGAGTCGAGTCAGCTCTGAAGGTAGCTTTATTTTCTCTTTGCTTGCAGCTTCACTTTTCCAGCAAACCTAGAGCCCCGCCTGTGCATCTGCAAGCTTATCAAATCTTCAATCAACTCTTTCTTCTTTAAGAAAGAGGTTCTTAGGAGCTGAGAGTATGCACCTGGAAGCAGAGCAAAGGAACTTCATAAGGTCGCTAAGTTACACGTAGGTTAGTTGTTATTAAAAGGAAGAATTGATGTTTTGCTATTCCGACTTCGCAATGATATATATATATATATCTCGTTAGAGTGTGTATGTAAACTCGTATTTGCAGTGTTTTCTGTCCTGTGCATTTTACTTATATAGCATAAGTTAAATTTCTATCATTTATAATATTACTCAGTTAAAATAGTTTGTGATTTTTAAAGGTTAGAGTCATTATATCATGTTTAATATAGAAACATAAAACAAACACTTAAAACCTTCAATAACACAACCTTCCAGAGATGGTGCTGTGTTCATTCCACCCTTGCTTTGTGATTTGTTTAGCTATTACCCTATTGTGGACATTTGGATTATCTCCATGTTTTCTGATAAAGAATGTTGGAATGAAGAGCCTGTGCCACACCATTGGCTGCACCTCGAGACACTTCCTGACAGTCAAGATGCTGAGTGTGTGGCTGAGGAAACTTCCAAGAGCAAAGCAGAGAACTGAAAATTTATGGACTTGTTCATGTCGCTGAAGCAGTTGTCTTTTGTGTTTAGTGTTTAAAAATAAGAACTATGAACATTTGTTAGCCACCTATCACAAACATCATCAGATTATAAGTCTAAATTTTAACTTTTCTCATCACAACCCTCCTGGCAAAAAGTCATAATTGTTCCAAAACATATAAACTGTCATCCCCAGGAATGCAGATTATCCCCTGCCCCCATCTTTCTTTATGCCAAAGCTCAGTCTGCTAAAGGAAAAGGGTATCACTTTTACACAGACACTATTGTGCCTCAGAAACTTTTTAGTCCAGAGAAATCTTCCCATCCTTGTGAGTGACCCTGAACTCTGCCATTTCCTCTTTGGGAATTATGAGTGTCCTCTCCTAAACCAACCAGTCTCTCACTCTTGTTCTCTCACGCCTTCCTCCTCAGGTCCTCCCTCTTGCTCCCCCTTCCTTCGGAATCTCCCACTCCCTCTTCCCTTCTCCTCTTCCCTTTCTCCCTTTTCTCCGTCTCCCTCCCCTCTTCTCCTCTCTTTCCATCTCTTCTCTACCTCTTGATACCCTCTTTCCAGAGTGGTAACACTATCAGAATTTAGAGATTAAACCTGGATGTATGTGTGTATGTATGTATGTATACATACATACATACAAACACACACACACAAACACACACACACACACACACGCACACACACACACATCCTATTTAGGGCTTTCTTAAAATGTATTAGTCAGTATCCAGCTATTAATAGTTACTGTCTTTCTAGATTTAAACTATTCTTTGGATCTTTGGCATCTTTATTTGTAACATCATCCACAGCACTCAGAACTTTCAGAGCTCTTATTTCTGGCTTCTTCTGTCCCTGCTTATCATTGTTAGGAATAGCCATGGTGTCCTGGCCATTATTCAGCTCGGTCACCTGTTCTTGGGGTAAAGCTTTTCCCATGTCTCCAGAATTAGTAAGGGCTTTTCATGGACTCACAGAACATTCAAAAGCAGAGAACACAGAGAGACTTTGTGATCCATCTAATTCTTGCCATATCTGCTTTTTTTTCTGATGAAAAGAGTAAGAACTAAATACCCATTTTGGATTTGTTGATGCAATTTTAACAAAGGTGATAAACCACAAACAGTATCTCATGGAAAACACGATTCATAGGAAGATTTCATAAATGGATGTAAAGTAAATTATTGTAAAGACATGAGAACAAAAACCCTTTTGCATATTACATATGCAGTAATTTTAGCTATACCCTTTTGCCCTAATGTGACGATTTACATAAGAACTATGGGAACAAACACCTCTCCACCCCCACCTTCATTCCAGCTTCATAGCACTCCATCCCCAGGAACAAAAGCAAAATTTATTAGAGGATCCACCCTAGTACATCCAGAGCCCGTTTGAACCACTAGAGACTGAATGAAGCTTCTTGAAAGGAAATCACAGTGTTCCTGTGACTATTTAACTTTCAACATGTATCTCCTTGACCTGAGACCCCCATCCTACTGTGATTAGACCAACCAAATGGAAAATCTCATTTCCTGATCTTTGAACAATTGCTTTTGCAAAACATTAAAATAACTTTAATAAACGGAAATTTTAGCTTCTGCTATGGAGCTATTTGCAGACCAACTTTTCCTAAAGTTTGCAGAACAGCTGAGTCCACCTTAACTTTCTGGCAAAGAGCAGAAAGTGACTTCCAGAGCTGAACGCAATAATGTTTCCTTCATTTATTCTGTAGACATTTGTCATAATTACAAAAGGTGAAGGTGGAATTTGAAAACACAGTGGTGACTTGAGTAGAGCAGCTAACTCTGATAGGAATATTTGGAGCATACATACCACTATCATGGGGCTTCACAAGAAGAAAATATATGGTCCTTACTAATTAATGCTGATGCCTGGGCAGCTTTGGCTCAAGGTGTTTTCAAAATACTGGTAATCAACCTTTAAAGATGGCCATCATGTATTTCTAATTCAGTAGCAAATCTGCTGAGAGAATATTTCATATGAAAAGTAAAACTGGGGGGGAGAGTTATTGCTATGCCTACTTATATTAATAGCAGTAGGGGATTGTCTGGTTTCTTGGCTCACTGAATCATGAGAGAATTTTAGTTGCCGAGGTTAAAACAAACTATGCAAAATCTTAGGAGAAGGTAGCTGTGGAACTGTTATTGACAGATGTTTCTTCAACTGAGCCATTTTGGAGACATGAAACAATGCTCATAATTAAACATTCGCTAATAAAGCCTTGATTTTCCACCAGTGCACAAGTAATTCTAACTACACCTAAACAGCCCTTACTGCTAGATTTGGAAATTTACTGATAGAAAGGACACTGAAGAAAGAAGGAAAACTGTATGGTCGGGGTTCAGGCATTTCTTAACTTACAGGGGCTCACTCCTTCACACTCTATTTTTTCATACATAGCATTACTTCTAGACGTCTAGAGAAGACTATATTTGAATTAGTATGTGGCATTCACTGCAGTGGAAAAAGTGCCTCAACTTTCAAGAAGCTTCCTTAATTAAAATTAATTAAAAATTAATTACTTAATGGAAGTTGATGACTTATTTGTGATTCATTCAAACAGCAACAATGAATAAATATGTTTGTTGATATTTTTGCTCTTGACATCATCAATTAAGTATCTCTCAAGATGCTCCTTCATCTGCATGAAAGTTATGTTTTTGTTTTCACTTTAAAGTAGGCAAGGATTCCTAGTATATAAATATTTCCCCATCCCCAGTTCCTACTCATATTTAACTATTTCCACACCAAGAAAACACCAAGTTATATTCAAGTTAGCAACAAATAATAAATAACAGTCTTCATTTGGGGGGCAAGCCTTTACATTGCAACTTATACATTGCCCCATCCCCCTTCCTAATAACTTTTCACATGAAGTACTAGAGTGAACACACTATGATGACATAAACAGCTAGTCTGTCATTTGAATTCTCTTGACATCCAACCCTTTAAAGGAATGTATATAAGAAAGGCTTCCTCTAGGTCCACTTATCTCTTCCTCACAAATTAGCACATCACATTTGATAGACAAATTCAACAGGCCAGAGCTGTGCACCTTGTGTAATCCCCGAATGCATCACTGTTGAGCTTTTCTCTTCTTTCTTTCCCTCTCCAGCCAATTCCCTCCTTCCTAAGCCATGATTCCTGGAAAGGACACAGTCTACATAGATATCCCAGAAGAGCTGGGCCAGATCCCAAAACAGTGCCCCATGCTTCAAGTTCTCAGATGACTTCAGGTAGATCATAAAATCCCAAAATCCAGAAACAGTGTTAGAAACACGAGGCTTCTGCATTTCCAAGAGGAGAATTGAGGAGGACTCCCAGCACTGAGGATCAGCTTGGTTAAGAGCCAGCAGGTCTGTCTGGCTGTGACAGAGCAAAGGAGACACACAGCACATTCCCACAATGAGCAGGGAGCAGATGAGACTCAAAGGACAGTGGATCCCTCTTCTGATCCCAGGATCAGCCATGGTCCTGCAACTGTACACATGTAAACACATCAGTCCAGGCTTGTTTTCTACGCCATAAGAGAAATGAGTATTCCCTTGAGAGTCTCAGTCCCAGGAGAAGAAACACACCATCATTACTAATTAGGAAGAGACTTCTTCCCATATCACAACCCTTGTTCTCCCTAGATTACCCATTCCCAATTCAGGTTGTGCACAACCAAGACAGCTAGGCTAAGAACTCACGAGCTGTGTTCCTTGTGAGATGGTTAAATGAAACCGTTTACGCTGGAATGTAGCTCAAAAGATTACTACATGAAATTAAAATCCTGCCACATGACTTTACTTTTTTTTGTATCTTAAGACTAGTCTTGTACACTACAGTGAAGAATTTTATATCTTTTGTCATTGTGTGCTTTCATGTTCATAGTAGCTTTTAATTTTTAAAAGGTATTAGACTTATAAAATGTTATAATAGAAATAAAGTCACAATTGATGCTTAACTTGTGGGTAAATGTATTTTGAAACTGGAGGACAAAGTAAAACTGATAGACACATTGTAAGCCTAGATGCTATGCAATCCTGATATGACCTTGATAAAGAAAATGCTTTCTGATTTCTCTCTGCCTGCAATGAATCTCAAGGATTTAAAGGAAAATGGTTTGTCTCTCCCTCAACTTTTCTAGTTCTCAATGTCTATTGCAATAAAATCATCTGAACAGCCACGTGTCACCTCTAACTGGTTCTTTCTTGTGGTGCCACTTCAGACAAGTGTAATGAGAAATTATACCCTTGAGATTATAGACATCATAATTTCTCCCAAATTAAAAGTTTACCTGATTATTCCCCAACTATACAAACTGTTAAGCAATTCATCATAAAGAAGGCAATGCAGGAGGGACATGCACACTGCTTACTGCTTACTTCCATATCCCAATTAGTAACAATAATACCAGTGGGCAGACTCTTTCTTTTCTGCTCAGCCTAGGGAGACACTGCTGAAGAAATATTTCAGAACTTGTGTTTGAACATACCTAGTCTTGAAGGATCATGTTTGAAATAGTAGCTCACTCAAAAAAAATAATAATTTTATATCATTTTCAGATTATCTTTACTTAAAAAGATTGCATTTACTGAACTGAAATATCAAAGCCTCACCCAAAGGTTTTCATTGTTCAAGTGTTGCTGCTTTGATATCCAGGTGAAGTTTTTGGAAGGGGGAGGGGTGCTGTCCGGGGTGCTGATGTTAGCATGTTCTGTGACTCTGGAGGCTTGTGCTAACCTAGCTGATTGATAAAGACTCTTCAGAAGGGGTCTCCGTTTCGGAGCTTCAGAGAGGTGGGCTCCCTAACGCAGGAGTCCTCTTGTGAACTCCGTTGAGAGCCACAGTGCTGGCGAGTTTGGGCCAGGCATCTGCTCTCGCTGCTTCATCCTCCCTGGAAGAGCCTCAGAGTCAGGGGCTCTGCCCCCACTCACCTTCTTGTTCCGCGCCTGTGTTGTGGGTCTGGAGGGCGCCGCTCCTAGCTCACCTGCACTGCCCGCGATCCCTCGAGTGCGCAGAGAGGATGCAGTCAGGCTGCTCCCTAAGCAGGTGATTGTCCCCAGCTTCTGCGCCCTGGATGCCAGCGTGCCTCTTCTTAAGCAGTGGGAGTGTTCGGCTACGTCAAAGGACCTGCAAACTGCCACTGCCTCTCGCCCCCAAGCCCCGGTTCCAGTTTCCAGAACTCTCCTTGCTCCTCCCCCAGCAGAGGTTTGGAGTTGGAAGCCAGGGAGCTGGCTGCAGGACCCTCTATAACCCGAGGCTACGCCCACGCCCACCTTTTTTGTGTTCAGGCTCCCAGGACCCACCTACCTGGAAAGTCACAGTGCTGCAAAGTTGGGGCTCAGCTTGATGCCTATGTGGGAGATAGTGAAGGCCCCAACCCAGCTTCTCACTAGTGCCTCAACAGAGTTTCAAAGGATGTGAGGGAAGGATTGCATGAGATCTTAGGGTCTGGAGAAGAAACAAGCACAAATTCCAGCCAGACTGTGAATTTCTCCTACCCCACTGAGGTCCTGGAGTAGATAGATTGGAAGAAAAGAATGGGGGGGGGGTATGTATTTCTCTTCCTTGACCCAAGCTGGAGAGTCCTGAGTCCTTGCTGTTTTTATACTGGACTGTTAGGGCATCCTTATTTTCCCCTCTAATTTCTCCCCAAAATCCCTGCTCTCCAAAAAGAAACAGCAGCTTGGATTTCCTTCTGCTTTGTCCTTCAATTAATCAAGACCTTAATCCCAATACGAAGCCCATCACTTCTCAAGGGCTTTGCTGGGAGTTGGTGTCCACTTCAACAGAAATATTCCCAGCTAAGGGCTCTCAGATGGAGGGCCTTCCTTACCACATCTTTCCTAAAAGTCCCCTGGCATCCTAAAACACTCCTTTACTCTCTATTGTGCCAACTTGACAGTATCCATGGTTACCTGGGGGCCTTACGGTGAGGTTTATTGAAGCCTCAGAAAACCAGCCTCCTCCGGAGGTAAAATTAGGAAGAGCTATGAAGAAATCCAGAGGGGATCTGAGCTTTCCCTTCTCTCAACTGGACCAAGTGTGCTTCAGTTTCTGTCTTTAAATTGGGCAGATAATGCCTGCTTCTGTTTGCCTCCAAGCGAGTGTGGGGACACTAGACTACGGTCTTGCTTTCTGGATTTCAAGGAACCCACTACCTTTTAGACAGCCTTACCAGAAAAGTAAGCATTGTAGCCCAGCCTATGAACAGACATAGAGAGGTCCTATGGAACCTAGGAGAAAGATCAGACTCCTGCTATTTTTATTGTACTAAGTACAAGATGTTTTGGTGGGCTGCATAGGAAAGCAAGTAAAATACAGAGGTTAAAGTTAACACCAAGTTGGGGACTGAATAATTTAGGTTTGGAATTACCATTGGCTTCTAGAGGAAACATTTTGAAGAACAAATTTGGGAAAGCATGGGGTTGGGCCTTGCACATATTAAGGGTGAGTTGAGTGGCATCCAATGTTGATCCTACATAGTCAGAGATGTAGCAACTACAGAAAAGCATGTGAGATGGCTAAGAAGCCTAAATTTTGGATTTCATCAAATGGAGGCAATTGTTTAAACCATCAAAAATAATGGAAAGTAGTTGAATAGTAGTAACCTTAGGAAAAATCTTAGGTAATGTCACTGGTTAAAGTGACAGAGGAACAAAGAGCTTAGAAGAATCAGGGCTGTGTGGAATACTTAGGAGCTGATAAGAGAGATTTTCACCAAGTAGGAAGAAGCCAGTAATATCACACAGATTCAGTAAAGGTACCCCTCCCCCTTCCAAAAACTTCACCTGGATATCAAAGCAGCAACACTTGAACAATGAAAACCTTTGGGTAAGGCTTTGATATTTCAGTTCAGTAAATGCAATCTTTTTAAGTAAAGATAATCTGAAAATGATATAAAATTATTATTTTTTTTGAGTGAGCTACTATTTCAAACATGATCCTTCAAGACTAGGTATGTTCAAACACAAGTTCTGAAATATTTCTTCAGCAGTGTCTCCCTAGGCTGAGCAGAAAAGAAAGAGTCTGCCCACTGGTATTATTGTTACTAATTGGGATATGGAAGTAAGCAGTAAGCAGTGTGCATGTCCCTCCTGCATTGCCTTCTTTATGATGAATTGCTTAACAGTTTGTATAGTTGGGGAATAATCAGGTAAACTTTTAATTTGGGAGAAATTATGATGTCTATAATCTCAAGGGTATAATTTCTCATTACACTTGTCTGAAGTGGCACCACAAGAAAGAACCAGTTAGAGGTGACACGTGGCTGTTCAGATGATTTTATTGCAATAGACATTGAGAACTAGAAAAGGTAAAGGTAAAGAAGTTTCCACTCAATCTAAGAAAATAGAAAGTCCAAGCCAGACCACCTGAAACAGAGTACCAGGTGATCCTACATTCAAAACAGCTGGACAAAGCAGCCTTACAGACTACAGCCAGGATTTCTGCATCTTCTTCGAATCCCCCATGACAGCGCCCCTTACCAGCAGGAAGTAGTTTGGAAAGAACAACGCCCAAATTCCAAAATATTGTGTATAAATGTTTGTTTTCATTTAAATGGACTTGGTTATATAAAATAAATAAAAAAAAGAAAGGAAAAAAGAAAATAGAAAGTCACTGATGAGACTATTAAGAGCGATTTCATCTTAGGGTCAGTGGAGTTGAGGTAGGCAGAGAGAGGAATAGAAAGTTAGGAGATGGTGATAGCACCTGAACCCTTCCCTATAGAATGTTGATACAGGGCGGGGGGGGGGGGCGGGTAGAGATTAAGGGGTTGGATCTTGGTCATATTCACAGTTGGGGTAGAGAGCCCAATAGAGAACCAGGGTTGAGCATCAGGAAAGGATGATTTTTAAATGTTAGAAGCAAGAAGCAGCAGGGTAAGAGAAAGAAAAGGAGCCCACACATATGAGAAAGGCTTGCCTTTTGAAACAGGAAAGGAGAAAGGGTGCCTATGGACATGGGTAGCGTGGCTAATATGGAGGACAGAAGAAGCAGCTGAGAGAGATAACTGACAGTCTCAACTTTCCTACTGAAGGTCAAAGTAAAGAAGGTAAGTGCTAGGTAGAGAGGTCAGATAGAGTAAAAAAGCTTTGGAGTAGTCATTATAGGCAAGAACAGGAAGAAGGACTGGGAGAGAAGACAGAGATTAAGACTCAAAAGTAAAGACTCAGCTAGTGCATAAGACCATGAATTTATAGTATACTACATCATATGCCTGAATAGCTCTTATGAGGCAGAATAACATAATTATGGCAATTATTCTCTGGATCCCAATTGCCTGGGTTTGATCTGTGTGTCTTTTGCTTGTCATAGCTCACTGATTTTCAGAAAAACTTTTTTGTACACTTAACATGCCTGAGATCAGAATGTGTCTGTCAACTGACAGCACTCTGGCAATTAGATTTGCAGCACTTTTTTAACTTTAAAAAATAACAAGGTGTCTATAATTGGTAGTATTTTTGAGCCAATGCAATCCTGTAAGAGATGTGATTAACCCTTATGATGAGACCATCCTTTTACTTACAAAATGGACAAAAATCTCCATTGGGGTTCCCTGAGGATAGAATGAAACCATACACAGAAAACAGCTGGAAAAATGTGGTAAAAATGTGACAAATATTAGGGTTTTTCTTGTTCTCCTGAGGCATTCAACTGACCGGAACAAAAAAGAATGCCCATTAGAACATGAAATAGGCCTTAAAATTTGGGGCAAAACACTGAGGAGTAATAAAAATACAAGGGGCTCAGGGATGCAAGCAGGTTAGAAACAAAGAGGCAGGAATTGAAGGCATCTGGGAGTTTCACTAAAGTGAGACAAGAGAGTATCAAAAGAGAAGATACTAACAATTGGGGATTTTGTGGTCAGGGATAGAGCTATTAGAGACTCTGGTTATAGAGATGGAGTGACCACTCTGCCTTTACTGAATCCAAGGAGTGAAGGAAAAGGCTGCTACTGTTGCATGCAAGTATGAAGATAGTCGAATGGCCATCCCTGCTTCACAGACACTGAAGTTATGAGACATTGCTCTCCCAGCGTGGCCCTAAGCATCTCTTCCCAATGAAGTAAAGACCCTCAAAAGTAAAAAGTTTAAGACCAAGTAGTGACTGCTCATATACTTTCTTTTTTTTTTTTCGAGATTATTACTGGACACTGGAACTTTTGAGTTTCAATAAAACTTTTATACATCTGCCCTAACAGAGAATTCCTAATTTAACACTTCTCATAAATACAACTAAATAATTTGTACTTAAGCATTTAAACAATCATTTGAATGTTTTTATTTAAACAAATCTCCTATCTACCACATACTCTATTATGATAAGTATATTTTGTGTTTGTGGTTCTTTGTTTTTTGTTTGCTTGTTCGTCAAGACAGGATTTCTCTGTGTTTGTAACCATGGCTATCCTGGAACTCACTCTGTAGACCAGGTTGGCATCGAACTCAGAGATCTACCTACCTCTGACTCCCAAGTTCTGGGACCATCACCCAGCTTATAATAAATATTTTGTATTTCCATTTATCAGGAAAATTTGGAGTGATATTTTTTGGATGGGAAAAAATGTATGACTTTTTTTTAATGTATGCTTTTTAATCTCAAATGTGACTGTCATCATCATCATAAGTACAAGATGAAAATGGCATCCCAATTTATGTAGTTAGATTAGGGGAAACTGCCATCAAACCATGTGAGTAAAAATTTTATTTTCCATTAAACACATAGGTTGTCATCTTCATAATGCCTTATCCTAATGGTTTCATTTTTACATACTAGAATCTCTCTGCTCACATGTGGTTGGCACTTAACCAATTACAAAATATCATCTTCTGTATGTGGCCCTGTGTAATCCTAAGGAAGACATCATTTTGATCTTCTTTTTCCCCTATTTTATTATGTTACAATTTCTCTAGGGTTATTTAACTGGTAAATGTCAGGGTGTGGCTGTCTCCATCTAACTTTATTCACTGTAGTTTATTTGTCCCAAGTGGTGTGTATGTACAGACCTATCACTCACTCCTCTTCTTTCTGTCTTTATCCTTATGTCCCTGTTTGTTCCCCAATACCTGCAAGGGAACACAAAGTAGGTCAATATACAAAGAAACATACATCTGAGCTCAGTTCACCACAACACCATTCTGGATTGTGGAGCTAGAGAAATGGGTCTTCAGTTAAAAACACTGGCTGCTCTTCTAGAGGACTTAGGTTCAATTCCCAGCACCCACATGGAGGCTCACAGTCTGTAGCTGCTGTTCCACAGGGCTCCAATACATTCTTCTGGTTTCCACGGATATCACATGCAAGTGATACATAAGATATACATGAGGGCAAAATGCTCATATGCATAATTTTTGAGAAGTATTGGAGAAATGAAGGGTCATTTGCACTTAGGTGAATGACTGGTTTGTCTGGCTCTCATCACCCAGGGTTACTTGAGTCTTATGAAGTTGCAGCACACAGCAGAAGAATGACTAGTTGAGAAGCAAATTGCAATTAGCTGAATGTGCCCCATGGGTAGATTTTCTGATTTTTGCCACTTGAAGCAATTTTCAAAGACATTAAAAGGGACTTCCGATTAATTTTAATGAAATTCAAGAGCAGTTATGTGGTCAGTTTGCATCTTCAGCAGAGCATTAAATTTGCAAATGATGGGGCAGTCTTTAAGAATGGGATGCTTCTTTAACACTTGGGATCAGATAGTAAAAAAAAATTATTTCTCATTATTGTGTGCTTCTCTATCATTTGAAAATGGTAATAAACAGGAACAATTTCCTGGAAGGCCCATTGGGTTAAGTCGATGAGTCACTCCTTAAGTGTCATCCAATTCACAAGGACAAGTTCCAGGGCAGTAGTCAGATGATACTGGACATCAGTTCCAAAAGGCGTGAAAGAGGCAAGTTACCCAGGGATACAGGAGTAGTTCATTCATAGCTTCCTGAATGACCAGGTAAAGATGCCTCAATGGCTAATGAGAGCTGAGATGCCACAAGTGTGGCAATAGTGGTGTCTTTCATATGTACTTCCATGAGAACTTAACTTTTGTCTAGTCTTTCCAGAAGCTCACAAAGTCATAGGGACACTGGCAGCTTTGTCCATCCTTAATTTTATCAATTACAATGAGTCAGCAATTCAAGAGTAGTTATTACAGGCATTGACTTTTGAATTGGTCCTGTCTTTTGGCCTCCTCACTTTCAAAGGAGACCATAACTTAAATGATTTCATTGTTTAGGGAGGGTCTCACTGTGTAGCTCTGGATGGCCCTGAACTCTTCATGTAGAAGCTGCTGGCCTTGAACTCACAAAGGTGCACTTGTCTCTGACTCCTGAGTGCTGTGATTAAAGGTATGCACCTTCACACCTATCCCTTAAGGGTGTTTTGAGTTTTTTTTTTTTTAATTTTGGTTTACATAACAAGGCTATACAACAAAGGGCTAATCAACAATAAGATTCTTTTTCCTAAGGGTAAATTAATAAAACAAAATATAAAACCTCTACCTCCATACCACATAGGATTCATGGCCTCAGCAAAGCCAGGAGCCAGGAATAAGCATAGATTGTTGTGCAGAAGGTACACCAGTGAAAGAAGCAATGAGGACGCATCTATGTGATGCTGTAGGAGACATCTCACAGCCTGAGCAGAGCTCCCAGGCTGGGAACCTCTTCCTTGACGCCCGTGTGTCTAAGGGACTTCGTTCTACTCTGCTCAAGAGTCTATGTAGTTTTAGTCCTACTTCTACCTACACAAGTATGTCTACCCCCGCCCTGCCCCTCCCATTCCTTCTAGAATGTGAATGCCTTTGAGTGGGGATTGTATCGATTTGCTGTCAGTCTTGGTGCCAAACACCCAGATAATAATGGTATGTGTGTCTGAGTACACACATGGCTCATGAGTGTGTCTGTGTATGTAAATGTGTGTGTGTGTAGAGGGGATATTGCTGAATGTGAGTAAGTATGGGTTTATGCATGTACACACTCATATGGAGTCCATGTTCGATATTTCCCTTAATCACTCTCCACCTTATTTTTTGAGACACACTGTCTCATTTATCTCAGAGCTCACTGATTCAGCTAGACTGGCTTTCCAAAAAGCTTTGGGGACCCACATGTCTCTGCCTATTATAGATAGGTAGCTCCATGTCAGATTTTTTTGTGTGGATTCTGGGATAGAACTCAGGCCCTCATGCAAGCATGGTAAGCATGTTACAAACTGAGCCATCTCAGCACAGATAATAATTTTTAAATGATGCTGATTAAATTCAGTTATGCAAGTAGCAAGATTTTGAAACTGAGCCTGGAATAGTGAGAGTAGCTGGTCAACTTTGGAGAATTTTCTTTCATGTGTCTTGACAAAAGAAGTCAGTCACTTTTAATTTTGTTTTTTCTTCATTCAGTACTCAAGTTTTAATTATACTTTTTCTGAATAGGGACATCCTTTGATGCAGTGTAGGCATATCTTCATAAATGGAGTGGAATTGAAATACATTAATGCTAAAGTAGATGGCAGGTATGAACATACGGAATTATTTCTCTATATGATAAAAACATTTTATATCCAATAGAGAGATTTTAAAGTTAAGTCACTGAAACATAAGAAGCATTCTACATCTAGTTTAGGATAATTTTGTGACATGCTGTATGAGCCAGGAATGCCTTAAGTCATAGACAATCTGAATACCATGCCTAAAGAGAGTTTGTTTTCTTACTAACCCTGGAAGCATGTGGCTGCTGCTGTTAGTCCAGTGGCCCAAGGATCCAAGGCTCTGCATTTCTGTAATTCTCTCGATTTTCCTATCCCATTTAAAGAAAGATAGTAAAAGCATTTTCATAACTTCATCAATAGACTTTGGCTTCCAGTCTGTTGTGGTACATCTATATCACATGTCATTTATAAACACAAGCATATCAGGAGGGAAAGAGTTCCAAATGAGCAAGAGTAAAGCATGATGTTTAGGAACTTGGCAATGATTATTAACTCCACAAGGTTAACATCACAAGGCAATGTGAGCTAACTAGAAACTATGCAACCAACAAGCTCAAGTTTAAGTCTGTTGGGACAATTTCTTTGTTCCTTATCTAGTTCTTAGATAACCATTTCTTTGATCCTAAAGGTGGTGCTTTTCTTATTCTTGAAATCCTCCTATTTTGACCCCCTGAGTTTCAGCATTCCAGGCACAGACCATCATTTAAATTTAAAGTAAAAATAAATAAATGAAGAGGGGGAGAAGAAAAGCAATACCATATACAGAAGGTTCCTTAGATAATGATCATTATTTCCCACATAAAACAGATATTGGAAAAACTCACTTATTGAAAATAGAATTTTGTTATTTAAGACAGCCTCCATTAGAACATATAGCCATCTAATTAGTGTTATAATAAAACGGGGGTGGGGACAGAAACTATTACACCATGCCCCAAGCATCTGTCCCTCTTGGGATTACAGCAATCACTATTCATTCCCTGCAGTCATCTAAGCCATGGCTGCTTCTCTGGTGTGGTTAGGACAGTGAGCAAGGTGGTTCATTCACATGCCTTTGTATGAAAGAGCCTATTGATATGACTCAATCACTTCTTCCAGATGTGTCTTCTGCTGAGTGACAACAAAGGGCATCAAGATAAGTCTTAAATTACTCATGAATCCACAAGCTAGTAGAGAACTCAGCTTAAAAAAAAAAAAAAAAAAGCAAAGAACATGGCCACAAATTGGAGTGACACATACCCATACTAAAGTAATTTATTTGTTCAATATTTTATCTGCATGCAAAGAGTGATGGTGGTATTCACTATCAGAGACGTAAAAGGATGAATCAATAGTCAAGAGAGGCAAAGTCTTTGTTCTTGTAGATGAAACTAACATTACTTAAGTAAACAAGCGATAAGAACATGTAAAGGGGAGAGGGAGAAATGAAGGCAGTAAAATCATGGCTAGCATTATGATGGAGATCAAGGAGGAGAATGTAGCTATGAAACCAACTTCAGTCCTTCCAACTTTTTTAGATCTTCAAGCTTTGAAACTGCATCAAGATTCATTTGAACACAATCACAGCCCCTTGTTCTTATCAAATTGACTTTGTCATCCAGATATCAAGTGTCATTAGACATACAAATCTGAAACCATAGAAATGTGTCCAATGTATGTGGCAAACACAGACCTCTTTACCATCTGCCTCTCCACAGCCCAGCCCCTGTCCTATACTCCCTACACACACACACACACACACACACACACACACACACACACACACACACTCACTCACATAAAATTCAGCCACACAGGTGATCTACCTCACCTGAAAGCCAGAAACTCCCAAGAAAGATTCTGTTTCTCCTCTTGGGCTCCTGCTCCTGATATAACTGCCCTTCACATTTCTCTTAGTTTCTCTATGCTGACAGAGGCAACCTAAGAAGGAAAGTGTTTATTTTGGCTTACAATTCAGCGTTCCACACTCTTACAGTGGCAGGACTTTGAGGGAGCTGCTCACAATTCATCCATGGTTAGGCGCCCAAAGCAATGATAAACACATGTTAGTGGTCAGCTTGCCTTATCCATATTACTACACAGCCCAGGACTCCCTGTTCAGGGAGAATGGGACTATTTACAATTAACATGGGTCTTTCCATGTCAAAATAACCCCAAGCTTATTTCTTGTATGATTCTAGATTCTGTTAAGTTGACAACATTGCCACAATAATCTAAATCAAATTACTTACTCAAAAGTTTACATAATAACTATTAATATGATAAATAAATAATATGTTATTTATAAAATACTAGTTCCTCTGGCCCATGTGGCAGTCTCATACTCAAACTAGGAGTCATAACTGACTTAACATTGCTTCATTAACACATGGTTTTGATTAAACAGCAAAGTAAAAGGCTTCTAGTCAGAGTTACAACAGCTGAGATGACAGTTAAATGTAAATGAAAATTTACTATTTCCTACATCTGAGGTTTTGGGTTTGTTGTTGTTGTTGTGTTGTGTTGCATTTTGTTTTGTTTTTAGTTATAAAGTCAATTTAAAAATTGACTTCCTCTGGGAACAATAGTTTCCTTACCAGCCAGGAGGATAATAATGATTTACAATGTTTCTTGTGTTTCTGGTTTGATATCTGTTCCTCATTAGCTGGCTGCCACAAGTGAAGAGCGTAGAATGTTCTACTCTTTGATGGATCACTGAGTTGATCTATTTCTGGATCAGAAAGATGCCAGACTAGCACTCACTAATGCACATTTGTGTTAGATATTTCATCAAATGCCCAGCAGGGTTAGAAAAGATAGCAGTTGGGGAAGAATATAGAATTTCTTCCTTCACTTTCCCAATTGAAAAGATCTTATACCTACAACTGTAAGAGAGCCAATCAGAAGAGCAGAAATAAAGTTTAAACTATGCCCATCTGATAGCAGACCCAAGCCCACTTAGCCTGGCTACCTTAAATTTTCATCGACTTATTTATTTTATTTGATGTTTGTTTTTCCATCCATCTATTTATTCATTCAAGACAGGGTCTTGTATAACCCAAACCCTGAACTCAGCTCTGTAGCAGAGGATAACTTTGAACGTCTGATCCTCCTGCCTCTACTTCCTGAATGCTAGGATTAAAGGTGTGTATCACACCTAATTTTACATAGTGCTAAGGATTTCAAGCATGCTAATCAAACACTGTCAGCCTTAAATACTTTTTTTTAAATCACATTTCAAATTCTGACTTACTTAAAAAAATTTTCTAAATAGCTGTGGTTCAAACACTGCATAGAATGTTCCAGACTTTACACTTTTCCAGACATTGCACTTCTCTCTGACTATAAAATGGTGCCAGGACAAGGAGTAGACCATTTATGCTCTCTTCAGCCAGCAGCCTCCTGCACACTGAATAGTGAAGGGCTAGTGAAAGGCATGATTTCCAAGGCATAGAGAGTCATGCAGGGTTGAGATTGTTCTACCAGGGGTGGTTCCAAGGCTTCATTCTTTCTGTGGTGGGAGAGGGAGTACCTTCCTTTCAAAAGCAAAATCTCACTAGCATTTTTTAGCCGTCAGTCACTTTTTGTGCAAGGAGTTCGAGTCCAGATACTGCTGGGGTTTGAATGTGAAGTGTTTCCCACAGTCTCATGAGGGAAACATTTGGTCCCCAGTTGGTGATGTTGTTTTGAAAGATTGGGGCAGCTTTTGTAGGTGATACTTCACCATAAGAAGTAAGTAAACTGGGGGGGGGGGGGAGTATTGAGGTTTGGTAGCCTAGCCCTACTTCCTGCCCACCCTCCCCTTTCTGGCTGAGGAAGCAATCAATATGACTGGCTACTTCTCATTCCTGTTAGCATGCCTACCCTTCCATGGTGGACTGCAACCCTTCTTCAGTTGTGAACTAAAATGAACCTTCCCACCTTTAAGTTGCTTTCTATAGGGTAGTTGATTACAGCTTTGAGAAAATAAATAATACAGGTAATGACAATATTTTATTTAAAAAATTAAATGTATTTGTTTTAAATGAAAAGGTGCCATAAAAGTGCGTGCGTGAGGAAGTAGTTTGGAAAGAACAACGCCCAAATTCCCAAATATTGTGTATAAATGTTTGTTTTCATTTAATTGGACTTTGTTATATAAAATAAATTAATTAAAAAAAGTGTGTGTGTGTATGTGTGTGTGTGTGTGTGTGTGTGTGTGTGTGTATTAATCAAACAAATTGTAAAGCTACTTGGCAAACTGCCTTCATACTGCAGGAGGAGTGGACTTGTAGCTCAACAGTAGAGCACTTGCCTGGCACAGACAAAGCCTTGGTTTCCTTTCCCAGCATTGGAAAAGAATATAATTTATTGCAGGCAAGTCAGCCAGAGAGATAACCTGTATTGCAAATATTTGTGATAGTCTGCTAACAAAAATGATGTGCAATTGATTGATGCACCAGTTGTTTGGTTTTCTGGGGAATGAAATTATACAGATACAGGAAGCCTAAGAACTTCCAGGGACAGTTGTCCACAATTCATCCATCTCTAAAACGCTGGAGGCTTTTTACTCCATATGGCAGCAGTCCACTCAATATAGATCCTGAGAACAAAGTACAAATGAACTGAATTGATTGTATTTCCTTCCTTTCATCTGAGTGTATGGTCTCATATAAATACAAGGCTTGCTCTTATTTTCCAACTTCAATGAACAAAAAAATAATTTCTCCATCTCTAACCATGGCAAATTGAATATGGCTTATTTTATGGCTTCCCACAAAGCATTGAAAAGAAAGGCTATGGAACTTTCTCAGAATTCAGTGCCATTCAATCAGAGCCATGACCTTGTGTGAACCCCTTTCTACATTCTCCTTTTATTTCTTATTTTCAATTCACAGCTCTCAAAATACTAAGTGCCCAATGAGACATCTTAAGCATCTCACCTCCTCTGTGAATGGTTCTGAGGATATAATTTGAAAACTTGAGCTTGATAACAACTTTCTTTGTGTCCCATCTTCTGCCCTCTTCTCCTCCTTTTATGTCATAGTGACCCAGAATAACATTTTTCCGCTAAGAGCTATTGTAATTTTATTGATAAACAACCTGTCTGCTGATAAATCAAAATTGGCTTCTAATAAGCACTGGAGTGTGTCACTGCATTGCATTTTAGAATGCCAAAATGCTGCCATTTCAGCTTTGGCCTCTAGAAAATTCAATTATAGCTGTAGTAGTAGAAGTAAACGTTTCTTTTTAAAAATTGGTCTTGATAGCTGAGATATTATCAAAAGTTCTTTCATTCTAAATTTTTCTTTTTCATATAACTCATTTTCCTTAGTAACTGGTTTTGTGTTATCCTCTATAAAAACCCACTATTCACTCTGTAGCATGTTCAGAAGGAGGATCTAATTCGCCGTCTCTGAATACATTTTGTTCTTGTGAACAATAGCACCCAGTTCTTTCAGCACACAGCAAGCACCTCCTGGAATTAATGAATTCTTTCTGTATATTATTCCTTATTTTACCCCAGATGCTTCATCCTCCTCTCTCCAGCTTTTTCCATTTCCTTTTTGGATGATACCCCTCCATAGGAACTGCCTCATGTTTTTATGGCTTAAATTGTATCTTGAACTGACTCAAGTGTTAACATCTATACATAGTTCCCAAGCATGTATTTCCAATTGAATCTCATTAGTGTACTCTATATCCCCATTGCAGTAGCTTGCAGGTGTCTTTGCCTAGATTCCTTTGCCTAGATTCCCTCAACATCAGCAGCCCCCAAATGAAACAGATCTTTGGTTTCTGTATCAAGATCTCTCCCAGTCTATCTCTGTCATCTAAACCTCTGGGTATCAAACCAAACCTTCATCTTTTACTCTCCTCCCTACTTGCTTCACACAATCAGGTGCTCAACTTGCTGATTCTGAAGGATCCTTCCATGCCTCTCCATTTTGCAACAACAGAACTCTATGTCAGTTGTCCATGTCAGTGACTCCTTATCCAGGATCTCTACTGCTGGTCCTGATAGCCTAAACAGTTTGCCCATGCCCTCCCTCTTCCTCCACAGACCATCTTACAGATTATTGTCAACAGCTTCCATAAATATCTTCTCACAATTGCCTCAAGAATTAAATCTACATGTGACATCTCAGGACATCTCTCACTAATTTGACTCTTATTTGCTTGCTTCCCAAGGAGATGGTTCAGTGGTATCTTAGAGGAGACTTTTAAGAAATAGTCTTGGGGAGTGGCTTACGATCAGAAACTCCAGACAGGGATTTTCCATGGCAGTAGAAAGCAGGGGGGATGAAATAGGATTATGCAGGGGTGGGGATGAGTTTCCCTCAAAATAACTTTTGAAACTGGAATGCCTTTTCAGAGCTGTCCTGAGTTATGAGAGAGAGAAGTGTCTGGATGGCCCCACTTGGATCCATCATCAGATGCAGTTCACTTTTAGGAGGGAAGTTTCCTTTAACAGAGACAGCCATCAACATGGCCAAGCAAGTGTTGCCCATCTTCCCATGGCCTTCCTAGAAGATGAATAAACAGGCCCCGGAAGCAAATCTGAGAAGTATTTCGTGATGCCAGCTGATTGGCCATACTTCTATAGTTTCTCAGAGGCAGTATTCTTTGAGTTATGTTGCAGATTGTGCCACAGTTTGATTGTGGCTCCCCAAAGGTCCATGTATTGAGAATTTTAGTTCTTTCATGTGTCCATGCTGGGAGGTAGGGATTAGTGAGGGTTTCTTTGGGTATGGAGGGTGAATGCTCATTAACATATTCTTTGGGGGGTGAATTCCCAGTCTTGCAATACTGGATTAGTGCTAACAGAGTGCGTTGTTATAAAGCATGCCCCACCCTTATGTGTCACCTTTATAATGCATGCCTCTTTCTGCTATGTATTGCAGCAGTTGGAGCAGTTGTGGTCACCTGATCTTTGACTTCCCAGCCTCCAAAACCACGTGGAAAATAAACGCCTCTTCATTATAAGTTAGTGTTCTGTATTTGTTATAGCTTTAGAAAATGGGTCAAGACACACTGTTGAGTCTCTCTCAGGGCTCTTTTCTAATCTTCTATAGTATTATGTCCATATTACATTTTCAGGCTTTTTTGGCAACATTATGCAATGTGAAGGATAAGTAAGTGGCATGTGTAACTATCAAGTTGGATGCTAGAGGCCTGCCTTCCACATCTCTTTCTTTCCCTCCTGCATCCTAGAAGACCATTACTGGCAGAACCTGGGACATCTAGATAATTCATTGAGAGGGGAACTGGTGTTCATGACAAGAAAGGAAAATGTCTGTTGTGTTTAAGTCCCTGAAGTCATGGTTACTTCCGCTGAACTTATATGTGCCTTATATGTGCCAGCTGGAGATACTGAACTCTGTAACAGCCTATCCCCACTCCTACATATCCTCAGTTCCACCAGGCATTCAGATTCAGCTGAAATGTGCTCTCCTTGTGGGCGTGTACTAATATACACCCAGGTTTCCTCTAGCAGGAAACTATTCTTCTCTGCTGACTGCCCATGGTTATTTATATGTTCTTTCCTCACTGAGTAGAATATTTTCATTATGAATGAAATTCTTTCCACACTTCTACTACTACTCTTCTACCAAACTGTAATAGCCTATAGGAGTAAGTCTGAGCCTAATTCTAACCTACCATGTCCAAGTGGAATTCCTTTATTGAGTAGATAGTTGTATTATTATATGTTAACTCAGTAATGTTCCTAACAATAATTGGTATTCTAATTTTTTTCCTTCATAGGCTTTGCAACAGCAAACTGTTTAACTTCTCACACACAATCCAAAGTGCCATTTCTTCTTATCTCCTTCCTGAAAACCTCCATCCTCTTCAAGTGAGTGCTCTAGGAATGCACCTGCAACCTTTCCTTGCAAAGGCCTTGCTATCCACCCTGGCTCCATACCTACTCGCTTTAGCTTTTCAGAAAAGGCTGGTTTCCTATTTGAAGAGTGAAGTATTTCAAAAACAGATCCCCTCCATGTGAATACTCTCTCCTTGTCCTGGTAGTTGGCAATGGTACTGGCTACAGCCAGGTAAGCCAAAAATGATTCTAACCGGGGTCTTCAATCTCAGAGGGCTCATGCCACCCTGCTTGTCCAGTTATTTGTGTCATATGTGCTGGGCCCAGGATGGGATTAGAATGGACTCCCCCATGTCATGATTCTGGCCCTGGCACTTGCTAGAATGGTCATTTCAAGGAAGGTGCTTGAAATCTAAGAGTTTAAGCTTAATCTACTACAAACGAATCTGAGTATGGGCTCTGAGGCATGAATGCCTGGGCTCTTATCTTAGTCCTGCCATCAACTTAAGCCCCTGCATTCTTTGTATGTACTATGATGTTCTGGGAGGATCAGGAGTGTATCATGCTGTTTGATGTGTTTGATGGATGGAGGTACAGGAAAGCTATGTTGTTCCTAAGATACTAATCGATCCTTCTCTGGACCCACCACCATGTGAAACATGCACACAGAAGTGAGCATGCATGTGTATGCACATACATGCACACACACATGCAAATGGAAGGAAAGTCAACCCCTGTTTGTCCATCTTTGTAGAATGGGATTGGGGTGGGGAACAACAAGAAAAGATGAGTTGGAAACATTAAAGAGATTAAAGTATGGTCCAGTTATAGTGACTTCGACTTTATCATTTTGTTTTCCAAATCTAATGATCTCTACATATAGGCTTTTATAATTAATAAGGAAATAAATTGCTTTAAACAACTAGCAGCTGTCCTTTCCTGCTGTGTTTTGAGATTTTGCATCTCTTAAGTTAAGAATCCTTGTTTCAGAGTACAAGGTGATGCTACATTCAAAACAGCTGGACAAAGCAGCCTTACAGACTACAGCCAGGATTTCTGAATCTTCTTCGAATCCCCCATGACAGCGCCCCTTACCAGCAGGAAGTAGTTTGGAAAGAACAATGCCCAAATTCCCAAATATTGTGTATAAATGTTTGTTTTCATTTAATTGGACTTTGTTATATAAAATAAAATAAATTTTAAAAAAAGAATCCTTGTTTCACTGGCATAGAAAGCAACATGACAACCCAGGGGCTAACCAGATCAATAGACTCATCCCTATATCTAACAGGCCTTGAAAGTCAACGGTAGAGAGAAAGGCCTTATGAAAGTGGACCCAGCCAGGTCCTGGAGAATGCTGCACAACAGGTATTTGTAATCAACCACAGCACTCTCTGATAGTAGCTGTGTCTCAGGACTCTTCATTTGGTAGCCTGTCACCCTGACTGGAAGCACATTTGCATACTCATAGGACAACTAACTATGAGAGGCCACACATGGACAAGTTATTTTAATATGTCCTGTTAGTTCGAGCTTACTTGCCTTCTGTGGAGCAGCAGGCTTGTACCATCTTGATCCACATAGACTTTTTTATAACATGAATAAAATTCGATACTAGAGTGGGTAATGTAAAAATCTGGGTTCTGGCTGTGTGTGAAGAAAATAAGTGGAATGAGCAAGGCGGGTCCATTTTCCACTGAGTGTGCTCTCTACCTCAACTCAACCACCCTTTTGGCTCTCCTGTTCAGTTTGATAAGGAAGTTGATAAGAACTTACACTTTTGTGATCCTTGCATCACTACCACTTCGCCTACATAGAAAAACCAAGTAAAGCTGTTATGTGAGGTGGCCACATCATTCACTGCTTCCATGTGATCTTATAAGACTAGTTTCCCCTTGTGGAAACAGAGGCCTCCCTGCTGTAATCTACCATCCATGTCACTTTTTTCTGTCTTCAACCAAAGACCAGGAACTGAAGAGGCACCTCTGCTCCAGGCTCATTTACCCCCTGAAGGCCAGAAGCTATTTAAAGCACCCAATAACACTGAAGGACACTTGATGCACTTGTGATCATTCAAGACGCAGCAATTTTTGTTTTGTTTTATTTTATTTTGTTGTGCCTTGCCATTTTTGAAGGACTGTATTATCGTGCCAATTGGGCTTTCAGTGATCACACTTAAGAAATTCCTCTATGAGTGGAATGTGGTGCCATGATTAGTCTTTACAGCCACAACAGGGCACATGTGTACACACACAATCAGCTGATAAAGGAACTCCCCAAGATCCCAGGAGGACAGCTATTCCATATAACAAGGGACCATGATATTTCCTTTCTGCAAGGAGCCAGACCTGCTAATGTAATTCTGAAAAGGTTGAAGAAGAGCAATCTTCCCTTCAAGGCATAGCAGACAGGCAAACCCTCTCTGGGAAGTATGGCTGCCCTTAGAAAGTGATGTTAACCCTTCATTAATTCAAAGACTCACTAAATGATGCTTTAACCATTGATGACTCTTCTCCATCCTCTCACTCCTGACTGAGCTTAGCCAGAATCTTTATGGTCAGGAAAAATAGTACAAGGTTCACAGTTCAGGAGAAGAAATTCTGTCATTGCTGATCATCCCAAACATAGAAGACCGAGTCATAATGAACACCTTAGTGGGGGAAATATTCAAAAATATAAAGTTCTAATAGACATCTTAATCTTGACAAAAACAAGACACCCAGAAATTTGGATTGGGCAATAAGATCTGGACCTTAGAAGCTATCCTAATTCCAAGGAATTTGAGCAAATTTTCCTATCAAAGTAAATCAGCTATTGCTGGCTATAACACAACATTAGGTCCAGTGGCACAGGCACCTCCTCTTTGAAGCTATCCTAATCCCAAGAGCAGGAAAAAGCCTCTCTCTCTCTTCTCAAGTACTTCTGACGTCTATTAGGAATGAGTCATGCCATTCTTAAAGGATGCATTTTGCTCACAAAATTGAGATCTCATCTCTGTGTGCTTAGGATTTGGAACAGTACTAGATTCATATTCAACCAGTGTTTGTCAAAGGTGAGAAGGAAAATGAATGAACGCAGGAAAGGAAACTCAAACTGGATGCATCAGACACTTAGGTCTACTTACCAGAAAAGGTCAGATCCTTCTGCAAGGTTTTTGTGTACATCGCTTCTGTGTCTTGAGTATGATTTTCATTTTATTAGTGATGAATCCTATCTTTCAAAATACATCAAAACTCACTTTTTTCAGGAAGCCTCCAGTACTCATCTCTTATCTGACCACCACTCTCTTCCTTTTTGTTCTTATTTACACTCATAAATAATTAACTTCTTACTTTGGGCTCAGGGACTTCTGCTTTAAATGTTTTCTCTTGGTGATTAATTGAGCAACTGGGAGGCAAGAGTTTTCTTGTGTTCCTTCATCTTCCAAACTTCCAGCATACAGCACAGACTTTTGGGTGGATAAATAAATAATAAGAAATGAATCCCCAACCCTTTCATGTTAATTTGCAAGACACCTACCTTAAATTTTAAATTATTCAGGAATTCCATCTTGAGCAAATGGATCATCTATTTAATTGACCTCTTATTAGGGAGTTTTCTGAGTGCAGTTTCTGGGTTACTTTTTGTTTTTGCTGCTGGTTATTGAGCAACTCATTTCAATGCAGCCTCAAAACCGATAGAACCTTAAAGACCGCATATCAAACATTCAGATAATTCCTTTAAGGTCAACTATACATGGCACCGTGCTTACTTCCCTAAGTATGCTATTGGTGCTATTTAAGTGTTTCTTCATTTCCTTTATTACACAAAATTACACAGAAACAAAAGAACAACAGATAATGGACACAAAATTTTAAGAAGATTATTCAGACTCAGCAGCACAAGGGAACTATAAAATGACTAAGGGAAGATGAGAGTCAGTCAGACTCAGAAAACAAACAGGTGAGGTCATGAGATCGGCAGCATATAGTCTCATTATTGAGTCTGTAAAGTATCCTGTAGGAAATGGAGGAAGCTACAAGACTTTCATGATGAAAGGAGTATAGTCAGCATCTACGTGTGTGTCTGTGATGTATCACACAGATAAATGAGCACAGCAGCTGGGTACAGGGAAGAGATATTGAAGATGTTCACCAGAGAGGATGTAAATGGGTAGCTAATTTTATATGAGCTGCAGGATACCTTACTTTAAATGTTTTTGATGATGTAATGTACATAATCAGATCATGTTGCTGCCTCCTCCTCCTTTTATCTCCTCTCGCCACCTTCTCCTTTCTCCCCCCACCCTGTGAGTGTGTGTGCACTCACCAGAGCACGTACAAGCATGAATACACTGTTTTGTGCACATATGCATATGCTCACACACCTTCATTGTTAATTTGGTACCAAGCCAAAGTCTGAACGTTACTGCTAGCCAGATGGCAGACACTAAAACACAAAATAAAATCAACAGTGGTATGATTCTCATTGTGTTCCTTTTGCTTTCTTATTCGTATAAGGCAAAGGGCTTCCAGTGACTCAAAAACAAAACAAAATAAAATAAAACTGAGTCCTAATCCAGAACATGTTTACCATTAGCCAGAGATTTTATTTTGCTCCATTGACTGGTTTGATTTTTAATGAGCCTTTAATTCAGACTGCTGAATCCCAGATGATAGCAGGCGAGTGGCCATTTAACCAGTGATGCGAGAACACACAGAAACAAGAGTTGAGAAAACCCAATCAATGCACAAAGCTACAACATCCTACATTAATAAAAGTTTTAATGCACACTCAACTAAAAGATGCATATAAGGATGACAGAATCTCCATTCACAGGCAGCCAACAGGATTGGAATTTATCAAACAAAAGTTCAGGTTGTACATTTTACAAACCATTAAAGTTGAAGGGGGAAAATATTAACAATGGAAGCATCATCAATGACTTTAAAATGGAATGGGATGATTAAAGAAAGAATTCAAGTATTGTCGTAAATTTCTTCTGAAGAATCTTCAAAAAGTTTGTGTGTTTCCTGTCTTTGCATAGGAAAAACAAAAGAAAGCACATCACTTGGCAAAATTCTAATGTGATTCATGTTTCAAACATGCACCGATGTGTACTGCTCACTTAGCTGGGAGGAGTAGCTCTAATTCGGTGGGCTCATGCACTAGCCCAGGTGAACAACAACGTGAGCACACACCTCCTCATCCAAGCATCATTAATTATCGCAGCAAAAGGATAGCAAGTGAAACGGGAACTTGGTCATCACTTAACACCCTTGTTGGGTAACATTAAACAATGGTAGGCTTGTGCTTTGAATTAAAATGAATAAGAAAGAGTATTCACACCACAAACAAGCAAATGAATGGCAAGTGAAAGAGAAAATGTAGCAAAGGGTTTGAAACCATATAACCTAACGCCACTGAAAATGATTCTAACCCATTGTGTACAGTACGATTGCACTACCCTTCATGTCCATACACACATAGCTTAAAGCTTGTGCATTTTACACATACACAAAGATAATTTAACATTGGAGCATAGGTTTGGTTACCTATGAAACTGAACAGTGTAACAAAAAGTTACACTGACATTTGTCATATGTACATAATATTTGGGGACCACTGTGGTCTGATTTAAAACATAACATCGCACATTTACAATGTTGTTTGTGAAATGCTCAAAAGTTAACAATAGAGATCTATTTTGTAATTGGCATGGATTTGTGTTGAATAAAGTCACCACGGTGCCTTGAAAATAGTAGCGAAATGAGTATGGTGTTGTTGGCAGCTGCATGGTATCTCATAGTGAAGTGGACCCCTAAGCAATGCAACAACAGGGAGAGATACCAAGTCATCTGAGTTTCCTCCAAACTTCCTCCAAGCTAAGCCACTGCCATTCAGTAAAGCGGTACAACCTGTGTCTTATAAAACCAGGAATAAGGCCAATAAACCTTATAGATAGCCCTGTTATCGCTATATAAGCAAACAGCAAGTTCAAGCAAAAAACTGCATACCTGCATAGCACCTGTTTCTCAGAAAGCCATCCGAGGATTAAGATGTTAGGTTATGATCTGGGGTAGTATATAGCAATCAAGATGTCTGCTCTAAGCGTGTAA
Organism: Phodopus roborovskii; assembly: GCF_943737965.1. NCBI lineage: Eukaryota > Metazoa > Chordata > Mammalia > Rodentia > Cricetidae > Phodopus > Phodopus roborovskii. Next base: position 10,834,332 of record NW_026126460.1, on the reverse strand, counting down.
AACTTCAATAACTAAAGATATCTTGGGGTGGGGGGAGGTGGGGAAACTCCAGTTTTAAGCAGTCCGTTTTCAGGAAATCCTCCCTTCTAGTTAAAAAAAAAAAAAAAAAAAAAAAGTAAAACTTACTGCATGAGTCTTACTGGGAAGGGATTTGGAGTCGAATGTAGAAAGTAACTCAATGCCAGGAAGAAATGCATAGTTCAACTGGATATCTTCTTCCTGAGAAAGGGACAGTGAAAGGTAGGGCCTCTTGGGGGGGGGGTTCTGAGTTCTAGATGAAGCTACCATGTACAAGTCCGAACATCTAAAACAAAGCTGGCCAGGGATTTCTTCAGTAATGTGTTCCCCTAACACTTTAACGGAAGCTATCCTAGCAATATGTCAAAGAAGGAATGGGTGATGATGAGGGAAACTCGGAGTCTGGGGAATACCAAGACTCTCTCTCCCCAGCTACTGGAGGGAAAAGAAAAGGGCCAGTAGTAGTAGCCCCAGAGTCCACAGGCAGAAACACTGAGGGCCAAGCAAGCTCCTGAAATCGCCATGCCAAACGACAGGCCAAAATCCGCCACACTGGCATTGTCACACAGATTCGGAGGCAGGAAGATGAAGCAGAAATGGAAGTTGACAAAATTACAAAGGAACAGAATGAAAAGTTTAACTTTTCTCCGAACTTTCAACATTTAAAACTTACTAATTTTTGTTTAAGGCTTTAAGTTTCTCCTCCTTTCACATTTAAGACAGGGAAAGAGAACTGGCTAAACCAAAAACTAAAATTGTGAGCTTGGCACTTTTGTGATTAACTCGAGAAGGGTCTCTGTTTTCTTACATTATATACATGTGCTTATGATGACATCAAAAATTTTAGACTCATCAGTACATATATATATATCCACATTTACATAATTTTTTGTGTTCTTGATAAGGGTTATTTTGTGTCCTCCCGCTTCTTTTATTTTTGGTTCCAAGCATACGAGCTTTGTTTTTGTGCCCAAACTTCCCGCATCTAGGGCTATATCTACCTTGTTAAGCAAGCCCAACAATCACTGGACATGTGATGAGAGAGGACAGAGAAAAAGAAGGAAAGAAAAGGAGAGAAAAGAAGGAAAAGCAGAGGACATGGAGCAAGCAACAAACTCGTGTAGAGAGGATCTTCGCAAGGAAAACATTTCAGTACAGACAAGTGAAAATGGCGTGTCAAAATCTCTTATTTCCATATTTACATTTATAAAAGAACTATACAATAGTATTGTTCAAATGCCAGCTCCTATTTCCAAAGGATGCTTGGCCCCAGGGAGAAAATGATGGGGAAAAGTGAATCATTAAGCGCGCAGTCCGGATGAGTGCTGCCATGGGCTGGTCTAGAGTGGACAGGGACATGGAAGTAAGGGGGAGCGGTCAGGGGGTGGAGGAAGAGTGCAGGGAGAATGGAGGGAGGAGGCATTATCCAGGTCCAGGCAGCTTCTGTGTGTTCGTTCATCTGTCATCTTTCCCTTAGGACTTCCACTGTAAGTTCTGCTGAAGATCGGCTTGCTAGCTTGGTGTTATATAGGCCATGCAGTTTTTACCCTTTCCAAAATTGGATCTTCATGCCACTGGAGTTTGTCTTTGATAGTAAAGGGGAAAGAAATCATGCCAAATCACTTAGAAGATATTAAGTGTCAGCAGGCTAAGGGGGAAATCATTTGCCATGTGTTCTTTTATTGCACTTTGCTGTTGTTCCTTTCTCCGTTGGTTAAAAACAAACAAAAATAATAATAATAAAGGATTCCGAACAGTTTTTTTTTTAATGACATGGTCTTTAACCCCCTCCCCTTTGTTGGCAGGTGATAGGGGGGTTTACTTGAAGTTATTTCTAAAGGGGCGGTTGTCTTGTACCCCATCCCCATTCCCACATTTGAGCTCCATGGTCATTACCACCCAATGATCTTGTTTATAGACTTAAGAGTTTCGGCAGCACGCCTGAAACGTGTCATACCCAGAACCCAACAGTGCAAGGTGGCATGCCCGAAGTGCAGCTGATTCAGATGGGGCCTTGCTGCGTAGGATCGAACCTCCTCTTCTTGACGTTTCTTCCAGATGCAGGAAGAGGGAAAGAAAAGCCACAATATTAATCAGATGATGATGAGAGATAACTGGTGACGACAACAATAGTGCTAATTCCAGAGCAGAGTAACCAGCTCACACAGAGACAGTCTCCCAAGTGACCCGAAACACAGAAGAGCTAATGTTTTGGATTGTCTTCACACTTCCCCGCAAGATGACGCACTTTGGGGAAGATAAAAAGAAACTTCAAATTGTTCATTTTCAATCACAAATTGACCTAATTTTAGAAGTAAATGTCATTGCTAGTTCATTAAATGAGAAGTTCTACTAGATGGATAGCCTCTTCAGTGTTTCCTCCCAAGTGAACTAAGAAAAACTCGGAAGGTCTTGTAGTTGCTTCCTCCAAGCCTCCAGAGTTCTGTAGCAACAGGCAGATTCTCAGCAAGGTGACAAAAAAAAAAGTCTTGCTGTGCCTGGTTAGTTCTGCCTTGGGTGTGTGAGGTCATATTCCACTATGGAACAAGCACTTTTCGTGGTGGAAAGTTTGCAGAGAGGGTGCAAAGGGAAGCAGTACACTCAGGAGAATGGACACAGGCCCAGGTTAGCCAAGCAAAGGCAGCCGTTTAGCTCTGTTGGGAGAAGCAAGTTCAAATGCCTTGCTCACAATGTCCAGTCTCCTAAAAAGTGGCTCCTGTGCTTGAAGAGAGAGAGAGGGAAAAAACCCAGCAAGACACAACAAGGCAACAACATGAGTTGGCTGTAACTTCCCCATGGTCTGGCTTCATGTGGGGCATCAAGCAAGGGGCTCATGCATTAGTCTGCATACTGGCGGGCTCAACACTGCTGCCACCAAGACATCATGCAAAACTGGAGGCTGAGGAGCTCTCTGCTCCCTCATTCCCCTGCCCACTTACTCGGGGCCAACTGGATGCCTTCCCAGGCCCTAAGCACCAAAATATTACAACAGACTCCTCCTCACCCAAAACAGAAACACTACTAAAGCTTAAAACAGGTGGAGAGTGTCCTGCAAAGTTCCTATCTTCCCCAGAAGGCCCACTTTGATGTTTCCCTTTTGAAATATCAAGCACTGCCATCTTCAACAAAAAATCTCCCTGTTCTTTTTTTCTTAAGCTGCCATTGAAACATGTTCACAAAATCTTGGACATGTGGTACTTTGGCTTAACAACTTAATTTGTTGTAGCAAATACTCTTTGCATTAGAGCTACTGACTTCTTCCCACCCAGTCCTCTGTGAAGTCAACAATCTTGAGCGCAGGCATTGCTGACTGTAGGGAAGCATAGGTAAAAACATATGGGATATCTCCACAATCTGTCTGCCATCAAATGAACTTGTTGTGGGGCTCAGTACCTGCATCTGCCATTAAGGCCCATGCTTTTTTGAGGAGATATGTAAGAGAGGTATTTCCTACTAAAGACTTTGGGGAGAGGCCCATGAACTGCATCATCAACTGCCTATCCTTGAGAAATTACCAGCGACCTTACCTAAGTCAGCTGTGTGTTACTGGAACTCAGGAGAAACATCAAACTAGGTCAACTAAATGTAGACACTGAGGACAGAGCAAACCCGACTAGCACTGACCACACTATCCATCTCTAAATTATTTCATTCAAATGCAGAGAATGCCCAAGGTTAGAACAACCCGGTGGCATGTTTTTGAAGAGAGATCTGAAAGTTTCCTTCATCCTGGTACCCAAGAAACTCCAGTGTCCAAAAGTGTATGCTCCTCTTAAATTTCAGTTTTTGAAGCCTAGATTGCACTCTTCCCATAGAACAACATTGTAAAGGGCTACTAGTTTCTTTGGTCAGACTAAGAAGTAGGTACCCTATAGAACCTCATGCTTTCACTGAACAGTACTGACAGACTGGAGGCCATTTTCTCTTCAACTGAAATCCTAGTAGTGGAGAAATGAATCTGAAGTGCAGGGGAGAGGGAAACTAGAGATGGGCAGAGAAGGATAAGCCAGCAAGCCCTCCGTGAGATTCCCACTGTGGGCCACCATACGTTGAGCACTGTCTGTCCTGTTTGTTCAGTTCTAATGTTGAAAGTGAAAACTATAATAGACAGATCCTTGCTGGCTCTCCTCCCAAATAGTTTTGTCTGAATGCCCTCTGCTCACTGGATTTTGAGGGCAACTTTGTTATCATAACCAGAAAGGTATTTCTGGACTACTGTAAAATATCAACTCAATTCCCTAGGTCTTATAATGATACCATTTTTATCAATTATTTTGTACTTGTAGGAAATCTAAGTTTTTGTCTACAATGTTTATAATTATATGCATATACATCCACACAACATTAAAAATCTCTAGGTAACAATAGCTACCATGGGTCTTCTGACCAGGATTAAGAGTTACCTACTACTATCACCTTTAAAAGAATCATGTGTATGAATGTTATGCCTGCAAGTATGTAAGTACATTCATTCTTGCCCAATGCCATGGGATTCAGGAAGAGAGCACCAAATCTCTAGAGTTTTTACACTGTTGCAATCAACCATGTGGGTGCTAGGAACCAAACCCCAGTCCTTAGTAAGAACGCCAAGTGCTCTTACTTATGAGCCATCTCTAGCCACCTATTGTCACATTCTTTATCTTAGTCCCCATGCCCATCACAAAAGAGCCCCCCCCCAACACACACACCTAACCTCTAGGCAACCTTAGATTGAGCTCACATCCTTAGGCATTTGAGTCAAAGAAACACGTGTGTTCCTGGTTGGCCTGACATCATAGTGATGCATGAAGAATAAAGTGCCTAACTCAAATTTATTCTACTTCCTAACTTTAAGAAAATTAAAATCCTTCCCATTAAGATTCAATTATTATTCTGGCTACAGCCCTTCAACTGTCATGTTAGAGGAGGACCAACTGTGATAATCTATTCTTTGTAGATGAAATGGAACAGAATGTAGCCCAGGCTAACAACAAATGGCTTAGAGCTAAGAGGGTGCTAAAGAAAGTGCTTTCTCCAGGAGAGACCCACCTGTGATAACTACAGACGTGTTAAAGGAGCGTCTCATCAGGGACTTCCCTAAGAGGTTAATAAGTCTCTGCTGGCAATGGTGGAAACCCACTTTGCCACTGCAGCTTTTGGAGATCTGGTGGATCCAAAGATGAAGACATTGTAACATGGTGGAAGGGCTGACACTCACTCTGGAATCAATCCTAGTAAAATATGTCACTGTCACCTTCGTGTCCTTTTCTTGCCCCACCAAGAACTTATTTTTTCCCCATTGCTATCACTCGTAATATTAATAAATATTGTGCACACAAACTCACATCTAAATTCTTGTATTCAAATTTAGTTTGTGCTGGCTAATTTTATGTCAACTTGACGTAAGCTAATGAATCAGAGAGGAGGGAGCCTTAATTGAGAAAATGCATCCGTAAGATCCAGCTGTAGGCAAGTCTGTAGGGCATCTTAATTACTGCTTGATGCGGGAGGGCCCAGCCCATTGTAGGCGGGGCCTCCCCTGGGCTGGTGGTTCTGGGTTCTATAACAAAGCAGGCTGAGTAAGCCATGAAGAGCAAGGCAGTAAACAGATCCTCCTTTGCCTCTATATTAGCTCCTGCCTCCAGGTTCCTTCCCTATTTGAGTTCCTGCTCTAGCTTCCTTCAATGATAGACTACAATACAGAAGTGTAAAACACACAAACCTCTTCCTCCCCAAGTTGTTTTATTGTCATGGTGTTTTATCCCAGCAGTTGTAACCCTAACTAAGACATGGGCATTGCATAAATACTTCTCTTCAAAGTAATAATAAGAACCCTGTTAATTTTTTAATGCATATGCAAAAATCTATATTCCATTTTCTCTAAGCTTTGGGGAAGATGCTACTAAAATAACCTATCATCTATTTCATTTGTTTCAATGTCCAGTAAAAACCAGTAATCCTACTAGTTTAATTGAGTATCACCATTATTCAGCATGAATTAGGAATCAGGGGCCCATGGGTCAATCATGACAGAGCTTAGTGATTCCCCCACCAAAGTTCACAGCTTCATTCTGTAGGTGAAGAGGAGAAGTATGGGCCACGAAAAAATAAACACAGACGCAGGAAGAAGGGTGACAGGTTGGTGTACCATGGCCTATATTCACAAATCCACCAATACCTCAATTAACCACAAGATTCTCAACACCTTGAAACTTACCCACTCAGTCATGCCTTAGCAGCCTCAAGACCTCTACAACATGGAGCATGGATTTAACTAACATCACTACATTCCACTTTTACATCCACTACATTCCACTAAATACATCCGAAGGCATGAACAGAATAACAAGAATCCTAACAAAGAATACTTCCCCCCCCCCTTTTTGGGGAATTCTACAACTTTGCATGTGGATTGTGCACATGAACCAAATGTTTCAGACTCTATTATCTTACAAAAAAAAAAAAAAAAAAAAAAAAAAAAAGCCTAAATTTCTGTTAATTTCGGATCACGATAATTCTGATAAATTTGCAGGACCTTATATACATAAAGTATACCCAATCCATATCCAAATGCTCCCAAAGTCATATCTCTTAACAGCTAATCCAGAAGTATTTACTGTAAGGAAAGACTCAGTGAGACAGCAGGTGACAGCATAGCTGTGGGGTTTTGTTTGTTTGTTTGTTTGTTTGTTTTGCTTGTTTGTATGCCTGTGCAGGTAAAGCATGGTTGTGACTCTCTTCCACGCCTAACTTACTCAGCAAATCACATCTAAAGGAACGTGACACTAGGAAAAAGTACTATCTCCCGATCAATTGCATCTATTCTTTTTATCTCAAAGTTTACACACCCTCAAAGGCTTCAGACGACTTTGCTCGCTCCTCTTCTGGAAATAATGCCCCCATTTCAGGAAGGTTTTCCAACAGTACTATCTAGAACAATCTTCTTTACAGCTATTTCCAATTTCTGCTTCTAAAGGAAACTGGTTTTATTTACACTGAATTCAGTGACACTCTGAAATGCTTCCAATTCAGTACTTCCAAATTATCCCTAATCGTCTTCAAAACTGCCCAGGTGGTAGGAAAACTTGAGCGCTGTTACCAAGCACAGACAGCCTTCCATTGTGAGGTATGAGTAACAATTCACAGCTTCACACAAACCACCAGCCACCAATAAGAACCAAAGCAAATAACATGGCCACTAGCAGCATGGAGTACAAGAAAGAGTGTCTCCAAATTCCAGCTCCAGGAGTTAAACAAAGGAGAAGTTAATTATTTGAGAGACATCCTTGGCCTGTCATCCTCGAGGCATGAAAACATTGACAGCACGCTATTGTTTAGAATTGCACCTCTCTACACTTTACCAGTAGCAGGAAATAAGAAGGGGATTTAACTGAGCTCATCAGGAAGTGTACCTGTATCACAGTCCCCAAGCAAAGTGAGCTGAGTCGTATTTGAACCTTGCTTGGTTGACCGCACCAACCCATCACCTTGTGTGTTGTTCTTCGGATGACTGAACATCTACCTATCTTAGATGGGAATTATCAGCACAAAGCCTAACCCACTAATTAGCAAAGTGATTCTTTCTCCCCCAGAACATGCAGTTCAAGCTGAGAGCTAGCCAGGCTGCTGTTTTGAGGTCCTGCTACAGAACAATGTGCGCTGGTCGTGAATAAAGAAATGGTACATCTGGCATTGCATGGCAATAACGCACAGGAAACAGTTTCTTGGGCCTTTGAAATGAATGTTTCTTAATGCTAAGGAGGAATGAGCCAAATTTCTTGTTCTGGAGGCACATGTAATTCTTTTGAAGGAAGCGTTATAAATAGAATACATGATTTCTATAATATATGATGACTTTTTCACAGTAGTGGGGCACTAAAAAAACATTTTCTTCTGCAGTGAGGAAAAGCCAAAGAAAAACACACCGCTTCTGAGACGTCCCTTATGTGGTTTGTGCTAGACAACATTTCATTAAAATGAAGAGAAATCCACATGTCAGGTGCCTATTCAGTTTGTGTGTTTTCTGAAAGCATGCTGATGCCAAAATTATTACTTCACTAAGTAAGTTCAACTTTATAGACACCTGTGTAGAAAATGATACACATTTCCAAGCATACTCACTAAATCATAATACTGTAACAAATTAGCAGAAAAATGTATTTATTTAGATCACATCTTGGTATCTTTTCTTTCATAATCAGCTTCTAACAATAGCATTTTAACTGGTGTAATAACGGCCACTCCATGTACATTCTAAGCAAGGCCTCCTCCGTTGAGTGGCTGGATGGAAGCAAAGTGGGGAGGCTTTGAATTGACAGGTTTCATTTCCCATTTAAATTCATCCCAAAAGAGATGGATGAAACTTGATTTATGAAAGAGACTACATGGTAGAGGAAGGCTTACCTACAAATAATAAAAATCAAGTCACCATAGCTCAAGATATATGAAAGTTATTCTCTAATGGGTCTGAGATACAAAATATCCAAACTAGATAAATCGTAAATCTGTTTAAAAAATGTTAAACACAATAGGGTTTGTCTGTGATTATCCAGTATGGTCTACTTTAGCAATCTTGGTTATCAATATGTAATGCAAATTAAAAGTCATTATGAAAGCATAGCTATGTAAATGTTACAGTAAATGCCACAAAGCCATTGCTTCCATAGCTAGAGAAATAATAAAAGTATTTTTAAATATTAGTAAGTAAATAAAAAGGTTTTCAAATCAAAATGTTACATGTAAAAAAAAAACAATGATTACATGGTAACTGAGGTTGTAGAAAATCCCTATGGGCTATGAATCAGTGTTGCAGAAATGATTAGGAATTTATGTGTATTTGTGCCCTACACATCTCCTTAGTCACCTAAGGAGTGGACATGAAAGCTCCCTAGGAGACTTGCAGCTATAAGCCAGAATGTCTCCTATTAAAGTGTTCCGGCTTCAAAATCAAGTGAATTCCTTCCATTGCCTGCACTTCCCTGTCTGCCTGAAGATGACATTTGAAGCTTCATGTCCTTTGTTTCTAACCCACTTCTGAGTAAAAGCACATATTTTTTTGTGGTTGTGCTGTTAACACCAAAGTCTCATAGCAGGAACTCAAAACCAGGTTATGTAAGCAGAAAGAGAGGTACCCGAGCCACAGAGAAAAAGACATGCGGCATTGCTTACTTAAATCCCCAGCCTGTGCCCCCAAGGACAATAGCTGCTACCAGGATGGCACCAGCGATCGAGCCTATTATGAGATTGGTGGCACTAGGACCTGTGACAAAGGATCATGGGAAGAAAGTCATGTGAGCCAACTACTTTCATTACTATAACGGAAAAGCAGGTAAGCAGCTTCAGGAGGCAAAACGCTGATGTGCACGGTCCCTAAATGTTTTCATTGCATTCCTGTCTTCGCTTTAATCCCGTGTCAGATGCCCCCATCAGTGATTGGTTGGATTACTTGTCTTAGAATCTACTAATTCTTTGCCACTGATGTTAAACTCTGCTGAGTTCATCCTCCTGGAAAAAAATAAACAAATCAGCCCCGCTTGCTTGCATGTGTGAGCCTCTGTCTCCCTCCACCCATATCACAGATCAAACAGGTTTGTGCAAATAAGGAACCAGGCTCCATTAGCACAGGTGCCACCCGATTGCCAAACACAGGAGATAAATGATCCCATGACAGCCTTTTCCAGTTATGCAGCGCATTCTCAATGCCTTTCTGTTCTGCCCTGGGAGACAGTGAGAACTTAGTCCGAGGAAATCGACCAATGAAGATCTGGCTTTGAAATTTCAATCTCGGATATTCTTCCTGATTCTTTAGTGTTTAAACCCCCACAATGGGCTGGCAGGTGTAGGAGACCTAAACTTTATATGAGTCATGTATAGGAAGTGGGAGAATATCTTTTAAATTCCCCTTTCTCACTGTGAAATCTGAAACTTGGCAATATACATAAAAAGTGGAGAAGACATCGAAGATGACCGTGTGAAGAGACCAGCACTGAGAAGTTGGTCCACATTACAGTAATTCCATTCTTCTTCATTCGGCCTTTAAAGATCAAAACAAAGTTATATGTGGTTTAAACATTTAAACTACGATGAGGTTTCACATCTTCCAGGGCCCACCATGCATATGCACAGCAGTGGCCCCTAACAACCACACACCTCCAAGTGCTAGCTACACATACATGCCTGCAAGTCACAAAGTAGCCACTTTTGCTGGTTTTCCCTAAACCTTTAAAGTTTATTACAGACATTCATTCCCAAGCAGGAGGAGAGTCTCTTCTATCCACACATAAGAGGACACCATTGCTGACATCGCCACAACAATGGGTGATGGTTCTGCCCAGAAGCCACTTAGTACTAAAGGTGTAAGCAGGTACAACAGAGTTCCGGGATAGGGGTCATCTCTGGTTCCTGGGTTTTGACATGCTCTTAAATCATGGAGGATCTAGAGAACGTGATTCTGAGTGGCCTTTGGAGATACATCAAGGATAATGAATACCAGCAGTGAGAATGGTTAAGTGCCTTCCAGAGACTGCATGGTGAGCACCGACTCCATTCACTTTTGAACATTTGATGTTATCCCATTGAATCCTCATATAGGAACATGTAAGGCCAGAATGACTTCCTGACTTCAAGGCTCAGCAGACTGGAGCTAACAGACCAAATCTGTCCCCAAAGACATTTTGTTGTAGCAAAGCCATGCCTTTAACCCATATACTGTCAGCAGCGATCATGAATGGTTGTGATAGATACCCTGTAGTTTGGAAGACGAAGCTGTTTACACCAGGTCCTTCACAGGCAGTCCCTGATGAAACTTCATTCTTCCCTTCTTCCCCACACATTTCCTCCCCACTTCTCCATGGTGAAATTTGAAAAAATCATTTTTTTTTTAAGTATTGATAGTTTGCACTTTGTTGGCTCAGAAAAACAGGATCGAATCAGATTCAGTACAGAATCGTTGAGAAGTGATTCCTGGGGTACAACTCTAAACTAAGGAGTAGAAATTTAGAAGTTAACTCTGTCCCTGGAAGCCTTATTTATTAAGGGAACATTGCACTATCAATTAAACCAGCAAGTATTAAAACGATGCTGTACTAAATGGCTCTATTTTCTAAAAACTCGTTAATTATCAAACACAAGTAAATGGAACTTAAAGGGGGAAAGTCAGTAATCCACTAGAGAAAACGTCCATGAAACAAGAACAGAAAACTTATTTTTAGGGAAAAGAGTGCACGCTTTCACACTTACCTGTCACAAGCATAAATACCAACAAAGCAGCCACACTGGGAAGAATGGATGGGAATGGATGCTGGTGACAGGACTGTTTACAAGCAGGTTTTTTTTTTGTTTGTTTGTTTGTTTTGTTTTGTTTTGTTTTGGATCCTGGCCATCTCCAAGACTTAAAGGATGACCAGAATTTATCATTTTCTGCTATACCTGAAGGGTCTGAAGTATGGCTACTAAGTAATATAGAAAACACATTTGAGGTGGTCTTTTGATCTTTTGAAAACTGCCTTTCTTCTAACAAGAATTTCACTTAAACATATGTCTAAAATTTGGCCCTGGGTTAGGAACATCTGGCCAACTTACAGGACCAAGTTATTTAGTCAAACACATTAGCACTGTTACATGCTTCATTTTCTCATAGGTGAAAAGAAATACAAGCCATTTTTTTAGTGTCCCCTCAACCTCTCTCCTGATCTAACTAGCTTCACAGACCATATAATGGGACATGAGTTAAAGGACATAAGGCTAAGCTGGGCATGAGGGCTCATACTTGTAATCCCAGCACTTAAGAATAAGGATTGCTGCAAACTCAAGGCTAACATTGGGCTACACAGTTAAGTTCCAGATGAGTATAAGTAGTAAAGTACAATGAGACTCTGTCTCAAAAATTTTTTAAAAAGATCCAAGGCTGTCCAGGCCTTCTAACTACAGTAGAGTAGCTTCCTGTGTGACCCACACACCTGCTCCCCTCCTACTATTATCCTGGTGCCCAAATTGCCTGACTTGGGTGTGTAAGGAAAGCACATGTGTCCCCCCCCAGCTAGTGAAACTGAGGGCTGTGCTGGCAGTGGACACATTCATTCTTTGGGATAAGTCAGGGATAGCTGGTGTCTTCTTGAGAGATACTGCTTCTTCCTGCTTCTTCTTTTTCTTTTTTTTTTTTTTTTTTTTTTTTTTTTTTTTTTTTTTGGCTACTGCAAATGTCAGCAGAATCCCAGTAAATAGAAAACACAGATGTGAAGGGTGACTCCTGCCATGTGTGTGTAAATACACTCTGGTTAATGAAGAGAACCTGGCTTCCTGATAAGCTAGTCTGCGCCTAGCAACCGCAGCCATCTGGAGAGTGTGGATCAAGGGCAGGGAGAGGTAAACTCAAGTGTCCGGAAAGTCTAATGGGCAGGTGACACACAACATACTGGTGTGGACACTGCATATTTGAAAATCAAACCAACCAGATGAATTGCAGCTGCTCGCTAAGGTCGTGGGGGTTTGAACTTAATATATTTTCATTTGTCATGCTCCTTGCTCCAATGTTTATGAAAACTTTCAAGTTGGACTGTGAACCAATGTTATAACAAAAAAGAAAAAGAAAAATGTGAAAAGACAGAAAGAAAACAGTTCCCTTAGTGTCTTCTCTAGAAAAAAAAATGAGTTGAAGTCTTCTGTATCATTCTAAATAAATAGAAAAGCATTCAGTGGCTGTCATTCTCACTATCTTTAAGGAGTGTGATAGCTGTTGGTATTTAACTGTATATACAGATTGATTTGAGTGTTAAAAGCAAATTCATTACACTTCAATGGAAATTCACATAAAATCATTTTTTGCCAATTAATAGGAAAAAATTAAGATCTGTTCTTTAAAATGTTTGCAAGTGGGAGAGCAAATGAAGTTTTGAGCTCTTGCCTTAATTGTGAATAAGCACCCAAACATTGTTTTATGCCCCACATTGTTCCAGACAGGAGAAGGTTCTATAGTGCATGAGAAAAATCACAAGACACAAATACATCCAAATCACAGCACGAATTACACCAGCACAGGAAACAATCGACAAGACAAAACATGGAAGTGTCGGGGTTCAAGCATCACCTCACACACCAAGCACCAAGGAAAGACAGTAGGAAACTCATGAGGATGCTTACTCTATTCCCCACCCTGTACCTCCAAAAATCACCCCCAGGGCCAGAATGGTGCCAGCCACCGCCCCTATGAGCCTGCTGGTGGCCATGTTCACTGTGTGGAGGGAAAAACGGAGATTTTTTTTTTTTTTAAACAGAGGAAATCACACATTGATTTCACTATTATACAGAACAATCTCTCCAGAAAATGCTTTGAAAGTTAGCAAAATATGGATATCTTTGCGTAAAAGTTTGAGACTAACATGGACATATAGTGGAGAACATATGAAAACAATTTTTAATCTTCAAACTCTACAAACCCTACTTTAAGACATGATTCCTTATAAATACTGTTAAGCTCATAAGTAATCCAATTTGAGTTACAGTCCCTAGCAGTAGGAAGTAAAATTTTAATTGTGTTACAGAAAATCTATATTTTAATTATAAACTAAACATTAATGCATAATTTATAAATTTTTCAAACTGCAAAATATGCTTAACGTCATTTAAATGAAGAAGATATCATTCAGTTTTTTGAAAAGACATTCAAAAATAGCTTTAAAATTAGGTGTAATTTACCTGGGAAGTTATTGGAAAGTATGCTTTGGATTTCACTCACAAGAAATGGACGTTTAGTTCTTTGGCTATAAAATCCAGTGTGTATCTCTGTGCTGAGAGGAAGTTAAGGACTCTGAAAACTGTAGTTATCAGTGCAGGGTGGAATGTTCAATATCCATGCACCATCACTTCTGTGGAAGGCTTTCATGTATTGGAAAATAGCCCTAGAACAGGTAGACTCCCAGCATTTTCTCTACTGGAGTTACATGAAGGCGATATTAAAATAGGAGGTAATATTATCTAGGGCTTGTTATGTTTGCAAGTGTACAAGGAAACTGGCTCATAGACACTTACCTCTTGTTTCTACATAAATGAAAGGTAATGAATACAAGTGGCCTTACCAATGAAAACAATTTCACCTCAACAGGACTGTATTATACAGATTGACTGCTGTGGACACAGGGGAACAGAACCAAAATCTGAGACTTACAGTCACAACTGTGTAAGGCTTCCTACGGGGCTCCTGGAACTTTTAGTAACATATCATCCCAAAGGAAGAGAATCTTGGATCTCTAAGCCTGCTTAGCGATTTTACAATTCCTTCATTTTATCAGGTAAGTAATATCAGTGAGAACCTAAGGGTTATTAACTAAACACAACGATAAAAAAAAAATGATGGAAACACGACAGGAAACAAAGAAGGCTTAATGAAAGCTAAGGGGAAAGATGAGTTAGATGGTAGTCTATGGCATGACCACACATGTCCATTCAAAATGACCCAACTACTGCTCAGATTTCCAAGACAAACACTGGGAGGGGAAGGTGCTCCAAACATAAAATTTGATTCTTTTTTAAAGAAAATCATTAATTTCAGAACACTAAATTAATAAATACATTAGTTCATAACTTTTTTGGGGGGGGAAGATGGTATGCTTATATTTTAAGTACTGGCTCTCAGAGCTGAAACACACCAGGCAATCCTACTTTCCCTTCAATTCTTACATAAGGTAGCTACAATAAATCATAGGAAAACATCTCCTTCCCCTCCCATATAACGTGATGCTAGATCAATATTCGTTAATTTTTAAAATTATAACTACCACATGAAAGGGGAGTAACAATTTGGAAACTCTCCTACGTTTGTTGTGGTATAATTCCTCTCTGTAGAAGGGAGAGAATTAGGTGACCCACTGTGCACATATTAGCAGGGGAACAAAAAAAAATCCTGCAAATGCTTCAAGCACACATTCCAGGCAGGCAGATGATGGGCCTTAATCAGCGCTGAGAAAGAATAATTATCTGTAGATTCTTAACAGACAAGCACTCTTAACACAAAGCAAACGAGATGAGGATGGGGAAGTGGTTTTCTCAGAACTCCGCTCTCGCCGGCATCTGATGTTCTGAGCCCTGACACACTGGAAAGATGTGTAAAGATGCACCTGGTCCCTTGTTATGAGCCTGAACGGGGTTTTATCTATTTAAATTCAGAATCAACTTGTTTGCAAATCTGTTCAGCAGGGACTGATGGAGTGACCCTTAGATGGGCAGCGCTTTACAGGGGAAAATGGGGATTTTTTTCCCCCTTGGACCTTTGGAAGTTCACAATGAAGCTTTTCTTCCAGTCATTGGTTTGTTATGTAACTGCTTTTGTTCATTAATTCTCTCATTGATATCCCTTCATTATCTACAAATGCCTCTTTCACTCCTAGGCTTTGTGCTGTATGCACAATACCATGCCTTAATTTTCTCCTATGACCCTGACCATGGCATCTCGAGGCTCCCAGCTGATAACACGGTCCTGGGTTTGGTGAGTTTGGCTTTGTCCCCTTGCTTTCCGACACACTTGCTCTTCTTTCCTGTGTGCAGTTCGATCACGCTCATTACCTTAGTACCTTTGCATGCATGTGCTATCTGTGGGCTTATTATTATTTTCATTCTTGCTTCCTGTCCTCTAGGTTGACTGGTCCTTAAAAAGTACAACTTTTAGTAAGTGTGTAATACTAAAATGCAAACTATAAATTTTCTCCCTTTTTGAAAGAAAAAGAAAACTGTTTTGCAAGTAGAATTCCTGCACATATAAGTCACATAGAGAATGCTGCTCTTTATGAAACCGCATGTCCCTGTCTTAGAGTTTCCAAAGTAGGAAGATGCAGTGTTTCATCTATGCAATTCCAGTGGGCCAGCAGGGGCTAAGAGCCTCTACCCCTTGGCACTTTAACGGCTGCAGGTAGCAAAGCCGTCGCCAGCAAAGCCGTCACCGATGCCCTCTAGACTACAGTTCTTCCTGCGGGGTTTACTTTACTAAATTGAAGGTTAGAAATAAACACTAAATAAACCCCTTTATTTTGCAGCACATAATATTGATATTAGAAAAATATTTTATCTTGCTGGAAATTCCAATGGGTTAGACACAAAATCAGATCTCCTCTTTTCCATGAAATAAAAAAGGCTCAATTTTAGTCTACTGGGAGACATGTCTGGAAGGACATGGAATAAGTTATTTCATGGCAAATATTATTTCAGCTGAATATAATGGCATGCACTTGCAATATCAGCTGTGGGGGTTGGGGGGAGAATGTGGGTTTGAAGGCAGCCAGAACTAAATAGCAAAATCCTGTCTAAAAACAAAAGAAAGATGAAGGAAAAAAAGGAACAAATATTGCAATTCATGCTATCAACAAAAATACAGAGGCTTTTCTGGATTTATATAAGATAATCTCACAGTTAACCAAAACATTTTAAAATACAGTAAAACCTTAAGCTTTGGTGAGCCTGTGGTTAATAAGAAAGTACCTGACATAAAATTGTACATAACACTTCATACTCATATATGTGAATCCTTTAATAATCTGAACTACAAAATCAAAGGTTTGTCATATGAAAGTCACCTAATGGCTATATGCAAAAGCTACAATAAATAATACCTAGTGTGTTATAAACATTTCGATGTCACTGTTTTTGAAATTCTAAACTCTAATGACAGGCCTCGGTTTTTCAGAGGCATAATAAGCACTGCTGGTAAGTAATGGATCCCCTAATGGGCTTAATCGCTGCTGGGCTATCGTCGTTCCTTCTTACAATGCACAAAGAACTAGCAGTAGGGCTCAGCATTCTGCCTTAAATGCAGCAGTAGCAGAAAAGGCACTAGGGTTAAGCTCATGTGATCACATTTTATTTAATTATCTGTTAACACTGATAATTAGTTTTCCCGTTTGCAAAGCAGCAGGTCTGGATAAATTGCCTTTAAGGTCCTTCCTATCTCTAATTTTAATTTTCTATCTCTATCTCTTAATGAAGACTACGGTCTCCATTAAAGGGTCTGGCCCAACCTTCTTCCTAGGAATACTATCCCTGCCCATGTAAGTCAATGAAAGTGATATAACTCACATTCTCCTCTTTTCTCTCATCATAGGGATGGTGTGATAGCCATCAAGTGAGAAAAATCTATCATAGTCCACAATATGCACTTAACAAAATGGATACAAATTAATAAAAATGAATGAGCATGGCTCTCCTTCCAGAATGTAGAAACAAACTCCTCCTCTCCTCTCTCCCGCTCTCTCTCTCTTTGTCTGTGTGTGTGTGTGTGTGTTTTTGTGCGTGCTCATTTGTACATGCAAATAGGGTGTGCGTGAAGAGTGAGTACATGTATGTAGAGCCCAGAAATTTGCATCAGGGGGTTTCCTCAGTCACTTCTCCCCCTTAGTTTTTGAGACAGGGTCTCTCATTGAACCTGGAATTCACCATAGGTGTTCTGGAGCAGAGCTCAGGACTTCAGGCTAGCACTTTTCCTACAGAGCCATCTCCTCAGCCCCTGGAAATTCTTTTAAGCAGAACTGTAGGACATTCTACCCTTGTATCATAAAGAGAAATAATTCCTTTCAGTGATCTCCAGAGAAACAAGTTGAAAGAGTAGCTCCAATGGCTTTCGCATATAGAATCAATGGCATTATAGGGATGGATGATGTGTAATACTAAATAGTTTTCTAAAATCCTTCCCCAGAGGACTGGAAATAAAGCTCAATGGTAAAAACTTGACAAGAATGCATGAGGCCCCGAGTTTCACTGAGAGAGAAGAGAAAGGAAAGGAGAGAGAAAAGGAGGCAGGAAGGAGGAAAGCAGGGAGGAAGGAAGGAAATCCTAGCCTACATGCATTCTAGGCACAGAGATTTTTCTCACTGTCTGCTGTTTGGGATCTGGCAGGAATAACCTGACCACAGTACTGTGGGTCCACCGTGGACAGCCTTAGAAAGTCAATGACTAAACAGTATTCATGTTAAAACTTTACCCACATCTAGATGATCTTCTGAGAATTAATTTTCAAGATATCCAAAATAAGTAAGTCCATTTCTGACATCCTCAGCTCAGTGGAAAGGGAACTGTAGAATCTGCCTGCTCCAATGTGGTCTTGACCCAAAGGGCTACAGTGGAGTTCAATCAGTCTTTTATGCCAAGTTCATGGTTGAAAAGGCAATATTTTCATTATGCTTCTTAGATTTTTTTTCTCCACTTCAGGGGAATACAATTAAACATAGATAGGTAGGTTCTTAATTTGTTTTCTTTTCTTTGGGTTTCATGGACAGTCTGACTAGCTAGCCTGTTCTGGAGTGCTTATGCATCCCAGGCTGGCCTTAAATTTAAGATCCTCCTGCTTCAGCCTTCCATGTCTGCAATAATGCATAGCATGTTCTTGCCACATCTATTCAGGAGACTTTATCTGGAGACATGACTGGCCAGACCATGTGGCTGCTGCTCATTATGTACAGCAAGCATCTGGGGGAAGGCAGAGCATCCCCCTGGATGCTGAAAAGTGTCACACAGTATGCAGCTACCAAGAGAAGCCTGGCACCGGTGCAGAGCCAGCAGTTGAGAAAATATGGTGCATGGCACGGATACATAGACTTCATACAAATGAATACGTACGAATGGAAAATCAGCACTAAACGCCACACTCCTTTTTTTGGGGGGGGGGGTGTACGTTGTTTTGTTGTTTCCTGGCTGCCCTGGAAGTTAGTATGTAGTAGAGCAGAATATCTTCAAATTTAAGATGATCCTCCTGCCTCAGCCTCCTGACTCGGGATTATGTGGCCATTCCATCTCTTTTCACATGTGTCCAAAGGGAGGGGATGAAATATTTACTGTCTATCAGGTGAATAGCACATGTTCCCTTAAACTACTGGGCAGATAATAGATATTCACTAAATGGGTGGAGACCAAGGTCAAGGACATACTTCTCTTGTTCACTTTCTTTTCACAGATTATAAAAACTAAAATTATAAAAATTGACAACAAAGTTGTCTGATTTCTGTTGTTTCTCATTTTATTAGCATATTCTCTAGACCCATATTCATATAGAATATGAAGAAATACAAATAGCTAAACAGCTGCTACTTTAATTTTTATATCCTTATTTATTTTATTGAATGTGTGTGTTTTGCCTTCATACATGTATGTATATCACATGCGTGCCTGACACCCCAGGAGATCAGAACAAGGTGCTGGATCCCTGGAACCAGAGCTGCAGTGGGGTATTGGGAACTGAGCTCAGGTCTTCTGCAAGAACAAGTAGTCTTAACCACTGAAGCATCTCTCTATCCCCAAAACAGAGCTATCATTTAATTGTACTAAAATTGCCTACTTTATCTGGACATTTATCTACAAAATAACTGGTTTTCATTTATGTTAAATAATGACATTTTTGCTTAATCAAAATTATTAGAAACTCACACTGATTTTGACCATTTTATAGACAACTTGCCCCTGCGACTTGCTGCCTTCAGTGAGAGGACACAAAGGAAAACATGCAACCAGAAAGGGGGCAGCCTGAGTGAGCATGCTAATCACCTCTGAGCTGTGGAGCTATGAAAAACTTTGACTGTCTTTTTCATTCCTTTCTTGTATTTCCTAAAATAAACACTTGTTTTCTATAATAAACACGTATGATTTGAATTACCAAAAGGGGGGGTGCTTTTTCCTTAAATATAGTGAAGACTGCCACCTCATAAGATGGGAGAAAGTCAAACAGGCTCCAAAACTACACAGAGAAACCCTGTCTCAAATAACCAAACCAAACCAACCAACCAAACAAACAAAAAAAAAAAAAAAGCAAAAGACACTGCAAACACTCTCCTCACTAGGGAGTGACTGTTTGCATTTGCATCATAGCTCGAGTTTGACTTTCCTTAGTGGGAGAGCGGGTGAAGAAAGAGCAAACAGAAACAGTTAACAAAGCCCCATTGCACCTAACATGTGGATGGAATCCAAAAAAGCTCTGTCAGCGTACAAGCGTGCCTAAGAGTCACAGGAGGAAGGAGCAGAGGGCATCTTTGAAAGTGAGAGCTGGCGCTGTGCAGAAGGTTTGGAGACAGAAGCTAGCTTCTATTGTCAGGGCCTAAACCTCTGAATCTAACTTCTGAGGGTGGATCCAAAAATGTTTTGTTCTAGTTTTAAAGTAACAAAAGCCTGAACGTGAAAGCAGAGTAAGCTCGTTTTTTTAGAAACAGAGGGAAAACAGAAATAGACTGTGCGGGTGTGGTAATTATTCTTATAGAATTTTAATATCCTGGGCAAATTAAGCAAAGGGAATGGAGGGTGTTTTAACACATCCACTATTATGGAACAACTCACATACATCCAAACCAGGCTACATCTCTTCAGGAACTGTAATCTAGGGAGATTTGTCTGCTCTGAGGGGCATGTTTTCCCACACAGACCACACTGAAGTTCACAGAGTTGAAATGAACTTCCATAAAAACAAAGGTGATCAATTCAATGCTAGTCCTATGTGCAATTTCCTGCAGGGAAGGCATGGCAGTCGATTTATAGAAAACTATTATCAGCACCATCAAAAAAGATGCTGAGATACAGTGCCGTGGTCAAATGTCAAAACTGGTACTAGCAATTGTTTGTTTTCTCCAGTACTAGAGACCGAGATGCTACATGAAGTCCATTGTAACTGACAGCTTTTCAAGATCCTTGAGAATCAGCGGAGGGGTGAGAGTGGGTAGAATAATGAGAAAATGACTGTCATATTCATTTTTACACAGGCAATGCTATAAAATAATGTAGCAGAAGCAAGCATCTCCCAGTTTGGCCTCTGGTTGCCTGGGCAACGGGTATGTCACCTGACCTCAGGGCCAGAGCATTCTCATCTTCAGCATCACATGGTGACTATGAACTGCCACAGACTCATTATGTTAAATTCTGGTCTCCCTCTTCTCTTGGTGGCTGCCTAGGACAAAGCTGCAGACGTTTTACGTTTCCTTTGTAAAATTAAAGCTATCTAAAGAACCGATTCTTTGGCCAAATCAAAAGAATTTTTTTAAAAATGGGGCATAAAGGACTACAACTTTCCTCTGAAGAGAATGCAACATTGAGGAATGATTTTTAAAAAATAAGTCTCATGCCGGCCCTAAAGACTGCAATTATTCAAACATGGAACAGCATATGAAATAATTAGCTTTTGGGAAAGCGGGGTAAAGTGTAAGGTCTAAAGGACAGAGAAGAAACTGGATTAAAGGAAGACAGTATGTTTTTCTTTTCTTAATTCAGTTCTAGGATAAGCGGTAACTTAAATTTGCTCTGGAAAAGGTGATACACGCAGAACTGTGCATCTTCCCAGCAAAATGACATATTCTGATGTGTCTCCTTCTAAAGCCACGGAAGCATGACATGGTTGCAGTGGGAGAGGGCAGATGAACGAGTCTGCAAAGGTGTAAAACTGAAATCACACAAACCCTTAGGTCCTTCGTCCTTTGGGGGGTTGGGGTTCCTCACTGGATCCCGGATGCTGCAGTCCGTGCCGGCCCAAGTGAAGTCACAGATGCAGGTGGCTTCATTACTACACACCTGTGAAGGAGCAAGAAGAGAGATGCAACATTATGGGCCATCCGTGGTAAACATAATTTAAGGGGCAGGGTGCACAAGGAATCTTTCAAAGTCACTTAGAAGGCTTCTAACCTTTCCCATGGCTTTGGGGACTGGGCTCATTGATCAAATTACTGAACATGTTTTCTGATAGTTATAGAAAAAATAATGATTAAGATGAAGAAAACTTTTAAAACTTATATTATTTATGATTATTTAGATATATAAATGCCCAATAAGGTAGCTTTCTTTTTTTCCAAAGCAAAAGTTTCTAGGAACACTCATGAAAAAAAAATGCTTGTTTAATTCAGTAAGTTAACACTTCCAAGGGGCAAACCTCAAGATAAAAGACCAAGAGGCACGATCACAAGCATACTGCATGCCCTTAACCGTGCCTAACTCATTCGGTGGCACTTTGCCTGCCCACTAAGCACTGTCCCATCCTCCCTGCCATCTATGGAGTTATCCTTTCCCTGTCAGTGGGCTGAAGCTCTCCATCAAGCAGCAAATGGCAAGGCCTTCCAATTTACATGAACCAAATAAAACCCTCTGCAAACTAGAAAGGAAGGTGTCGAGACCCTTTTATCATTAGAAATGGTAACATCAAATGCCAAAGCTTTTAAATCTGAGATGCCTTGGTATATGATTATGATTAATAAGACTGAGCTTTGCTTTTTTAAAAAATGGTGAAAATGAGAGGGGGAAAAAAGAAAGCAGAAAAGAGCTTTTTATGTCTCATATTTTTAGAGCAATAACTAAAATGCTTAAAAAGCCTGCCTGGTGATTTCATTTTACATAGCAATTTTGCTGAACACTCATTATGTGTCAAGTTCCTCTGCTAAGAATTTGATGAAAAGCTTCTCATTTACTCCTCACACCAGCACCTAAGGATTGAGAGGGGGTAAGTACCTACTCAGAGTCACTGAGATGTCAAGAAGAAGAAGAACCAGGACTTAAAATCCACAACCCTCTCCAGCCCCTGAATTCATGCTCTTAAGTTGCTAGATAGAGTGGCTAACATCAGTGTCATCATTAACACCTATAGCATGGGTGAAGTGCACTTTTGGGGGTGTCTCTAAGTGTGTTTCTAGAAGGGTTAGCTGTGGGGGAAAGGCCCAACTGTACCAGCCCATGGGCTGGGGTCCTTGACTGAATAAAAAGGGAGAAGAAAGCTAAGTACCTGTGTTCCCCATTTGTAGACACAAGTTTCTGTCCTGCCTCTTCCAGCTGCCCTTAAGTCCCAAATAAACACACAGAGGCTTACACTAATTATAACTGCTTGGCTGATGGTTCGGGCTTCTGATTGGCTAGCTCTCTCTTCATTATCCCTCATCACCCATTTTTGCTTCCTGACCTGACAAATGTGAGGGATAAGCTTCGAGCATCCACCTTCCCCATAATGCCAGGCCCAAACCACCTTCTCCTCTCTGAAGTTGTTTATGTTAGGTATTTTGTCATCTCGACAAGCAGAGTGACTAACACACCAGGCCACCGGGCCTCCCTGTGAGCCTGTTCAGCCAAATGCCATCACTAGAGAAGCTTCCTGGGCCTCACCTGCCTATCTCTCTATGCTGGGTTCCTCTCACCTTCATTCCAGACTCTCCCAGTTTTATTAGTGCTCTGGTTTTTTTTTTTTTTTTTTTTTTTTGTACCTACTTTTCAAATTTCTGAAGTCTGTGTAAATTTTGAAACGCCTTCATTTTGCTAAGTCCAAACTAAAATCACTGCTACAATTAGGGTATCGTTGTTGTTGTTGTTAAACTTGGGTTATCCAGGAAAGGCAATATTCTCAGATACTTTGGCCACAGAATTAAAGACACATGCAGGTTTGAATCTGGACAGGTGGGAAGTGGGGGGGATGAGAACAGCCCAAGCATATCTGAACATCTTTAGAAGAATGCCAATCATCTGTGACCCACTCTCCTGTCAGTGTGATCTCAGATGAAAGTCAATCACTAATATGACTTACAATGTTTTATGCTATTTAAAAAAAAAATACAGACACAGAATCTACAGTTCCTTAGGAACCATATAATTTTTCTTGCAATTTTTAAGATGTCATGATGGTTAATTTCATGTGCTAAGTTAACTGGGTGGTGGGGTGCCCAATTGAGCATCATTTCTGGATGTGTCTGTGAAAGCATTTCCAGATGAGAGCAACATCTGAATATGTGAATGCCACAGAGCTGATTGCACTCCCAACAGGGCCTGAGTAGAGCACAAAAGGAGAAGAAAGGGGAACTCAACCTCTTTTCTCCCTTCAGAGTTCGAGCTGTGATACTCAGCACAATCAGCTCTGCTGATTCTCATGTCAACAGACTCAGAATGAATCACACCAATGGCTTACATAGCTCTCCATTTTATAAACAGCAAAACAGTGGGGGTATCATTGCTTCCATAATCGTGGGAGCTGATTATTCATAATAAATCTCCTTAGATAGAGAGGTATATAGATAGGTGGGTAGATAGAAGATTTAACCTTTTTTTCTACAGACTACCGACTAACATAGATGTCAAGTTATATCTGGAGAATGTACTCAATACAAATAACCAATAATGATATGAGAATTAACAAAATAAAATCAAGTTAATTTATAAACACTTATTTTAGCAGGTAGAGGTACTGAGAAAATGATGATAATTAGGTCATAGAAACTGTCCACAGCATCAGTAAGAAATGGCTGTATTTGACTGCCTTGTCACTGTGAACTCAGGATCCCAGATTAAAGAGTCAAGCTGTAACACTGCTGTCTACTTACCCCATGGCCCGAACAGACTTTACCCTTGGAGTCAAGTGGGCAGCTGCTCATATTTAGGGCTTGAATCTGTAGGCACTTCCGATCTAAGCACATCATGGATGGGCCACATGGAGTCCCATCTTCTACGTAGCCCACATCTGTGTCATCATCTAAAACTACATGAGCACCACTGAAAGAAGAGAGGGATCAACATGAGCATAAGCACCACACCTACAACACTGAGCCAGCACAAACAAGACTTGCCGTTCATGAAGCAGAAGAGAATGGTACAGATAACAAGGGTTTCCCAAGACTACTTCTCCTTCCCATCTATCTTTAATAAGTGTGCCAGAAAGAAGCTGCCCTTCATTATCATTATAGCACACATCATCAGGAACAACTATTGTTGCCAGGAAATAGTCTAGCTCTTCTGTTGTTTCCAATATTAAGACTAAGGTGTTTGTGAAAAAAGAGAAGAAAGCGTGTCCTTGTGGAGGAAAGACAGACGGGGGAGGGGGGTGAGAAAGATGGTTAGAAAAACAGCAAAATAGGGTATTTGTAAACAATTATTACCCCAAAGGATTTAGCTATCACAACTAAAAAGATAAAATTAGGCCAGATCTTCTTCACTAATGTATACTTCTTATATTCCAAAGTTAGAGGCACTTAGAATCTTAATGGTAATGATGTAACTTCTAACAGAGAAAATTTGCTGAATGTTTTACAAATATGGCAGCTTGTAATATAACCACATAATATAACAAGGATCTTAAAGACATGTGAGAATGTATACACTGAAAGAGCACTTGTGTAGGTAGAAGGTACTAGATAACAACATGACAGATGTGTTCCATGGAAGAGCTTTCTGCCTAAGGCCTCGTTAGAATTACCTTAAAGTCATTTAACAAGATGGAAAAATAGCAGTTATCTGACAAAGACATCATCCAATTGTGCAGAATTACTCTTAGATAATTTCCCACATTTATTCACTCCCAGACCCCAAAAAAAAAAATGGTTTGGAATTCTGGGACAGTAAAAATAAAGGGCAGATGCTGTATAGTAAGAGAAAAGAATAAAAGGTATTTTTGGCTGACATCAATAAACTATATTTTAACAACTATCTTCTGTATGTGATTTGGTGTTTGTTAGGTCAACATCTAAACCAAAAACATGCAAGATAAAATATTGCTTGAACTTGACTTACAATAAAAAATAAAACACACAGTATTCAAATTGTGATACATTCCAATGCTCCAAAATTCTAACCAGGGGTAAAATGAGTAACGGTAAATGTCCCTAGTCCAAAACACTGAACTCTTAAATGTTCCAAAATCTGAAAATTTATGAGTATTGACAGGACGCCATGAGTGGAGACATCCAATTACAATATAGTCACACTTAAAATGCAGCCACACTGGAAGTACTAGGTAGAAAATATCACTGCACAAAGGAAGAAATACAAATGGTCAAACTCAGTATGATTCAGGGAACTGCAATTCAAACCCACAATGAGATGCCATCTCAATCTACTTACAAACACTGGCTAGAGTAAAGAGAAAAAAAGAACTGTAATACACTGAGTGGGTGTGTAGATTAGTACAGTCTTCAAAAGACAATGTGGGTGTTTCTTTCGAATACTAGATAGTACTACCGTGTGTTTACTGTAGCATTATCACAATGGCTAGGGCATTGAACCAATCAACTCACCAACAGGAATGGATATAGGAGACATGGTGTGTGCGTCACAGAACGTCACTTAGCCACAAGGAAGAATGAAATCCTGTCATTTTCAGAACATTTGTCAACTAAGTTGCACACAGAAAGGCAGGCACAATGCACCAACTCACACAGGTATAAACTTCTGAAAGTCGGCTGAACAGTAGAAAAGTGAAGACTAGGGGTTTGAGAGTATGCAGTGTGGGGTGTACGTAATTAATTCATGCTATGCCTTTACATGGAGGCATTTCAGTAAACTCTGTTAATATACATGGGGTACTGTGCAAATAAAAATGACACACAAAAGCTTTTAAATTTCCTTCAGTCTGTGTGTATAGGGTATAAACGAAACATTAGTAAATTCCACACTTATCTTGGGTCCCATCCCCATGCTGCATCATTGGGTACGTGCAAACATTCTAAAACCTGAAGACTTCTAATCTCAAGCTTTGGAGGTATGGGGCATAACTTGTAACATAGCTCTATTCCCAAGATTGTGTTTTGGAAATAGGTCTCACTACTGATAACTACCTCAATTTTGGGCAAGTGTGATTTGCAAATTATTACACTACTTTTTAAAAAGTAGTTTTCTACATAAAAAGAAAAGATGAAACTGAAAAATCTTAGATTATTGGTGTTTTCAGATTTTGCTTGGTTGAAATTTGTGATCATCAAACTCTCCTCAGTCTCCTGACTTCCATGTTACCTGCAGTCAATGACTCGGCCTTGATGGTAGAAAGATGTCGGGATGATCTCTCCTTGAAGTTGACCAATCCTCGGTGCTCGAGTAAGATTGGTGCACAGTAAAAATCCACAGAATACGTCACTGCATGGGTTTCAGAAGGCAGAAGAAAGGGAGAATCCAGCTCAACAACCCACAACTCTCACTGCACATACATTAGTTTTTAAATGGCCTGGCTCTGGAAACCACACCCAGAACCTTGCAGACACTAGGCAAGCAATCTACTATGGAGCCTTATCTCCCGTCCTAAAATGTCTCAATATTCTCTTCAGCGCAAAATAAAAGCACTCGGACACTATGGCTTAGCTATGACCCTCTTTGCCTGAGAGACCACAGCTTCACTCATGAAGTGTGCACCC
Source organism: Phodopus roborovskii (assembly GCF_943737965.1). NCBI lineage: Eukaryota > Metazoa > Chordata > Mammalia > Rodentia > Cricetidae > Phodopus > Phodopus roborovskii. Next base: position 10,807,243 of record NW_026126460.1, on the reverse strand, counting down.
TTGGGAAAAAAGGCCAGAAATAGTCTCAGCCAGCAGCAGCACTCATGTCCCCTATATCCACTGTCCTATGCACCCCTCCCCTCCACTGAGAACAGCACAGCCCTCTTAAAAATAGATGCGAGGAAAGGCCAGATCACACTTGCTGGAAGGGTTGCACTCCCAGACAACAGAAAGAGAGGTGATCTACCTTTGAATGTGTGGTGTTTGCATCCACTTGCAACCATGAGTTCACAAGTGTAAGAGTTTAAAAGTCAACACAATAAGGATCACACAGGGCAGAAATCATCTGGATCTTTGGTGGCATTGTTAAATGACTCACCTGTCATGAGGACACCTCTACCTCCAGCCTAGCTGTTCAATAAACAATGACTCATACAAGATGACGGCAAAGAAGTGAAGTGTCACATCACTAAAAAAGGAAATCTGCATGGAAATGAGCTAGATTCCACTTGTAACTAGAGAAATGCAAATTAAAACCACGCCAAGATAGCAGTCCACACACACACACACACACCAGAACTGATAAAAGTGAAAAGAAGGAAGAGGAAGAGAAGGAAGAGGAGGAGGAGAAATTATGGTGAGATCCAGTGTTGGTGAGACTAGCATATATTATATTATGGGAGCACAACCACTTTTAGGAAACGATTTGACGTCATCTGGTGACAATGAAAACGTGCATCCCTGTGACCTGCATTTGTTTTGCTATGTACATGCCTTAGAGAGATGGACACAATATACACTAGGTCACCTATGCAAGAATGTCCATGGCACTATAGCTCATTGTATCCCTTTTTTCCCTTCTTTTCGCATGTATCTATGTTTTTAATAGAATATATTTAATTGGTCTTGTGACAGTTTTATACAGGTATACACTGCATCCACAAGCCCCCTATTTTTGGTTCACTAGGTGTTTGTATCAGTCTGGGAGTGCAATTGCTCTGCCCCCAGGGTGCCCACTCACTGTTTGCTGCATTGTATCCATCGGTCTCCATCTTTGCCACAGTTGCCCTTCTCAGTGCCTTCCGTGTTCAGCTTTTCGTAGCAGAACTTGTCTGACCCTGCAGCTTCTATCAGAGATGGACAAGAGAAGAAAACACATTTTACTTCTCTGGGCTACTCACACTCAGTGGGGTGCCACAAAGTGTCCATCAACTGCTTCTCTGAAACAGGATGAAAAGGGGCCCTTGATTGCCAATTCCTATGGTGGAAACTTGCAAGGGCTGATTTCAAGCTATGGAGTGTGCGTTCACTGGCTTATCAAAACCTCTAAAATTCAGCTGCTTTTGTAAGCTAGTGCAAAAACGCTCCAGCACTGTCTGGGATATGAGACCTCTAGCCAGATCTTTCTGGTGAGCTTGAAGGAGACCATCAAGAATCACTAGCAGCAATAAGCACACACCACTACACAGTAAATAAATAGGTACCCTTAATCCTGTTATGCCTAGATGTACAGCTGCTTACCATATGCAAACATTGTCACATGAGGCCAGAAGAGGGCATCAGATCCCCTGCAAATGGAATTACTGACAATTGTTAGCTACCGTGTTAGTGTTGAGAATGAGACCGGGAATGTCTGTAAGAGCAAGAAGTGATTTTAACCACTGAGCCGTCTCTCCAACCTCCTTAATCCTGTTTTATGTTAATATCCAGGGATTAATTTAAAAGCCTCAGCCCACTGAGGTTGTTAGGTTCTTTTTGTTTCTCTGTTTTTTGCTTTTTGTTTGTTTTTTTTTTTTTAGACAGAGTCTTACTCTTTTGTTTTTTTATTTTTGTTTGTTTGCCTGTTTGTTTTGTTTGGTTTTATGACAAACCATTACTTAGTCCAAGCTGGCCTTTAACTACTGGGAATTCTCCTGCCTCAGCTTTCCAAGTGCTGGATGACAGGCATGAACCATCATGTCGACTCTGCTGAGATTTTATGTCAACACTTGAGTTTTGATATCTAGATTTTAAGAAGACACTATGTCCTTATTATCTTTACCTAAATGAAGCAACGAGTGGAACTCTTGGAAATCTTTCACGGGAATGATGCCCGCCAAATACTGAAATCCCATACGTGACCTCTTTTGTGTATTTTATTCTGTATTGGAAGACCCAGCCTCAGCCAGCTAAAGAGTGTCTTTTCTCAGCCTTCCTGTCCTGGTTAGTTTTTATCAACTTGACACAAACTGGAGTCACCTCAGAAGAGGGAAGTTCAACTAAAAATTGTCTTCATCAGACTAGTCCATGAGCAAGTCTGGAGTGGGGGCATTCTTCATTAACACTTGATGTGGAAGGGCCCAGCCCACTGTGGGTAGTGCCACACCTGGGCAGGTAGTTTCTGGGTTGTATAAGGAATCAGCCTGAGCCAGTCTTAAGGAACCAACCAGTAAGCAGCATCTTCCATGATCCTGCCTCCAGGTCCCTGCCTTGAATTCCTGCCCCAACTTCCCTCAGTGATGGAGTATGATGGAAGTATAATCCAAATAAATCTTTTCCTCACCTAAGTCAGTTTTCTCAGTGTTTTTGATCAGAAAGCCAAGTGGGACAATTCTTATGTGGCCCTCATGAACAACTTGTGAGTCACTGTAATGCCAGCTAGGAGACATGTGTATTGACATTTAGGCAATGTGTCAGAGATTTGTTACCATGGTCCTGTCTACACCCAGGGAAATTCCTGCATGTCATCACTTTAACTGAGGCAGTGAATGACCAAAGGAGAAGAGAAACAAAACAAAAAAAAAAAAAAAACAAAAAAAAAAAAAAAAAAACACAAAAAAAAAACAAGCTGCTCTTCTCCCAAGGCACAAAGTCGGTCAAGCAATTATGTAAGTGGTCAGACAGTGACTATGACCAAGGCACTTGACACTGTTGTCACAACATCCCATACATAACTCGTAAGGTCAAGGAAGGACACTTTGGCTTCCATGACGAGATCTCCCTTGGATATCTGTCTTCCATAGTTTTTGTCTTTATGGTCATCGTGAGTACTTGAGGGGTACTGGGAATCGAACCCAAAGCCCCTCTTTCACCCCACCACTGAGTTATACTTCCAGGCCTGTGCATAGTTTTCATGATATCTCTTAATTTTCATCCTTTTCTAGACGTTTCTTTCACGTCACTCCATGCTGTGTATCTCAGTCACAGACTGGAAGAGAGGAACCATGAAAAGGAAACTGTGCGTGGCCATCAGGCGGACGCAACCTACTTGTTCCCCAGATGTATTGACACTGGTGGTCCCGTGTCTTGCATTCCCCATTGTAGCAGCGACCCTGAGAGAAAGATCACACACATACATGTTGTGAGCCACAGGTCAACAGAGCCATTGTCCAAAAATTCTGACTACAAGGGTAAAGTTCCCTTCATTCCGTCCTCAAGTATTTTCACAGTCACCAGTAAGAAACAGAAACATTTTAAAAGAAGTGCAAGATCCACCACATTAAAATTTAGAAGCTCGGGACACACTTAACAGCATAGCTCTTTAAATGTAAAATAATTATTGAAACTTAAATTTTTATGGGGAACGAAAACTTGTAGTGTTCTGCAAATGATACCAAACTGACTTTTAGCCTCTCTTATATGTGAATGCTTGGGGCTATAACACTGACTTGAGGAAAGTCTCATAAAAGATGGTCATCTTTTTTTGCTAAATAGACAGGGAAAATTATTTAGGGATGGTCACAACTCAGCCAATTAGAGGAGGAGCTTCAGGAGCTATTACATGTATTTTCCTTCGATATGGACAATTTGTCACTGATTAAACATGTAATATTTGGAATGAAATAAAGCTGATATAAACCAGCACCCCGCTGCAATTTACTTCAGTAAACTTCCTTCTAAAGTTACACTTATCAAAAGGGGGAAAAGAAATAACACTAATCCAGTCTAAATTTCACTGAGATCTCACTTGTAGCCCAGCATACCTGATTTTGATTGCAGGCATAGCCATCTTGTTTATGGAGATTTGGTGGGCACTGGAAAATATTATCTTTTTAGTTGATGTACAAGATATAAAATACCTTCAGAAAATGTGCTTAATAGAAAAATTAGAGGAAAAGTAAATATATAATTAGGAACATTTAGAAAAACACATATAACTCCATTAATAGGTTATTTAATTTAATTCTATCATTACTAAAATGAATAAAGTTCATGCAGTTAATTCTTTTTATGTTTCTGTTTACCAGGAGATGTACTATATGACAAATAATGTTCACTTGTCAAGAACCTACAAGAAGAAGGGACTAATATGGGCAGTGAGGGAATGATTCAGCTCGCTGTGTAGGAGTGGACACATTAAGAACTAATTTGCAAGACCTTTCAAAGCTCCTTGTAAACGTCAAATCTGCATGTGACATGTGCCTATGGGACAATTTGCAGAGGCAGAAGAAACAGTCATGAACCACAATGCAATCAATGTAAGTGCTGTACCACTGTGACATCTGTGGCCTCTCAAACCACAGACTTGTACTAGAATAAAATATAGGGAAAAGGGGAATTTTTGTTTTTGTTTTAGACAAACTATCTACCACACCATTTTAAAATGAATTTCATTTTCCCCAGCATTTACCCTGAATAAGTAAGGTTACACTTTTTACACAGTTAAGAGAGTGGGGGAAAGGTCAGGCGCCACAATGCTGAAAGAGAATATATAGGACAAGGAGTAAGAAGCATGGTGAGAGGCACTGAGGTTCCTCCTCGTTCCCTGGTTTCTCAGCAAATGGCTTTTCACTCTAATAATGGCTCAGGCCGCAAAGCAGAGCCTCCTTCATCCTTCTTCATCATGTGCACCCCATTTGTCTTATTGTCTTACACGCACCATCCCGTATGACCACAGATCCACTTCAAACATCAACTTTTCCTCAGCTTCTACCATGTAATTCCAGGTCTGGGCTGCCACCATTCGAACCTGGGCTCTCACCTACAGTCCATGCCTCCCTGCTTCAACCCTGGTTTCCTTGTACTGTTCCCAGAGAGATCTCTCAAGACATGAACACCAAATCATGTTGGCCGCCTGCTCAAAAGTTCTGAATAGCTTCCAAGTTCCATGTGATCTGCTCCTCCCATCCACAGCCCATTATCTCCCTGACCTCGTTTCCAACTCTCTCAATAGTCAATGTGGCTCCATATGATATGCCTGCCAGGCATACTGCCAGCCCACAGCCTGACTACTGCAGGGCTACTCCGGCTTCTCTTCAGGGGTTTTGCTCAACTCCCACCCTCCCAAAGAGCCTTCTCTAACCATGTTCTTTAAAGCAGCAGTGACCCTCCCCGTGCTGGTATTATCCGTTTCCCATTTCCTACATCTGTCTTCTCCACCAGACCTACCACCAACTGACAATCCATATACCCCCCCCCCTGTTTGCTCACTTTTGTTCCCACAATTACATGGGCTCTGTGCAGGCAGGATTTGCTGTTTGGTCCCCCCAATGCACAAAGCAACACTGGGATGTGGTGGGTGCTCAATTACTATTAGCTGACTAAGAAAATTAATGGATCTCCCATACTGGTAAAAATGGAGTTCTTTTATCCTGCACACACAGGGCTGTGCATTAAGCTCATCACAGAAAGATGAAGGAGTCATGCATCATTCTTCAGGAGAGCTGTCACACTACAGGACACCTTGCAATAAAATGTCAGTTCTCTGTCTTCGTAAAGGCTGGAGCTTCTTACAGTTTCATTCACTGTAGCTTTTCACTCCGCCTGGTGCTGAGTATCTCAGGGATGCACTGATTGACACTAAAACAAACTTTACAAAAGCAGAGATCCCTGCGGCCTTTTCTGTCTCTCCGAGTTCCCTCAGAATACAACCATTATCTCATTAATCAACTATCATAAATTATTCACTTACCCTAAATCCAGTACAATCTCGGTAAATAGAAATGGGGAAGAAAAAAAAAAAAAAAAAAAAAAAGGTATTCCTAGAATAGGCATGTCACTTTTGTGATGTCTTCAGAAGGAACGGGAAAGGGAAAAAAAAAAAAAAAAAAAAAAAACCCTCATTATAAACTGTCACAGCTACAAGTGAGACGACTTCTAATCAATCTGGTTTTAGTTTAGGCTAAGAAAAGCCAGTTGTTAGACAGGTGATCTGAATGACAATGGCCCCATGGGTACATATATTTGAATACTTGGTCCCCAGGTGGTAAAACGGTTTGGCTCTTTTATAAGTTGTTTTAGTCAAGGCATTTGTCACAGCAATAGAAAAGTAACTGAGACACTTGAGGGCGGTGATGGAAGCATCATGGCCAGCCCGGGCTGCAAAATAAGACCATGCCCCCAAAATCAATAAACTAATTAATTCATTAAATTGCTAAGACTAGTTGCTCATCACTGAAATGTTCAACAGGGAACTCTGGGCCTTTTTACATCCTCTAAGAGTGTTCAGAACAGGAATAAATCTGGATACTTTGCTCTCAGAGTAAAGCTCTCAGTCTGAACACCCCTGGTGCTTATTTTAAATTGTGGAATATCCCCACTAATTACTAGCACTTGCAGAGACCATTTCCACAGCTTTCAAATATCTTTGTTATGTCGCTGTATTGTTTGCCAAGGATTTCTTTCAGCTGTTCAAGTATTGATTAGTCTGTTATAAACTGTGCAACAAGAAAAAAGAAAAAATAAATGAGTTTAACACAGCTCAAAATGAGGCGTCTCCATCTAATCCCTCCCCTCAGAGCTCAGGGAACTGAACAGAAGAGAAGGCAGAGGGGTGGGAGAGAAAGGGGATAGAGAAGATCGGGAGAACAAGGCCCTCTAAAACAACTGAGCAAAGCTCATGTGAACTCAGATTGAGCAGCAAGCACAGGGCCTACAAGGGTCTGCACTAGGTCCCCTATGTAAATATCACTGCTTTCACTTTAGCGCTGTTACAGGACTGCTAAATGTGGGAAAGAGCAGGTCTCTGACACTTGTGCCTTCTCTTGGAGGTCTTTTTATTTTTCTATTGCTTGGCTTGTCCAACTTTGATGTGATGGTTTTTGTTTTAGCTTATTATATTTTATTTTGTTATGTTTTAAAATAAAAAAGAGTTGAGAGATTTCAGTAAATGCTAATATAAGAATTAACTAAAAACATTAAGTCCAAAAGATAAGGGCATAATACATCCATGTAGACACTGGGCACAGAGATTCTATTTTTATAAAAACTCTGAACATCAATAAATTCGAAATTCATTGTCTCTTACAAAATAGAAACAAAAATATTATGGGTTTTATGTCCTTCTACTTCAACTACCTACTTTGGTTTATTCTGATGGCCAGATTTTAAAATTACTAATAAAATAGCATTCTATCTAATGTGTCACTGAAAGATTATTTTAACAATACGATTTTCATCAAAGATACAGAGGTAAAAAGAAAAACAATTGCATTTCTTAGACAATAAAATAGGCTGAGAAAAGAGGCCCTATTTTATTTTACTTTTGTATGTGTATCATGTATGAGCCCATGTGTTATTGTGGGGTGTGTGTGTGTGTGTGTAGGTATGGGAGGTATGTTTTGTGTTGTATGTGTATGTGTGTGTGTGTACGTGTGCCTGTGTGTGTGTGTGTGTGTGTGTGTGTGTGTGTGGTGTATAAGTGTAAGAGTGTGTGAGTATGTGGTGTGTCTTTCATGGGGATGCTGGAAATCCAAACAGGCCCTCAAGCCCTCAGGTTTCCACAGGATGCACATAATCCACCGAACCTCTCCCCAGTCCCAATTCTATAATATTCTATGAAACTAACAGCTCAGTGAAATTGTATGTCAGGGTTGTTAGACTTGTGAAAGACAGAATCCACAATTCTTGTACTGATATTACAGTGTAGAAAAATATTGCAAAGGAATCTACTTACATACTTAAGTATGAGGGACAGATGTGCAAGGACACACATATAGTCAGGACATATCTCCACGTGCTCTATCATTAACAGAGCCATGGGTAATAATATGAAGAGCTTTCTAGAGGCTAATTGGCATATTTTCTTTCTCTCTTCTCAGCACAGGGCCACCCACTCTGCTCTCCCACTATTGGAGTGGTTGATGGAGAAGCTGGTGAAGGATGATTAGACACTCTGAACCAGGAAGTGAAATGTAGATGGGAAGCATGTACACCCCACTGCTCTGTCAGGCTATGTACTAAGGAAGGGCCTGCCTCTCCAGGGACGTCATAGGGGAACCAACTGTGTGATACATGTGGCCCTTGTATTAAGTTACGGCTATAATTCAATTGGTCACTTTCATTTTTATGGTGTGATCTTCTGACTGCAAGCTGTATTATATTCATCGTGATCCCAGTGGAAGCCACTGTGCCTTGCAGCTGGTAATTCTGGTCCTGGGAACTTAACCTAGAGAGATAACCCTACCAAAGAGGTGGCCCTACAAATGCACAAAGCTCTTTATTTCCATACTGACAGAACAATGGGAAAAAAAAAAAACCTAAAAAAAATCTAATGGGTAACCTGTAGAAAAATTGACAGATAAATTTGCACCATGCAATCAAAACACTAGCAGAAGAAAACCTTCTGAAGACATATCAGAATAAAAAAAAAAAAAAAAAAAAAAAAAAAAAGAAGGACAAATGAAATCCCCAATCCTTTCTGTGACACAGGTTCCACCAGCCAAAACCCTGACATCCTTTGGAAACATTGTATACTGTCCCCCAGCTCTACCTGTTTCTAATCCACTTCCTGAAGAAGCCACACCTCCACAGTTGCTGTTTATAAACTAACTCCTTCCACAACTACTTCAAGACCACCTCCTCCAGGAAGACCCACCTGATTGTCCCAACATAATATCCCATCACATTCTTCTTTACACAGCACCATATTTTATAATATACATACAGACGTATGTACATATATGATATATATATATATATATGTGTATATATATATATATATATATATTTAACTTATTTGCCTCTCTACACACAACAGAACCTAAATTTCACTAGAGCAAGAGCTGGACAACCACGTTCCCTTCCATATCCTGGCATTTCCAGCAATACCTCTTGGCAAGTAACTCAACAGATGTTCATTTGAATGGCAAATGAGGATGTAAAATAACATGTTATAAATAAAAAGCACAAAAATTATACAAAGAAGGATTCAAGAAGTCAATATTAATTACAGTGTTATAATCATTTTAATGGACCAAAATCACGCCAAAGCACAGAGGCTGGAGAAGCGGGACTGATGTGATGGGGACAGTGTCAGTGACAGGGGATTGCAAGCTGTTTGCTACTGATCTCCTACATCAGCTCCCTTCCAAAATTTGTTCTTAAAAAACAACTGTGTTTGAAAACAGCATGTAAGACGTGGGAGCCTAAGGGAAGAGGTTTATCAGGTGAGTACAGATCTCCACTCGTAAAGATATTTCTGAAGGGGGAATTTAGAAAAAAGGAGAGATGAAAGTCCCAAAATACCGTACCAAACTTCCTCAAGTAATGGTGTGGTAGAGAGCTAGAGATATCTAAAAAACAAAGCTAAATAGAGAGACCCAAACAGGTCCACACATGTGGTCTTTATCGAAGGAATTAAAACATGTGTTGCACAATACAGGAGCTAAAATGTAGTTTTTCATACCTGGCCAGAGTCTCCGGTGCAATATTCAGTGATATCACAGCTGTTTACGGCATCCCGACATTCATATCCTCGTGACTGAAACTACAGATCAAAACCCAGCATTAGGAGCTAGTGTTAACTGGGTTCCCAAAACATTGCCTCCTAACATTCGCCAACTGTGCTGTGCTCTCTCATAATCACCACCCGCCTGCCTCACAACTTGGTAAAATCATTGCACGTTAGAAATGGGGGCTCCGACGCTCACCCTACAGGGAAGACGAGTATCAAACGGGCACTGTGTGCAGACTGCAAAACACACTGTCTCCACATATTAAGGCGAGGAAATAATGTGATGAAAATTATGTAAAGAAACACTGGTTTAGCTTAACACAAAGGAACAAAATACTGTCATCAAACATTTAAGATTTCTCTGAAGGATTGTTACGTATACCAAACCATCACTAGTTTGTCCATTAGCATGAGTATTAATCTTGCTTTAGATAAACACACACAATAAAATTACAATGAATTCATATAAATCACCTTTCAGTGGTGTCCATGACTGCCTACGATAAACAAAGCATTTTCTTTGTCTGGCAAAGGACAGGTACATATGAAGTCGCAATTAGCCTCAAGCAATTTATCATTTGGTAGGCAATAAGAAGCAAGCACAAACTAAGCTGAAATCTTCTAGAACATCATGATGTAGAACCTCCTTTGGTATTAAAAAATAGTAGTAAAATCACATAACTTTTATACTTATCAGAAATCTCATGGCTCTGACACATGAGAAAAAGGGATATGAAAATGACTTTTCAAAAGTAACTGGCAGCCACTGTAGATGGAAGACCACACACACACACACACACACACACACACACACACACACACACACACACACGTACACAGTTGTGAACATGTTTAAGTGCTTCCTCATCTGGCTTTCTTGACTTTACAAAAGCTTCAAAAGGCCAAATGGGAGATATAAGCATTATTGTCCATACTGTGGGTCTAAAACAAATTGGAGTAAGTTTTGAAAAACTAAGGTTAGAAATAGGTCATATTATTTACAAAACTAACTGAATTGTTCCTGTGCCTGGTGATTTAATCTGTTCATCTGTGTTAATGGGGCAACTTGTTTAGTTTGGACGATGGACAGATATACTCTCTAGAGGAAGCATGAGAGGGTAGGAGAGTGGAGGGTGAATAACAGAACAGATGCCTGCTCTGACCCACAGAAGTCCAGTAGAACCACTGACTCTATGATATCACTGAGTTAACATGCATAAATTTGCATCAAGTCATTCAAAAGCTCAACAGACATATTGAGACATGTGGCTAATTTGTCAATGAATGAGAAGAAAGACGAAACTTCTGGGGGACTCACAAGACACGAAGTGTTGTTACAGCAGGGGCCGTCACTGCAGTGGGCCCCATTGGAGAGTGAGCATTTCTTACAGCAAACTCCATAGCATTCCTAGAGAGAGGGAGAGAGGGGGGGGGAAACTCCTGTGAGTAAAACAGGAACATGGCACTGTTCATTCAGCATTCCCTCCACGTGTAGCTTATGCATCAGATAACAAGACTTCTATAAACAGTCCAGTAACATTTTGGGAAGGAATCAATCACTTTAAATGTTGACAGACTCCAGATACATTTCTCAGCAGACCGATCTCCTATGAGCATGATTATTCATTAGCAGGCACCCCCCACCACATACATACGCGCGCGCACACGCACACACACACACACACACACACACACACACACACACACACACCTCTGTAAGTCTACCATGTTCTTAATACCCAGAATTAGTTTTATGAAGGGAAAATAACACACAGCATGGGGAAATGTCTATGATTCTGTAGACGATGCCTGAGATGAATATGAGCTCTGAATTAACTTCTTAAAGGTCGGGAATTTGATTAGAACAATCCATTAGGCTTTTCAGACAAGGCCGTAATGACAACATGACTAATTCTTACGTGTCTGAGCTGGGATCACTAGGCATTGATCACAGCAATCAGGAGACAAAGAAAGGAATAAGGCAGTGACCCCATGATGAATGATAGATAGCATGGCTGCTCACTACTGTTGTTCTTATTAACTTGGAGGATGAACTACACCAAACGTAAAGACAGCCTCTTATACCTACCACATGGAAACCACAATCACATTCCTCCCCGGCCTCTACATATCCATTTCCACATTCTGTGGGCTCAAACAGCTGAAAGAGATTGGAGAATGTCAAGAGAAGCATTTGAGTTTATCACAGAAAATTCACTCACCAACCTGGCTATATACACAGCTATGTCACCTGTTGTCATCCGATTCTTCTGTGACTTACTACTATTTTATGTGTATGTGTGTGTGTGGTTATGTAAGTGTATGCACAAGCACATGTGTGGCTCCCCTGAAGCTGCAGTTAGAAATAGGTGTAGCTGTACAGCATTGTGCAGAGAACCAAACTCCAGCCTTCTGAAAAGGCAGCAAGTCCTCTTAACTGCTGAGCCATCCTTCCAGCCCCCTGATTTATTCCCATGGCGTCTTATATATTGTGTCTGTGTGGGAAATACTATTCACTTATTAATAATACTCTTAAAAACATGTTAGAAAAGGGGGGGTGGATCTCTGGGGATTTCCTTAGTGGGGGTCCCAAGAGACAACCTTAAGCACTAGAGTGACTTTTTATGGAGATAAGCCATCAAGAGAAATAGATCTCTTTTTGTGTTTTTTAATGGAACTAAAATGTCTTACTAATAAGAGTCATAGATATCTAATTTGCTGACTTGACTGAAGGCAGCCGACTAAAGACATCAAAGTTGTCAGAAATATAAATATGTTTAGACAAACCCAAATGTAAGATATACAGCCAAGGAAATGCCAATAATCTTAGAACAATGCTGCCAGATATTCAAATCCATCGAGCTCATTGAAAAAAAAATTGGCATTGCCTGGCACAGAGTTCCCACCTTGCTATTTCTTGGATTTCCTGTGAGCAGAAAGAAAATTAATCCAGTAACTTGGGGATTTCAATAAATTAACTGTTCAAATACTCAATCTCTTAATACCCAATTTAGTTTCATAAAGAAAAAAATTTCATGCATAGATGTGTGAATGAAAACACAGACATCTTTCAGTCATTGTGGTCATAACAGAGGGGAGTTTCTAGAATACCCGTCCCCCCAAGACCTTGTTTCTGGATAAAAATATTGTACAGAAATTGTTGAGAAAGTTGATTCCTTGTGACAAATGTGTCTATTTCCCATTGCAACAGGATGTCTCTGGGTATGATTACCACTTCTGGGTGTGTGTTATGGGAGCTGGAACAATACACCCCAACGCAAGTGCTCAAATCCATAAGCAAGAGAGGAAGAGCTGCTCCCAGCAGCCGTGGGCAACAGTTACCTTCCACTGAGTCTACCTAAGAAATACCCGGTTCTACTAGTCCAGGAAGGAACTATTATAAAAAGCAAGGAAATTTTCCTGCCAAGCTGGATGGGAATCAATAATGCTACTCTCCGTGCTACTTGGATTAGCAGGCAGGAGAAAATAGACAGAGCTGCTAAAACATAACCAATACTTGGTACCAGGCTTCCCACCCGTTTGTTATTGGGTTCTTTCCCCTTCCTGAGATAGGTCCCCATCTCAAACCAGATGGAAATCACAGCCATTGGGAAGATTCCTAATGCACAGAAAATATGCATATAAACTGAAAATAACAAGCAACACATGCCTATGCATATATTCACTGACTAAGAACACTAGGGAGAAAAAAAAAAATTAGTTCTTTGACATATACATATAAACTATTCCACTGGAAGCCACTGGACCTTCTTTTTTAATCATTGTAACTTATAGTTTAAAAAGAGAAATTATCCTTCTGAAATTGAATATGTAAACACGGTTCTTTTTTTGTGAAATTCCCAAGCTACCAGGATAATTTTCTTCCTGCTCACAGGTAACCTGAGAAATGAAACGAAGGATCTATGTGTATATCCTAGAAACCTTAACCTCCCCAGATAAGCCAGTGTTGTTTCCTCAAGCACAGTGCTTACAATTAGCTGGCAGCTGCAAGGCAAGGTAACACTAACCATGCACTGTGATCCAAAGCCGCCAGCATTTCACATTAGTTCTTTATTACAGATCTCACTCGTTTCAAATGCCTTGAAGCCTTCTGGTTTCTGTGCCCAGAGGTTACTGCCGGGAAAGGCCATTGGCCTATTTTAATGATACAAAGTCACTTTAAAAGTCTCTATTCTTTTTCTGGGATTTATAGAGCTTTTATTTTACTGTGATTTTATAGGGATGTCAGATCCCAGGCTTTCGTTCTGACCCCAGCTTTAGCACTCAGCTGTGGGTATGGAATAAATTAGTCTGGCTGTTGTTTGCCTTAGTCACTTTTTTTTTTTTTTAAAGAAAAGGTCAACATGATATTGCCACTCTTTAAATTTGTAGAGTATTGAACATTTTCTATACAAATGAACTCTATCTGACTCATGAGACATATCCTGAAGGAAAAGTGAATTCTTTCCATGTTCAAATTCCAATACCAGCAGCTAATAGTGCCAATACTGTCTTTTCAACTGCTGGCCTGCTTCATTTCCAAACATGCTCCTTTAAAAACACGGCGCCTTGTGTAAGGGCTTCAGCCTGTCAGTTTGAGAATTCTGTCTTTGCTGAACTTTAGCAAAGTATGATGACTGGCCATGGGCAATGTCAAGAGGACTGGAGCATATCTTACAATCAAACAATTTCATGCTTCCATAGTAAGACATAAATATTTACAACATGAGGGCTGAATGAAGATTTTCAAAATTTAGGAGATTTACTGTCAAATATGTTTTCTAAGAACTCCTAAAATCCTCTTCTACAAATGTGTAGGTTTTTGGGGGTTTTTGTTTTGTTTTGTTTTTTAATTCGTGGCTAAGGAGTTGCTATGTTGTTTATGCATACTCCTATGAAATGCCAATGACAGCTTGGGATGCCAGGGGAAGGAGACTATATAGTAGAAATACTTGTGGTGTTTATGGAATCTGTAAATGTTAGGCCAATATCTTTTTATTTTATTATTTGCTTGGATGATATCAGCAATGCTTCCTTCCTGGGGTCAGATCACCCCAGAAAATGTAGGAGTTAGGGTTGGAGGGTAGATGAGGCTCTCGGGGGAGAGGGAAAGTAAACCTCCAGAAAGAAGGTCAGGGCTAAATGATACCTTTGTGATGGAGGATGTCCTTCTGTATGCTGTGAATACATATTTCTCTAATTGGTTGATAAATAAAGCTGTTTCAACCAATGGACAGGCATGTGTTATCAGTGTGTATGCCCACAACAAAGAGGAATTAAGGCATGCTCCCATGAGCCAGGTGGGAAATCCAAACAAGGATAGAGAAAGGTAGTAGGAGAAGTCACAGAGACACCATGTAGCTGCTGGGAAGGAAGGACGCCTGGGCTTTCTCCAGTAAGCCAAGACCACATGAAGATATACAGATTAATAGAAATCAGATAATAATTCAGAGAGAGCTAGCCAATAAGAAGCCCGAGCAATAGGCCAAAGTTTATAATTAATATAAGCCCTTGTGTTTATTTGGGACTAAATGACTGTGGGGTCAGGTGGGACAGAAACTTCCGTCAACATTG
Source organism: Phodopus roborovskii (assembly GCF_943737965.1). Lineage (NCBI taxonomy): Eukaryota > Metazoa > Chordata > Mammalia > Rodentia > Cricetidae > Phodopus > Phodopus roborovskii. Next base: position 10,792,077 of record NW_026126460.1, on the reverse strand, counting down.
TTGGCAGAGAATAGATTCAAGTAATATAGTTCTTTTCATTCTAATCCCTATCTCTTAGCACAAAGGTGAAAGCACTGGCATAAAAATTTGGGGGAATTTTCATGTGGGGGGGGCTGGGGATCTACAAGCAAGCACTGAACACTGATTTCCAATTTCATCTTTCACTCAGTCTTCAGCATGCAAAGGCTTTCTATCACTGAACATCTTTCCATGGTGGGTATAATGGCCCCTACTTGTCATTCTAGCATTTGGGAAACTGAGGAAGGTAGATTGCTTATAACAATTATTAAATTGCTTGTAACAATATGGTGCATGACAAGAGACCCACATTTGGCACATTCTTACTGCAAAGCTTTGGGGAAAGTAATTTTACTTCCTAAATGACTCACCTTTGTTGGCCTGTTAAAAAGGCAGGACCCACCGCCCCTCTGTAAAAAATCCTTGTACTCTGAGATGCTGCACTTTGAGAACTTTCGGGAGTGTGATACCCTTGAGAAACAAAGAAGCAAGTATGTAAACAATTTGGCAAAAGCAACCATAAGAGAAGAAGATTAAAAATCACCAGATGTTCATGCTGGATGTAGATGAATCTATACAAATATTGACAGGATTGTGGACCCAAGTAGCTATGTTTATGGAGTAGAGTATGTAAAAGAAAGAAAAAGGAAAACCATCACAAAACTAGGGGCTTGGTTACCCCCCCCCCAGATACCAACCCTCCTGAAATCTGTCTTGAAACACAACTTGAAAAGATTGCTACAAAATCTTAAATATAAGCTAGGTTTTAAAGTTTGATTATTTTTTATTTACTATGTCTCCATAATGGCAATCTTTTTTTTATTCTGCTCTGAATATAAGGGTTTCATTAGCCCACTAGATCTTGTTGTTTGGAAGAGGGAGTCAGGAAGGTCGATTTATTAAAGACAATGTTACTCAGACTTCAACAATCCAAATTTTAAGTAAATGAATAAAGCCTGAAGAATGTGCTGGATCATACATGCATATGTTATCAGTGTGTATGCCCACAGCAAAAAAGAATTAAGGCATGCTCCCATGAGCAATGGCTCTTTATTCTTCATTTCAAATACAATTATTGAGCAATATTCATGATTTAGCATGAATAAAAAATGAACCTCTCTGTGATTTATTCAATCAAATTAAGACCCCTATGTCAGTACACAGGGGAATAGCATACACACATCAAGGTTAAGCTAAATCATACACGATGGTTCCTTGGGACTGTCTGCAATAGTGCCTGATATGAGAGGCCATCTAGGATATAATACAATAGTTTATGTATTCTGATATATGAGGGTACTTGTTTAAAACTCACCTCTATTGACAGTGATGTCTTACAAGAAGTATATCAAATATACTCATTTTTAAGAAAATATACATTAACTTCAAATAGCTTATTACATCTTATGTGTATTCAATCCAAAACTTATTTAGAAATTGACAATTTAAAAGAAAACAATATCGCCATACAACGCCAACATTATAAGTGGTACTGTTTTCTATGGCAGCTATTAAACCTGTGTCATCATACAGGACTTAACTATGAAGCACAAGTATTGTGGCTGGGGAGGGCATTTCAACTGCATGTCTAGGAATATGTTCTGAAGTCATGGAGATAACAGCTAGATACAGAACCCTTCTCCTTTCCAGAGTCTGCTAGAGAAGAAGGAAGGAGCCCTGTAGAAGGATATGGTACCTTTGCTAACCAATGCAGAACTGGAACATACAAGTGTCAGGCCTGAACAAAGATAGTAAGAGACACCTCTCCCAGCCACTACGAGTGGGCTACAGTTTAGAAGACCTAGGACATGTGTCTCGTAGAAACAGCAGTGGTTCCAGGGCTCGGTAGACTGATGCTAACAGCTGGTCCCATTCTGTAAGTGCCCATCAAGGAAAGATAGGTGAATTAATGTTGACTGTCTACCACTTGACAACTCTCTTGTTTAGGCATTATAACTCTGAATTTAAAAAAAAAAGGCTCTGTTGACTTTATAAACAGTATGCTACAAATTTATTACCATAAACATGTATTTATAAGTTCCTAAAAATGTAATGGATGACCGAATTGATTTTTACTGACTGCTTCAGATAGACCATCTGCTTTTATTCTAAGTATATTAAAAGATTAATGCCTCCCCTTAATGCAGATGCTTTTAGTCATGTGACTCCTGTAAGGGTTAATAAATAGAAGTAGCTAATACATTTCACTTTTCTCCCCAACCTTAAATTAAAAATTAAAATATAAAGTGAATTAGCACTGTCAGTTTTAAAATATCAGACAATTAATTATTGAATTTATACTAAGTGCTTAGCCTAAAAGACCAGTACCTGAGAGACTGTGTCTCTAATTATTATATATGCAGCAATTTTTGCAATGGGCATACATCAAATTCCAGAGTAATGCAGACTCACCCTGTTTCCTCCATGATGCAGCCGCCCCAGGATTCTATGCATTCGCATTCTAGCACAATGAAAGAACATGAGCAACAGGGAGGGAGGAAAACAAAGTCACAGCTTCAATTTGCACCAGCTCCTGCAAAAATTCCTCAAAACCACTTTATGTCAAAGAAATACAGTGTCAAGCCCCCTCTATTTCCTTTAAATCAGTGGTTCCCTATCCTGGAGTATAGGTTGCTTGCTAAGGAAAAAAAAATTGGGCCTCTCTTCATTTTTGTAACTCAGACACCTCAATTAGAGTCATAAAATCCAATATTAGAAGTACCATGGGCTAGAATTCTAGTCTACCACTAAGGAATAGAGAAGTCACTCAGCTCTTTTTCTTTCATGTGTGTGGGGGAGGTAGGGACGGGGTGGAATCTGCTTCTAAAATGAAAGTTGTGTCTCTCTACCTATCTTCCAGAGAGGTTCTAGGGTTGACACAGATGGCATCTCTGAATGATCTGAAAGAATACAGCACAATGTCACCAAAGTCCTTCAGACACAGAGCAGTTAAAGAAAGGAATTCAATTTGCTGGAGCCACTGCCAGGATCAGCCAGAGACTTGCGGAACAACTGACCCCAGCACCGGCCTCCAGGATTTTCAGCTAACCTATTGAACCTGGTGATTCTCCTTCCTGATTCTGAGCTATCAGAAACTTCTGTGAGAAAGCAAACTCTCTGAGCAAGTAAAGAAAGTTTGTAGAGACTTGCAAAGTGTTGCAGGTGTTGCCATGACTGTGCGCCTGCTCATTAATGTACCCATAAAGGGAATCAAGCCTGTGGACACAGATGCTATTCTGCTTCCCCACAGTACTATGTATTAATCACACAGAGGGCAGCATGCAAGATAATGCATTTTACTTTTCTTCTCTGGGAAGATCTCAGTGGGAAAAGAGCTTTTTACTCCTAGCTCTCACGATTATAATAAGAAGATGGGGACTTTAGCTTATTTTCTCATTAAATGAACAATGGGTGAACATGCCGTTCTCTTTCTCCACAAGGTCCTATTGTGATGTTTTGCTTTCTGCCGCAAAAATGTATCAAAATTACATTTGACTACCATGCTAGCACAAAGGGGACTGTAATGCAGGTTGGACCTTATCCTGCTTTTAAAAGAAATGAGATACAGACATTAGCCTGATTTTAAAAGAAATTAGATATTTCCATGAGCTTCTACATCTCTGCTGGTCCTTTAGTACTCGGAGCACTGGATAAGTTGATTCTTTCCTTCCTTCTCTCATATGATCAGTGAAAACATTGATCGAATGGAGTGACATCAACAGTCACTTGTCTTACTTTGGTTGCTGTACGGGTCAGGGACCAGAGTTGAACTCCCTCTTGGACCAAGCTCTGCACCAGAGGGCCACTCTGTCCCTCTCCTGCCTATCCCAAGTTTAAAGGCCAATGGCAGGCTTTTCCAGGAAGGGGAAGCAGGGGACTCGCCTTTCTGGATGGGACTGTGTGAGTAAGGATCATGAGCACTTAAATATGAGCTCCTTGTCTGCTCTTGGCCTCAGCTCCTTCCCAGTCTACTGTATCTCTGATAAACCCTTCCCTTTCCCTGGAGCTATAGCTGGCGTCTGTGTTATACTCAGATGGCTAGAGCTGGGAGGAGTGTAACAATCACCACTGCCCCACCTGGCCTCAACAGTCTCAATGTAAGAAAGAATGCACGAGTGCATGCACTTTGAAAGAGAAATGGCTCCCACCTAAATAGCCCAATAATTATCTCAAGTTGCTCAAGATTTTTTTTTTTTTTTAAGGAATGAGACAGCACTATAATAAAACTACAGTGACTTAGGAATAAAACCCTCTCAATGACTGGACATGCATTACACAGGCGGAACGAACGATACATGGACTGGAGTAAGAAGGTCAATGTACATACTTGGCTTCCTACTAGAAGGTTCCCATTGGATTCCAAGGTTCTGAGCCAGGCTCTGCGATAACACTTGTGCCACTGCCATTGGGAGGCCATACTGGTTTTCAGAGTTGAGAGTGGGTGGGAAACATTCAAGAGGGTGCACAGAGACAGTTATTACTCCTTCCTTGTTGTCACTGTCATCTCAAGTCCCTGAGTAGAGCTCTACAACACCTACAGGTGGCACACGCTATTATTTCATCGCTTCTCCTTGAGACCGTGCCACTAGTAGTCTGGAGAACATGAAGTTTGCACGCGGAAACAGAAAATACAAGTCACCAAGCCTGTGGCCCAACTCAGTGTGGACTGAGAATAAACTCAGCACAATGCTAATATGTCAAGAAAGGTGTCCCACTAAACAAGCAGGGTTACCTGGTAAGACATACTCCAGTGCTGGCCAGGATTTTGATATATTTGGCTAGGCTTTGGGGTGCTTCTTTCAACTAAGAATTTTCATAATAAAGCTATCCCAACAATAACAATAGTTCTATGAAAACATTTGTTTTAATTCATATTAAATTTTAGTAGAAAAAGGCAATGTTGAAAATTTATACAGAGAGACAAACCATAATCTGTAAGCTTTTGGTTTAAATGAGTTAATTCTAATATACGCAGGAAAACACTAAAAACTAAAAAAAAAAAAAAAATCATAGGAAAAAGTTTGACTGAATTTATAAAAAGCTATACAGGCCTAAAGAATCTCTGAGCCAATTTTCAGGTAATGTTTACACTTTGCAAAACTACCATGATGATATCCATTATGAACTTAAAAGAGGGCTTTGGGCCCTATTTACTGATCTGTCATTCATGCTACATCCTCAATGCCATCATTTAAAAAGTTCACTGTTATATATGAGACCTTAATAAAGAAAGAGATCAGTTGCAAAGACAGGACTCTAGTTAGAGAAAGCATGAGATTTACCTCATTTACACCGACCCCTCTGATGCGAGAACACACACCTCCAAAGTAACTCAGACTGCTTCTCTTATAATGGAATGTCACGCGCCTTAGGGAAACAAAGGACTGTTAGAAAACACCACATAAACACTTCCCAAATGTAAGCACCCTCCCACACCTTACAGCCTGCAAACCATCCTGAACTGGTAGCAAATTCTCTTTAAATATGTTTCAAAAAAGGCAGAGAGAGAGAAGTCAGAGGTAAAGATGAGAAGGAAGGAAGGGATGTGCTGCTTGGTTTGATGGCAGGACAGAACCATGGAGGCATGTGTGAAAACACCTTTGCCATGAGAGGGAGGGAGGAAGAGGGAAGAGTAGCACAGCCCTCTTCGTTAGTGACAGAAACACAACTGTATTCAGTGGGCCATCTGAAAAGGCATTTTCTAGACTTCCTGCAGCGAGATGCGGTCATGTGACTATCACCTAACACACTCTGTGAACTGGATGCACTCAGGCTCAGGAAGCCTGATTTATAAACATTGACTTTACAGAAGGCACACCCTCTTGCCCTTCTCCCAGTCTGGCATCCCCACTGCCTGCAACGATGGCAACAGTGCCAGCCAGCAGCATCTTCGACTGTGAGTTGAACTTAAGAACGGAAGCTCTGCACTCCGACAGTAGAGCTGATGGCCATGGAACCACAGCACCCCAGCCCTGGAATTCTACCTCTATGAACAGAGAAGGGGACCAATGTGTAGAAGCCAATGCTCTCTGATATGTAATTGAACTGGTACAGTAAGGGGGTAAAGACAAATGCCAAAACTACAATAACAGCCAGAAGGGGCACATACGAGATGAGATGGACCGCATCGGCATGCTGCTTGATACGCTGCCGGTACTTGGAGAATTCATACAACATCTGCACAGGGTTGATGGTGATGTCAATTTGATCCTTCTCGGTCCAGGTCTCTACGGCTACCAGGACAACCCTGGTATTGAGCTGTTCCTTGTAAATCTAAGGGTATACAACAGGACAGGTGCAGGAGGAAAACACTGGGTCAAACATGCACAATCAGTGAGTCAGTCAGCGGAAGGGAGGAAGGGGGAGGTGAGAGAACACGGGGTCAGAATTAGCTAATCATACACAATACGCTTTTCCTTTCTTGTCTCCAAGAGCCAAAACAAAGAAGAAAAATCACACAAGTCAGTATTCTCTACTCTCCTAAAGATTAATTCCACCCCCACCTCAGCATCTTCAGTTGCCTGGCATTTTAGGAGAGGGATGTAGGGATGACAAGATTCTCAAGTCAAGACCTGCTCTAACAATGGGGTTCAGCAAAATAACCTTTCCAAACCCCATAGGAGGCAACAAGCCAGAGCCTGACATAGTGACTCTAAGTGCAATATAACCTGCAGGTTTAGGACAGCTCATCAAGCAGTACAGCTGCCTTGCCATACAACATAATAACTCTCAGAGTGAGTCACAGGTCTGAGGCCAAGAGAGGGGGAGAAAAACAGATTTGCGTCACCAATTTCACCCTCGCTGCAGAGTGGCATCACTCATATACAGCTTGCTATTCTTCTGTTCCCTCTACTTTGGGCCAAATAAATAACTCACAGAATTAAGCAACTTCAATGAGAGCTGCCATGTTGTTTTACTTTTAAACTACATAAGAAAACAAATGAACAGTCTTTGAAGACTTGGAATAAAGAAATTATCATCAAATTGATGCTATAATGGCTTACACAAAGATGAGTTAAGTGTAATATATTTTTGCAATGAACAATCAGCTCCAGAACTTTATAAACATAACACAAACTAAAAATTAAATTTTACAGAGTATGAGTCTATTCAATCATGCAAAAATGACTAACGCAGAGATGCTGCCTAATAAATAGCTTTTGCATGGGAAAAGATGTGTTTAAGATTCTCTTTTCCATATCCATCTATTGCTTTCCTCTGAGCAGATTGACAAGAGCTGAAATTAAAGAAAAGTAATAAGGCAGATGTAAACTGGCTCTCAGGGGTTCAACCTTAATTTTATATTACATATTCTATGCACATCAACTCATATTACAATTTTGTCAGCTGTGCCTATGAGGCACATAACATATGCTAGGTGCACAAAATATGTTATGAATATTTACATGACGGGTGGTTTGGGGCTGTTTAAAAGGCAGATCCTCAGAGTGAGTAGCATTTAGATGCTTGGCAATTTATAAAAAGGATTTTTTTTTTCCACAGTTAAGAGGGACCATACAATAAATACAAGATAAAAATACATTTAGCCTAACAAAGTAGCACTTCACAGAAGAATACATAAATTAATTTATGTGAGTCAAATTGAATTATTTATTGGAACATAATGTAAGAAATTCAGCTCTGTAGGGTTACTACCAAAGGCAGGAAACAAGAAGAAAATATAAATGGTCATTGTTTGTAATTTAGTGAAGGGCAGGAGGGGAGAAGTAAGCCAATACTGGAAGATATGGAGGGCCAGATACCCGATTCTAACACTTAGAATACTAGAAATTCAGTCTGAAACATTCCACCGGGGGAGAACTAAAATAATAAATACATGGCTTTGAAATTTTCATCTATCTAAATCCTCTAAACACATGCCGCCTCAATCCATTAGGACTTCTCGACTTACGCAAAATATTTAGGAAAAGCTCAAGTAGTTATTAATAAAGTCTCATTTGCAGAGGATAATTTCCAGATTTACAGTCTTTCTCCATCGCTCTTTATCCCCCACGGACTCTGGTAATAACAGAGGCAATGCTATACAATTATTGTGGGTTAATAAAAATTTCTTACTGTTTAAGGAGGTGGCAATGCTGGTTACTCTGATTTGCTCATTAGATACCATACACATGTATCGAATTATCACACTGCACCCCACAGATATGAAGAATTAAAATGATAATTAATGAAAGTCAATAAGCTTAAAAGAAAGAAACAATGCTAAAGCGTCTTGGGAATTCTGAGAATTCTAAAGCCCAGAATGCATTTTTACAAAGCTCACCATCCAACAGTTTCTTCACCAGGATATGAATATGTACGGATATGTATGTGAATAAATTTATTTCATCCAAGAAACAGCTAACATAATCAGTGAATAGAGAGAAGGAGACATAAGCCATACTTTTTTGGATTAACGAAAAGAAGTTCCATGAAAACCAGGCTACTTACAGAATCTACAAGGTTGACTACAGACTTTGCGAAGTTGTTGGTATGCGCGTGGGAAGAGCGGTGCTTCTTATACTGGAGGGAGAGAAGATGACTAGTCACCATCAAGTCCTAACTGACATTCAATGTCAAATGTCAAATTTTTACATAAGAAGAAACCTCTGAGAGATACTAGAAATGGGATTCAAAAGGTCAGAAATCGGATTGCGCCACACTGGAAACAGTGTTGCAATTTTTTTCTGTCTTTCCCTACAGTCCAGACCCAGGCAGCAAAACTATAAACCACTCAAGATATCCCAGGGCCTGAAGGAGCCTACAGAAGTATGCATGGGAATTCCGTCCCTAGAAGTCGACTTTTAATTCAGTCTTAGCAGCTATTCAGTCCTTTTGCTTTCATAAAAATGAATCTTTACTATTTACAAAGGGCTTAGACCCAAACCCAGTCTTAGTTGGGCATCTTCCTCACTTTAAACACAAGGCTGTTTCTTTTTGTGTAGCACTTCAGATATTGTCCGTGACAGGGAAGTATTTGTCTTGCTTTTAGTAAATTCCTCCTGCGGATGGCACACCTAGAGCAAGACTTAACTCTGGGTGATCAAAGCCAACAAGGAGCCAGAAAGTCAAAGGAAGTACTCCAAACAATAAAGGCTCTTTCTATTGTCAATATGTAGGCCTGGCATAGTGGAGCACACCTGTAATTCCAGCACCTGTGAGGCTGAGGTAGGAAGATCCCTTCAGAACAAGAGTTCAAGAACTGCCGGCACACTATATCAAGGCCCTGTCTCAAGAGAAGAGCGGAAACGTCTAGGGGCATTTGTTTGAGTATGGTTTGTGGTACAGAAGACACAGCCCAAGACTTCATACTCTACTGTTTAGAGCAAATGTTCTGCCATTGTACTCCACCTCCCCACTAAGGGGCTGTATTATTATTATTATTATTATTATTATTATTATTATTATTATTATTATTCATTTATTTACTTTTCTTATTTTACATATTGATCGCAGTTCCCTCTCCCTCCCTCCCTCTCTCCCACCCTCGCATGTCCCCCGACCACCCTCCCATCCCATTTCCCCCCTCTACTTCACAAGGAAGGTGATGCCTTCCAGGAGGGGTCAACAAAATCTGTCAAGTCATTTGGTGTAGGTACTGGAACCTCCCTCCTGAAAGGGCTGTATTTTTATCAAGGAGTCAGACGTTTTACTCAACATATGTTGAAGAGAAGGATATTTGAAAGTTTAAATCTAGTGCACAAGCACTATGCCCTCAACTGCTCCATGAAGCTATTGCCATTTTTACAACCATGAGAAAAAAAGAAAAACATGCTTTAAAACCAGTATTTGAAATTTGTCTTCAACTATAGTTATTAAATCAACTGTACCTTTCAGAAAGATTAAGAATATTTAATACATAATAAAAATCATCTTTTTTTTCTTCTCACATAATCTTAGATACTTCCCAAAGCCCCGACCTCTGAATACCATAGCCATGTGAATTTGGGAACCGTTCCTAACACATGAATTTCAAAAGGCCCATTTGGGACCAGTCCAGGAATTCGGAACTGTGATTTGGCGGTACCAAATGTGAGCTGCCTATTCAGTACCAAAGCAAAGAGGCCAAGTTCACAGTCATTTCCCTGAGTATGGAACTCGGAGGTCTAGAGTTCTAAAGTATGGCTCAGGGAGCCTTAGACAAGATGCTACTTAAAGACTTGACACTGGAAGCTGTCAGAGAGAGAGCATGCAACAGATCCCTGAGCCAACTTAGAGGCTGGGGATGGGGAGTAGGGACATACATAATCTGAGGGGTGGGATATTAAAAAGAGTAAACAACAGAGAGAATTACTGTCTTAGAAACCAGAAGAGAATAAAGCTGTTCAAAAAAGGAAGGAAGGAAGGCAGAACGAGGTTGGGGAGGAGGTGGCTCAAGGGCAGTGGTCTTGCTGGACTCCCAGCCCCACAGAGAAAAACAACACTAGTTTTACTAACTTGAAACTCCATTTACTAGGCACTTAAGGTCTATGAGAAACTGTGTTTCTCCTACAACAAATACCCATTCCTTACAACTCTATGAAGTGAGATTTGTTTTCCTCCAGTAACTTATCTGGGATCATGGGGATGAAAAAAAAAATGGTCTTATTCTGGGCTGGAAGATGAGATTAACTTGTCCAGTTAATAATTCTTGTGAAGGAGTTATAAACTATTGTTTATTATATAGCCCCAACAAGTCAGGATTACTGATGAAAATTTATAATTTGCTTGGTGCATTAAAAATGCAGTGGTTTTTAAGTAAGGAAAACCAAATGAGGTTTTAATTGAAAAAATATTTGAGTCATCATCGATTTGCACTTATTGGTTCATATTAAATAACGCGGCAGTAATGGAAGCAAAACGCTTGCTTTGCCCGTGCTTTAAAATATCTCAACCAATTTTTTATTAGGCAGTTTTTAATATTTATTTTTAGCTTAAGCAACTCAAAGAAATGTTTGCAGACTGTTATCAAGCTATAATTGCTCACAAATTAGGTTCCGCCGGCTAGGTACCAAGATGCTTTCTACAAATTTGAGAGATTTTTTTTTTCCTTCCTAATTGAAAGCCACTGATAATTGGGCTGCTTGTTCAAAATACGATAGGTGCAATTCTTCAGGCAGCCAATATTAGAGAGGGAAGCTTTAATGCAAATGTAGGCAAAATGTTTCCATTTCCTGCATGAATGAGAACTAATTTGGCAAATAAAGAAAAATGTGCAAGCTCCATTTATGATAAAACTTACCTTCACATTTTCTGATCACTGCAAACCATTTCCATTTAAACCAGCAAATTGGCTTTCACTTCCTGAATAAATGAGCCCCTTAAGAAATGTGCCCTTTTGAAAACAATTAAAGCTGAACCTTATTTTCAACCCAAAGGTAAGAATTATAAAATCCCGCTGGCTCGTACAGTACAAACACGGTGAGATGGGGCTTCTCGGTGGGACGATTATGCTAAAGCCCAACAGCAAATCTCCAGGTGTAAGAAATTGGCATGTTCACTTATCCTGGCTCACTCTGGCTTACAGCACAGCAACTCGGTGCTCTGCTCTCTACTCAGTTTTTGGGTCTTTGCAGCAATTACATGTTAAAACTTCATTTGATAGGAAGATTACCTCAAAGGGGGGCTTTTCTCAGCTCTTATGAGGCCTCTTAAAAATAAATACTCATTTGGGACGATGACAGAACAGAATGCAATTTGGTCTTAAAGCAAAGGAAATATTTAGTGCTATTAGTCCAAAGTAATAAACCATTCAAAAATCAAGTTGTTTGTTTGTTTTCATTTTTAAAATGCATTCCACCCAAATTCATCATTAAAATATCATGCCCAGTTCTCATGCAATATAAACTTTTGTAATGCAATGAAAACCCAAACTTTGTTGATTTAAAAGCTTGGATTTCCTTTTTAATTAAAAGATGTGGGCTGGTGAAGATGACTCAGTGGGTAAGAGCGCTTGCCTGGCAAGCCTGACTACAGTTCAATCCTCTGAACACACATTTTAAAAAGGAGCCAGAATTGATGGCAGGCAACTGTAATTCCAGCTCCCCTATGGTAAGGTGGGGGGAGTGGAGACAGAGTTGCTGCCTCGCCTGGAGCACAGCATACCAGAGACAAGCTGGAAGGACATCACTGGTCCCTAAAAGCTGACTTCTGGCCTGCACCATGCATACCCACAACCATGCACATCATACACACATACACGATAATAAATGTTTAAAATCAATTAAAAGATATGATACCCTCAAATAAGATGATCGTTTTTATAACAAAAAAATGGTATAAGCAAATTTTCCTCTGCAGGAAAATAGTATTTTTGAGAAAGGAGCTACTGCATTCTATGTACAACTGGGGACTCTGTGGTACTCTTGTGAGCTCTTTCTCTCTTTCTCTCTCTGTCTCTCTCTCTCTCTCTCATACACACACACACACACACACACACTAATAATAGGAAATAAATCTTTAAAGAATTGATATTCTCAATTACTCATTTGGGAGGAATGCACACGCACTTTGCATGCTCAACAGTGTGGTATACACTTAATTGTTGTATCTCTACCTTACAAGACTTGTGGACGCTAGGGAAAGCTCAACCTTATGAAGATATAATTTCACAGCACTCTGCAGCCATGAGATTTGAAAAGTAATTGGGAAAAATCTGAGTCAGCAAAAGTGGTTCAGATGGAGATGGCCCCACTGGCAAACTTCAGAAACTCACATTTACACCTTTCTGAGAGCAAGTCACCACCAGAACATTTGGTTTTCCTTCCAGAAATGCCTTCTCCTAAGTAAGTGATATGCAGTTCTAACAAAATTTCCTTCTTACCGGTATATCTCAAGAAATTTATTTAAAGACTGACAGAAAATTGTCTATAAAAATGAAAAGAATTTCATGAGGAAAAATAATTTTCAACACAAATAAATTAGTACTTAGTAATTAATAGTAATTAATTTAAATATCCATTAAAGTAAAAGACTCAAATAAAAATTTAAATATACAATAAACCTTTTGTGATGTACAGTTTCAAGGGTTTCTCTGAGGAGACTCTGTTGAATAGAATTTCATGTGACCAGTTTAGTACAAAATACAATTTTATTATATAGTTCACTAATTTTGGTTTTCTTAAAATAAAACAAGGACCTAGTAACACTTATAATTTTATTCCAATATTCTATAATGTTTTACCTATATCTGACTTTTGAGTATTTTTTCAAAGTTCTCATCTTCATGGTCTTTCAAAAATAAAATCAACTAATGAGCAATTTTTAGAATTAAACTGCATAACTACAGCAAAATAATCACTGGCCTAGTGGTGAGGCCAGATGCAAAAGACAATAAAAAGAAAAGAAAAAAAAAAAAAAGAAGAAAAAGAAAAGAAAAAAGAATCACATCCTTACCAAGCTTCAATTAACAGTCTCAATAGCTCAAAATCAGCTATCGTGGGAACAGTTAAACACTGGACATGAGCTAATACTATAAAAGTGTATTGAAAACTTTACCAGTACACCAGCAGCACCAGGCACAGTAGCACACAGCCTAGGCCATGTATTTGAATGCTTGGTCAATATGTGCTGGAAACGTTTGGAGGAGGATTAGGAGGTGTGGCCTTGTTGGAGGAGGTGTGTCACTGGGGGTGGACCTTGATGTTTTAAAAGCCAATGCCAACATCCCTGATACCTGCTTGCTGATCAAACATAAGCTTTCAGCTACTGCTCTAGAGCCTGCCTGCCTACCACACTTCCCTTTATGATGATCATGAACTCACCCTCTGAAACCATAAGCTTTCTTTTATAACTTGCTTGGTCATGGTGTCTCTCAACAGCAATAGAACAGTGGCTAAGACAGAATTAAATCTATATTCTTACCATCTTGTGATCATTAACAATCATAAGCTCCAAATATTTCATTTCTTCAAACACACCTCGTGATGGCTAAAGAAAATAAGAAATTCATGGTCAGATAGTGATTGACATAAAACATCTCTATTTCTCAATAAGTAGCAGGTAAGCCTTGAATTTCAGGACCTTCATCACCTATAGTAAAAATAAAAAAAAAAAAAAAAAAAAAAAAAAAAAAAAGCCTCATGAGACAATTGTTCATACGTGACTAAGAAAGTGTCGGAGAACAAGCAAAAATTTAGAAAAAAATCAATTTCACTATCTCCGAAATGGGAAATAGGTCATGTTGTTTCTGTGTGTGTTTTTCCATGTAAAATTAGTCTAAAGAAAAATTTATAAATAAGTTTCCCTTTCTATGGCATTAAATGATAAAATGTTCATATTTACTTAAAATGTCAAAGAGAATTTACTTTAAATTCATTTCATCAGGCATCTGTGAAATAATAATCAGGGTGGTCAACAGGAATGAACTGAATGGGGAATAAGTCTAGTAATAGTGTGCCTGCTTCCAGCTACTAACAGTAATAAAGGCTGATAGATAACACTAGGAATAAAGACTATTTTACTTCTCATTCACACCTATTTCTTTCCATGGTTGAAAAGTTAATAATGGTGGTTCTTCTTCTTTGTGTGCATGGTAACCGATCAGTCTGGGGTAGACTGTAGTAAAAGGAAAACTGTACGAGCCAACTGTGTCTTCAAGAGTAAGCAAAAAGTTCTAAATAAGTGAACATAAAAACTGTATTCACGATTACCATAAAACCAATACATGCCATACAAGAAGATGATTCAAACTTGAACTAACTTTTAGATCGCTGAGGGGGCCTAATTAATTTAATACAAAAAATACATTCAACTAAGTATTATCTAAAATGTATAATTTGTGCTACAGTTACTCATTAAGTTATCTAGTGAATTACCATGTAACTTATAAGCTGTAGAATTAATTCTTGGTTACATGGCATTCACCATGTAATTACTAAACAGTCCCAATCATTACAGCCTTCTAATCTACTACAAAAAGACTGTGAACATATTTAGTCACAATGCTCCTATGCATTTATCAGTGCACCAAAGACATAACAGCAGTCACTGGTTATGTCATTTCATGACTTTCATTTAGCCACTGTCATATCACCAACAGAGAAATGACATTCTATAACTCTGTTCTGAAAAACCTGTGCCGAGCTTTCAAGTTTGGTATAGGAGAGTTTCTCATTTTTATTTGGAAGAAATGCAAATAAACTTGATTAGTCAGTATTTCAAAAGCTAACTCTTTCTAATTTTTAACAAATGTTTTATATGACATATTATAAGCTATAGTATCTCTAAAGCTGTTGTGAATTCTCTATTGCTTGTTTATTTGTTTGTTTGTTTGTTTGTATAGGGAGGATAAGTACATGCAGAAGGCCTAGGATAACTACTGGAATCAATTCTCTCCTTCTACTGGTTGGTCCCAAGGATGGAACTCTGGGCTATCAAGCTTTACCTGCTTAGCCATCTCATCAGCTCTATTATGTTTTTCAATAGGAAAAAAAAAATGTACTCCAATTTTCATGAGAAAAACACATTGAAAATAGAACTAAAACAACACCTTTTTACATGTCGTCAGGGTTCACAGGACACTCTAATCAGTTTGAATCATTAATAGAGAGAGAAGAAAACTAACATGCTAGAGATGCTCAGGAGATTGAGGCTTCTTTGTGCTGTTTCTGTTTTGAAGGGGAAAGTTTGGACAGTGTGGGAGCAGACTCCCAAGAGTAAAGAGTAAAGCCTGTAGCCCAAGGGCACACTCACATTCGCTGCTCTCTTCCTTCTTCTCAGCCACTGTAATTCAGGTAGCAAAGGCCACTGGTCACTGCCATCTGTGCCTGTGTAAGAAGAAAATGAACATCAAATGGATTTGGACAGCGTTCCACTGAGAATAGTCTTCAAATATTACACGAAGGAACGGTGCCATTAATAATAAATGTCATCACAAAGCCAAAATAGCCTACAGTGAAACTGTGCATTGATTGTTCAACATTTCACACTCACAAAGACAGTTCTAAAGCTATTTTCTTCTCATCATGAAAAATGTGAGGTGTCCAAGGTTGATTAGACTATGGTTGTTTGACCTACAGCCGTTTAACAATATTGGAAGAACTCTACTACGTTTGCCCAATGTATTTTAGAATTTAAAATGATATGTGGCATAAGATTTTGTATAAATTATGAAAGACTCTGGGAATTAGTATATAGGAACAGTATCACATGCCCCCAGGAAATCAAAATAAGCCTTTGCCCACATTAGCATACTACAATGCTTCAGGGGCAGGGTGAATGGGGGAGGCAATGCAGAGTGGCTGGGGAATAGCAAACACAAAAGTCCTCCTGGACCTAAAGTAATCATTCATTTACATTTGGCCACATTCAGGCTCCCAGCCCAGCTTCACACCAGAGATTAATTTGTCATCTCCACTGAAACAACTCTCCATGCCTCATCCCACGCAAGGCTCAGCTGGGACTCTGCTCCCCACCCACACTGCTGACCCCAGCTCTCAAACCAATTTCCCTTCCCAACAAGCCGGCATGACTCCAGAGGTCTGTCAAGTCACAGCCCACACCACATATCATGGCTATTTTAATTAAAACTTACTGAAATTCTTCATCTGCTTAGAATATTGTCCTGCCAAGGTTTTCTGGATTATGTGTGGTCGACCTGTGCTTTTCTGAAACAGAAAAAAAAATTGTAGGAAATGGAAAAGTAAAACATGAAGACACTATGCATCCATGTTAGCTGTTTCCTCTAATACCCTTGCTGACACGGGAACTTTAGCCAACAGGAGGAAAAGGATATGCCTTGTTGAATCTTTAATTTTAAATAAAACAGTGCCCTTCAACTGCCCCATTTTTGGATCAAAGCACAGTTTTGTCAGTTGCTCTTAAATCTCAGCTTCTTTCAAAGCCCCAAGTGGGAAGTGCATAAGAAAGGAACAGCATGTCCATCAGCATGAGAAAACGTTGGTGCTTTAATAAACCTTTAAAACGCAATTTCCGAAAAGATGAAACAGCAATTTTCCCACCAACTTGTAAATGATTCAAAAATTGTGGCATCCATAGTCAACTGCAGCTGCAAGGCAGAATGTACATACACAGAGCTGGTAACACAGCTTGAGAAAGATCTTAATAACAGCCATAAGAAACCTTATCCTTTGGCCTAGAAGTGACACTGACCCCTACATTATTAGAAGTGGGAGTAGCATTCAAAGTGCTTAGTGGCTGCCAACCAGCACTGGTGTGTGTGTGTGTGTGTGTGTGTGTGTGTGTGTGTGTGTGTGTGTGTGTGTGTGTGTGTGTTGTCCAATTTATTCCCAGCAAGAAGCCTGTATGGTCTGTATTCTACCCCTGTCCTAGTTTGCTTTCTGCTACAATGATATAACACTGACCAAAACTAACCTGAGAAGGAAAGGGTTTATTCCAGCTTGCAGGTTTCAGTCCATCATGGAAGAAAGTGAGGGCAGGAGTTGAAGCCAGAACCTAGAAGCAGGAGCTGAAGCAGAAACCAAGGAGCAGCAGAAACCATGGAGGAATGCTGCTTACCAGCTTGCCTCCTCTGGCTTGCTCAGCTGCCTTTTTTACCTAAACGATTTGTATATTGTATGTGCATTGGCATTTTGTATGTATGTCTGTTGTTGTTGGATCCCCGGGAGGTAGAGTTGCAAGCAGTTGTGAGCTGCCATGTGGATGCTAGACATTGAACCCAGGTCCTCCAGAAGAACTGCCACTGAGCCATCTCTCCACCATCAGTTACCTTTTTTATACAGCCCAGAGACACCTACTTCGTCCCACCTGTCTAGGGATAAGACCCACTTTACAGTGGGTTCGGTCATCCTACAAAAATCAGCAATTAAGACAATGTTCCTCAGGCATGCCCACAGGCCATTCTGATGGGGACAGTTCCTCAGCTGAACTTACTTCCCTAGTCTGAGGTATGTCAAGCTGACAACCAAGATCAACCCTTGCATTTCTATTTAAGAAATAAAAATACTGAAATTCAGAAAGATACATTATTGGGTTAAGTTGTGCTACGAAATGATCCAATCAATTTATTTAAAACATATATGTAAATGTCTAATTGAAAAATTGTAAGAGTATTTGCTAAAAGATGATGAGAAATTATCTTTGAGGATGGTATGATGATGGATAATTACTATTTAGTGAAGTGTTTATTTTTGCTTTTCAAATTGTCTAATATATTACTAGATTTGGGGGCATTTGCAATGTTGATAACTGAACCCATACATACGAGACAAGAGACTCATACAATCCCCAGACTGTTTTTTTTGTTTTGGTGTTGTTTTGTTTGTTTTAACTTTACTTGAGGCAGGATTTCACTAAGTTCCCCAGCCTGGCCTTGAACTGAAGTTCCTTCTGCTTCAGACTTGAGTAGCTGGGATTAAAGGTATACACCACCACACTCGGCTAATATATTAGTTTTGTAATCATAAGAATAGCTATTTAAAAGGTCCTTCTTAATACATTCGATTTAAAAAACAATAATTAAAAATATTGTTATTTGCCTTCTACTTGCAACAGAATATGAATCCTATCCTGTCCATACTTCTGACTTACTACAAAGTATGCTAAAATTAATACTAACAATAACGTGAACATCCAGAAATTCAAATTCTATTCAGTCAGCTCTTTATTCTTGTAACATAAAAAGATGCCTAATGTAGTGAAGTTCACCTCTGAATCCTCAATTTTTATGACTAATTTAAAGTTTCAAATTCTGCTCCTTTGCCCCCACCCACAGTGAAAATCAGAACAAATCACACTCTGTGAACAAACGGGAGGCAGTAGGAGGCAGAAGATAACAAGCATGGAACCATCAGCCCCAAGCAATATAATTGCACTATAAGGATGAAGTTCTTTAAGCATTTTGATAATACGAGTTTACATGTTTATAGACCCTTTTAGCAGTTCAACAGACACTGCAACATATTTATGAGTTCATCCAGTCTGCAAACATTGTCCTATTACAGATGCACTGGAAATTACCCCCATTTACACATCCCTAAAATGCCAAAGCTTAGAGAACTATTTTGGACCTGTCGCTGTTTTCTTTTGGGGGTTTCTTCAGCGAGGGAGGTGAGAGAGCAGTTAATCAGAGTGAAATGTCAGGTGTTTTGCTGAATGTCTGACAGTCTTGCTGTAGCATGGTTATTTGCCGGCTCATAGAATAGGGAGAATATTTTACTCATCAGAACATCTTAATCTAGGATAAGCTGCCATCACTCTCTGCAAAGTTTTAACGTTATTAATCAAAACCCCATAAGGCTTGTTCAAATATCACCTTGTACAAGCTAATGGCTTTTCTGTCTCAGAATTGAAAAGTTATCCCATAGTTATTGTGTGTGTGTGTGTGTGTGTGTGTGTGTATTCATATGCATATGTATGTTTGTACAGGTATACACACACACACACACACACACACACATGAAAATAAATCTTGACTTTTATTGTCAAAAACCTAGACGTCAGTGCTAGAGCTCAACAGGAAAGAGCTCTTGTTGCCCATGCAGAGGACACAAGTCCAGTTCCCAGCACCCATCTATAACTCCACTTCCCAGGACTCTGATGCCCTCTGCACACACACACATATATATATACACACACACACACAGAGAGAGAGAGAGAGAGAGAGAGAGAGAGAGAGAGAGAGAGAGAACACTCATACATATTAAATAGAGAGGTAGGTAGGTCGGTAAATGGTAGATAAATTTTTAAAAGCCTCAGTAACTACTATATTCTTTAAAGAATTACCATGTAATCTGAATATGGTGGCACAGAGAATATTCAGGAAACAGACAGAGGGCTTGCACTGAATAGTGACACCCCACACCCCACCGAAATGGTTTTCCGCTTTCCATCAAATGATTGCACTATTGTGATCACCACTCCCAAAGTACAGTTTTTCTCATTAGTAGTCTCCTCTCCTCATTTTACCCCTCACCCTGTCTTCACCTGCCAATTTTCATCTGTCCCAGTCCATTCAAGTCTCCCAGAGACAGCAGAACACAGCAAACAGCACCCATCCCAGAGTCTTTATAACTTCACAGCTCTAGGACTATCCCAATTCTCTTAAGGCCTTTCCTCAAGATCCCCCTGTCCTACAACTCAAGGACCCTTTGCTCTCCTCGGTGCTGCCACCATCTGAAATGTCATGTGTGTCTCTTATTCATCTTTTGCATCCCCATTCATGAATCTCAGGACGTCAGTTTTATCATGAATGTAAAGTGTAGTAAGCCCTCAAAATAATACTGATGACTACACATTGGACTTTAGATCTGGTAACACTGCCAGTCAACAGCATGGCAGGAACACAGGGTTTCTGATTACAGCTGTTGGCCTATACAAGATGAAACACTGTTTTCCTCTCTACCTCGAAACTGTATGTTGCAGGGTATAGCCACTGCTTAGACCACAGATTTCTCCCACTTAATATTTCTAGTAACAAAAAAAGTATGTTCTTGCACAATTATCTAAAGAAGATACTGGAAATGAAAGCTTGTCTAATGCAGTCCCAGCTGCTCAATGCAAAACAAAGGCCCTCCCTGTTCTATGCAGAAAGAATGGGCTTGCTTCAGAATACCTAGGTATGATAACTCTGATCTTCCATTACTGGCACAAGGGGCTGGCATCATACCATTCTAAGTCTGAAATCACATGACATGGATAAAGGGTGTTTGATGTGTTTTGTCTTCACATGCTGGAAAAACCAAACACCATAAGGAAACTAATGTCACAGACCCACCTCATCATGAATCAGCTCCAGCGGCTCTATCATATACACGAAGGTGTTGTCCTCAAACATGCCACTGTAACACAAGACACCGGAAGGAGAGTCAGCAAGTGGGGCAAACAGTGAGGACTGGCAAGTGGGCATCTCAACAACATCATTAAAGAGTGCCTGTGGGCAAACGTCTTCATACAATCCCAGATGAACTCCAAGTACCTTCGTGGAACCCTTCGTGGGCTCAGCACTCCAAGGGCTCTACCAGGCAGCACGCAAGCTACAAAAGCATAAAGCATTCCCCCAGAGCATGCAAACTCTACGTGACATAACATATTTTCAAAAATAAACCAAGGACAACACTAATCTGGAATAAGATTTCTCACATCATGGGGGCAGAAGGAATCTCTAATTCTGGAACCATATGAAACTAGTACGAATTCCTTGTATTGTACCACCTACGAGAAAGCTAGCTACTCGGTCATCTAAGAATATTCTAAAACCATCTCTGATTCTGAAGAGGCTGGTAGAAGTATCTTTACACTTGTAAATTGTGGATGCCTACTAAGTAGTAAGTCATAGAAAACACACTTAACTTAGGGAGACAAGATTTTTTTTTAATTAAGTTTGAAAAGGGTTTTAAGACCCTTTTTGTCTCATGGCTAAAGCAAATCTTCATCTGAGGTAGCACTCGATTTGGATTTAAAATGTGTTTATGCATGGTTTCAAAGAGTCTGTCTCAGGAGGATACATGAGTTCCACTTAGCGTCCCATCCTTCCATGGCTGATGCCTAGTTAGACTTATATCAAATCCTACTGATACGACTTTTGACATAGATCTGTATGTGATACATCAACTAGCTTGAGTCTCCGTTAGTTCCCTGCTAGAGTTTGGGTCTTTAATACCCCAGCAAGACTACTACTAAGGATCTGATTACCCACCAGAGTGGTGCCATTAGGAGGTGATAGGATCCTCATGAGATAACCATTGCGAGCCTTGTAAGAAGTCTTTAGCTCATGGCAGAGGTAGAGAGGAATGCCTTGCAGGGAATATTGTGGGACTATAATCTCCTCCTCACTCCTCTCTCCTAGTCATATGTTGAACAGCTTTGGTCTCCTACACACATTCAATCCCCAGTATTCATCACAAGTGGCCCCAAGTAACGAGGCCAGCCCATCATGGATTCAAACCTCAAAAGCTTGAGCTAACATTGTCTTTTTCTCTTTATAAGGTGATTATCTCAGGAATTTCCTTCCAGTAACAGAAAGCTAATTAATACATCCCTGCCTATCCCCTTCATAGCATCAACCAAAATGGGAATTACTGATCTACGTAATCATGTGTTTAATTTCTGAGTTTCCTACAAAGTCAGGTGTTAGAGAAAGGGGAGCTTTAGCTCCCTGGAACTACTCTGTATCTATCTAATCCCCAACACATCACTGAGATAAAATATCTGAAAAATAAAAACTAGAAAGAATGAGTGGGTATAAGCAAGCCTGTAGGGCAGGAGGACCCAAGTAGATCCCCACATACTGGAGTCCATTGCATGTTGACAGAGCCACCCTGGAATCTTTGACGCCTCTGATGCTTCCGTGGTAGTAACAGTGCTCTCCACCCTATAAAACAAAGAATGTCTTATTGACTGATTGTATCTTATACACTTATCACCCTATTTCTGATAGTTCCATAGAGAATGGCCATCAAGGATGAGAATTAATCTGCAAGAGAAACTCCTACTCTTCGAAGTCAGAAATAGGGCTAGACAAGCATTAAACATAGCAATTTTCATGTATTTAAATGGAGGAGGAAGGGGCTTTATAGGTAATAAAACCAATTAAGTGATAGAGTTCACTTGCATTTCTTAGGCATGCATCATAGAAGTAGTTACAAGCAGATGTGGTTACACAGCAGTTCCTATCTCCCTTTCACACCACAATTCTTCCAGATGTTTCTTCTTGTGTTTATATGCATTTTAAATGGAACCTTTATACTGCTAAAATCTGATTCACCCCACTTGAGAAATTATCTTCCTAAGGCAGTCTCCACATTATCAAAACAGAAACACCAAGCCAACCACAAACCTTTATCTACAGTGGTGTACTACCTCCAAGACACGCTACGAGATACCATTCAGGACTTCTCTGAGACACTGCTATGGAGAAGGGAGGGGGGAAAGGAAACCAGAGAAGAAAACACAGGACTGAAATCGTCTTGCCTAGTGTAGGTGCCCAAGTCAGCTCTAATAGCTGGTGGCAGTGTCCAGCCCTCCCCTATCAGGAACACTTAACCTACAGCACTCTCAGGGTCAACATCTGCAGATTCAACCACTAGCATGATGAAGATACTTAGCAAAAACAACTATATCTAAGCTGAACATATACAAACCACCTTCCTTGCCATTAATCTCAAAACCAGTAGTTCTCAACATTCCTAATGCTGTGACACTTGAATACAGCTCCTTATGTTGTGGTGACCCCCAACAGTAAAACTATTTTTATTGCCACTTCATAACTGTAATTTTGTTATGAATCATAATGTAAATATCTAATATGTAGGATATTTGATATGCAACCCCTATGAAAGGTCATTGATTCCCCCCCTCCAAAGATTGAAAATCACTGTTTACAGTCTAAACAGCTATTTGCATGCATTCATATAGCATGGTATTATAAGCTAGAGATGACTTAAATGGCCCAAGAGGATGTGTGAGGTACACAAATCCAACCATATTTTATACAGGGAACTTGAGCATCCATGGACTGGAATGTCCCTCTGTGAGATCCTGGAACAAATCTCTCCAAGATAGCAACAGATGACTATAGTCAGGTTCCTTGGAACATTCAGTCTCCAAATCCCTCCAGGATATCAAGGGATGACTACAGCCAGGGTGCTCAGGACATGCGCTCTCCAAATCCTTCTGCTCTACACCAATTCCTCTTCCAGCCAGGAGTCATGTCTATCAAGGACCCGCTCATCCAGGTGTCATCCCTGATCCTGCTGCCACAGCCCTCATAGACACGGTGAGCTTCAGGTAAACCAAGCTTATATGTGATGGGGAAAGCACAAAAAACAATGAGGAAAAGAACAAGGTGAGAACAAAGTCTTTTCCCCATGGGCTGGGATGTATCTCTGGCTCCCTGAAGCATGTGCTCTACCTAAAACAGAAACTAGGTCAGAGTAAGACTTGAACTGACATTTTTGTTGAGTGTGTGTGTGTGTGTGTGCGCGCGCGCGCGTGCGTGTGCATGTGCATGCATTATAGAATTGATGCTTTGTCTTGTATAATGAAATTATTGTTGGTCAGGCACACTGGGCGTGTCTTTTCAACCCCACATAGTTGCTCTTGTGAGTACCTAGGGAAGAGCATCAAACATCTACTCTCAGCAAATTTCCACCCTATTGCCTCGAGTCAGGGTCTCTCACTAAACAAGGAGTTTGCTGATTTAGCTAGGCTGGCTGACCAGGGAGTTCTCAGGATCTTCCTGACTCCATTTCCCAGTGTTGGAGTTACAACCACACATAGACAGGCTTGGCTTTTTACATGAGTATTGAGGATGAACATTCATGTCTCTATATTTGTAGACAAATACCCTTTCCCCACCAAACCAACTCTGTGGTACCATGGACATACACCTTACTCATTTGGAAACGGAAGCACTCCTAAGATCATCAGAGAAATGCAAAATTAAACAATTAAACACAGTAGCTATATCTCAAACTTACTAGAATAGCTATTGAAAAAAAAAAGCAAGGGATATATATTGAAGTGGCTTGTGGGAAAAAGAAACATTTGTAAACTATTGGTAGAGCTACAGATTGGCATGGCCAATTCAAGAATGGAGATCTATCAAAAAAAAAAAAAAAAATAGAAAGGAACTCTAAATCTCAAAGAGACAACTGCACTGCACATTAATCTCAGCTTCATTTACATTGCCAAGCTGGAGTAACTGGGGGGGGGTGCATAAATGAAGAAATGTGTCCACAATGGAGTATCACCCAACCTTGGAAGGAAGGAAATCCTGCCCCTGTGCAATATGGTGGAACACTGTGCTAAGTGGCATAACCCAGTAGAGAAAGAAAAAGGCTGCTCTGACCCTCATAGGTAGCATGAGAGTCAAGCTCATGAAAGCAGAAGCTATAACGTGGTTGTCAGGGCAAGGAGTGATTGGGCAAATGAAGAAATGTTGGTCAAAGTGTACAAAGCTTTAACTGTGTAAGTGGAATAGATTTTGAAGACAGAAAATACCACACAGTGACTACAGCTACTACATTATATACTTAAAATCTGCTGTGAAGTAGATTTCATATTGTCTCCCTAACAAAAATAAGTACAGGAAGTAGAAGATGTGTCTATCAGCTTCAATATGCTGATCATTCCCCCAGTTACACAAGTCAAAGCATGACACTTGGCACAACCCAACTATATAATATTCTTATGTATAAAATCTAAGTTGCACATCTTAAATACACAATTTGCATTTTTCAATTATACTTCAATAAAGCTGGGAAAAAAAGAAGCCACTCACAAAGGACCACATATTATAAGATTTCATTTATGTTCCAAAAAGGCAATTTATAGAGACAGAAAAGTAGATTAGCGGTTACCTATGATGGGAAGGAGAGCCACTAGGGAACAACTGCTAATAGATAAGACGTTTCTTTGTGGGGCGATGAAAAATGTTTTAAAATTAGATTATGTTAATGGATGCATAATTTTGCAAATATAGTAAAAACAATTTAATTGTGTACTTTACAGTATATAAATTATGCCCCAATAAACGTGTTTAAACCAAAGAAAACATAAATATGTTGTCTTTTAAATGAGTAAAATGAAATCCACAAAGTAGCGCTATTGTATATTGTATTGCACTTCGTGCAAGGAGCAGTGGAAGGAATTGCAATAAAATCTGCTTGGCTGGGCACACAAAAGAAGATGCTCTGTGTGCATTAGCAAACATCTACCTGGTACCCAGACCATGAACCTGATTTTTTTTTTGTCTCTCTAATTTCTATATTTATTCTCTTTTCAGCCCACTTTCATTCATCAGAAGAAAATGCATTAGCCTCATCTAGGGACTATTTGGTACAGGGAGATAGAAAGACTGTAACAGTGCTCTCAGAGTATCTGTGCATCAGGGTTATGTCCCAAGTATTTTAAGTATCCACATCTGTATTTTACCTCAAGGCCCTCATAGGCTGTTTATGATTCCAAGCTTTTCTAGTCAAATAACATAACAAAATGGGTGAAGGGAGTGTTTGTGTATATACCTTCCTTTGTATAACAGTATGGTATCTTTTGTATTTTATATTATATATAAGGTGTATATGGGAAGTGGAGTGGGAACATGCATATGAATGTAAAATCCAGAAAAGGGCATTGGATTCCCTGGAGTTAGCATCCATCATGGGTACTAAGAGCCAAACTCAGGTCCTCTGCCAAGAGCTGTACATATTCTTAACTACTGAGCCATCTCTCCAGCCTGCAGTAAGATCAACTTATGTAACAGGCAGAAACCTTCCCACTCCTACATATTAACTTCCTTTGCTGGTATTCCTCACAAAAGCTTTCTTAAATATCATAGAAGCCCATCTTCACAAGGTTCACTTTTTAGATGCTTTTAAATTTATGTGTGTAATGGGAAGGTGATTTGATGCAAAATTACACATAATTTCAGAAGCAAAAGTTGTCATTATGACCAAAAGTCATAAAATATATACAACTCTTTGATCCAGAGAGAATTATTCTTAAAATGAGTTCTTCAGCAATTACAGTGTGTTTAGACTTGCATCTGGGACATTTCTCCTTATAGGATGATTATGAGGGAAGGCTGGAAGCAAACTGTCTATGGGTTAATATTTTTAAATAAATAATAACAAACAAGCTAGGAGAACATTGTACAGTTTTTTTTTAAAAAAAAATGATCCAACAAAAATGTAGGTTTCATGCATGCTAAAGCATTTACACTATCATTACAGTTTATAAATTCTGCACAGATAGTGTGTATGGCATCTTCTTGGGACTTAAAGGTGTGTGTCGGTGTCTGTGTCTGTGTGTGTGTGTGTGTGTGTGTGTGTGTATGAGTACATATACATGTACTCATCATTAGGTTGTTATCAATTATTTATTATCTATAGACAAGGAAATCTGGGTATATGAGATGTTAAAGGAAACAGATCATAAACCAAAGAAAAGGGATGGACACAAAACCAAAAACCAAAATATAGTGGCCATAGCTTCTCTTGCCAGAGTTGATGCAGCTTTTGCTTTAAATATGTTACAACCACAAGAGGTTTGGAATATCTTATTAATAAAAAGTCCTCATTTGCAGTACCTCAAATGAACTCTGTACACCAATTAGCTATTGTACTTCGAGAAAAAAAAAAGTGAGCTTCTTAGAGAAGTTTGGGTCAGGTTACTGAGGCTGCAAAGGTGTCCCATTTGCTGAGTCTGAAAAGTCCTTGTGTGATCTCCTCCAAGTTCATGAGTCAGCATGCACAGTGCTCAGAGCACTGGTGCAGCTGACAACAGCATGGTTTTGCACAAACGCCAGCAAGCACCGCTCCTGCGCTTCAGTCGGCAACGCTGGTCCCCTTCCATGGCCTCGGGGGACTCAGAACTCCCAGATTCAGCTGGAGGAGAGAGCTGACAGTGGGAAGAGCCACACACTTGGAAGCCCCTGAACTGTGCAAACAACTCAAAAGCCAAAGGATGCTGCAGATGTGCCCACTGTTACTTAGACAAGCGCCGTGGCCGGGGGCAGTATTTCTAATTACAGCCATAAGCATGCGCTGAGACAATACGGCCTGGGAATCCCGGGTCTCCCTGCCCCACAGCTCTGCAGACCACCCATGAAAGGCGCTGCTGCTATGCTGACGTTCATTAGCCATCTGCAAAATACAAATTGTTTCCCCCATTGCTTGTCTCTTGCTTGCTCGCCCACTCCTGTGATTTTACATGGGCACTACTGAGTTTCAGTAGCACCGGGACAGTCACTAAAAGTCACAATTCCTTTTCTTTGCCCATTCCATGTGTTTTCTGCCTGACTGATGGCAATCACTATTTGGCAATATCTCTCTTGCTTTCATTTAACCCCATTTTTTTTTTTTTTTCTTTATTGGTCCTTCGCAGTCAGAAGAAAAAAACACCTCCACCTGAAGAATTTCTCACACCCAGTTACCTTTAGGTTATAGCCTGTAGTGGCCCTGAGCAGGTTTGCTGCCTTCTCAATGCCTCTGTGTCTTTGTTTTACTACAGGAATAAGAATACTCACCTCGTGGACCTGTTGTAATGATTAAGTGGGGGCAGGCGTGGGTTATAGCTCAGGGGTAGGGCATTGGCTAGCATGCCCAAGTTCCTGAGTTTGGTCCCCAGCAAGAAATACAAATGAATAAAATAAAATAATGAAATAGAGCTGGGTATGAAAGTGCATGCCTGTAATCTCTGCATTCAGGAGACTAAGGCAAGTGAACCTCAAGTTTGAGGTCAACCTGGATTGCACAGCTTTAAAAACAGGGGAGAAAGAAGACTGTCCCCTAAGATCTCATTTTCCCACCTGCCTTTTACCCTTGGGCATGAGGCGCTTGCACTACACTGTCACTGTGAGAATTCACACAGTCTTATAATAATTCTGATTCCATGGCCCTGAAAGCCTGGCTGAGCATCCCTAATCAAAAGTCTCCAAAACTCAGAGTGCCAGCATTGCAGCGGGAGTGGAAAATTCCACATCACAACACTTTAATGAGCAAAATTATCTAAAATGTACTAAATTACCTTCAAGCTGTATGTATATGGGACAGTTGAAACGTAAATGAATTTTGTGTTTAAATTAGAACCCTATCCCCAAATAACACTTTGTATATGCAAATACTTTCTCAAAAAAATTAAAGCCAAAAGACTTCTGGTCCCAAGTATTTTTAAGAAGGGATACCCTAATGGTATTTACGGGGCTGACATGGAACAGTGAACCTCACTGATCATGCAATAAGGTAACAGATGTAAAATCCAAACAATAAAATTCCCTTATGGTCTTGAGTATAGAGAATCTAATGTTGCCTCACATTTTAAGTTCTTGTGAATTCTTCCTCAGTTAGGTCTCTTGCACATGAGGCCGGGTGATCTTATTGACAGACCTCAGAATAATGCAGTGTGTGTTGGTAGTTCTAGGATGGATATACATTATGTTGCAGGATGTCTGGCCACTTTACTATACCTTAGAGTACATCGGTTTCCCGTTTTCATAGTGAATCTCCACGTAGTCAGAAGACAGCAAACCACTGCAAAGACAAGGAGACAGAGTGATTTCTGCATCTAAATGTTCAACAAATGGATGAGAAGAACATGGAAATCATAGACCTGCAAAGGAGGCTGTGGTCAAGTCTCAAAACAACATCTAGAAAAAAAGGAAAGGAAAGGAAGGAAGGAAGGAAGGAAGGAAGGAAGGAAGGAAGGAAGGAAGGAAAGAAGGAAGAAAGGAAGGAAGCTCTCAGTCTACTGAAAGGGATAAAACAGGTAATTTTAGGAAAAACTTTACATTCAGCACCTAGTAGGTATGCCAGTCAAAACGATGAAACTAAGCTGTATGTAGAAGACAAGTCCTATTAAACACACATGATTATGCTCTAATGGAATTTTTTAAGCGTGGATCATCAGGGAGGAATACAGAAAAGAACTGGCAAGCATTCCCCATAAAGACCAGATAGTAAACACAACGGCTCTGCCAGCTGTGGCCCCTGCGGTGGTGACAACGATCCTGCCATCCTATCAACAAGATGTAGACAAATGAGCATGGCTATGTCCCATTTATTTATGGAGAATGATATTTGGATCACATACAATTCTAATGTACTAGGAAATAGTATTATTTTGAATTTTTAAATCCATTTTAAAATGTATAGGCCAATCAAGATGGCTCAATGGATAAAAGCACTTGCCACACAAAGCTAACAACTTGAGTTCAGTCCTCAGATCCCACAATGGAAGGAGAGAAGTGACTACTGAAAGTTGCTCTCTGACCTCCATGTGTGCCCTGGCACACTCGCACTTACATGAACACACACACACACATTCTACATCACACCCAAAAACGCAATAAAAAATCATCATGGGCAAGTCTCACTAACTTATGTAGAATGAGATTGTCAAAAAAATATAAAAGTCATTAGGGAATTGTGAAGACTAAATTGATTAAGTTAAGCCATAAATATGCAGAACTTAGCCTAGAAATTAGGACTGGATACACAGTGTTGGACACTGTGACTGTCACTAGTATAACTTTAACTCGTTTTTAAAATGTATTCTCCCCATATAAATGTGAGAAATAAACGCTTTGTCATGGGTAGTGGAGGAAGACTTGAATGCATGCGTATTGTTGATAAAGACTAATGATTCAGACCCACGGGAATGGGCAAAGCTTTCTTCTGGTCTGCTTGGAAATGACAGTGTGTACAAAAAGTGTCCAGCAGCTTCCTCCTTCAGGTTGTTCACAGCCGGAGATGCCTCGCCTAACAGAGGCCTCCCACTGAGACTGACTCCTTCCCTCTGTGCTGTACATGACAGGCATGATGAGGTCCCAGGTTGCTGATGGTGCCCAGCCATCAGAGCAAGCACGGTGCACCTGACTCCAGGTTTTCTATGCATCTATGTGTCTGCCCTTTCTTTATCCCTTCATCGCTCCTCTAATCAGGTTTCCAGAAGTAAGGGCAGAAAACAGCAGCAAAAGACCTTACTGGTGTGATTTTAAGAAGAGAAAAAGGGGAGGTCTGTGTTAGAATGGGCTAAGATGTGGTGATGAGGAGATAAGGGACAAGGGAGAAGAGGAAAGGGACAAAGGAAAGGGGGAAGAGGGACAAAGGACTATCTCTGAATAGAGGGAGAGAGACATGGCACATAGGCAAATGGTGGTTTATAAAGATAAAGGGAGAAAGCCTGTGTTAAGATGAAGGGCTTAATTTTAACTGAGCGTATTAATTAGGTGACCCAAAGGAGGCTTCTGCTTGTTGGACTTTGGTAGTCAGCCTCAGCAGGAGGGAGGGGCCAATTAAGGGAGCAGAGTTTGGTGGCTAGCTTTAGGAATGTAATCTAATGGTTTTTAGCAAGGCAAAGGGGATGGGAGAGAAG
The DNA here is from genome assembly GCF_943737965.1 of Phodopus roborovskii. Lineage (NCBI taxonomy): Eukaryota > Metazoa > Chordata > Mammalia > Rodentia > Cricetidae > Phodopus > Phodopus roborovskii. The sequence goes on along the minus strand of NW_026126460.1, from coordinate 10,761,288 downwards.
GGCAAGGCCTGCCAGAGCCATGCTCACCATGATCTAGCTGGCCAGGATTCCTCTAGGTGTCTGTCCAGGCCTGCCACCAGAAGTAATGACAGGGGTGACAGCTCACATTTATGAGCTCTCTCTCTCTCTCTCTCTCTCTCTCTCTCTCTCTCTCTCTCTCTCTCTGTGTGTGTGTGTGTGTGTGTGTGTGTGTGTGTGTGTGTGTGTAAAAAGGTTATTCATTCATTCCTCAGGAACTGCCCACCAAGGTCTCTCACTGGGATCTGGGCTCATTAACTCAGCTAGGCTTTCTAGCCAGCAAGCCCCGGGAAAGCCACCTCCTCCAGCATGTGCCTCATTTGGAGCTTTTTCTATGATGACGCTAGGGATTGAAGTCAGGTCCTGGAGCTTGTGAGGCAAGAACTTCACCCACCCAGATGTCGCCCACTCCCCACTTGGGATATTTTTAATTTGCCAAATGATTACTATCCTTAACTGGTAATGAAAACAATCACAGGAACTTAGGTTAATACATTCACACAAGTATAAGCTTATTACCTAAAATGCTGCTTCTGCCCTTAATATTGCTTTTGTTTTGTTTAAAAAAAATAGATTTAAAAGTAAAGTGATCTGTCAATTGCTATTTTCTCAACTGTAGGGGCAAAGTGTCCTCTTTTGAGTGTAAACAATAAAATAAGAGTTTGAACTGGGTTAAAAGATAGAGACATGGAGAGGCTGGGATTTAAGAGTATAGCAATGATACTCCAGGTGGGTGAGAATAATTACAGGTTGAATAGAGGCTTTGTGTTAAGTTAGACAAAGATGGCATGCTAGGCAAAGGCATGGTGTGGGCATAGTTCCTAGGAACAGAGCTGAGAGCAGAGACTAATCCTAGCAAGAGTAGGGTGGAAGGAAGCAAGGGTTTAGGCCACTGAAGGGTTACAAGAGGGATTTGATGACTTCTTCAATGACATGGGAGGTTATATCAGAAATTTTACAGCATAGGTGCTCCTCATGTCTTCAGTGATGAGCCCATGTGTCACAATACAGTTTAGAAACCCTAGTATGAGAAGAACAAGAAATACTGGCTGTGACTTCAGAGTGGAGGGAGGAAAGGAAGAGGAGTTAGATGAAAATTATGACACAGGCTTTAGGTGTATAGTGTAAAGGTCAAGAATCCACACTGAAAGGGATTGATCAATCCCCATGGCCCAACTCCTTTCTGAGGAGGTGGCTTCAGAGCACAGGAAGCAGCTGTGTGTCTACTAGTGTGTCCATGAATGTCAGCCAGGATCTGTCATCAGCCTGACCAGTGGCATTCTGTCCAGAAGAAACTGCTACTCCAAGTCTAGCCCTTACCCAGGGAAATGAGGACTCCCTCTTCTTTTAATTTTTAGCCTACTAGAAACAAACAAACAAAAAACAATAACAAACAAATGAAAACACCCAGACTTCATTCATGCCATATTCCAGTCTTCCCAGGCATGACGGAAACGGCCCAAAGAATAAAAAGAAATTAATGGGAAAAAAACTATCAGAAATACGGCTGGAAAAAACAGAAAACTATCAGAAATGGGGCTCAGTGGTCAAGAGCACTGGCTGCTCTTCCAGAGGACCCAGGTTGGATTCCCAGTACCTACAACACAGCTCACAACAGTCTGTAACTCCAGCACTAGGGTTTCAGACACCCTCATATAGACATGCATGCAGACAAAACACAAATGCACATAAATTTTTAAAAAAAATTTAAAAACTGCTGGGAGCGATGGTGACATACACCTTAGAGATTGCCAGCTTTTTTTTTTTTTTTTTTTTTTTTTTTTAATAGCTCATTGAGTTAGAAGATTGGTATCTTCAGTCCCAATCTACCTTCTCCCTCCGCATCCCCAACTTCCTGACAAGTAGAATGTAGGGCTTACAGGAATGCAGTTAGGTTACTTAGTAACCTCTCCTTATGCAGTTAGGGTATTTAGCAACTCCTGAGACCTCTTCCCCTGCTAACAACGAGCTTATCTCTACATTCATTTCCTCTTAGCCAATATCCTACTCACCTTCAGTGACCTATGACTAAGAACATCCTACGGGCCGGTTACCAGGCAACGACCTCCCCTCTCTAAATCCCCACCTTACCTAGCTTCCTGCCCTAACCACTATATAACATGCTTGAGAAAAATAAAATTTTGCAGCTTGATCAGAAAGCCTGTCTTACTGCCCGTTTCTCATGTCTCTTGCCCCTCATTCCAGCTCCTTTGGGTTTCAGGCTCCCATTGCTGTCCTGCTGGCCAGGGCAAAAAAAAAAAAAAAAAAAAAAAAACTATTAGAAATAGTAAGCTGGGTGGTTGCAAGATAAATATGAAGCACACATTTCTACGTAAACCACCAACAAACAATATTGAGATAATATAGGGAGTTTCCAGAATAATATAAATTTCACATATACATAATACCAACATTCACATGATAATATTTAAATTCCCTAGGAATAGACAAGTGTAAAGGCATGTGAAATTAACAGCAAATCCTTAGTTAAAAAACCAAAATCAAAAACCATAAAAGAAGTCATGACCCGATGAAGCATTTCCCTGATTCCCCAAGGTAACAGGCCATGTGGCTCCTATATCAGCCATCGCTTTCAGCTTACTTGAATTTTAGTGCATGTATAAACAAGATTTCAAGAGTTGTGATGCTTTTTCTTAACATGACAAAATAAGTCTCAAGTTCATCTTAACGAAAACTGTGCATCATTTTTCAAAGAAAATAATGGAAACAAGGACATTGTATCCGTATTACAGGCACTAAGATGAGCACTGGCCTGATCTTCCGTCCAGAAATGTCTCCAGTCCACGTGAAAAGCTTCACAGTGCTAAGAGTGGCATTTAAATCTACAGAGTGCAAAACTGAAAACAGGAAATGAGTCAGGAAAGGAAAAAAATTTAAAAATCCACATACTACAGACACGTGACTAAATATTTGGGGAAAACAGGCCCCATCCCACACCTTACACTAAACCAAGACTCTGTGTATTAAAGTTGTGTGCATTTTAAAGTAAATCCATAAGTTAACTACTCAAATCCAGGTGAACACTGAGGGGAAGTCTTTGAATATATGACCTTAAACCCAAAAGAAGAGAAAAAAACTATAAAAAAATAAAATATATAGAAATAATTTGTTAAAACAACCAAAATTTCAAAACAAACTAAAAAAAAAAAAAAAGTACTTACAAAATAGGAAAAAAAAAAAAAAAAAAGGCTTACTACAGTTAATGTAAGGGTATAAGGGTCTTCTAAAACCCAAGAACATTTCAAAAGAAAAATGGACAAAAGTTGAATATTCAAGGAACAACTCATGTAAAAAAACAAACAAGAAATGCTAAGGGTGATCGGTCATATACAATGCACAATTGCAATAGCAATAAAAGACTTGAAAATTAAAATACCATAAGAGGACATTTACTAGACCCATTTAGAAAATAAAAGTGAATGATAGTAGCGAATGCTGGCAAGGTTGTAGGAAAACCAACACTCCCGAGGCCAATTTGGCAAAGGGTATCTAAAGCCTGCAGTGTTCATTCTTTAATCCGGTTCTGCCTAGAACGTTTTGATGAGGAAAGGAAACAAGGAAGGCAATGCTCTCTCTCTTCTCTCTTTCTCTCTCTCACACACATACAAACACACACATACTCATACATCATATATACACACTCACAAACATCTACAGTCACACACATCCGCTCTTACAACCACACCCTACTCACACTCATACACTCACACAGTCACATACACACTCAATATATATGCACATGTATCCACTCCCATCCACTCACACCTACACTCATGATACATTTGCATTCATCTGCACTCCCATCCACATTCATACTTAGATTCACCTACCCACACTCACACCTATGCTCACACATACTCACATTCACAACACACACACACACACACATACATGTGAGGGGGTTTAGTGTGGACTATTTTATAGTCACTTGGAGAAATGATCACACAATCAAGGCAAAGAACCAATGTGAAAATGTTGTACCTCCTCAGGATGTTTATACGTGTCCATGTACAGGTGGGAAAGCTTCCAAAAAGACATGCACCAAAATGTCATCACCAGCTATTACTTCCTGCAGAAATTCCCATCACTGTCCTTTCTTTCTTTTGCTTACCTAAATTTTCTTCAGTAATGATAGGTGACCTTCCTTTTTCTTCTTTTGAGACAAATTTCACTCTGTAGCCCTCACAGAGGAATTCACAGAGATCTGTCTGTTTCTGCCTCGTGGGTGCTCAAATTAAAGTTGTACACCACCACACCTGATAAAGTCCACCTACCTAATGAGACACCATAGCAATAGCTTATTTTTTCCTGTATTTACAGAGTCACCTATTTTACATACCAATCCCAGTTCCCTCTCCCTCCTGTCCTCTCACTGTCCCCACTGTGTAATTTAAGAAAAGTTTCACACAAGAGAAAGATGCCACGTGACAGGGTTCAAGCAGAGGGGTTTGTTCTTAGGGAAAGGGGTCATAAAAAGGGGAGAGACCAGCCTCCGGAGACAAAAGAAGCAGGAGAGAGGAGAACGGAAAGACGGAAAGACGGAGAGGGGGGACCAGACAGAGAGGGAGAGAAAAAGAGAGAGAAAGATGGGAGGTGGACAGGGCCCTTTTAAAAGGGAACTTAGTGAATATGTGCAGGGAGTGCTCTTAATGGCTGCAGCTGAGGGCATCATACCCTGTCAGAATCCCAAGGACAGGCCAGTACAGATGCCTGAATACTAACACCCACCATCTCCCCACCCACTCCTCAGAGAGGGTGGGCCTATCAGGGGAGATTATCAAAGTCTGTCACATCATTTAGGGCAGGACTGAGGCCCTTCCCACTGTATCTTCACTGAGCAAGGTATCCCTCCTCAGGGAATGGGCTCCAAAAAGCCAGTTCATGCATTAGGGATAAATACTGGTTCCACTGCCAGCAGCCCCACAGACTGCCCAAGCCCCCCAACTGTAAGTGTTAAGCTTAAAACTACAAGGTAAAAAACACCTTACCAAAAAAAAAAAAAAAAAATACATGTTTAAACATTAGCAAATAAAACTTTTAAGTTTAGTTTTAAATTTTTTCATACAATGTATTTTGGTCATATTCTTTCCTCTCCCCCAACTCCTCCAGATCCCTACCTCCCCACCCAACATCATATTCATTCCCTCTCTTGAAAAGCAAAAACAAAGTTCACACACATACACACACAAACCAAAAGACAAAACAAAACAAACAAAAAAAAACAAACAACCAAAAACAAAAAACAATCCTGAGCATGCAGGAGAAGGTGGGGTGATTAAAAAGGCAGGTTTGGGACAATACACAGGCTTAAGCAAGGACTGGGACCTTTTAAAGGAACAAATGAGAATTTGGATTTGGAAACCTACGTATAAAAGCTCAAAGCATAAATAACATCCTGTGTTCAAAGAGAATCCAAGGTCTTTAGGACCTGGGAGAAGCTGAACACAGAGAGGCTCCTTTACCAGGTCAATTAGAGCCATCAGCAAAGTAATTAATGTTAGCAGCAGGACAGAGCTGCAAGAATCAAGCACACACACTAGGAAGAGTTCTATCCACATATGAGACCCTGGAGCTGTGACTCTGCTTCACTCATTTGATTAATTGCTGAAGAGTGAATGGTACATAGGGAAGAAGAAAATTTAACAATTAAGAGAAATTAAAGGTTAATTTTTGACAAAATATTTCCACTTCTTTAAATTTTATTGGATACATATCCAATACTTTGTACGTGTGCATGTGTGTGTGTGTGTGTGTGCGTGTGTATGTGTGCAGTATGTGTATGTATATGTGTGGGTTATGTGTGTGGTGTGTGTGGTATTGTGTGTGTGCATGTGTGTGTATGTGTGTGCATGTGTATGTGTGCAGTATGTGTATGTATATGTGTGGGTATGTGCAGTGTTATGAGTGTGGTATGTGTGGTATTGTGTGTGTGCGTGTACATGTGTGTATGTGTGTGTGTGTGTGTGTGTGCATACATGTAGATTCAACACTCAGTGTCTTCCTCAGTTGCTCCCTACCTTATTTTTTGAGACCCGCTCTGTCACTGAATTAGGAGCTCACTGATTGGTTAGACTGGCTGGCCAGCAAGCCCAAGGGCTTGCTGTCTTCATTTCCCCAGCACTGGGATTACAGGTCCACTTATCCCTGGCCTTCCTACAGGGGTGCTGGGAATCCCTCAACATGCTTACACAGCAAGAACTGTGCAATCTAAGCCTGTTCAGCCTCTACTTTGCAGCTTTTTTGTTGTTTTAATAGTTACAAAGTAAGGTTTTTGTTTTAGAACATCCACAGTTGTCTTTTAGGTGCTTTCTTCCTACCTAACCTGCCAGAGCCCATAAAGACAGCTCTGCTTCATCTTGGCTCAAGGTCAGAGAGTTCAAAGCTGTCCCTAGTAAGTCATAAGACCTGAAGGCCTAAGGCGTGGCTAGGATGTTTGATCTTGGCCTTGGGTGTCTTATCTAAATAACAGCAGACTTGGTATGAGGTATGGTTACTCTTGACCCTCAAGGCCAGATAACAAGAAATTGAATCTAAGGTATGGTTACTGAATCCCTGGAGAATTGAGGAAGAAAGTTTGTTTGCTCCATATACGTGATATCATGTTCCCTTTTTTGGTTAAGGCATTTAAGAATGGATGTAAGACCCCTTGCCACACACTCCTCCCACCATGAACGGAGCTGCTCCATGACGCCTTCCTCACCATGATAAAATGAAACCTTTTGAAACCATGAACCAAAACAAATCTCCCTTCCTTTAAGACATTTCTGTCAGTGACACAGGAGTAGCTATTAAACCCCTTAAAATCAAAGGATGCTAACCCCGCAGCACACAGTCCTTTGTCAGATAATCAGCTGTGGGGATACTGAGATGCCTGTGCAAGCCAATCTTTTCCATACAGTGCTGGAAACAGCTCCATTCACATTACTTAACACTGCAGAAAACTGTTTACACTTTCCCTAACTCTACATATTTCTACATACCTCAACCAAAAGAGAACGCCTCCATTTTCAAGATATTATCTGATACTCTTTCCACAGATCTGTTAATAATTAGCAAAACACCCTCTTACACAGAAACTAATATGAAGGCCAAGGATCAAGAGCTGTCAAAACTACATTTGGGTTAACCAATCTAAATGGTCTGCAAAATCATTACTTCACTGTGACCGAAATAAACCCAAAACCTCACGACCACATTCACATGCTTTATCATAAAAATGCTAAAAAACCAGGGGGTAACAGGGAGAAATTAGTGCCCATCCTGCAACTATCTTATAATTAGCAAATTGGAGAGCAATTAATGTCACTTTGAAAGACGTGTATAAAATAGTGATTAGAGGTGAGTAATTTAATCTATTCCAGTCTAATTATAGAGTCTAGACATTTTGCATACTATTAAAAGAGGATTTTTATCTTTTAAAAGCTATTTAGGACACTGTTTGTGGATGGCATTCTAAAAATGTGTCTTAAGATAATTTTCAGTGCTTTAGAGGTAAACATATTCCTTCTATATTGATGTATATGTGGCCTGCCAGCAGCATAGTGGAATCACCAAGGTCTTAAAAATGCAGAAGAGATCTATAGGTCAGAGTTTGAAAACAATCTCTGTGAATTGGCTTTTCCTACAGCCACTTTCATCGCATGCTCCTAAAATTCCGGTCCAGGTCAACTATCTTACATTCACAAAGTGACCCTCAATATTTGGATCAAAAGCAAAAGCTTTGTAAGATTCCAGAGCTGACAAATCCCAGAGAGACTGACACAGAAAAAAAAAAAAAAAAAAAAAAAAAAAAAAAGAGGAGGAAGAAACTCTTCTATTTGGGTCTTCTAGGGGACCTATTTATAGTGTAATCTTAAACCAGATGTTCTTAATGCCCTGGTAGAAATTCTAGCATTAACTGTACATGATCCACAGTAATGAATTTACTAAATAGTAATACAGGTTCCAGGCCTATAAGAGGTTAGGACTAGAGAGGACAGAGAAAGAGATGGGCTCTAAACCACCTGACTCACTATCAAAGTGGCCACATCAAAAGGACAATTCATGATAGAGCAGAAAGCAACATGGGTGAACACTGAGAGAAAAAAAAAAAATCAGAAATCTAATAGACTCAAAATTCTGGATCCAGACAATAGCCAAGACTTGAAATGCCTACAGAGGCTATAGAACATTCCAAATAGTGCCCAGGAGAAAAGCATGTAGGCTTCTCCAACCCACCATCTCATTGCAAGTGTGCCTGCCACAGGGCCCCTAGATAAAGTCGAGAGGGTAGAGCTCTCATGATGGGACTGATGCTCTTTTGAAGATTGCTTTGTTTTGGTTTGGGTTTTGGTTTTTACCCCTTCAGGTGCCCACCTCACAGTTCCCAAATAAGCTTCGCTTGTTTCTAGCGAGATTTCTTAATTGACATTATCCCATCTACCTTTTGCCTTTGGACTTTCACCTTTCTCTATTCTATATTCCTTTCTTTTCTTCTTATTCCGTGGCTGGCTGTGTGGCTGAGTGGCTGGCCCTTGGCATTTTCCTCTCCTTCCCCTTTTCTTGCTCCTCCCCCTTCTTCTCTCTTGAGCCTAGATTTCTCCTCCTATTTATTTTCTCTGCCTGGTATCCCCACCTATCCCTCTCTTTATTAGACCAATCCGGTGTTTTAGACAGGCGAAGTCACACAGCTATATAGAGCTAAACAAATGCAACATTAAAAAATGAAACACATCTTTGCATTATTAAACACATATTTCACAGCATAAATGAATGTAAGACATCTTAAACTAATATTTCACAACACTCTTTTAAGCAGAAACCAGTATAGCATGGATCAAGAGTAAAGGCCTAAGTCTTCTGTCCAGCACGAAGAAGGGAAAAAGGAAGAAGGAAGCAGGAGGATAGAAAGATACCAGAGGGCATACTTGCTTTTTTCTCAATGCAATCTGAGGACCCAGCAAGACATTCACGTGCTAGCCAAGAAGAGGCCTTCGCCAGCAAATAAGTCTGCCAGGTAGCTAAGTGCTCAGTTTATTATGTTTTATCAGCATGAAACCAAGCAGACTAAATAAGCCTTTTAATTCTAGACAACATTTCTTATGAAATATTAAAAATCAGCATGAATCTACTCTACCATTCCTACTGAAAATTCTATTGTTACCACTTTTAACATTTTTCTAGATTTAGTTTATTTTATGTGTATTTCATCTGAATGCATACATGTGTACTATGTTTGTGCCTGGTGCCTACAGAAGTCAGAGAAGGGGTGTCAGATCCCCTAGAACTGGAGTTAGGGATGATTGTGACCTACCACATAGCTGGAAGGGAGCCTGAGTCCCCTGCAAGAGCGACAAGGGCTCTTAACTGCTGAAACATGACTCTAGACTCCTAGTGTCACCACATTTTCTGAGAGGGTTGTTTGTTTGGTTTGGGGTAAAAATTTCCAAATCTACACCTAAACTTCAGGATGAGAAGTAGTCACTGGTAGAAGAGAGTGCTGGAGGGCATCTGCAATGAGGGATACACAGAGGGTTTCTAAGATGCGGACAATGCCCTACTTGTCACCCAGAGTGATGAATATAAAGGGACGTTTTATTATTAATGTTAACACCAACAGCATTTATTATTGCTGCTGTTATTTTTTGAGGCAAGATCTAGCATCCCAGGCTGGCCTCAAACTTGCTATGGAGCCAAGGATGACCTTGAACTTCAGATCTTCCTGCCTCTACCTCCAGAGTGGTCTGCTTGACGATATTCACCATGTCCAAACCCTAGGCCTCGTGAATGCCAAACAAGTTCTCTATCCACTTATGAGGAAAAGGGATCCACCGTTAACTGAAACAGAAAAGCTTAGTCTAATTCTGGCATTAAAAATGCAGGGTATGAGACAATTTGAGCCAGAAAAAGACAAATGGCAAAAGTATTTGGAATCAGGAAGCTATCACTATTAAAGGTCAGAGAGAGGAAACTACAGAACATGTGGGAGGAGAAAAACACAGAGAAGAAAGGGAACTTTCTCCTTCTCTAGAAACAGCAGCATATAAGAATCCATTTCTGATTGAAGAGGGAAAGTTGGGAAGGGAAAGGAAGTTATTGTGAGAGAGTAAAGCACAGAAGAGAGAGGTTCAGAAATGCCACCACACACCAGGACGGACAAGGTCTGAACCACATTACTGTATCATCTAGATGGTTAATTCCTATGCTAGGAGAGCTTAAAGAACAGAAAATCAAAGTTTACCGAACTCCAAAGTCAGTCAGCAATGTTATAAATACATGAAATAGTCCTCAAAGACCTCAAAAAGATGTGACAATCAAAACTTTGTTTTTCAGGGATAGAGAGCTGGCTCGGTGATTAAGAGCACGGGCTGTTCTTCCAAAGGACCTAGATCAGGTTCCCAGCACCCATAGGAGCTCACAATAATCTATATCTCTGGGTCCAAGGGATCCAATGCCCTCTTCTGGTCTTTGCAGGTACCAGGCATGCACATGGTGCACAGACATACATGCAGACAAAATACCCACACACATATAATTAAAACAATATTTAAAGTGTGTGATAATAGCCTTTACTTTCACTGGAAGAATCTATAAACATATTTGACGTAAAGGGGGAAAAATATCTTTTTAGTCACCAAAGTTAACATGCCTAGAAAATACTGATCCCAGTCATTATGCTGGACATTTAAAAACATACTTCTGGAATTCATAATATCAATTGTCATTCTCGCTCCCTTCCATGTCATTCACTGTATTGACATATATGTTTATACAGAGTAACAGTACTCCACCTGTGGGTCATGACCCCTTTGGGGGTCACATACCAGATACCCAGTATATCAGATATTTACATTATGATTCATAACAGTAGCAGAATTAGTTATGAAGTAGTAATGAAATAATTGTATGGTTGGGGTGGGGGCCACCACAACTGTATTAAAAACTCTCAGCATTAGGAAGGTTGAGAAACATTGATGTCTGTAGTGGAAGGCGAAATGCCTGGATGACAACACCAGTTTGTCCAGGGAAAACCAAGATGGCGACACACCTCCCCGAGAGGCCATTACTTGCACAGTCCCATGTCTGCAGCCTTTTGCTCAGGCTGGATTGTCACTTTTTCATCAGACAATATGTTACAGTCTGAGTATGTAGAACATCCAATAATTTTGAAGAGGCTTATTCTAGGAGTGTTTTTAAATGCGTAATCAGAGGGTCAGATCAGTATTTTAAATTGCTCTACTTATATGCATAATTTTCTTAAATCCTCGGGCCATGTGATGGCACTTAACAGCCTTCCTGATGATTAATAATATCTAAAACCAGAGACATTTCTGAAATGGCTAATAATTTAAACACCCACTCAAAACGGCAATCCAAAATCAGAAAGAATGATTGAAAACAGCATAATGAGGGTTCTTTCCCCCTTTTCCTGTGCCTCATGCCTGATCATTTCAATAACTCTTAACTAGAAAGAAATTTCACATTGCTCATCTTTTCAAAGCAGATTGTTTGGGAAACTGAAAAGTAACTCTAAATTTTATGTTTATTTTTTTTTAATTGACGTATAATTGCGCTCTCTAAGAGGCACAATGTGCTAATCTTGTTAAAATGTGCAGTGATCAAAATCGGGGTGATCTGAATTTCCATCTCCCTTCACAGTTATGGTTCCTTTGTGCAGGGGCCTCTGAAATCTGCTCTACTGGTTCTTTAGAAGACACATAATAAATTTCTGTGTGCTGCAGTCACTCTCTGTGCAGACTCCTGGGGACTTGTATTTTTTTCTGTCTGTTATCCAACCTGCTTTTGTCCTTCCCCCTCCTTTCCTTCTTTTGCCCTCCAGGGACCGCTACTGTCCTTTCCCATTTCTTACAAACCGATGTTGTCAGCTTCTACATACACATAAGAAGACAGCTCCAGTACTTTATGGCCACAAGAAATAAACACCCAAATCCCAGAGAGTTATGGCTATCCCAGGGTTTCCCATATGCATCAGTGAGATGATGCAGTAAGTTCCCAAACTCCTACATCTCCACCTGATACTGGGTAGCCCAGGCACCCCTCCTGCTCAGCCCTTCATGGCTCCCAACTCCCTCCTCCACTCTGACGTCTAAGTCATCTGGCCATGCAACATGCATACAACAATGAGCAATGAAAAAAAAAAAAAAACTGCAAAGGAATGAAAATGTTTTCCTCCTTCCAATGTTCTCAGATTGTAACTAATTTTTATACCTCATACTAACTACTAAGTTCCTCATAAAAAATAATATAATCTAGAAGAGGAACTAGAGAAATAGTAATCATTTATAAATATAACTCTAATCTCAAACTGCCAAAAACTATGAAGCTGAGTATTGTGAAGCTGAGCAGCATAAACCTTAGAACCTGAACAGGTCAGGCAACCTTTTGAGGTGAAGTGAAGAATATTGGGGCTGCATACACAAGCTCCAGATAATTCTGCCCCAGGCTCCACTGATGCCACTGGCCCCCAGTGAGAGAGACCCCCCTCTCTGAGGAGAACAAGAACACCCCCAGAGGAAAGTGAACAAAGCAACAATCTCCAAATCAGGTGAAGAGTGATAGCTTGTCCCTCTCTCCCTGTGGTCTCTCACACTTTTCCCCACACTCTACTTCAGTATATATTGAAGAAGCGAAGTGTCAAAGTCCAGGAGAGATAAAGAATGTGCATCAGAAGAAGACAGAAGAAATGCTCAAGTACTGTGGCCTTGAAGAAATTTTAGAAATAACCTCTTCTATAAAAGAAAGTCAAAGAAATATCATAAAGAATGTAAAAGGGAAGCTGGTAAAACTCAAAAGGAAAATGAAATAAGAAATAAATGTTGCGATCAAATCACAAGGAGAAAAGGGATAAAGAATAAAAACACATTCAAGACTCAAATATGATACTGAGATACTGGACAAATAAGAATCACATCACATCATTGGTGTCCCTTGAAAATTTAAAAATGTGGAAGGGAAAAAATAAGAAAAGTTATGGAGCTGGAAAGTTGGCTATGTGGTTAAAAGCACTTGTTGCTCTTGCAGAGGACCTAAATGGTGGCTTGCGGTCATCTGTAATTCCAGTCCCTGGCATCCAATGCCCTCTTCTGACCTCCATTGGCATCAGGCATGCAGTAGCACACATATGCATCCAAGCAAAGTACTCATGCCCATAAAATAATACATAAATCTTAAAAGATAGTTTTTTTAAAGGAGAAAAATACAATGAGCTTACATTTCCACAAGGCAAATCATGTTCATAGAGAAATCAATAAACAGTGTTATTAACGAATGGCCAAGTTACCAATGAAGAATAATGATGGTAAACTCTGCAGTAGAAAGACATATTCTCTGTCACAGGGAATATTAGTCACAACCCAGGGCAGGCTACATTCTCAGGAGTATTTGACAAATACAAAACACACTTCGTGTTTGTTTTCTCTTTTCAGAGAGTGTGTATTTGTGCACGTGCACAAGTATGCACTTTTTATACTTTTTGTATTTTGGCTTGATGATAGTTTTCTTTGTAAGAGAGAGAAAGAATGTGAGAAGAGGTGGGTATGGAGGGTGGGTCTGGATACTTGGGAAAGAAGGGAAAGAATATAACCAAAATATGTGTGTGAAAAAGTTTATAATTAAACACACATACAAACACACACACACACATAGACACACACAAAAAAAACTAAAACAAAAACAAAAAAACCAAAGACATTCTCTGAAGAGGGAACTGCAGTTGTCCAAGACTTGTTCATAGAAATTCTCAAGTCCACAGGTAGTCATCCTTGAAATACTCCAGAGGAAAAGGAGCTTAAGTGTTTCATATCATCCCAGTTTAATCCTCAATTATAAAGATAGCAGAAAATCATTTATTTAGAAATGAATTCATGGCTAAGATAAGAAACACCAATGACAGCTTATGCTGGAGAGAATGTGAGAGAAATGGGAACACTTGTCCATTGCTGATGGGAGAACAAACTTGTACAGCCACTGTGAAAATCAGTATGGAGATTTTTCAGAAACTAGGGATTAACCTAACTCAAGACCCTGCAATACCACTGTTGGGCATGTACCCAAAGGAGGCACATTCACACCACAAGGATATTTGCTCATCTACGTGCACTGCAACATTATTCGTAATAGCCAGAACTTGGAAACAACCTAGATGCACTTCGAGTGAAGAATGGATAAAGAAAATGGAGTATTACCCAGTGGTAAGAAATAATGACATCTTAAGATTTGCAGGAAAATGAAAAGAACTAGAAAAACAAAACCATTCTGAGTGAGGTAACCCAAAACCAGAAAGACAAATATAGTGTGTACTCAGTTATAAATGGATACCAGACATAAAGCAAAAGATACCCAGTTTACAATCCACAACCCCAGAAAAGCTAGAACCCTCTTGCAGATGGAAGCAGATGTAGAGATCCACAACTAACCAATGGGCCAAGATCCTGGCGTACAAGAGAAGTGAGGGAGGAGTGATAATATGAACAAAGGAGTCAGGACCATGATGGGAAAACACACAGAATCAGCTGACCCAAGCTAGTGAGAGATCACTGACTCAGGCCTGACAAATGGGGAAATTGCATAAGATCCAACCAGACTCCCTTAATATAGGTGACAATGGTACAACTGGGACAATATATGAGCCACTGGCAGTGGGTCTAAGACCTAACTCTAATGCACACACTGACTTAGTGGAGCCCATTCTATGTGGAAAGGTACCTTACTCAGCCTAGACACAGGTGAGTGGGGAGTAGAGGGTTACCTTGGTCTGCCTCAATGACATGGGACAGACTTAGTAGACTTCCTAGGGGAGGCCTTACCCTCTCTGAGGTGTTGGGGAGTAGGAGGAATGGGGGGAGAGAAGGGAGGGGGAAATGGGATTGGAATGTAAAACATGAATTAATAAAAAAAATAATGTACATCTAACAAAAAAATAAAAAGAAAGAAATTCATGAGACAGCACTCAGAACTCTACTTGAATAATCTACTTTTCAGTTAATTCCAGTCAAACAAACAGCCACGGAAGGATGTAGAAAATACAGTAAGGGACTCATAGTGATCCCTAGAAACTATCTTAAGAATTAATATTTACAATGGAAATTTTTGCTTATGGTAAAAAGGCAAATCTTGCAAAGTTTGACAATGTAAAAACAAAGCATTAAAACTTACAAATAAGTATTAAGTGAAAGAACTATTAGTACATAGTACATTGATTTTTCTTCAAACATATTATCTAGTTGACTATACAAATTTATGTCTAATTTTTTAATTGATTTGTAACAGTGGTCATCATAACTTTAGTGGGCTTTAATTGCTTTTATTATGAAGAAACACCTATCCTTCAGTGACTCTTTTAATTTCTATTATTTTTGTTTTAAAGAGTCATAACACTCAATCTTATTCAATATATTCAATTACATTTAATTGTTATAGAATAGTTCCACTTTTGTAAACTATTTGCTAAGATTTCCATTGGCCTTGGTAGTGTTCTAAACTAAGTAAACAGATACAATGGTTACTTATGAAGAGTTTATTTTTGTTTTTTCTGCATTATTTGAATCCTCTCTTGAAATTTTATGAATAGCGGCAATACTTTTGCAGAAACAATACAATATTTTTTTCCACAAATTTGTTTTATCAGCCATTCATTCTACCATGTCTCAGAAATACAGGACTACTGACCATGAACAACAGGTAACTAAGTGACAAGGATAGCTCTGTCGAAGAAGCTTGCTTGCCTCTTGTTAAGAGAGACGATAGTGATGAGAGAAAAGTGAGTAGCTTGTCTACAGTCTTGGTAAGAAACTCCATGGATCCCAGCGGTATGAAAGGCATAAGGCATATGGGAATTTAAGTGCAAAGAACTAATTCAGTCTTGTATGGATGAGAAGAGGGAGGGAAAGGGAGAACAGGAGAGGAGAGGGGAGGGGAGGAGAGGGGAGGGGAGGGGAGGAGAGGGGAGGGGAGGGGAGGGGAGGGGAGGGGAGGGGAGGGGCTCTTCAAAGACAGCGTCCCCAACCAGCCCTTTCCCTCTGTTATTCAGTAAATCAGTGTCCTTGAGATCTACTCACTTCCCCAGTGCCATCCTTGGGAATCAAACATTCAGGAAATGAGCCTCTGCAGTCACTTCATAATTTAAACCAGAACGATCTACAGGTGATGGAATCAGTTCAAGTGCCATGATGCTGCATATTACTTGTCAAATCAGTAGCTACATTTCTAAAGTAAAAGGAAAGCCCTCATCTATGCAGCCTTAGATTGCTGGTCCTCTGAAGCATCCTGGCACATGACCAGCATCCACAACACAAAGCATGAAGGCTCAAGTTTCAAAGACTCTGTTAATGGTGGAGCATCTCCCTTTTTATGAAGATATTTATTTTTATTTTATATGTGTGAGTGTTTTGGCTATATCTTGGGGGGGCGCACACGCATGCCTGGTGCCCCCAGGGAGTGCCATATCCCCTGGAACTGAAGTTGTAGCCAGTTGTGAACCACCATGTTAGATGCTAGGAACTGAACCACCATGGCCTGGAAAAGCTCTTAACTGCTAACCATCTCTCTGGCTTCTAAAGGTGGAGAGATCTCTTAACATTGGAACCAAAGAGACATCAAGTCTTTAGTTAACATTACTAACTCTTGACTTACATAAAATGTTAAGAACGTTGGTTAGTTCTTATTCTAGAACTAACACATCGAGGAAGGACAAATTTTTAAGAACCAAGCTGAAATGGCAGACTAGTTGAGGGCACAAGAGGTAGCTGACAACAGAAAGAGCCATAAGCTCATGACATTGTTGATCAGAGAGGCAAAGCTGTGCAGTCAGAAAGGGAAATTGCAACTACTCTACTCTATCCAAGACACAGAAACTAACAGATTTTGGAGGATTCTTTTTTCTCGATAATGACTTTTTTTTTAAGTATTTGCAAGCTGGAAAGTTATGTTGGTGGCTGAAAGCACTTGCTGCTCTTACAGAAGACACAGGTTTGATTCCCAGCACCACATGGCAGCTCAGAACAATCTGTAACTCCGATCCCAACGGATCTGATCTCCATGGGAATGCATGTGGTACAAAGACAAACAGGCAGACAAAACACTCATACACATGAAATAATAAAATAAATCTTTTTAAAAATTCAAAATTTAACAAATTCAGGGCTATGCATTGTTATTTAGAAATCCTGCCTAACGTAGAGCAACTCATTCCACAGCAACCCTGTGCAAACGGGGCTTCACAGTACAAGTACTTAAAAATAGCTCCTCATATGTTTCAGGTGATGGGGAAAATATAGGTCAAAATTTACATAGTCACAGCCTATACAATTGTATAGGTGATAATTTTAAGAAGGTTTTTTAAAAATAGACCATGACAATATATTCAATTAAGTGTCTCTATGAAGAGCAAAAAAAAAAAAAAAAAAAAAAAAAGTGACTGTGACTGCCTAACACCTTTACACCAAAAAAGCCAGGACTAGACCTATGGAAGAGCAACTGCAGGAAGTGTCTGACAGCCAGCCAGAGCATAGCAAGTGTACTTCGTCAGAGGAAGTTAAGTGCCTAGCGTACATGAAGGCAGGTCCCTTTCATATAGTGTTGCTCAGGGAGCCCTCCCCTCAATCTCAGTTAACAGTTTAGTGACCTGACACTCAGTGCTCCCATGATTTACCCAAATGACAGAATCAGAAAACATAGCAAACATATTTTGCTACACATCGAAAGCACACTGTCCACCACAACTCACTGTCAGCGTACTCCTTACAGGAACCGACTGACACAAGGCCCAGTCTTCCTTGTGGTGGCCGATCCTTTCTCTCCTTCATCTTCGACCTCCTTCATCCTCTCACCTGATTTTCACATGGGCACTTCCCCAACTATCAGCTGTAAAAGTTGGTGCTTTGGTTTTACAACCTTTATTCTACACCAAGGGCCCTCTTGGCTGGTGGTATGGCACATGGCTTTGAGCACATACGCATCCAGGCCTTTACACTAAATACGCAGGCTAACATGGTAACATTGCACTGGAAGAGGATAACTCCATTCCCATAAGAATCACAGAGGCCTAAACAAATTAATACAGTCCCTCGAGAACTAATTTATACTAAAGTTGGTGTTTCTCATAAGGCCTAAGCTTCTATTCCTGAAAGTACCATCTACTAAAATCAATAGTGTTCTCAGCTAGAGTCAGGATTTGAATGCTCTATGGAGCATTGTACTCTGCTCAAGAGTAGACAAGAGTAGGCTGTATGGAGGATAAAGCCACACTACTACAGCAACTCAGAATATACATTAGAGGGGTTCACACACAGGCCTGTGGCTATGTTTACATTGACTCATGGGAACACATCAGGATATGGCTTATGAGTGCACAGAGCCAAAGGGAATCTAAATTTCGCTTTCTGGGAGAATGAATGGATATTGGATGTGCTCCATCAGATCTGCTACCACAGTTAGCTATAATGGAAAGACAGACACAGTTAAAGACATTGATCTTTAAATACCATGTTGAATAGAGATCTATAGAGAACATCCTTTATGGGGAAAGCCCATGAAACTATAATTTATGTTTTAGAAGAACCCACACAAATAAAAGATTGTGTAAAACACATTCAGAAATAAGGTAGGAAAAAGAAGGGAGGAGAACATAAATATAAAAAAAAAATTTTAAAAAATACTGGGAAGAAGGAAATAGACAAGAAAAAGACTATTAAAGAAAAGAATACTAAGGCCTTGCTCCAACCAATGATACTGCATGCTATGAACAAGAACAATACCCACAGCCTTCTGAATATGACTTTCATTGGAAATCCAGAGTAGTATAAAATATTCTCTCCAAAACATAAGTGTTAGGTTTTCTTGTTCGCCTATGTCAATGAAAACCGTACTGATTTTTACCACACAGGACAGTCTTACCTGCAGTGGCTGACCTTCCTTTCCTTAGCATCATATACTTAGCATCATATACTTAGTGATACTTAGTATCATATACTTAGTATCATATTCCTTAGTATCATATCCTTTCTTTAGTATCAGATACTAAAGATTCAATAAATAGTGTGTTAAAATTACAAAAGAGAGAGAGAAAATAAAACATATCTACTTAGTGGGGGGCCGTGGTGCTTGTCACGGCATGCACACTAAGGTCATAAGACTGCTTTCTGCCTTGATGTGGGTTCTAGGGATGGCTCGGCTGGGCCATCTAGCCAGCCTAGAGAATTATTTTAAGTATCTAAATGGACGTTTCTGTTGGCTGACAGTTAACACAGGAGAAAACAACAGTTATCTGTTAAGGTTTACAGTTTTACATGTGAAGTTTTAAAGTCATCAAGGAGTGGCTGGTTTTGAATTAATTGTATGTTAGCTGTGTTACGGATAATTAATAATAAATATAAAAACATAGGTGGAGTTTTCCCATCCTAGGAGCTGCTTCCAAATTACCACGCAGAGACTTATATTAATTGTATATGCTCAGTCAATAGCTCAGGCTTATTACTAACTAGCTTCCACATTTTAAATTAACTCATATTCCTTATTTACACTCTGGTAGTACTTTATTAGCATGGCACATTCATCTTGTTTTTCCAAGTCTCCACTCTCTCACTCCACCCTTCTTTCTCCCTGTTTGATCCTCAGTTTGATCACTTCACCTATACTTTTTGCCTGACTATTGACCAATCAGGTTTTGTTAGCCAATGAGAGTAATACATATTCATAGTGTACAAAAGGCTTTGTCTAAATAAAACAGGTTTTAACTTCAACATAGTAAAATTGTATATGACAAAAACAGTTATTACTGTTTATATCCAGTTTATTTTTACCTAGCAAAATTAGAGAAAATATTCTATTACCTATCTTATATTGGTGAATTTAAAATTTTACATTTAATTTACCTTTTATCATAGCTAAAGAAAACTTTAACTATGACTATCTAGTCTTCAACTCCATCAAACACCCCAGAAGAGTGAAATGTTACCTAACAACAGGGACATCTCAATGTTTGCACAGTCAGACAGCCACTCAAAGTTCTTCTGTAACATTGGGACATCTGTTTGTGGCCTACTGGCCTAGCATATCTGACAGACTTTCCTGTGAAGCAAGGAATTCTGAAGGACTATCCTACCTTGTCATGGCAAAATTCAGTAGTCACCTTTTTTTTTCTGTCCTGTTCATCCATTTTGGAGAATTACTGTCAGCAACTGAGGCAAGAGCAGTTTTTGCCCATATGGTTAGCTTTTGTCATAAAATAAGCACATTCCATATGGAGTGCCCATCATCTTCTCTGAAGTAGATTGGTGCTGCCAGGAGCAGATATGTCTTACTGCCATAAAAAGCCTTGTTATAAAAATATTTAAATGCTGTATTCTGTATATCTTTGAAGTTTTTGAAGACCATATATTTAAACATAACTGTTTAACCTTGAAAATATACCTAATATGACTATAAGTTTGACTGTTATGGATGACTAACTACTAACCTACATTTCTTAAGTATACATTATATTTTTAAATGAACTGCTTAAGCACAGTATTCCAAACAAGAGTAGAAACACATATACATCATAACAGAAATAACTTTAAATTTGTATCAAGAAACTAAAATCTATACCAATGTAAAATATTTTGAGAGCCAGGCAGTAGTGGTGCATGCCTTTAATCTCAGCACTTGGGAGGCAGAGGCAAGTGGATCTCTGTGAGTTTGAGGCCAGCCTGGTCAACAAAGCTACACAGAGAAATCCTGCCTTGAAAGGGAAAACAAAATATTTTGAGATTAACAGTTGTCATTTGGATTAAAGTAGATTCAATAATCTATCCTTTCATCCTATCATTTTATATTCTAACCCCCTTTTGTTTTTCTTTAGGAAGAGATTTTTTAATTTAACTTATTTGTTTAGCTTTTTCCTGACTATGACCAATAACAATTTGTAACCAAACCCCCTTAAATGATAATAACCCATTTGGGGGGAATGTGGATATAGTTTTCTAGACTACTTCCTGTTAATGATAATTAGTAAATAATAAATAAAAAATGTATCGTATTCCACACTGATGGCTTCTATAAAGTGCCATCATTTCTAAAGACAAAGGAAAACTCTCTGCATTTTGGGCGTTTTCTTCTCAACACAATCGTATCAGGTGCAGGTTAATTTTTTAGCATCAAGCCTAATATTCTGTCTGAAGAAGACACTGAAGCAGTATCTCAGCTACAATGCCTTAATCCTAAGCAGAATGTTAATATACCTTCTTTTGGGTTAGTGCGATTCCATGTATGTCACATTCAGCTGTCTGTCAGTGCATACCTCTCTCTGAATGATCCTCTAACACAGATAGCACTAATTTTATCTCATCTGTAAAACACTGAGATGGCAATGATGGCAGGATTCAACCTGAGATGGCTTTCACCTTGGGGAAAGTTCTTAAGGACTTCAAAATACCCTTTTGTGCACTACAGAAGTGCCCTGCTGCTCAGCAGTACTGAACACAGCAGGGAAGGACTATAAATAGGTACTTACATGCTCGAAATGTGGACTTCTTGTGTATTAGAAAAACTCTTTCTGAAACTTTCTTTTCTTCTTAGAAAGGACCTTGTGCTCTTTTGTACTCTGACTGAACATATATGAACAAAATTTTGGCTATTTTCTTGGGGACAATAGCAATCTCAAAGGACATTTTCCAAAAGGTACTGGTAAGTGGTTAAAGTAGACTCGTGTTCAGTGTCCGAGAGTTGAGTGGCTTTTAAGTACAAAAAAACCTGGAACAAGGGATAAGGGATATATATATAGAAACAAATTGGCCTGGTCTAAGACTCAACCCTGTCAAGTCCAGGGTGTCCTTGATTCACCAGACTTCTCAGCATCAACAAGAAGGGACTACCTTACATAGGAAATACACCTGTAAGGCCTTTAAGAGTTGCACCCCAGCTTCTCATAATAAAAAGAATTCCATTGAAACAATGCAAATTATCCTTAGAGATAGGAAGTGCACAGGTAGATGCATCATTATTTTCATGTATGCATCTTAATGAAGGCTCTTTGCATCAGCCCAGGAGCCTCTATAATCCCCTCCATCTTCAAAGCAGGGATTTCAAAGTGATACACTGGGCCAACTCCAATAAGGGCTAACAGCTCTTGTGACAGCCTACTTCTACTCAGAAGCAAGGCCACCAAAAAGGAAACTGTATAGACCACCAGGTAGGAAATAATGCTGTGATTAAAATCCAACTTGCAAAAGACAAGCTAGCCTAATGTTTTCTTCCGCAGCATGGATATGTCATCTTCTACATAGGAACATGTGGGAACACATAGTCAAAACAGGGAATATCATATGAGCATTTTGTTCACGGTGCTGGGTACAAAACAATTTGCTGCCTCGAATCCACAGATCTGCAAACCTTGCCTCAAACTGCCTTTATAAAAAAAGAATATCTAATCATTCCCTGTACTTATCTTTGTTTCCGTTAACTAACTTAAAAGCACACATGGAATGCAGGGGTGGAGAGAATATTGAATCCTGGAAGTAGTCATCTCTAAATGTCTACATTAAAGACTATACTAATGATGTCATAGGAACAAAGCTAACGGGGCAGGGGTGTGTTCCTAATTCCCACTAAAATATCAGAACTTCTTTCTGTGTCCCATAAAACACTGCTGAAGATGCATCAGGGAGAGGTATTAGTGGAAAAGATGCAAAATAGACTAATAGTTCATCGTTCATGACTAGCAAACACCACTAGTTGGTGACTCATCTAGGAAAACTCATGGGCGCTCAGGAAGAATTATTTTCCTGCCTCCTGTCCACAAGTGCTGAACGACTTAGTCATCCTTGAGTTACTCACCCTAAAACCTCATTAACAGGCCCCTCCTTTCACTGGTCAGATCCTAAACTGTGGGTTCCTTAAAACTTAGACTCATCCTTGTCCTATAGCCAAACACTGTATAGAAAGGAAGGGAGGTGGGTGGGAAAGAGAAAGGAAGAACCCTGCATTTGAATATGTTTAAAAGTGGAGCATGTTCTTAAGACCAAGTCAGGTCAACATGGTGGCAAAACAGTAGCAATAGGCAGCCCCCCTGCAATTACTGTTAAATCTCTACAAAATCCCTCCTTGGGGAAGGAATGAAGGAAGGAACGAAGGAACAAGGAAGAAGGGAGGAGTAGAAGGGGAGGGAGGGAGGAAGGGAGGGGGAAAGGGACGGAGGGGAGAGGGAGGGGAGGGAGGGGGAAGATAGGGAGGAAAGGTTGGTTAACCAAGATGAAGAATTTCTAGGAATACAATGTAGAGTATGTGGCTGAGTAAGTCATTTGAAACCGCATGATAATGTGCTGGGTACTGGAGTTGGTGAAGAGAGTACATTTATGCACGTTTTCACCACATTAAAAGCTGGGCTGAGCTCCTGGAGTTCAGATAAAGAAAGGAAGGAGGGATCATACAAACAAGGGGACTCAAGAGCATTATGGGAACAACCACAGAGACAGCTGACCTGAGCTAGTAGGAGCTCACAGACTAAGGTGGGGTGGGGGCCACCTGCATGGGACCAACTAGGCCTTCCGAATGTGAGTGACAGTCATGTGACTTGATCTTTGGTGTGGGGGAGAGGCTGGCAGTGGGACCAGACCTATCCTAAGTGCATGAACTGGCTTTTTGGAAACCATTCCCTATGGTGGGGTACCTTGTTCAGCCATGATTGGGGGGTGGGGGGATTGTTCCTGCCTCAACTCTGTATGCTAGACTTTGTTGACTCCCCACTGGAGGCCTTAACCCCTCTGAAGAGTCAACAGAGGGTGGGAAGGGGGGAGGTAGGGAGGGCAGGAGAAAGGGGAGGGAGGGGAACTGGAGGAGAAAAGAGGAGGAGAGGGAGAAGGAAGTGGGAAAAGAAAGAGGAGGAAAGGAAAGAAGGGGAAGAAAGGGAACAGGAAAAGATTCTAGTGATGGATCAAATAGTATGTCTGTTAGCTTGAGTTTAGTGGTTAACTCACAATATATATAGACATCAAAACAATGCACTGTATATATTTATAAACACTATAGATTCGTTAACTACATTTCAATAAAACTAGAAGGGATGTTAAAAATCAGAACTCTCGGGAATTTCTAACAGATCTAGTTTGTCCTTGTCTAAGAATCTCCTAGTCACAAGCAGGGCGGTGGTGGTGCATGCCTTTGATTCCAGCACTCAGGAGGTGGAGGCAAGGTCTCTGTGAGTTGGGGGCCAGCCTGGTCTGCAGAGCAAGTTACAGGACAGCCAAGAACAGCTAAGGCTACACAGAGAAACCCTATCTTGAAAAACAAAACCAAAAAAACCTTCTAGTCATATATGATAGTCTAAATTATTGCATGTATGGACTAGATTGGTAAGAAGACAAGAGAAAAAAACAAAATGTATGATGCATGGTGTGTTAGAAACTTTTAGCCTCTTATTTAAAATGTATCCCTATAAAAGGATAAATATGGTTTTAATTATTTAAATTAAGCTTAAAAGTTTTTACTGAAAAAAAAATTAAGCCTGTATGGGTTTTTTTCTTTTAAAACAGTCTGAGCAGGAAACATATGAACATCATGAGAGAAGATGAATTAGAAGTGACATTTCTGAAAAGTGCATTTTAATAAACAAATCATAACAAGCTCTAGTTAGGATTCTAATATTGGTCCTTCTAATTGATAATTAATTTGAAAAGAGCAGAGAAATGATTTTCTATAGTGAATATGGTCTGTGAATCACCAAAAGGAATAGTTCTAAAAGTGATGCAATCTTTATTGGCAACAAAAACAACCACCAAGGTTCTTAATGAGTCATTTTCTGATTATCAAGCTGTGTCTTTATATAAATCCATACAGAATCAAGGAAAATTTATTAAGTCATTGTTTAGGGCTAGATCTATGCATGGAATAGGAATTATAAAAAGCAAAGCCATATGAAAAGGTGAGTTTTATATTGTTTCATTTCTCAGAGGGTCACATCTATGGGGCTTTTCAAATACAGCTGGCACGTGTCCTTCCAAAACACAAACTGGAGCTTAACCTTCAGGTAATGGCATGAAGAGGTGGGCACTGGGACAATGACAA
Source organism: Phodopus roborovskii (assembly GCF_943737965.1). Taxonomy (NCBI): domain Eukaryota; kingdom Metazoa; phylum Chordata; class Mammalia; order Rodentia; family Cricetidae; genus Phodopus; species Phodopus roborovskii. The sequence continues at coordinate 10,736,214 of NW_026126460.1, read as the reverse complement.
AGCTGTGAGGGCTTGGCCCACATAAAATGGTATTAATGCCATTTCAAGACAGGCTTCAGAGAGCTGCCTCAGCCTCCATCTCTTGCCCAGTGTGAGGACACACCTTGTCCTTCTACCCTGAGTTGGTGCAGCAACATCCCGAAGCAGATGTTCTTGACCACATTCAAATCCTCTTCTTACACCTGGACTCAGATTTTCCTACCTCCAGAACCACAGAAATAAATTTTGATTGTTCTGAGGTATTTTGCAATAGCTTTGTACATGAACTTAGCCTCTTGGAGGCTTTGATGACGGAAAGTTCTGGGATCTGTTACCAGCAGCCATTAGCAGTCCCTGTGTAGGTTTGTTTATCTCGTGGACCTCCATTTTCCCTTACTCCAAGCATCCAGATCTCCGCTTTCAAGTCTCTACCTAGACAACTCTTAAAAACAAGCTTGAGGTATAATTTGAAACATCAATTTCCATGAACATCTAGCTCCACAACCACTCCTGCCCTTAATCTAACTTATGCCCTTCCTATGTGAGTAAAAGCACCCTGTATTCTTTACTATCGTGCTTCTAGGACGTTCACTGAGTGCCTATAGGCTTATCTTTCTCCTCCACCATCCTGTAAGCTTCGTGGGGAAAAGATCCCTCTCTTGTGATCTTAACACTGCCTGGCACTTAGCAGGCATGCAATGAACATCATGAAATAAAACTGCTGGGGATGGTTTATGAAAGGCTTCCTTCCATCAGTGCAAATTTATTGGTCATTTCACTGTGGTTAGAAAGAACTCTATGTACTCGGCTCATACAGAAGGTCGGAATGAGAAGCCCATTTAAGTATTATTGCTGTTCCTTTGCAAAAATGATGGTTGTCCATATTAACCATAATGCTGATAAATGCCTTACTGTACCAGACCAAAGGGCTAAGTTCCTCCTTGGCAGAAAGATATTTCTATCTGTAGACAGACAGATGAACTCTTATCAGATAATAAAAATTATACAACCCGGGATATTGCCTTTCCCAATCAATTTAGATCTAGCTTCAGTAACTACTGCAATTAACTCATCCTCAATGCCTGGACCCCTCTGTGCTTTTTCCTCTTTTGTCATGACTCACTTCTGCTAGAATTTTTATGTATGAAACCAGTAAGTGCTCTGAAGAGTGGATAAAATTCTGGTTTATTTGGCCATATTTCACATCAGGTTGGTTACCGGCATGGGGTCTCCTTTTGTCTAGCAGTAAAGAAATAGTCCCCAGGTTTGTGTTTTATATCCTGTATTGAATGGCAAGTGCCCAGAGATGCCACTGGCAATTAAAGTCTTTTGATTCTGATAAAAGCCCTTAAGTGTTGTGTTTTCTCTTTGCTGTAGCTGCTGGGTTCTCTGCTTAGGGCCATCACAACTTTATCACCTCTCAGAATCTTAAAAAAAAACAACTCCAGATTTTCCTGGCCTTGATGATTCACCCATGACAATTGTTGTCAATAGACAGCATGAACTGGGAGCGAAGGACTTCTTAGAATAAACAGAAGGCAAGCACTAGCTAGATCTTGTCGGTAGGAATCAAGACTCGGTACACACACTGGAGGAAGAGGACTTGACTTCTGTGCACAAAGCCCTGGATCAGAGGGAGGGAAGGCAGGGAGAGAAATACCTATGTTTGCAGTATGGCTTTTTCTTTTGTTTTGGGGAGACTGGTTGTCTCTATCACGTAACTCTGGCTGACCTGTACCTCTTTGTATAGACCAGGCTGGCCCCAAACTCATAGAGATCTGCCTGCCATAGCCTCTCCTGAGTGCTGGGATGAAAGACACGTGCTACACTTGTGACTGTATTTTAATGTTGCTGTTATCATTGTATTTAGTTGTGAAAGCTATTCTCGGACCCTTTTTAAGCAGCTGGGGTAATCACTGTAAATAACTAAAGCCAGAGCCTGCTAATACTTGGAGAGTACTTTTCTTATTCTAAATTTTTCCCATGTCTGGACCTGTTCCACCAACACAAAGAAGACTCATCAGAAGTATGTGATATCTAAAGCATCCAACACGGGCTTAGCTTCCCAGGCGGATGTGTCCAGGGTGAAACCTGCTAAGTCTTATCTGCTCAGAGAAAGCATGGCAAAAATCAGAGCTATCTGGACCCCTGGGGTCAAAATGTTCAGAACAAAACAGGAGAGAATGTCTGAGGATGAGAAACCCCTTAGCAGCCCCTTCTCCACCCCCACCCTCGACAGGAGGAAACTTTCCACAGCTGTTCTGGGCAGTGAACATGTAATCCATGCATATCATATTCCATGTATATCATATTACATGTGGCACCATTCAATCAGGAGTTATACCCTTAGAAACTGCTTCTCGAGATTCCTTATTATTTCAGAAACTTTTTTCCTGAATTTACCAAAATAGTTCCAGTCTCCCTAAAATATCTAAATGCAAAAGAGGCCACAGTCTCAAACCAGTGCTTGAAATGACAGTTTGATAATCAGCTGTAAGACACAAACAGATTCCCTTACTAACAACACCACTAATGCTGCATATCTGGCTGGAGTGGATCAGGATGGTGGGTCTGTAGCAAAGTCTGTAAGCCAAGTACCAGGACAGTAACTTACACAAATGAACAACAACAACAACAAAATTATCTCCTCAGTCATGGGAGCCCAATAACAACATGTCGGCAGGGCTGGTTAAATTCTGGGGGCCTCTCCTTGATTTATGGGTGTCATTGACTCCTGATCTTTGTGAGGTTTCTCTATGTACATTCAGGAGCTCTCAGATTTCTTGTTCTTATGAGGAAAGCAGTCATACTGAATTGTAGACTCCCCCAAAAGACTGCCTTTTAACTATCTTTTAAAAGACCTTACTCCAACCTTAGCTACATGGTGAGGCACTGAAGTTCACAAAGATATTGTATTTTAATTTTTAGGCTAGAGATAGAAGTCGGTTTGTGACCAATGACCTTGTTCCATGTATGGGGCCATTTTAAGTGCAACTGGAGTCTTGTGCATGCTGTTTATATTATTAAAAACTGATCAAGATTCTTTTGTTCTTTCCTCCTCAATCCACATGAACATATGAAAGCATGAGAACTTTACCCAGCTAATTAGGAAATTGATAGCTCGGTGCTATAATCACTGAATAGTCACAGAGGAATAGTCATAGCTCCATCAGACAGCCAGGCTGGAATTCCAAACTGCAACCGAGTCTCACAGGTCTCAGATTGCCCAACAGTAGAGGAGATGAACTCATAGCCTGTAATGGGTTATTAAAGGACTTTAAACACTTATGGGTAAGTGCGTAGGTGACGGTCTAACCATTGTTAGTATCACACAGAAGTCTCCTCCTTCTGCAGACCCTTTGAACTTAGGGAAAAAAGCATTTGCCCTGAGAAGCAACATCTAAAGACACAGAACCTGAAATGGACTCCGTACACTGTGAACATCAACTACCCTAATGTCCTCAGACTAAAACCCCGAGAGTGACCTCAGCAGCAGGGCTGAGGTAGAAAGTCTAGATTGCAAACTTCCTGAGCTCTCTAAAACGGGTGAGGGGAAGTCAGCAGTGAAATTCACATGCTGAGAGAAGAGAAAGGCTAAGGCACTCACACAAAGCAGCCATCTTAGGACAGGAGTCAGTAAATCCAGAATGCAAGGTCTGGAGGACACTACAGCCGGGACTGGGCACAAGTCAGTCTGCTCGCTACATACCCGTCCACGGACAATCATATCTGGTT